>NC_092088.1:15348535-15966868 GCF_045679555.1 Salvelinus alpinus | reverse complement strand
TGTTGTCCTTAAGCCATTTTGCCACAACTTTGGAAGTATGCTTGGTGTCATTGTCCATTTGTAAGATCCATTTGCGACCAAGCTTTAACTTCCTGACTGATGTCTTGAGAAGTTGCTTCAATATATCCACATAATTTTCCTGCCTCATGATGCCATCTATTTTGTGAAGTGCACCAGTCCCTCTTGCAGCAAAGCACTCCCACAACATGATGCTGCCACCCCCGTGCTTCACGGTTGGGATGTTGTTCTTCGGCTTGCAAGCCTCCCCTTTTTTCCTCCAAACATAACGATGGTCATTATGGCCAAACAGTTCTATTTTTGTTTCATCAGACCAGAGGACATTTCTCCAAAAAGTACGATCTTTGTCCCCATGTGCAGTTGCAAACCGTAGTCTGTCTTTTTTATGGCGGTTTTGGAGCAGTGGCTTCTTCCTCGCTGAGCGGCCTTTCAGGTTATGTCGATATAGGACTCGTTTTACTGTGGATATAGATACTTTTGTACCTGTTTCCTCCAGCATCCTCACAAGGTCCTTTGCTGTTGTTCTGGGATTGATATGCACTTTTCGCACCAAAGTACGTTCATCTCTAGGAGACAGAGCGTATGACAGCTGTGTGGTCTCATGATGTTTATACTTGCGTACTATTGTTTGTACAGATGAATGTGGTACCTTCAGGCATTTGGAAATTGAAAGGATGAACCAGACTTGTGGAGGTCTACAATGTTTTTTCTGAAGTCTTGGCTGATTTCTTTTGATTTTCCCATGATGTCAAGCAAAGAGGCAATGAGTTTGAAGGTAGGCCTTGAAGTACATCTACAGGTACACCTCCAATTGACTCAAATGATGTCAATTAGCCTATCAGAAGCTTCTAAAGCCATGACATAATTTTCTGGAATTTTCCATGCTGTTTAAAGGCACAGTCAACTTAGTGTATGTAAACTTCTGCCCCACTGGAATTGTGATACAGTGAATTTATAAGTGAAATAATCTATCTGTAAACAATTGTTGGAAAAATGACTTGTCATGCACAAAGTAGATGTCCTAACCGACTTGCCAAAACTATTGTTTGTTAACAAGAAATTTGTGGAGTGGTTGAGTTTTAATGACTCCAACCTAAGTGTATGTAAACTTCCGACTTCAACTGTATGTGTTTTGTTGCTAGACTGAACACATAATAAAATTTTTGTCCATATAATTGGAAAACGCAATAAATGTATTGTATCTCACTGGGGTTTCCTCTCGTTAGTTAATAGCATTACAATTCTTGTTTTTTTCCCACAACAAACAAAGACAAGGATATCTTGTTATACGCTGCTTCGATGTTCACCAGAGTAGCAGTCACAGCCCTGAACAGCTAGGACATAATGAGCTATGGTGGTGTATTAGTTAGACTGTGAAAGACGCTATATCTCCAAATCGGCCTCTCTCCCTTTGATCTCTCCTTTGTCTTAATTAGCACACAGTCTTCTCCATTATTACTGTGTTTAGCAAATCAATCAGTGCTTGAGAAAGGGGCCGTGCTGTTTACCCAAGACGCTGACATTGATCTTTAGCGATATGTGCATGCTAGAGCAGCCCTGGGGGTGGAGGGGAGTTAGTCGTGAGGAGTTGACTACAGACAGGACAGCACTATAGTCCTTGTGGTTAAATGGTTTTAAGTGGATTACAGGCTTTGATGCGGAGGAAGTTGTATGCTAAGTGGACTTTCATATCTGCTTTAAACAATACACCATGTCCCTCACATTAAGGCTAATTATTGGCTATAAGGGAGATGTCAGGACTCCTCTCTCTCTCTCTCAAACACACAGGACACACACACACACACACACACACACACACACACACACACACACACACACACACACACACACACACACACACACACACACACACACACACACACACACACACACACACACACACACACACACACACACACACACACACACACACACATCTTTCTTTTTCCTTCTCAGCCACACATGGGTACACATACAGTACCTGCCTGGACTTTGCCAAAGAATCTTTAGCACCAATCAGTGCTCAATTCATTGCCAGAGCCTTCCAGCTACTGAGCCAAAGAGAGCAGACTGGTCAGCAGAGTGAATGTCTAATTTCGCCGGAGTTAGTTTGGCAGTTGGCATGAGCAGCCTGACCAGCTCTAAGCTACTTTACAAAGCCTTTGTTTTTCCTGGCATCTCTCCTAATCTGTGGAATTTCTTGGCTGGGTTGTGATAAACTGAGGCCTTAAATGCCTATGGCATTTATATTTCCCCCTAGTCTTTGTTCTGTGCACACATTTCC
Source organism: Salvelinus alpinus (assembly GCF_045679555.1). Classification (NCBI taxonomy): domain Eukaryota; kingdom Metazoa; phylum Chordata; class Actinopteri; order Salmoniformes; family Salmonidae; genus Salvelinus; species Salvelinus alpinus. Next base: position 15,964,566 of record NC_092088.1, on the reverse strand, counting down.
GGTGAGATTGACAACCATAACCTTTCCTCCAGGCTGCTCTCTCACTGGTTGTTGATTGGCGTCGGTGAAGGCATGGTCTACTAAGGCTCAAATTGATCTCTGGAGCATGGCTGTGCCTGGCTCAATCTAGCCGGCATCAATGCCCACTTTCACTGCCTCTGTCTATGTTTCTCTGTCTGTCTGTCTGTCTGTCTGTCTGTCTGTCTGTCTGTCTGTCTGTCTGTCTGTCTGTCTGTCTGTCTGTCTGTCTGTCTGTCTGTCTGTCTGTCTGTCTGTCTGTCTGTCTGTCTGTCTGTCTGTCTGTCTGTCTGTCTGTCTGTCTGTCTGTCTGTCTGTCTGTCTGTCTGTCTGTCTGTCTGTCTGTCTGTCTGTCTGTCTGTCTGTCTGTCTGTCTGTCTGTCTGTCTGTCTGTCTGTGTCTCTGTCTCTGTCTCTGTCTCTGTCTCTGTCTCTGTCTCTGTCTCTGTCTCTGTCTCTCTCTGTCTCTCTCTAAGCCAATGCATCTCAGTGCTAGAGGCTTCTGACAGACACCCTGGTTCAATTCCAGGCTGTATCACAACCGGCCGTGATCGGGGGTCCCATAGGGCAATTGGCCCAGCGTCGTCCGGGTTTGCCCGGTGTAGGCCATCATTGTAAATAAGAATTTGTTCTTAACTGACTTGCCGATGTTAAATAAAGGTTAAATAAAAACATATATTTCCCTGTCTAGTACCCTCCCTCAAAGCTCATAGTAGTTATATAATGTTTGATGTGGGATATGTTTCTCTCACCCTGCCATGATATGTGGCATCCTATCTCTAGTAAAGCTCTCCTCTCATTTCACTGGGAGGTATCTGGTGATATAGCAGCTGTAGTCTATAGTGTACTGTAGATGTTTCCACCTCCCTGCCATAATACGTGCTAATTGGCTTGAAGAATGGCATCCTGCTCCCTCGTTGGGAGGTATCTCCTTACACATATTAGCTGTGTACCGAAGCATTGAAATGAATGTGTAAGGCTAGGTGGGTGGTCGACTAGCAACAAGGGTGATGTATTCTGTGTGAAATGGCCACCTCAGCCTGAGCCTTTTGAATCCCAGGATGTTCTTGTGAAGTCCAGCGAATTGTTGCCTCGTCCTTGAGCAGTGGGGGAAATCACAGCTGTTCTCCCTGGTCTGTCTATTAGAGGGCTCATTTGTTACGATGGGCTGGATATTCCCCTCTCATTCTTCCCTCTCGCCGTCTCCCTCTCTCCCTCTGTCACCAGATAGTTCTGTCAAATCCCCTAGAAGAATACACCCGGTCTCACTGGTATGGTCCATGGAGACAGTCTGGACTGGACAGCTCAGGGCAGCCAGCTGATTGCATGGAAGATGGGGTATCAGATGGGGTGTCTGGGTATCCTATGACACGTGGAGGAACGTTTCTTCCATGTCTATAATTTAACAGATTTGCTGCTAGAAATGTGTTCATAATGCATGCTCTAGAATGCCCTTCCAGCCAATCACAAACAAGTATTCAACAATGCCATGGTATAAGTAACCATATTGAATTAATGTCAATTACAGAGATGCCTGTCACACATACAGATATGCTGTATGGTATTACTAGCAAGGTGTTCGTTCGGCCACCGTTCTGTTATTTTTAGTTCGTTATGAAATCATCTGGGCATCCCCCATTCAGTGATGTGATATACAGTCCATGCAGTTACATGCATCCACCAATAAGAACTTGGGAAGTGGTCTCATGGTATATTTGTCTCTTACTGATATCTTGCAGTTGATGCTCTTCAGGGATAACAATTTACTGGTACTCTAGCCTCAATAGATAGTCTCTTTCAGCAATGTGTTGTAGCTCTATAGTACCATCCCCTCTGTGTTGATGGACAGTGTGTTATTAACTCTTTCACCTCACTGTAATTATCATGCTGCACAGCTGCTGGATGTGACCTTTTCACAAGCATCAGTTAGGAGAAGACCCTCTCTCTCCCTCAGACTAATATCAGTTGAGCTGGTGCCAGATTGGTGTGTGTGTGTGTGTGTGTGTGTGTGTGTGTGTGTGTGTGTGTGTGTGTGTGTGTGTGTGTGTGTGTGTGTGTGTGTGTGTGTGTGTGTGTGTGTGTGTGTGTTTGAGAGAGTGTGTGTGTGTGTGTGTGTGTGTGTGTGTGTGTGTGTGTGTGTGTGTGTGTGTGTGTGTGTGTGTGTGTGTGTGTGTGTGTGTGTGTGTGTGTGTGTGTGTGTGTGTGTGTGTGTGTGTGTGTGTGTGTGTTTGAGAGAGTGTGTGTGTGTGTGTGTGCTTGAGAGAGTGTGTGGATGTTTTCACAGGTGGATCGCAGGACATTATAGATACCACTGACACAGATTAAAGTGATTGGGGAAAGACTTCTTCAGGTTACGGTGAAGGAGATTCCAATGACAGCATAGATAACTGTAGAGATTACAATCATGACTATTTACAATTTATAGGATGTGTTGAATGTTATGTTTGCAATTCTGTATTCACATTTTTCGAAAACATTATTCTCTTAAAGCTAAATCTAACTAGAATTTAACATGAATATTACTTTTTGAATGAACAGTGACTTACGTCCAAGAGTGAGGAATGTGGGTATACCTTTGACTGATGTGTTGTCACTTTGTGTCCCCACAGCGAGGACATCAGGACGGCTAATGTGATCGCTGCTGAAGCTGTCACCTGCCTGGTCATTGACAGAGAGTAAGTAGTTTCAAGTTTTATTTGTTACACACACAAGTAAAGTGAAATGCTTAACTTGCATGCCCTTCCCAACAGTAGGGTCGCAAAGGGATGTTTGTTACTGGAAACTATACCAGTAAAGTTTACCAATAAACTACCAGCATTTTGGTATCTTAGATTATTTTTTTCATTAATTAGGCTATTTTCTCTAGAAACTCATGAACAATATGGACAATATGATTTTAAAAAGTTATTCAAGTATAAATTACTAAAGATATAAATAGATTGGCATATATTTTCTGTTAATCACTGAAGATTCTGGTAACTTTGGTAAATCACTGAAAGCTTTGCATCCCTTCCCAACAGTGCAGTATTCAATATAGTAGTAGCCTGTAGAGTAGTAGTAGTAGCCTGTAGAATAGTAGTAGTAGGCTGTAGAATAGTAGTAGTAGCCTGTAGAGGAGTAGCCTGCAGAGTAGTAGTAGTAGCCTGTAGAGTAGTAGCCTGTAGAGCAGTAGCCTGTAGAGTAGTAGCCTGTAGAGTAGTAGTAGTAGCCTATAGAGTAGTAGCCTGTAGAGTAGTAGCCTGTAGAGTAGTAGTAGTAGCCTATAGAGTAGTAGTAGTAGCCTGTAGAGTAGGAGCCTGTAGAGTAGTAGCCTGTAGGGTAGTAGTATTAGCCTGTAGAGTAGTAGTAGTAGCCTATAGAGTAGTAGTAGTAGCCTGTAGAGTCGTAGCCTGTAGAGTAGTAGTAGTAGCCTGTAGAGTAGTGGTAGTAGCCTGTAGAGTAGTAGCCTGTAGAGTAGTAGCCTGTAAAGTAGTAGCCTGTAGAATAGTAGTAGTAGCCTGTAGAGGAGTAGCCTGTAGAGTAGTAGTAGTAGGCTGTAGAGTAGTAGCCTGTAGAATAGTAGTAGTAGCCTGTAGAGGAGTAGCCTGTAGAGTAGTAGTAGTAGCCTGTAGAGTAGTAGCCTGTAGAATAGTTGTAGTATCCTGTAGAGTAGTAGTAGTAGTAGAGTAGTGGCCTGTAGGGTAGTTGCCTGTAGGGTAGTAGTAGCAGCCTGAAGAGTAGTAGCCTGTAGAATAGTAGTAGTAGCCTGTAGAGTAGTAGCCTGTAGAAAAGTAGTAGTAGTAGCCTGTAGAGTAGTAGCCTGTAGAATAGTAGTAGTAGTAGCCTGTAGAGTAGTAGCCTGTAGAGTAGTAGTAGTAGCCTGTAGAGTAGTAGACTTTAGAGTTGTAGTAGTGTTCGGTAGAGTAGTAGTTGTAGCCTGTAGAGCCTGTAGAGTAGTATCCTGTAGAGTAGTAGACTGTAGAGTTGTAATAGTAGCCTGGAGAGTAGTAGCCTGTAGGGTAGTAGTAGTAGCTTGTAGAGTAGTAGTAGCCTGTAGGGTAGTAGTAGTAGCCTGTAGAGTAGTATCCTGTAGAGTAGTAGTAGTAGCCTGTAGCGTACTAGCCTGTAGAGTAGTAGCCTGTAGGGTAATAGTAGCAGCCTGAAGAGTAGTAGCCTGTAGAATAGTAGTAGTAGCCTGTAGAGTAGTAGTAGTAGCCTGTAGTGTAGTAGCCTGTAGCGTAGTAGTAGTAGCCTTTAGAGTAGTAGCCTGTAGGGTAGTCGTAGTAGCCTGAAGAGTAGTAGCCTGTAGAGTAGTAGCCTGTAGAGTAGTAGTAGTAGCCTGTAGAGTAGTAGCCTCTATGTTAATAGCAGTAGCCTTTAGGGTAGTAGTAGTAGTAGCCTGTAGAGTAGTTGCATGTGGAGTGGTTGCATGTAGGGTAGTTGCCTGTCGAGTAGTAGCCTGTAGAGTAGTAGCCCATAAATGTTAGTAGTAGTAGTAGCCTGTAGAGTAGTAGCCTGTGGGGTAGTAGTAGTAGCCTGTTGAGTAGTAGTCTGTAGGGTTGTAGCCTGTCAGGTAGTAGTAAAAGCCTGTAGGGTCGTGGCCTGTAGGGTAGTAGCCTGTTGGGTAGTAGTAGTAGCCTGTAGAGTAGTAGCCTGTAGGGTAGTAGTAGTAGCCTGTAGGGTAGTAGCCTGTAGAGTAGTAGCCTGTCAAGTAGTAGCCTGTAGGGTGGTAGCCTGTAGTGTAGTAGCCTATAGATTATTAGTCTGTAGTTTAGTAGTAGTAGCCTCTAGTGTAGTACTCTGTAGAGGAGTAGCCTGTGGGGTGGTAGCCTGTAGGGTAGTAGCCTGTAGAGTAGTAGCCTGTATGGTAGTAGTAGTGGCCTGTAGAGTTGTAGTCTGTAGAGTTGTTTCCTGTCGGGTAGTAGCCTGTAGAGTAGTATTAGTAGCCTGTAGGGTAGTAGTAGTAGCCTGTAGGGTAGTAGTAGTAGCCTGTTGAGTAGTAGTCTGTAGGGTTGTAGCCTGTCAGGTAGTAGTAGAAGCCTGTAGGGTCGTGGCCTGTAGAGTAGTAGCCTGTAGGGTAGTAGTAGTAGCCTTTAGGGTAGTAGCCTGTAGAGTAGTAGCCTGTCAAGTAGTAGCCTGTAGGGTGGTAGCCTGTAGTGTAGTAGCCTATAGATTATTAGTCTGTAGTTTAGTAGTAGTAGCCTCTAGTGTAGTACTCTGTAGAGGAGTAGCCTGTGGGGTGGTAGCCTGTAGGGTAGTAGCCTGTAGAGTAGTAGCCTGTATGGTAGTAGTAGTGGCCTGTAGAGTTGTAGTCTGTAGAGTTGTTTCCTGTCGGGTAGTAGCCTGTAGAGTAGTATTAGTAGCCTGTAGGGTAGTAGTAGTAGCCTGTAGGGTAGTAGCCTGTGGAGTAGTAGCCTGTAGAGTAGTAGCCTGTGGGTTAGTTGAAGTAGCCTGCAGAGTAGTAGCCTGTAGAGTAGTAGCCTGTATAGTAGTAGCCTTTAGAGTAGTAGCCTGTGGATTAGGATCCTGTAGAGAAGTAGCCTGTAGAGTTGTAACCTGTAGGTTAGTAGTTTGTAGGGTAGTAATAGTAGCCTGTAGGGTAGTAGCCTGTGGAGTAGTAGCCTGTAGAGTAGTAGCCTGTAGGTTAGTTGAAGTAGCCTGCAGAGTAGTAGCCTGTAGAGTAGTAGTAGTAGCCTTTAGAGTAGTAGCCTGTGGAGTCGTGGCCTGTAGGGTAGTAGTAGTATCTGTAGGGTAGTATCCTGTATGGTAGTGGCCTGTATTTTTTATTTTTTCCCCCCTCATTTAACCAGGAAGGGCTCATTGATATTTGAAATCTGTTTTTCTAGAGCGTCCTAGCCAAGATAGTCAGCACCAAGTCATTACACAATTATAGACAGAAAAGATTAAAAACTACAGGTAATCTAATATAAAAACAGAGAATTCACAAGTGTATAACAAAATCCTAAAACAGCAAATTAAAATCATTGATAGGTCATGGAATCAGCCTTAAAATCGTTCATCAATGATTTATAAACACCAATCGGGACAAGTTCTTCCAGTTTAAAAGTTTTTTGTAAGGCGTTCCAAGCCAATGGCGCAGAGTACAATAAAGCCCTTTCATCAAATTCAGTTCGGACATTTGGAACAGTTAGCAGGATAAAGTCCTGCAAACGAAGAGAGTACCCACCACATTTCTGAACAATAAAAATGCCCCCAAGAAATGGTAGTAGTTTTTTTATTTTTTGACCTTTTTAATACCTTTTTTTTAAATATTTTTCTTTTTCTTTTTAAAATTTTAATTTTCTTTTTTTATATATTTTTTTACTTGCTATATTGTATTTATTTCGCCACCATGGCTTTTTTATATTTTTATTTATTTATATATATATTTTGTTTGCCTTCACCTCCCTTATCTCACCTCACTTGCTCACATTGTATATAGACTTATTTTTCACTGTATTATTGACTGTATGTTTGTTTTACTCCATGTGTAACTATGTGTTGTTGTATGTGTCGAACTGCTTTGCTTTATCTTGGCCAGGTCGCAATTGTAAATGAGAACGTGTTCTCAATTTGCCTACCTGGTTAAATAAAGGTGAAATAAAATAAATAAAATAAACACAAAATGGCATTGTAAATAAAAGAATACCAGAGTCTGAGCCTACAAGTGCACTTTATATACCAGCCAACCCTGGTATATAAAGTGCAGTGATGCTAAAGGGTTTTGCAGTTAAAAATAAATCTCAATGCTCCATGGTAAAGGGTGTCAATTGATCTCAAACACTGAGCGGAAGCATTCATATATAAAATATCCCCATAGTCTAGTAAAGGCATACATGTAGCTGATACTAGCCTCCTTCTGGCTTCAAAAGAAAAACAGGCCTTATTCCTAAAATAAAATCCGTCATCAATTAAAATTCCAAGATATTTATATGAGATTACAGTCTCAATCTCATTGCCCTGACAGGTAGTAATAGGCGAAAGGTTCAGAGGTCTATTTCTTGCTTTAGAAAATACCATTATTTTAGTTTAGTCAGTATTGAGGATAAGCTTCAATTGACACAAGGTATGTTGAACAGTATAAAAAGCAGTTTGCAAGTTCTGGAAAGCTTTTGTGAGAGACGAGGCACAACAGTAAAAAGCAGTATCATCAACATGAAAGTGAAGTTGCACATTTTGCACATTTTTGTCAAAATTATTTATATAAATAGTGAATAAGATGGGACCAAGTACAGAGCCCTGGGGCACACCATTACAGACAGACAATTTAACAGACACGAGCCCATAAAATTGAGTGCAGTGAATTCCATCAGACAGATAAGTAGCTAATTAATAGTTAATAATTTATTATGTACCTCCTGCACTGAGAATGGCAAAAAGATAAAAGTTTCACCAGCTCTCACTGCTTCATCCACACAGGGTTGTACAGAGACAGAGGACACTGGTTCATCCACACAGGGTTGTACAGAGACAGAGGACACTGCTTCATCCACACAGGGTTGTACAGAGACAGAGGACACTGGTTCATCCACACAGGGTTGTACAGAGACAGAGGACACTGGTTCATCCACACAGGGTTGTACAAAGACAGAGGACACTGAATCAAACAACCTACCAGATGATACAAAGTGCTCATTGAAACAATTCAGCATTTCAGTTTTGTCATATACAGCAACAGAGTCCTTCAATACACATGACGGTAATTCATTAACATTACTGTTACCAGACATAGACTTAATAGCCTTCCAAAACGTTCTATGGTCATTCGGGTTATCAGTGGTAACAGACATAAAATATTCAGACTTGGCCTCCCTGAGAAAAAAAGAACACTTGTTTTCATAACTGCCTAAAAATAAGCCAATCAGCATCAGAACATGATTTCCTTGCTTTAGCCCAGGCTAGATTACGTTTGTGAATAATACAAAACAGCTCAGAAGAAAACCATGGATTATCCCGCCCTTTAACCCTGAACCTGCGGAATGGGGCATGTTTGTTTACTGTTTGGAAAAAAACATCATGAAAGAATTTCCAGGCAGTGTCCACATCAGGGATAAACTCAATATACTCCAGTCAAAATAAAACAAATCATGAAAGAAAGCCTGCTCATTAAAACTCTTCAAATTTCTCTTACGAATAAGCGTGGGTTTGTCTTAGGAACCTTAGTATTTCTAACAGCAACAACAGCACAATGGTCACTTAAATCATTACAAAAAACACCAGAATATTTATGTGATACATTTGTCAATATAAAATCAATCAGGGTAGATTTCTCTGGACATTTGAGATTTGGGCGAGTGGGTGAGTTAATCAACTGGGTAAGATTCATAGAATTACAAAACATTTTTAAATCATCAGACACCGGCTTTAACCAACACCACTTGAGTTCACCAATCAAGATCATCTCACTGTAAAGAAGTTTAGACATAAGGTTAATCAGAGAAGAAAATGCATCACCGAGAGCAGAGGGGGGTCTAACAGCCAATCACAGTTATAGAGAGGCCCTTTGAAACCTCAATATTCAAAGCAAGAAATTCCAACTGTTTACAAATAGTTACAGACTTTGCCACACTTACAAGGAATTTAGTCTTTTACATATATAGCCACACCCCCACCTTTCTTAACTCAAGCAGTGCGATACACATTGTAACCATTTATACAAATATCCTTATCAAGAACAGACTTGCTGAGCCAGGTTTCAGAAAACACAATTACATCAGCATCAGTTGATTTAGCCCAAATCCTAACCCCATCAATTTTTGACAACAGCCTACTTACTAAAACCAGATCTAGATTTAAAATCAGAGGGGGGTCGGAGACATTGCACATCAGGGCCAGGGTTTTAGGTTGCACTCTACCATGATATCAACATTAAATTAAAGGTTAAATAACAAATAAAAAATATCAACAAAAGAAGAATAACTAGGCACCTCTGTTTAATAACCTTGCACGGCTTCTCTTTTTTAACCCTTTACTGCCATGAAAAAACAAGGTACTGCAGGGCATTACCTCAACAGTAGCGTGACTATAGGATCAGTATCTTTTAGCAAGATTATTGATCCATATCATTGGTTACAGATAATTCATCACTGATCAATACTATGCCATTTATTCCTAATCAGAACAAATACCTTCACCACATTGAAAAGGTGGCTACAACTATACAATTAAAACATCATATAAAGGAGACTGAAAAGGTTCCTGTTTAGAATGACACCCAGCTTTGTAAAACAGTGGGACTGGGGATGGAGTGCTGTGCACAGCATGGTAGACTGACCCTGTACCTCCTCACAGACCCAGCAGCACTCGCTGTGTGTGGTCTGGGTCTCTGTGTGTCTCTGTCTCGGTCTGTGTAGCTCAGAGCCAGAGGCAAGGCAAAAAAAAAAGGCAATCCCAGCACAGCAGACAAACACTGGAGAAAAGAGTGGAACATTCACCTTTCTCTTTGCAGGAAAGCCACCATTAATTTTATCACGTTGGCCGGCTGAAAGCTTTATGGCCGAGGCCATTAGAGAGGGCTTGTCTTGGCTGCCACGCTGTGCTCCCTCTGTCGTCATGCCGTTGTCGTGCACATAATGATGTGATCGCTGTGGTGTGGTGGGATTCCTGGAGTGTGTCTGAAAAGAACACCCTATTCCAAAAGAAGAAGGAACTGTATTATGAAGCCAAGATCAATGATGGACAGAACGATGGAAATAGTACTTCATATGAAATGATGGGCAGAAAGACCAATTCAACTCCGTATTTCATCCAATCAGATGGCTTATTCATCACCGAACCATTTGATGTTGCCAATTATTTTAATGATTAGTGGGCAAACTTAGGCAGGACATGCCAGCAACGAACAGTGAGCCATCGTATTCATGCATAAAACCATAAACAATAATGAAAGAAAAGCATTGTAAGTTTGAATTTTGTCAAATTAGTGTGGAAGGGGTGGACAAGTATTGTTATCAATCAATAATGTCAAACCTCCTGGCGTTGACAACTTACTTGGAAAGCTAGTGAGGAGGGTAGCTGAGTCTATAGACATATAGACAGAGTCTATATGTCATATCTTTAATATGAGTCTAGAGGAAAGTTTTTGTCCTCAGGCCTGGAGGAAAGCCAAAGTCATTCTGCTACCCAAGAGTGGTAAACACGGCCTTTACTGGTTCTAACAGCCGACCTATCAGCTTGCTGCCAGGTCTTACTGTTGACCTGGCAGCAAGTTGGAAGAAATTGTGTTTGACCAAATACAATGCTATTTCTCTGTAAACAAATTAACAACAGACTTTCAGCATGCTTACAGAGAAGGGCACTCAACTGACACACATTACTGATGATTGGTTGAAAGAAATTGATAATAACAAGATTGTGGTACCTGTACTGTTAGATTTCAGTGCTGCCTTTGATTTTATTGACCATAACCTGTTGTTGAAAAAACATACACTGCTCAAAAAAATAAAGGGAACACTAAAATAACACATCCTAGATCTGAATGAATGAACTATTCTTATTAAATACTTTTTTTTTTACATAGTTGAATGTGCTGACAACAAAATCACACAAAAATTATCAATGGAAATCAAATTTATCAATCCATGGAGGTCTGGATTTGGAGTCACACTCGAAATTAAAGTGGAAAACCACACTACAGGCTGATCCAACTTTGATGTAATGTCCTTAAAACAAGTCAAAATGAGGCTCAGTAGTGTGTGTGGCCTCCACGTGCCTGTATGACCTCCCTACAACGCCTGGGCATGCTCCTGATGAGGTGGCGGATGGTCTCCTGAGGGATCTCCTCCCAGACCTGGACTAAAGCATCCGCCAACTCCTGGACAGTCTGTGGTGCAACGTGGCGTTGGTGGATGGAGCGAGACATGATGTACCAGATGTGCTCAATTGGATTCAGGTCTGGGGAACGGGCGGGCCAGTCCATAGCATCAATGCCTTTCTCTTGCAGGAACTGCTGACACACTCCAGCCACATGAGGTCTAGCATTGTCTTGCATTAGGAGGAACCCAGGGCCAACCGCACCAGCATATGGTCTGACAAGGGGTCTGAGGATCTCATCTCGGTACCTAATGGCAGTCAGGCTACCTCTGGCGAGCCCATGGAGGGCTGTGCGGCCCCCCAAATAAATGCCACCCCACACCATGACTGACCCACCGCCAAACCGGTCATGCTGGAGGATGTTGCAGGCAGCAGAACGTTCTCCACGGCGTCTCCAGACTGTCACGTCTGTCACATGTGCTCAGTGTGAACCTGCTTTCATCTGTGAAGAGCACAGGGCGCCAGTGGCGAATTTGCCAATCTTGGTGTTTTCTGGCAAATGCCAAACGTCCTGCACGGTGTTGGGCTGTAAGCACAACCCCCACCTGTGGACGTCGGGCCCTCATACCACCCTCATGGAGTCTGTTTCTGACCGTTTGAGCAGACACATGCACATTTGTGGCCTGCTGGAGGTCATTTTGCAGGGCTCTGGCAGTGCTCCTCCTTGCACAAAGGCGGAGGTAGCGGTCCTGCTGCTGGGTTGTTGCCCTCCTACGGCCTCCTCCACGTCTCCTGATGTACTGGCCTGTCTCCTGGTAGCGCCTCCATGCTCTGGACACTACGCTGACAGACACAGCAAACCTTCTTGCCACAGCTCGCATTGATGTGCCATCCTGGATGAGCTGCACTACCTGAGCCACTTGTGTGGGTTGTAGACTCCGTCTCATGCTACCACTAGAGTGAAAGCACCGCCAGCATTCAAAAGTGACCAAAACATCAGCCAGGAAGCATAGGAACTGAGAAGTGGTCTGTGGTCACCACCTGCAGAACCACTCCTTTATTGGGGGTGTCTTGCTAATTGCCTATAATTTCCACCTGTTGTCTATTCCATTTGCACAACAGCATGTGAAATTTATTGTCAATCAGTGTTGCTTCCTAAGTGGACAGTTTGTTTTCACAGAAGTGTGATTCACTTGGAGTTACATTGTGTTGTTTAAGTGTTCCCTTTATTTTTTTGAGCAGTGTATGTCTTGTAGCTTTTCAACCTCTGCCATATCATGGATTCAGAGCTATCTATCTAATAGAACACAGAGGGATTTCTTTAATGGAAGATTATCTAATGTTAAACATGTGAAGTGTGGTGTACTGCAGGGCAGCTCTCTTGGCCCTCTACTCTTTTCTATTTTTACCAATGTAAAAATAGTCAAAACATATTGATTAAATGGTTGTAAAGACAGGGAGAGGTCTGTCCGTGATAAAGAGAACCTCTGCTTTTTTGACACCACACTCCACATAGCAAGTCTTGCAGGCTCTAGTTTATCTTGATTATTGTCCTGTCATATGGTCAAGTGCTGCAAAGAAGGACCTAGTTACGCTGCAGTTGGCCCAGAACAGTGCTCCACATGTTGCTCTTCATTGTAATCAGAGGACAAATATCAATAATATGCATGCCAGTCTCTCTTGGCTAAGAGTTGAGGAAAGACGGTCCGCATCACTTCTTGTTTTTATAAGAAACATTAATGTGTTGGAAATTCAAAATTGTTTGCATAGTCAACTTAAACACAGCACTGACACACACACTTTCCCCACCAGACATGCCACCAGGGGTCTTTTCACAGTCCCCAAGTCGAGAACAAATTCAAGGAAATGTACAGTATTATACAGAGCCATGATTAGGGCTGTTACGGTGACCGTATTACTGCCACACCGGCGGTCACGAGTCATGACAGCAGTCAAATTCCAAATTCCACACTCTCTTGTCAATGCAAATGTAATCAAAAATCTAATCAAACACTTCATGAGAGCCCATGAGCTCACGTTGCACAACATTTCCATAGGCTATGCAATTGCGTGAGAAAACTGGTTGATGGCCTCTACTAAAAAGAGGAGGTCCCCTCAGCTTTCTATAGTCTAGGCCTACTATATTTTTTCCTAAACTTTCCTAATATTAAGAACATTGCTTTTCTTTACAACAGGAGTATAGCCTACCTGGCTGGCATGAAAATGAACCATGGTGTCACGCCCTGGCCTTAGTTATCTTTGTTTTCTGTAATATTTTGGTTAGGTCAGGGTGTGACATGGGGGATGTTTGTGTATAGTTGTCTCGTCTGGGGTGGTTGTATGGTATAGGGGGTTTAGTAGAGTGTATGGGTTTGTGTTGAGTGTAGGTATCTAGGTATGTCTATGGTTGCCTGAATGGTTCTCAATCAGAGACAGCTGTCATTCATTGTCTCTGATTGGGAGCCATATTTAAGGCAGCCATAGGCATAAGGTTAATGTGGTTAATTGTCTATGTTTAACGTTTGTAGCTTGTGTATGCACTTACGTTTGTAGCTTCACGGTCGTTTGTTGTTTTGTTTTGTAAAAGTGTTCGTTTTTCGTGTTTCGTCTTCTCTAAATAAAAGAAGATGTATTTCTCTCACGCTGCGCCTTGGTCCACTCTTCCTCATCAAGACGATCGTGACACATGGGAAAAGCATCCTCCATTTGCAATTTAGGTGCAAAGATTACATGTATTTTTTTCTGCTGCCCCTGTTTTTAGACAGGTGCATAATAATGGTCCATTCTAAATCAAAATGAATTTCACACATATATTAATTAGTATTAAGTAAAGACAAGATTAAATCAAGAATAGTGTGATGGGTGACAATATTATCCTATGATGCCCAGCTTAAATTAAGGCAAGAAATAGCGCATGCTTTTTTTACGACTTTTTCCAAATCATAGATAAGGTTTGATAAGGTTTGGGATCTATCGCATCACATAACTGTCCGCACACCTCATGTAGCCTTGCCCATAGACCTACATGTTTTGATAAGGTTTGTATCACAACTAAAGTAGCCAAATAACTTTTTTAGATTAAGCACATTAATCAACAACAGGTGTAGAGCCTAACTGGCATACATATGCAGCACGTGAGTTTCAAGTACATTTTCATTTTCACCATAAAAATGCACCTTTATAATAAAAGCATTACATGTATAATTGCATTTGCGGTCACTTCTGAGAATGGTGTTTTCCTGCTAACGGAAAATTCACGCTTATAGCCTACTGCCGTGTGCGCATTGCTGCGCTTATAATGTGAAGAAATAACCTAATAGTTTATTAACATTTTAAGTTAAACATTCTCATTTGTTGCGTCAGCCTCATTGCTTAAAACAGGTTTTTTGATGCTAGTGGTTGTATTAATTTGGGATCTATCGCATCCCATAACTGTCCCAGACTATGTTTGTAATATTTATTTATTGCACAGAATAGAATAGGTCAACTTTCGTACTATGGGGGATAGTAGATTGACATAGACTAGTGCTTTTGCTGTTCGTTAGGCCTGCTCATCTGGTTGGCTGACGAAAAGTAAATGTGGACATTTATTCCAATATCTTCAATTCGCGCCTCGGAATTGGATACAGACTCGCGCAGTTGCTTCCCTGATGTGTCTGTCTTCACTTGTAGCCTGTGAGAAAAGACCTGATCACCTGATGGAGAGCCATGTGAGTGAGAGATGCTTCAGCAATCATCCGGGAAAAGGGGATTATAATTATTACAGCCATTGGTCGCAAAAGGCATGGATTTTTTTAGGGGGCATTACGGCCACACACACGGGATGCAGCTGGGAAATTCAAGGCATTATCAAGTGCTTGTGAAATTGTGAATGAGAGACTGATGAAGTGTGTACAGCCTGCACAAAAAAACAAAGCAGAGCTCATGCATTTCATGCAACTTTTTTCAGATCATCATTAGTCGTATCATGCAGCCTTAGAGTGTATTAAAAATCAAAACATATAGCCCAACATTTGTATCAGAACTAAAGTTACATAAATAACTTAAGCATATAGGAGTACCTGTTTCTTTGTTAACCGCTCAACACAGAATAGCTGGATGTGCGCAATCTCTCAAATCGTTTGGAGAAAATATCCTTTCTATTTTATTCAGCTATGGTCAATTGTGTTATTCAAACTATAAAATAATATAAAATAATGCCATGGAATTCTAAGCAAATCGTGTCGCCACTATTTTGTTCTTCTGAAATAGACTACATGTTTCTTGAGACCTGTATAAAATAAATAATTGATTTATTGTGATAATGTAGACTATATTACATGGATTTATTCGACTTTTTATAATGTAGATGTTCCAAAGGTCTACATCAATGTGTGGAAGCCAAGAGATGCTAAATGTGTTTATGTGAATTAACAGTCAATTACCGTGAGACCGGCAGTTATTTGCTTGACAATCACCGGCTGAAAAGATGTCATGGCCGCCACAGTCCTAGCCATGATTGCATGGAACTCCCTTCCACCTCATATAGCACTAGGGAACAGCAAACCTGGTTCAATAAAACAAATAATGCAACACCTCACGGCACAACGCCTCTCCCCCATGTGACCTACTTGTTGTGATGGTGTACTGGGATGTACAGTATGTGTAACTGATAGATGCACACACTACATGTTCAGGTTTTTAAATATATGTCAGTTGTAAAGTATTTTGTCTGTAATGTCTTCTTCGTTATGTTTCGGACCCCAGTTAGACTTGCTATCGCCATTTGGCGTCGGCTAATGGGGATCCTAATCAAATAAATCCCTATATAGTGCATTACTTTTGACCAGGGTCCATGGTGTAGTGCACTATATAGGGAGTTGAGTGCCATTTTAGTGTAGACTTGGTACCAAACCGCTCGGACAGGGAGACAAACCGTGTGGTCAGGAAGATATAGCAATGATAAGCTGAGTCGAGCCGAGTTTGGGCAGCCCTGCTCTGGGCTATGAATTTCTGAAGTCTTGTGCATCACTAATATCAATCTCATTTATATGGCAACTCGACCTTATCCAGTGGGAGTGGACAGCTTATATATGTGCTTTTATAGAAGAGGCACATTAAGAATACAACTTTAAATGGGTCAGCTTGTAGGTCTATATTTAGAGCAAAGCAGTTCACACTTCAAATACCCTTTATTGCCTATCATGGGTCATTATTCCTGGATGATATCGGAATCTTAAGGCAGCAGCCAAGTCACGAAATGATAATAAACTCCTACAGTCTAGACATAAATTTCACATTAATGAGTTCATAACTGTCAGGGAGATGTGACAGTTCTAGCCTAACCTCATCTGAGATCAGATATTCTCTCACACTTACCTTAAGTAATGTTGATTGTGTGATTACTATTTCTCAAAACTATTTTTTTTAAGATCCTTGTCAAAATTCTTAACGGTCTGACACTTGAATTTAACACTTGTGAGAGCAGACTCATAAACCGCAGACATAACTGTCTATCTATATCTGTGGCGATTATAGCCATGGCCTCATAACCATGGGTTCACATGAATGACTATTAGGAGAGTCAAAGGATGCCAAGTCATGCTCTGGTGAAACATTTACCAGCACTGAGTCGATATTTCACCATCAATATAATGTTGAATTACTGGTAGGAGCTGGAAGGGAAGGTAATGAGTTGGGTGGTAGAAAGGGAGGGCAATGGACAGGAAATGGGGGGCACATGGGAGAGTGAGTATTCTGTTTTGGAACATCAGGCCGCCTCACTGCCTCTCAGCACCCAATGGCCCAGACAAACGCTTTTCAGCACTGGTGCCTGCTGGGAGGAAAAAGCCCCAGATTCATCACTCCTCAGACAGGGCTCAGATGTGTCACATTTAAATGTCCGGTTTTCCAACCCGCCCCCTCTCACTGAAATGCTGTGTGGTAATCAGACCCCTCGTCGCCCCTCGGATGGTTTCAGGCGCTTCAGAAACAGATGGCTAAAAACAGCCCAGAAGGACACCTAATGATCAAAACCTGCTCACCCCAAAAGGGAAAGATTAAGCATTTTAAGGGAAATAATGACTAGTCATCATAATCTGGTTATTTTTTCATATCCAGATATTTGTCTACTACTCTGAGATAAGAGGAGGCCTCAGATAGGAGTTCAAGGTTTAGCTGTCAGTCATTTATATTTTCTTTCATCTTTAAATGTATTATATTATGACATTTTGACAGTTGCCAACTCCTTGATAAAGTGTAAGTAAGTGTAGGGTTTAAATACTAACTCAAAGAAACAATGGAAGATTGCATCAAAAAACACTATGATTTACCATACCTTGTCAGGTAAATAAATTACATTTCTAACATCCAGTGATGCTTGTTTACCTTGACAGTATTATTGATAAATATATTTACCCTTCGGAACAGCTAACGTCTATCATATCTTGTCTGTGACAGAAAACTTAGGGTTGTCTTTTGAATGATCAAAGTGTGGGCCGGCAGACATTATATTGTTGACTTCCAAAAGAACAGATATAAACCTTCAATTCAATCTACTATATTACTTTTGGACAATCAGATCTTTTGATTGTTCTAAAGCATTTCCTCCGTCAAACTGAGACAAGCACGTCTGCTCTCCTCCTATGCGTCTCACTATTGTGAGAGGTTTAAGCAAAATGATTCAATCCTCTAAAGCATAAATAGACTATGTATAGATTCATAATAATAACAATCTATTCTATAAAGTGAGTACTCTGAGATGGATGTTACATCAACACTGACGTTGTTTGGGGAGGGGAAAGTACTATTCAAAGACAGTTTTGTCCCAGTAGCGGTAGCCATCTTTTAACCTATTTTTAACATGTTACAGCAAACCTACTTAGTGTGATTCATTTGGAACCAAAATGGGAGATACCACTCTTTTCCTTTGCTGATTTACGCTGCTGTGGCTCAACCAGCACAAAATTAACAGGGAATTATGTTTGCTGTTATTCAAACATTGTCTCACTCTGCTCAAAGCTAATTTCCTAGATAGATTTTTGTGACAGATGCTAGTGGTGATTTGCTGCCCTCCTGTGTCTCATGTATTAATAATGCTGAACTCAGTGAACATTTGTAACAATAGCAGCATGGCTACGTCCCAAGAATCTCTCCTTCCTCCTGAAGTGTGCACTCGTTGACTACTCCCCACAAATGTAAAATAATTGGATTGGCGTAGGCACGGGCTGTTTTCCGTCATTTGTGTTTTAGGAGAGATCATTGGGATACAACCATAAGGTAATGTAACCTAGGTGTTTTAGGAGAGATCATTGGGATACAACCATAAGGTAATGTAACCTAGGTGTTTTAGGAGAGATCATTGGGATACAACCATAAGGTAATTTAACCTAGGTGTTTTAGGAGAGATCATTGGGATACAACCATAAGGTAATTTAACCTAGGTGTTTTAGGAGAGATCATTGGGATACAACCATAAGGTAATGTAACCTAGGTGTTTTAGGAGAGATCATTGGGATACAACCATAAGGTAATTTAACCTAGGTGTTTTAGGAGAGATCATTGGGATACAACCATAAGGTAATGTAACCTAGGTGTTTTAGGAGAGATCATTGGGATACAACCATAAGTTAATGTAACCTAGGTGTTTTAGGAGAGATCATTGGGATACAACCATAAGGTAATGTAACCTAGGTGTTTTAGGAGAGATCATTGGGATACAACCATAAGGTAATTTAACCTAGGTGTTTTAGGAGAGATCATTGGGATACAACCATAAGTTAATGTAACCTAGGTGTTTTAGGAGAGATCATTGGGATACAACCATAAGGTAATTTAACCTAGGTGTTTTAGGAGAGATCATTGGGATACAACCATAAGGTAATTTAACCTAGGTGTTTTAGGAGAGATCATTGAGATACAACCATAAGTTAATGTAACCTAGGTGTTTTAGGAGAGATCATTGGGATACAACCATAAGGTAATTTAACCTAGGTGTTTTAGGAGAGATCATTGGGATACAACCATAAGGTAATTTAACCTAGGTGTTTTAGGAGAGATCATTGGGATACAACCATAAGGTAATTTAACCTAGGTGTTTTAGGAGAGATCATTGGGATACAACCATAAGGTAATTTAACCTAGGTGTTTTAGGAGAGATCATTGAGATACAACCATAAGTTAATGTAACCTAGGTGTTTTAGGAGAGATCATTGGGATACAACCATAAGGTAATTTAACCTAGGTGTTTTAGGAGAGATCATTGAGATACAACCATAAGTTACTGTAACCTCTGTGTTTTAGGTAGTCAATGATTAATGTGACTCTGTGTTCACTTTCAGTTCATTTAAGCACTTGATCGGGGGCCTCGAGGACGTCTCAAACAAAGGTTATGAGGATGCAGGGGCCAAAGCCAAGTAAGTATCTCACTCTTCACATACAGTTCCCTACATGCATCCGATGGACAAAATTGTGTATCGTCTACATACAGGGTATCATTAGCGTCACACATATTCCCATTTCCTTATACACCCATACATACATATACACTAGATACTGTATATATATACATGTAACTAACACCACTCAAGCACACCTCATTACAACAATACCCTTCAGCCCCAAACACACACCTCATTCACACTAAACTCCCCTAGCCATTGCAAAACCAGATGAGGTTGTAGTCGATGCATGGAGTTAATTAGTCTCGTTTCATCTGTCTTGCCGTTCCTCTGACCTCTTCCTGGATACAATTATCTCTGCTGCACCGGCTTTCCATAAAGAGAAACTTCATCCAGCCCAATGGCTTTAGTTACATATGAATCCTACCCCAGTCCCTGCTACAATTATTGAGCTCTGGAGTTTAGAATGCTTTCTTGATTTCCTGATTGGTGGGGAAATGAGGAATATGAGGAATCCAACTGATAATAGTGATTCAGTTATAGTGGTCTTGTCTTCAGCTCGCCATTTTAATTAGAGAAGACACATTGGGTTTGGTATTTCGCTGACCTTAGAACATATTGTAGTTTGTTTGTAAGCAGGCTAACGATACATGCTGCTCTTGAAAACTGATCCGTGTAACGGGCACATATTGTTCTCATAACAGAGTTTGGAAACATTACGCTCTCCTGAAGTATGTCAAGCAACAAACTGCATGTTCTTTGAGATAATATTAACCATTGTTTTCATCAACTCAAAAGCAGGTAGGTATTGAACAACTCCTATGTTAAATGGCGTGCAATTAAATCCCATGTTTGTCATTGACGTGGGTAATTACTGTCTGTATGAGGGGGCTCCCTCACAAACGTACAGCCCAGATAACACATCATGGTGACAGAGTAGTCGGTCGTCTGGTCCCTAGAGCCATGGGGAGGACATCTGTCCCTAGAGCCATGAGGAGGACATCTGTCCCTAGAGCCATGAGGAGGACATCTGTCCCTAGAGCCATGAGGAGGATATCTGTCCCTAGAGCCATGAGGAGGACATCTGTCCCTAGAGCCATGAGGAGGACATCTGTCCCTAGAGCCATGAGGAGGACATCTGTCCCTAGAGCCACGAGGAGCCCATCTGTCCCTAGAGCCATGAGGAGCCCATCTGTCCCTAGAGCCATGAGGAGCCCATCTGTCCCTAGAGCCATGAGGAGGACATCTGTCCCTAGAGCCATGAGGAGGACATCTGTCCCTAGAGCCATGAGGAGGACATCTGTCCCTAGAGCCATGAGGAGCCCATCTGTCCCTAGAGCCATGAGGAGGACATCTGTCCCTAGAGCCATGAAGAGGACATCTGTCCCTAGAGCCATGAGGAGCCCATCTGTCCCTAGAGCCATGAGGAGGACATCTGTCCCTAGAGCCATGAGGAGGACATCTGTCCCTAGAGCCATGAGGAGCCCATCTGTCCCTAGAGCCATGAGGAGGACATCTGTCCCTAGAGCCATGAGGAGGACATCTGTCCCTAGAGCCATGAGGAGGACATCTGTCCCTAGAGCCATGAGGAGGACATCTGTCCCTAGAGCCATGAGGAGGACATCTGTCCCTAGAGCCATGAGGAGGACATCTGTCCCTAGAGCCATGAGGAGGACATCTGTCCCTAGAGCCACGAGGAGGACATCTGTCCCTAGAGCCATGAGGAGGACATCTGTCACTAGAGCCATGAGGAGGACATCTGTCACTAGCTACATATGCAGCAGTGTCTTCCATTGTCAGGGGTTCTGGTGTGTGTGTGTCTCAGATAGCATTTAATTTGTCTGTAAGTCTTTTATGTTGGTGTACTGCAGTCCCTAGTGTATTATTCCCATGCCTTCTTCTGAATAACATAGAGACGTCACTCACTATGATGGGTACAATGAATTTGCATTGTGACGCTCTTTCAATACTACTTTATATCATTTGAAAATGATGCAAGTACCCCCTCTAGTGGTCAGTGATCCTTAGTACAGGAGCTGATTCATTGACTTCAAAGCCAGCTGTTCACAGTCACAAATGGCCAAGTCCTAAATTGAGATATATTATTATTGGTAATGAAACAGGCCGTAGACCTGTGAGCTCACCCCTCAAGATCCTTTTGTGGTTCCTCCATCATCTCTAACAACTGTTGTTGTCATGGTATCGTAAGTGTTGTGCATTTTTGTGCAGAATATATTTACTATAGAGAGCAATACACAAACTCTGCCATGGCTTGTTAGCCAAAGCCTATGAGGAAACGCATGTTTGTTTTTTTGAGGTGTTTTGGATGAACGCCGGAAATAAGGTCTGTGGTAAACACAGGTTTAGGAGGTTTTATAGGTTTTGTTCTATGAGATCATCTTCATCGGATTACATCAATTCTGGTGAATTTTTAAGCATTTACAGTGCCTTCGGAAAGTATTCAGACCCTCTTGACTTTTTCCACATTTTGTTACGTTAAAATGTATTAAATTGTGTTTTTCCCCTTATCACTCTACACACAATACCCCATAATAACAAAGAAAAAACTGTTTCTTTTTTATACATTTTTGCTAATTGATATTAAAAAATAACCGGAAATATCACATTGACATAAGTATTCAGACCCTTTACTCAGTACTTTGTTGAAGCACCTTTGTTAGCAATTACAGCCTCAAGTCTTCTTGGGTATGACGTTACAAGCTTGGCACACCTGTATTTGGGGAGTTTCTCAGACTCTTCTCTGCAGATCCTCTTAAGCTCTGTCAGGTTGAATGGGGAGCATTGCTGCACAGATGTTCGATCGGGTTCAAGTCCGGGCTCTGGCTGGGCAACTCAAGGACATTGAGAGACTTGTTCCGAAGCCACTCCTGCGTTGTCTTGGCTGTGTGCTTAGGGTCATTGTCCTGTTGGAAGGTGAACCTTCGCCCCAGTCTGAGGTCCTGAGTGCTTTGGAGTAGGTTTTCATCAAGGATCTCTCTGTACTTTGCTCTGTTCATCTTTGCTTCGATCCTGATTAATCTCCCAGTCCCTGCCGCTGAATAACATCCCCACAGCATGATGTTGCCACTACCATGCTTCACCATGGGGATGGAGCCAGGTTTCCTCCAGACGTGACGCTTGGCATTCAGGCCAAAGAGTTTAATCTTAGTTTCATCAGACCAGGTAATCTTGTTTCTCATGGTCTGAGAGTCTTTAGGTGCCTTTTGGCAAAGTCCAAGCGGGCTGTTATGTGCCTTTTACTGAGGAGTGACTTCCGCCTGGCCACTCTACCATAAAGGCCTGATTGGTGGAATGCTGCAGAGATGGTTGTCCTTCTGGAAGGTTATCCCATCTCCACAGAGGAACTCCGGAGCTCTGTCAGAGTGACCATTGGGTTCTTGGTCACCTCCTTGACCAAGACCCTTCTCACCCAATTGTGTTACCATTTCCCAGATCTGTGCCTCGACACAATCCTGTCTTGGAGCTCTACGGACAATTCCTTCGACCTCATGGCTTGGTTTTTGCTCTGACATGCACTGTCTACGGTGGGACCTTATATGGACAGACGTGTGCCTTTCCAAATCATGTCCAATCAATTGAATTTACCACAGGTGGATCAATGGAAACAGGATGCACCTGAGCTTAATTTCAAGTCTCATAGCAAAGGTTCTGAATACTTATGTAAATAAGGTATTTCTGTTTTTTGTTTTAAATAAATTTGCAAAAATGTCTTAACCTGTTTTCGCTCTGTCATTATTGAGTATTGTGTGTAGATTGATGAGGAAATTGTTTTATTGAATCCATTTTAGAATAAGGCTGTAACGTAACAAAATGTGGAAAAAGTAAAGGGGTTTGAATACTTTCCGAATGCACTGTATGTAATCAAGTACATAAAACACATAAAGGCAATGTTAACTGACTGGTATTATCTTATAGAACAAAACGTATCAGATCTCATAAGCCTTTGTTTACCACAGACCTTATTTTCAGCGTTTATACCAAAACCCCATTCTTTCCCCATTAATTTTCCCCCATAGGAATGGATGAACGAACCAGAGGTAAGTCATTTCCTGATTTTTAGGACTACAAGCTGGCGAGATCTATAGAGACAGACAGGACTCTCATAACTTCATCAGTCGTGGGCTGGAGTATAGAGAACACATCATTTGAGTATGCGGTTGGGTCAATTAAATATACAGCACCCACAATAAGGTGTCTGCAATGACTAAGTAAACAGACCAGACTGCTTTTGTGTCCATGTTGTCTAATAACATTCATTAGTTAGTAAGATACCTGCAGGCCTAGTTGTTAAAATGGGCTTTGTGGTGTCTCTGGGGAAACAAACTCTATTTTAGGTTTTCTGATTTATGAGGAGCACACACCATTTCTACACGTCAAAAATAAGCATTATCTGAAAGGAAATACAAACAGGAAAGGAAATCTATAATTTTCACTCTTTTTGGAAATAAAAGTTAGGATTTATTTCCACAAATATATCCAATTTGCAGTGGTGCTAGCTAGTATTTCCCATGTTGAATTAGCCTAATTCTTAATGTTGTGTTACGTTTTCTTGGTAACATCGACAACTACAGTAGAATTGTAAATACGCAAACGGAGTTCCCATGTATAGTAATACAGTCGCTGCTACTACAATTCCAGCAGTCCCATCAATCAGCCCGTTGATCAGGGTCCCAAGCCTTCTGCTGGCTCTGTGTCCCTGGCTTTCTCCCATCAATCAGCCCGTTGATCAGGGTCCCAAGCCTTCTGTTGGCTCTGTGTCCCTGGCTTTCTCCCATCAATCAGCCCGTTGATCAGGGTCCCAAGCCTTCTGCTGGCTCTGTGTCCCTGGCTTTCTCCCATCAATCAGCCCGTTGATCAGGGTCCCAAGCCTTCTGCTGGCTCTGTGTCCCTGGCTTTCTCCCATCAATCAGCCCGTTGATCAGGGTCCCAAGCCTTCTGCTGGCTCTGTGTCCCTGGCTTTCTCCCATCAATCAGCCCGTTGATCAGGGTCCCAAGCCTTCTGCTGGCTCTGTGTCCCTGGCTTTCTCCTATCAATCAGCCCGTTGATCAGGGTCCCAAGTCTTCTGCTGGCTCTGTGTCCCTGGCTTTCTCCCATCAATCAGCCCGTTGATCAGGGTCCCAAGCCTTCTGTTGGCTCTGTGTCCCTGGCTTTCTCCCATCAATCAGCCCGTTGATCAGGGTCCCAAGTCTTCTGCTGGCTCTGTGTCCCTGGCTTTCTCCCATCAATCAGCCTGTTGATCAGGGTCCCAAGCCTTCTGCTGGCTCTGTGTACCTGGCTTTCTCCTATCAATCAGCCCGTTGATCAGGGTCCCAAGCCTTCTGCTGGCTCTGTGTCCCTGGCTTTCTCCCATCAATCAGCCCGTTGATCAGGGTCCCAAGCCTTCTGTTGGCTCTGTGTCCCTGGCTTTCTCCTATCAATCAGCCCGTTGATCAGGGTCCCAAGCCTTCTGTTGGCTCTGTGTCCCTGGCTTTCTCCTATCAATCAGCCCGTTGATCAGGGTCCCAAGTCTTCTGTTGGCTCTGTGTCCCTGGCTTTCTCCTATCAATCAGCCCGTTGATCAGGGTCCCAAGTCTTCTGCTGGCTCTGTGTCCCTGGCTTTCTCCCATCAATCAGCCCGTTGATCAGGGTCCCAAGTCTTCTGCTGGCTCTGTGTCCCTGGCTTTCTCCCATCAATCAGCACGTTGATCAGGGTCCCAAGTCTTCTGCTGGCTCTGTGTCCCTGGCTTTCTCCTATCAATCAGCACGTTGATCAGGGTCCCAAGTCTTCTGCTGGCTCTGTATCCCTGGCTTTCTCCTATCAATCAGCACGTTGATCAGGGTCCCAAGCCTTCTGTTGGCTCTGTGTCCCTGGCTTTCTCCCGTCAATCAGCCCGTTGATCTGGGTCCCAAGCCTTCTGCTGGCTCTGTGTCCCTGGCTTTCACTCTCTCTCTCGACCCTTAGCTAGAAGGGCTTGATCTATGCAGAGGGCAAGTTGCGTCCACCACCATTGGGACACGATGTGCCCAGAGGCTGATACAGTACTTACACCCTAAGGGTCTCTCACGCCAAAGGTGACACCACACAGTGGCGGGGGGGGGTCTGGAAAAGCTTGCGGGGTTCAGGCTGGTATACTCTGCCCTCCTACCTCCCTCCTCTGTGCCCCCAAGGTTCTCTATGTTCCCTGGCTGTACCCTCACCAGGCTCTCCTTTTTCTGCCTCCCCAGGTGGAACAGGTTCTATATTTGTAAACATTAGAGGGTGGGAGTGCTCCGGGACAGCTGTTTCAACTAGGTTCCTCTAAAGTACTGGAGGCTGGTGAGGGGAGGACAGGCTTATAATAATGTCTGGAATGGAGTGAATGGAATGGTATCAAACACATGGAAACCATGTGTTTGATACCATTCTATTTACTTCGTAGCAGCATTACTATAAGCCCGTCCTCCCATATTAAGGTGCCACCAGCCACCTGTGTTCTAATCACGTATTGGTTTTCTGAGGCGAGTCAGTGGTAGGGATATAAACAGCTTCTATATGTGGCAACAGGGAAGCCTGGCCAGAAGCGCTGACCTTGCGGTTTTCTGACCTTGCGGTTTTCACGTGTCTGATAGAGAGCTCTTGAACTCAATTCAGCCTCCCCGTTTTGTTGTAGAGGTGTTTTCTACTGTCTCTTAATGTTTATGAGCCTAACAGAACTTTTTATTATGTTCTCTTATTTCATAATCACATTATTTAAGAGAGAGGTACTTAAAAATTGCACTGTTGGTTGGTTAGGGACTGTAAGGTTGTATTCGGTGCACGTGACGAATAAACGTTGATTTGATTTGTCTTCAAAAAGTCACATTTCAAATTCTTGATCAACTCATTGACATTATCTGTAGTGCTATTGGTAAATCAAGGGAGCGTGTTACCTGTTGACTACTGAAATACAATCTGGAAATCTTGAAAGAATCTTATGTAAGAGGAGTTTATTTGTGTATTTGGCCTTTAGTCCCAGCCTAGGCAATGTCTCTTTGAATAGTGCCAGTGCAGTGGAGTCATGTGGTAAAATCCTGACATGAGATATTATGGGTAACTCAGACTTGAATGTAACCCCTGTTGTTGTGGACATGAGTTATGCGAGGCGAGCCCTCCCATAGATCACGATCCTTGCTATCTGGGATCCTTGGTACGTCCCTACCCTATTTAAAGTAAAAAATAGTTAAGGTAAGGGTTAAGGTTACAGTCTTAGGAAAAAGGGCTCCAAAAGGGTTCTTCAGCTGTGCCCATAGGATAACCATTTTTGGTTCCAGATAGAACACTCTGTGGAAAGGGTTCTACATGGAACCCAAAAGGGCTCTACCTGGAACCAAAAGAGTTCTACATGGAACCAAAAAGGATTCTTCAAAGGGTTCTTCTATGGGGCCAGCCAAATAACCATTTTTTTCTCAGAGTGTAACCTTAACCCTTACCTTAACCATTTTCAACTTTTTTTTCTAAGAGTGTAGGGTTAGGGTGAGGTAAGGGTTAGGGTTAAGGTTAGGGTTAGGGTAAGGGTTAAGCTTAGGGTTTAGGGTAGATCACCAGGTGCCATATGCCATTGCAGGGGAAAAAAGCTGAGATCGGTGGCAGCTCAGCGCTGTTGTAAAGCATTTCTGTTTGATTGTTAGACCTCGTGCTTGGCTCTGAGAATGGAGTCAGGAATCAGGAGCATCCCAAATACAAGGCCATGACATTTACGGCTACACGATCACAACACAGCTGCATAAATATGGAGCTGTATAGCAGCTGTACTAGTGTATTCAACCAACAGTTCAATAGAAGTTAAATAGAAAATAGGGCAGTGGCTAAATTCAATTCAAGCTACAATTATGAGTACATGGCGGGAGTCAAATAGTTTAAAGATCATCAAAAGTCAACAACATCAAAGGCTGCACGATTGATCAACACGTGCATTACTTAAAATACAAGATACAAGGAAGCCTAAATGAACGAAACACAATGTGACAAGGATAACACCGTGTTGAGCTGACCCAGGCTTGAGTTGTCAGGTCCACAGATGAAGGGGACGTAATGGGGTCAAAATGCTGCATTGTACGTTCACACCTAGCAGCCGGTTTCAATAAGGATGATTTTTTGTCGTCTCTGCCCATGTGGTCGCTTTATTGTGAACTAGGTGGGGGTCAAACCCCTATGGGTCGGTCTTAGTTGTGCATTGACCCCTCAGGTGAGCGGCCTCATCCAGCCACAGGTTCGGACTTAGCGAATATTTTGACAGCTGCTACGGCAACAATAGTGTAGTGGGCATGTCAGAATGGAGGAATGCGACTGTTGTGTTGTGATCACACTTTTCAGCAGCAGGTCAGGTATTTTGAGGTGGCAAGGGGACAGTAGCCTAGATAAATTCAATTGGATAGGAAGGATTTTCTTCAACCAATTTTTTTTTATTATTCGTGTCTCATAACAGGACATTGTGTGGCTTTAGTATGCATATGATGAAATGTTGTGGTTTGAAGACGTCTTTTCTGGCACCCGGAAAGGATTGTAGGCTATATGGCGTTGTGTAAAGGGCCGTACACTTACATTAGAAAGTCACTAGTGAAAGGGCAGTGAAAAAATATCCATATGGTTTGAGAGTCTAGAATTATTGTGTCTACATTCACTGTCCTGATTTAAGAGAAGATCACTGTTAACCTAAACCTCGTCACAGCTTTATCAAAGTCTTGGGCTACCCTGGGACAGAGGAATGGGACTGACTGACGACGTTGTGGAGAATCACCACACCGCTGAGGCCTCTGCCAGTCCTGTCCACTGAAGACATCCTTCAGCATAGCTTCTGTCAGCAGCCCACCAATTACATCATGTGACACCCCATCTGTATACTTTTACCTCTTAAGGCCGAGAGAGAGTTGAGTGGCGGAATGGACTCCACAACAAGTCAGGTGGCCACATTTGGGGGGGGTAAAAACTGTTACTATATTAACAGAAAACAAAAACACTAGGATTCACACAGATTTGAAATACGACACATTCTATTAGAACTATAAAAATACAATTTGCATGAGTTGAGCATTTAATTAGACATTGACTAGATATTTGGTCCTGTAAAAGTGAAATGATTGTGTGGCCTTTATACCGTCTACACAGCCTCAGTTGAGAGTAGACCTATAAACCCTGAACCTATTGTTTGGCATAAAGAGTAGTGTTTCAATAGTGGGTCACCATTCCGTTGAGCGGTCAGCCCATGTGCATTTGGTAACATGACATTGGCCTCGGTAACGGCTAACTTCTGGCAAGGCACCCAACCCGTGTTGAGATGCAAGACTTTTTCCATTTCTGATTCCAATAGCTCATAAAAAGCCAGTGGCACATGTTGTGTGAAGAATGAGGGCCAACCAAGGTTGATGTGTTGGTGTGTGGATGGTGTGATTCATCCCTCGATGCAGTCGTTTGCCCCCTCCCAGGCCCCCATCGTGTTCCTCTCTTATTGGCTGGTGTCAGGTTCTACGCACTGCCAGGGAGTGCGAAGATGTCATCACCTTCCTAGAAGTTTGTCACAGACGTGGCTAGTAGCCAGTAACCACTCCCCTCTTCCCCTGTCTCTTGGGACTCACTTCCCACCAGCATAATGTGATACAGTGGGTGTGTGTTGAGGTTATACTACTAAAACGACATGGGTCCTCCCTGTTTTGTTCACTTCAAACTCACATTGAAGATGGGAGATAATTCCCAGCATAAAATGGGACAGTTGAAGCGGACACTTAGTCACATTCCCAACAGATCCTGGGGATCACTCAGGAGCTCAGATGTCTGTTCACTGCAGGGAAACAACCTGATAGCCCTTGTTCACAGGATATTTTCAGGCCTTCTTTCAGGCATGTATATCTGGTAGATTTTCCATACAACCACACAAGATTATTATACACTATTAGAAAAAAGGGTTCCAAAAGGGTTCTTCGGCTATCCCCATAGGAGTTCCAGGTAGAACCCTTTTGGGTTCCATGTAGAACACTCTGTGGAAAGGGTTCTACATGGAACCCAAAAGGGTTTTACCTGGAACCAAAAGGGTTCTACCTGGAACCAAATAGGGTTCTTCAAAGGGAACTCCTATGTGGACAGCCAAAGAACCATTTGAGGTTCTAGATAGCACCTTTTATTACTAAGAGTGTAGGTGTGAATAATTGATTATTCCCTCATTCACCAATTAGCTGAATTGAAGACCGTCCTTCATGATTGTCATTAACAACCAAGTTGGTTCAAACTAATCGGGAAATCAGGAAAATGACTCTCTCCACTTCAGCTCAGTGAGGGACCAAATCCTGTCCATAATGGTTTTCTATGGAGATGTGATCAACAGCTGAAGTTTATCAGTGAGGTGTAAGGCCTTGCAGATGATGGAGGCTCAGTTTGGCAGCAGGGCAAAGGTGTGAGAGCTGTGGTAACTGGGTGAACCTCAAGCAATGTCCACGTGCTAAAAATACCAGTGGGATCAGCCAGGCAGTATTAGTAGTCACTGGTACTTGGAGCTGAGAACATTTGGCTTTTTGTTTTGGTACGGACACACACCTTAGTCGCTCGCTGTCCTGCAGTCTTGTTTCAAGGCTTTAGTCTCTTCTTAACTTGTGGTCTAAGAAGGCGTACTGTAAAGTTCATTGCCCGTCTGCAGAGCACACGTTTTTTCAGTGTTGGATTCAACTTTCTTGGATTGAACTTTTAGAGGGATACCTCTACCATAAGTCTATGTCTGTTTATTTCCTTTGTTTTGTTTGCAATACTCCTGGTTGTTACTTCAAAGTACGGATGTCTACCTTGAGGGTTGTAATTGTTGGACTCTGAACTCAACACCCAGAGGACTGAGGAAGCCTAGACAGACTGAGATACATGCAGACAGAATCTGAAGACCTGGCCAATTCACCAATCTTCCACACACAGATAAAGCTATATTCGAACCCTCGAAATGTGAACTGGAAATGGCACCTTAACTCCACTTTCGAGAAATAACTCTTACAGATGCTGTGTAGAACGTGTTCGTGAAGCAACATATCAACATCTTTGTCCTGCAAGGCAGATCATTTCTTTCTATTGACCATATTATTGACTTTTGTCAGAGGGGTCCAATCGATTGTTTTTCAGTACTTTACTTGGTCAGACCAAAGTGAGGACAGGATGCGTGAGTTGATGATACCTATCCCAGTGCGGAAAGAGAGGGAGCGCCAGAACAGTCTCCCGGCTCCCTCCCCGCCACTGTCATTCCCAATCACCTCCTACTCCATCCAGACTTCTAAGAAGTTTCCCTTTTTCCACTTCAAAAAATTCAGATACGAAGCGGAGAACGCCTTCTTCTGTAACCTGAAGCTGGTGGACTTCAACATCATTGACACGTTGGGGGTCGGAGGTTTCGGACGCGTGGAGCTGGTAGGATGTTTAAATAAAGTATGTATGTCTATAATGTCTCTCTCTCTCGGTCTCTCTCTCTCTCTCCCTCCCTTTCTCTCTTTGTACGCTGTTACACTTCCAATGTCTTGTCCTACAGTATCAACTGGGTAGACTGAATAGACACGGTTGCTCGTGGATGATAATGTTACTTTTTCCACGATGGTAAAACTGCTAGGATGTTCTGAAGGCTAAACAACACGATTACTGCCAATGATTTAATTTCAAGGGAACGTCATTCGGTGCAGACACCTTGTTGAATCTAATGAAGGCCTGATTTGTGGACCTCTACATTTCCAGACCGTGCTTGAGGCACATGTCCTATTTCCTTTTAAACCATTGGCAGGGAATAAAGAGAGAAGTTTGAACGTAATTGAGTGACATCAGATAGGATAGGAAGGACCAGTGGGTCTTCTTGTTCTATAATGGAGCAGTCTCAGCCATTTCAGGTCCAGAATGTCTATTCAAAGTAACTTTCCACTATAAGGACAGAAGAGGTAATGGAGCCCTGCCTTGTGACCCACGCAGGATGGCATTTA
The DNA here is from genome assembly GCF_045679555.1 of Salvelinus alpinus. Classification (NCBI taxonomy): domain Eukaryota; kingdom Metazoa; phylum Chordata; class Actinopteri; order Salmoniformes; family Salmonidae; genus Salvelinus; species Salvelinus alpinus. Next base: position 15,933,490 of record NC_092088.1, on the reverse strand, counting down.
TTGGGATGACTCATGTACTGGAGGCAGCTCTGCAGGGTAGTCACTAGCTGGCACAGCCACAAAGTCATAAATTCTGATTTTAAACCCAACTCTAACCTTAACTACAGGGTTAACCTTATGCCTCACTCTAACCTTAAATTAAGACCAAAAAGCAAATTTTATTTTCATGCATTTTTACCATTCAGACCATTTTGATTTTGCAGCTTGCACATTAGTGGAAATCGCTCAGCTCTGCCTCCAGAACAAGAATCATCCCAATAAATGTCAACCTGCATGACCCACAGTGTCACATAGCAAATGAGTTCTCAGAAACATTCCAACTCTAGACAGCTTAAATATGTAGTATAGGCATAATATATTTGTGACGTTTACTACCACCAAATGTGGGCCAAGACATCAACTATGTCTAGTTGTAACATTGATTGGCTTATAATTAAGCAATAAGGCCCGAGGAGGTGTGGTATATGGCCAATATACCATGGCTGTCAGACAATCAGCAATCAGGGCTCGAACCACCCAGTTTATAATTACACACAAAAAATACACACAATTTATATTTTGAATGAATATTAATATATTTTGAATGCAATGCACAATCATCATTTTGTCAGTAAAAATGTATATAAACTTAAACAGCTGACACAGCCACAGTCATAAAATGTGATTTTAAACCATACACATGAAAGCATGTAAACAGACAGAGAAAAGTTGAGAGGGAGAGATCAGGTGAGCGCTAGAATGGCGCAATGTGGACCAGAGAATTAAGGCAAAGGAAAAGCCCAGCTTTTCCTAAAGAGGAATCCCCTGCCCTATTTTCGGCAATGCGGCAACCTCAGTAAAATCAAGTGGCCTTTCTCCTGCCCCCAGGCATCGTGTTCACAGCCCTGGGATTGAATGACAGCCCGGGTATTGAATGACAGCCCGGGTATTGAAGACCCCGGACATGTAGGTGCTCCCTGAGATACGCAATGTGAAGAATGTCTGTTCCCAGTTAAACTATTTCCAAGTCGTCAGGCGTCACGAATAGACCCATGACGCATCTGCTATTACTGGGCCCCTATAGAACAAGTGTTAAAATGGCTGAACTAAGACTTGCTCTTCACAGCCAGGACTTGTTTACAACTCAGATGTTGTTCAATTTGCTTTCAGTGGTCGTTGACCTTGAGGTGCTCAACACCTTGCATCGTCTGTGTCCTTCTACAGGTGCAGCTCAAAAGTGATGAGATCAAAACGTTTGCGATGAAGATCCTGAAGAAGAGGCACATCGTGGACACGCGGCAACAGGAGCACATCCGCTCCGAGAAGCAGATCATGCAGGAGGCCCACTCGGACTTCATTGTCAGGTCACTATAGATACAGTTAGATACTAACTAGATGTAGAGAGGTTGCTCAATCTCAGCCAGGTATCTCTCCTGATATCTTTACCCATAGACTGCTTCATTATCAGTGGTGGAAAAAGTACTCAATTGTTATACTTGAGTAAAAGTAAAGATACCTTCATAGAAAATTACTAAAGTAAAAGTGAAAGTCACCCAGTAAAATACTACTTGAGTAAAAGTATAAAAGTATTTGGTTTTAAATATACTTAAGTATCAAAAGTAAATGGAATTGCTAAAATGTGCTTAAATATCGAAAGTAAAAGTATAAATAATTTCAAATTCCTTATCTTAAGCAAACCAGATGACCCAATTTTAGATTTGTTTTAAATTGACGGCTAGCCAGGGGCACGCTCCAACACTCAGAGATAATTTACAAACAAAGCATTTGTGTTTAGTGTGTCCGCCAGATCAGAGGCAGTAGGGATGAGCAGGGATGTTCTCTTGATACGTGTGTGAATTGGACCATTTTCCTGTCCTGCTAAGCATTCAAAATGTAACGAGTAATTTTGGGTGTCAGGGAAAATGTATGGAATAAAAAGTACATGCAGTGAAGTAAAAGTAAAAGTTGCCAAAAATATAAATAGTAAAGTACAGATACCCCCCAAAATACTTAAGTAGTACTTTAAAGTATGTTACTTAGTACTTTACACCATTGTTCATTATCCTCAAGAAAAGGATGCAATTTACAGTTTACACGTTTTTTTTTTTACATATTCTTTGTGTTTCAGGCTATATAGGACATTCAAAGATGCCAAGTATCTCTACATGTTGATGGAGGCTTGCCTTGGGGGAGAGCTCTGGACCATACTTAGGGACAGGTATGGAAAATTCAACTCAACCAACTCACTTTCAAATGACACCATGTTGCCTTGCTTTCCCCTGGCGCCATCACTTTAATATGTATGAATACTGTCTTCATCATTGCAGAGGTTCATTTGAAGACTCGACCACACGGTTCTACACAGCCTGTGTGGTGGAGGCCTTCGCTTACCTGCATTCCAAAGGGATCATCTACAGAGATCTCAAACCAGAGAACCTCATCCTGGATCACAGAGGCTATGCCAAGCTGGTGAGTGGACAGAGCCACAAAGTCCTGAAGACACCTCCACACCTGCAGTATAAGAACATGGCTCAAGACCCAAAGGACCTGCTGGAAAGGGTGTCCATTCAATGGATCTCATTGGCTCTTCTGTCTTTTCACAGGTGGACTTTGGCTTTGCCAAGAAGATTGGGTTTGGGAAGAAGACATGGACTTTCTGCGGGACCCCGGAGTACGTGGCACCTGAGATCATCCTGAACAAGGGGCACGACATCTCCGCTGACTACTGGTCATTGGGGATCCTCATGTACGAACTCCTGACTGGAAGGTAAGGAGGACGGTTGTGGATTTGGCTGTTCGTAGGTTATCTTATTGTATATCTCCTATAGAATAAGTGCCTGGGATCAGAAGGAATGCCTGCACTGTCTCACATACCTGTGACCTCATACACATCTAGATGTAGGGTTAAAGGACCACCTATTTATTTTAAATGAATGCTCCTGTTTCTTTTTCAGCCCGCCATTTTCAGGGCCAGATCCAATGAAGACATATAATATTATCCTGAGGGGAATCGACATGATTGAATTTCCAAAGAAGATCACCAAAAATGCTGCCAATTTGATAAAGAAACTATGCAGGGACAATCCTTCGGAAAGACTTGGAAACTTGAAAAATGGAGTCAAAGATATCCAAAAGCACAAGTAAGTCAAGTATGCTAATGGCCATGATTGCACTGCAGACCAAAAAAACAACAGCTAAGATAAGTTTTTTTTTCTGTTTGAATCTCAGATGGTTTGAAGGCTTTAACTGGGAGGGGTTGAGGAAAGGAACCCTGACTCCTCCAATCATCCCTGATGTAAGTCAAAATATGCATCATTTTAAAATAGCAGGCCAGTGTAGGCTTAATTTTCAATATTAAAGCGTGACATGCCATTAATCCAGCCCCTCCTCCTCTTCTCTATTAGCTCTCGTCGTCAACTGACACAAGCAACTTTGACAGTTTCCCAGAGGACAACGATGACCCTCCTCCAGATGACATGTCTGGCTGGGACACAGATTTTTAAATCCATGTGTAGTAGCCTCTCTGGCCACTCCCCCTTTCCTGGGGAAGCCCTTCAAGGGTTTGGCTGCAGAGCACAGATAGACAGACAGACAGTTGATGATGCTGTGAACCGACAGTGACAGTGAAGGGGGCAGTCGTACCGCTCTGGGTCACCGAGATGCCTTCACCGATGTTGCTTCACTCTCCTCTGAGGTGACATTGGGACTAATGGTCTAGCTGACAGAAGTCCCCTTCAGTCTCCCAACATCACCATCAACCATGGATCGCCTCATGGAGAGTTTTTTTTTTTTGTCACATATTTGTATATTTAGGTTTATGTTGTGGCTGTTAGCACTTACCAGTGTTTTCAGTGATTACTTGTGATACTGAGTCGAGTGGGACTGAGAGGGAGATTCCAGCTGTCTGTTGTAGCGTCTTCAGGACCACGATTCCAACATGGGGGTTGACACTCTTCTAAACGCTTGTCATCAATAATCGAAATGTTATTTTTTACAAGTTCCTTTGTATCATATTACACTCATGATTACAGCACATAAAGATTATATATTGTATATAATGCGTACTGTATTCCATTCGAAAACGCACACAAGCATACACACAATTGAACACGTGTAATTACACCGTTTATAGCAAAGTTGTTTGATTGATAAAACTATTTTGCCAAATTGAATTGCAAGGACATATTTGACTTTCAATGTATTACCATTTAGTTATTTATTAAGTAAAGGGATGATCGAGCCATCGAGTGGGGCCACTAGAGGGCAAACTGGTACTGATACAAAAACAGGCTTACCAGAGGGACACAGGAGATGATGTCAAACACTGGGAATTTTGGGCGATAGAAAGTGGACTTTGATACATGACAAAATACAGTCCGTCTGTCATATAGAGATTATTCTACAATTCACATTGTTCATTTCCCATCAACATGGACCTTACAGAATGATCATTTCTAAATGAATGACAAGATGACTGCCATTCTACAGGCCTCAAATACATTATCATAATTTCAAATGTTTATACTAACTTTGAAAACACTATGAATATTATTTATTGTAGGACCAGAAGTAAATATTTGTGTACATAAATATGTAGTGCTGATATTTTTGTGATATGTATATGAGTAGGATATACTTATGAAAATCATTTTTTAATTTGAATATTTGTGTTTGAATGTTTTGTCAAATGAAATATCGTGACATATTTCCTCAAGCTTGAATTATCTTTTCATCTTATCGCCATCATCCACTGAATGACTGTGAAGTCGCTCACCCCAGTACTGAGCATCATTACATGGGTTTTTGGCATTATTGAAAGTGCCTTAACTCGATGGCATCCAAAATATATCTTCAATATTTGTTTTAATGCTGCATGACAAGGTCAGACAACGTAAACTGTCGTCGTTATTTGGCTCGTTGCTTTTTTTATAGTCCAGCTATTTGTATGCCTTTTTTCTTACAATAAAATTTTACTTTCAATCAATATGAATGGAGATGCTGCTTTTTTTATTTGGTGAAGCTGTTATCTGGCTACTCCCTGATCTTTACTGGTCTTTTGTACTGGGCCTGTAACTACAAGGCAGCGCATTTGAGCGTATTACATGATAAATAAACTGTTATTACTTCGTCTGATAGTCACTCTTTCTCACCACGGGAAGGAGCTTTCTGAACACCTGACCCTCCGGGCGATAGATTATCTTGCTAAACTAGGAAGTAAATTGTCTGCCGCTTTATTATTTCAATCGAACATAAACTGATTGTATGTTTATTTAACACTTTAGGGAGGGTCTATGGTAGGATGAATGGATTAGGCCGCAACCAGGCATTTCAAAACAGGATTACCTGGCATCCAACCAAATGAATTGGCTGAGTACAATGTCTGGTAAAACCCGCTAAAAGCCGAGCAAACGGACTGTTTGTAAAAACGCCATGGCTGCCATAGTCTGATTAAAGCATGGGGGTTCAGGGCTGTTTGATCTGTCCCCATCAAAGGGGCCTTTACACAAGCTTCATTTTACACCACTGTAGGCTTTGGATGTACAATTAAAACAAAGCCTACAGACCAAAGAATTGGGATGAAGGCGGCCAATTCACGTTTAATGAAGTGTATAGCCTAACTAACCTCTGTCAACAACATCAAAGCCCTTTATTAGGAAGGCTTTCCCAAAGTATTTGGCAGACATACACTTTGAAACTGTTAAATCGTATTTTATTCCTGCATACTTCTCTCAAGGAGCTGGTTCAGTTATTTAGGCTATGGTTCAGATTTGGAAAATATTTTAATCACTTTAAAATATAACTGTTATTTTTTTGTATTTTATTCAGTCATGATGCAATTCCCTATAGTCTTTTAACGATTTTATTCATTTTCCCCTGTTTAAACTTCTCAAATGAGATGTTTTGGGCTTGTATTTCTATTTTATAGGCTAACCTTTTTTTTGATATACCCTTTTCTAAACCACTATTCCTGATTTAAGACCCGACATGTTTTTCCAACCAGACAGACTGTCTTTCATAACCTGATATTAAGGAACAGTTAGAATTCTCTGTAGAATTATTAAAATAATTATTGATTTAAACTTTTGATTGTCAAATAGCTGTCATAGACCTATTGGTTAGCAGGCCTATATCACTACTTTCTCAGTATTGTTGGAATTGGCACAACAGACGACATTAACACAAGAGGTGCTTTAGAGGTTAGGCTGATAGCTTTACCTTTTTATCTGAGGGGAAGGGAATACTTGTGTGTCTAATTGTTTTACAGGCTACAGATTAAGGTTCAGAGAGACCGATGTGAATTCCTTATCGTGGGGTGCTAATCATCAACTCATATTTTTTTTAAGCAGTTAGCCTGAATGGTAATTTATTCGGTAAACTTTTCACTCCGAGATTTGCATATTTCCCTTTGATCCTCGCTGCCTTGTTTAATCAAGTGCATTTCAAAGTTCTCTCCTTACAATTACCGATCAAATGCTGTTCATAATGGGGAGAAAATGTCTTGAATAATCACCCTTGAATAATCACCCAATGCGTCGTCTGTGGTCAGCGAGAGCAACTATAGTTATAAAGTTATAACCGATTTATTAACAGTAGTCTAGGTTTACAACGAAAAACGATGTACCATTCACCCCGTTAGTATTTTCATCATATCGAAATATTTGACTAGAAGTACAAGTGGCACCTTTGTGGGATAAAAGAGGCTGCACATTTCTCAATAAATGTTGATAAACCGCCCAAAATTATGAGTAAAATGTAGGCCTATCCTATTCCATCGTTTATACGTTGTAGCTGCGTCTTGGTGATATGCCTATTTATATTATCTTGCTTCAAATGCTGGTAACGTGTCCAAGAGAAGAATGTGTCGGTGTCTGTTTGATGTCATCTCGCGAAGAGTCATTGATAATTGTACACAAACATTGCGAGACGTTTTGGATTAGGATTCCCGGCCAATGGGTGGGTAGCCTTACTTGCTGTGGGATGCGTCATGAGCTCGAACCCTTTGAAATTTCATCCACTCCTTTGTTACACATAGCTGGGGGCGGGAATGCAAACAACTCCACATGTATAAATCGCACATCAGGAATCATCGGATTACAGAGGTAGCCTACTCCGCTTTACTAGTGCGCTCCTACCTGCCCTCGATCTATATAGGCTACTATTGCGTATTGAAATTGGAACCATTTCTTCACACAACTACTAATTCTACAATGACAATTATACTGCCATTCGTTTTTTCCGCTGCCTTTTACATGATGGTCGGATACTTTCATTCTGCATGCGCTGGATCAGTGTTTCTCAACTCAAATGCCATCAAGAACATACCTGGAGTGGCGGGTCCGAGTCACCCGGTCAGCGCGAGCCCTGACGAATTTACCTTTGACAGCGGGACCCAAAACCTGGCAATTGATACCGTACAGGTAAGTCCAGCATCCCATAAATCATAAGACTAGGCTATTTTATATTGATCAAAGTAGCCTATCCATTGTGTTTAATTTGGAGGCCGTAGTTTCCCTCATAGTTACATTGAACAGTTTACCATCAGCAATATACCTAGCCTACTATTTAAATTGGCAAGTATTCTAAAAAGTTGAATTCATAAAATGAATCATCTGACTTTCTTCTTTCAGTCTATGAGTTGCTCTGCGGATGAGGAGTGCGGTGACCATGGTTTCTGCTTGGAGTCCCGAGGTGCCTGTCTCCCATGCAAGAAGCGCAGGAAGCGCTGTATCCGGGACGCTGTGTGCTGCCCTGGCAACCAGTGCAGTAATGGTGATTTGCCTACGAGTCCCAACACGTTCATGTTAAATTACACAATCTAATATGTTTAACAGTGTATTTAGAATGTGTCTAATGCCATTCCTCACTGCTTTGATCGTTTGAAGAGAAGTGTAGTCAGTTGAATTTGAGTAATTCTACACACTTATTGAAGGAGCTAGTGTAATTTCAAGCACATCATCTCATGTTTGATCTTCTTGTTTTCTCCCAAGGCCTGTGTTTGCCCAACAATCCTGAGATCGTTCAGCACATCGGAATGCCAATCTTCAATACACATGAAGAGAACTCTACAGTGGAACTGCACTCCAAGTTGCCCACACAAGATCTTTCACAAACCCCAAAAGGTATATAACGAATCAGCTATGAAATGTACTATTGAAAATGGACTCCGTGATCTATGTCTTGTTATAAACAATGCCTACAATATACTCATGTAAATTCTTTTTCAGGTCTGGAAGGTGAGAACTGCCTGAGATCTTCGGATTGCACAGAGGGACTTTGCTGTGCACGCCATTTTTGGTCCAAGATCTGCAAGCCAGTGGTGAAAGACGGTCAGGTCTGCACGAAGCACCAAAGGAAAGGCACACATGGTTTGGAGATATTCCAGCGATGTGACTGTGGAGATGGTTTGTCCTGCAGAACACAGAGAGGGGAGCACAACAGCAAGGCATCTCGAAGTCTGCACACTTGCCAAAGACATTGAATCAATGAACTGTCAGCAGCAATCCATGGATTTCCGTAGCTTTTCAGAACTTCGAAACTAAAGGACTGGTGTGATTTCTGACAAGCGAAGTGGAGAGGAAGGAGTTTTATATTGGGACTGTTTTTGTGTGGTTTTCAGATTTTGTTCTTCAAAAATGACAAGAGTAGTTGTGATTGTTTCTCTATGGAACTTGAGATATGATTATTACAGTAAATTACTGTATTGTACATAACATATAGATGATGGCACTTAATTATTTTTAGTCACAACTATTCGAAGAAGGTGCTCTATTGACATGTATTAACTCTGATTTAGACGAGTTTATATAGATTCTGATATAAATGTCTATATTTTTATTTGAAATAAAGAGTGTTACGATATTTAACCGTCTTACGAAATAATTTGCACATTACTGCATGTAATAATTCACTGGTTTAGCGAACTACCAAGGGAAAGGGGAAATTAATTGATGCAGTCAAAGGATTCATATTGGCTGTTCAATTAGTCTGACCAATTCCAAACATGACCTACTACAAGGTATACAACTGTTATAACTATTGATGTACACTGCTTCAGTTCCACAACATCCTGACCGGTTGCATCACCGCCTGGTATGGCAACTGCTCGGCATCTGACTGTAAGGCGCTACAGAGGGTAGTGCGAACGGCCCAGTACATCACTGGGGCCAAGCTTCCTGCCATCCAGGACCTATACAATAGGTGGTGTCAGAGGAAAGACCATAAAATTGTCAGAGACTCCAGTCACCCAAGTTATAGACTGTTTTCTCTGCTACCGCACGGCAAGTGGTACCGGAGCACCAAGTCTAGGACCAAAAGGCTCCTTAACAGCTTCTATCCCCAAGCCATAAGACTGCTGAACAACTAATCAAATTTACATTGACCCCCCCTCCCTTTTGTACACTGCTGCTACTCACTGTTTGTTTGTTACCTATGCACTGTCACTTCACCCCCACCTACATGTACAGATTACCTCAACTAGCATGTACCCCCGCACACTGACTCAGTACCGGTACCCCCTGTATATAGCCTCGTTATTCTTATTGTTTTACTTTTTATTATTACTTTTTAATTTAGTCTACGTGGTAACTATGTTCTTCTTCTTGAACTGCACTGTTGGTTAAGGGCTTGTAAGTAAGCATTTCAAGGTAAAGTCTACACTTGTTGAATTCCGCGCATGTGACAAATAAAGTTTGATTTGATTTCAAAACTCCACTTATTATGGGAATAACCTATTAGGCTATAAGAATCACTGTGATACTTCCCCCTATTGCACCAACCCTAACCTGAAACATCTACTGATGATTTAATTTGATGCACGGTGTAGGACCATTCCCTCTGTTACTGCTGCCATCCATAAGGCTGTTTTATAGTGACTTATAGGGGAGCTTGTGGCTCACCACACTCCCTCTGACCTGTTAATCCTGAGCAGAAGAACCATAGGGTCTAACTAAAATATCGTCATTAAATGATGAAAAACCTTCTAAGTCCATTATGCCATACTTTTTTATATATATTTTAAAAATGTATTGAAAACTCTCCTCATGTAATCTGAGCATTTCATGACTCTAGGACCAACAAAATGTATTCAGCATAGCTTCTGAAGTTTCATAATTGTATGTTCGTTAATGGGGAAGAAAATTGTAATTTTTTTCAATTTCCTAAAAAGTTGATTTTTAAAGATCAGTTTTCATCAGACAGTGACAATATGGAGGCATGATGGTAACTCACAGTTTACTCAGATAACAAAGTGAACTCTGATGTTGAACTCTGAACTTGCAGGGAGGTATGAATGCTGCGTGGCGACAGTGTCGTCATGCTTGTCCCAGATCGTGCTTAAGGGCTTGTAAGTAAGCATTTCACAGTAAAGTCTACACGTGTTGTATTCGGCGCATGTGACAAATAAAGTTTGATTTGATTTGAGATCACTAGCGTACCGTGGGTACAATAACAAATTAATTGAATGAATCTGATTCTACAACAAATTAATGTAATTCAAAAGGGAAGCAATGTATCAAACGGACACACTTCTGTATCCCCTTTACATCCCCAGTGCACAAACAACCATCACTGTAAAGCACTTTTTCTTTCTGGGCGCAGCGTTCAACTTCCTTTGTGTTCCCCTGGCTTAACGAGAAACTGAAGAGTTCCTCTTTACTTCAAGCTGTCAAGCGAGACAAAGCAGTGGGGGTAGGCATTTCAAAGCACGGGATATACAGTTTTCAGTTGTCCTCTTCCCATACATGTGCTTCCCCCAGCTTTCTTTCGGCGGCGGGGTGGACCTGAAACATATGTGGATGGAATCTCAGTACAATGGCGAGGAGGAAACCGTAAGCGACCAACTAGACATAGAGCTAATTATTTGAGAAAAATAATGGATATCTTTAAAACTCCAAAGCAAGAATCGTGCTTTTTTATCTACACCCTTAAAGGGAAAGGGTACTCTTTTAAGTACAGGTTGCTGCCTGGTATTCATTCATTACTAATCAGCAAACATTCTCTGAAAAATAATGGATCCCCTCTTTGCGGTCCGATACAATAAAACAGCAATTCACCTCTACTGAACAGGGCAGTGTGAATGTTTTACAGAGTACCTCAAAGCCCCCTCATCTTTGAAGTTGTGAGTAGTTGTGTAACTGGAGACTTGCAAACAAACAGAGTTAGAAAAACACAAACACATTCATGTGAAATGGGCATTGTGTTTGGTCAAGTATGTGCTAATAAACACACACGTTCGAACCTGCGTGTTTTGTTGATCTGGATGTAGAGGTCAAGACTATTTGTCCTATATACTGTGTACTGTGTGCTTTTTTCTTCATTAAGGGCTCTGTTCAATCCGCATTGCGGAAGTTCAGCTTTACAGCGGGATTGAAATGTAGAGGCAATGTTCCCGCTTTAGCGGAGACTGTGTTCACGGTGAACGCCGCATGTGTCGGCTTAAGCAGAAATTACCTTTACATTTCTATCGTGCGGAATCTGTAACGCTTCAGCTTTAAAGATTGAATAGAGCCCTAAATTGGGTGTCATTATTTTATTCATATACTTAAGGATATTGATTCTGCTCAAATGTAAATGCAGGCTTTAAAATTAATTTGAGAAAAAAAAAGAGAACCAATCAGAAGATCGTCATAATGTTAAATCACAAAGCTGATTTTGGATCTGTGATCGCACACACAGGCAACTGTAATATAGATCTTTAAACATCTACGAAACATAACGATAACCATAAGCAGAGTCCACCTGCTAACCTATAACCTTTCTTCCTGATGAAACCTTTGGTCTTCTTCTAATGTTTTTAATGTTGAACTGGATCCCACATCTCTAAGTGAGCCCCGCAGTCTATAATTACTCCAGTTGGTTGCACCCAAAGCAGCTGTAAAATAGATATTAGGGTCAGAGTTTACTCTAATACTGTATATTCATATCTGAATGAGGATGTTGGTGGGCTGTTATTTTCCAAGAACTGTAAGTAATATAAGTGGATGTAATATAACCGACTGCATGAACAGGGACGTCACCGTGGATCTCTTTCATTTAAACGATGAAGATAATAACTGGTGAGGCGAGGAAGGGAGATTGTTGCCCACAACCTGTGGATGCACTGCTATCTATGGCCCTCTGATGTCGGCATCAAAGGACCCACGATGTTGGTTTGATGGGAAAACAGGATACAGGTGATTAGTAATTAAACCTGCCCTTCCGCCTCCCACTGCCCATTAGTGTGGGTGACAATAATTATGTTATCCTTCCTGTGAACACTACAGTGCAGATCTGGAGGCTATAACCTTATTGGGCAAGGAGTGGCACCACAACTTCCTCTTGACTCTCCTTGATATGACCGAATCGGATCTACCAATAAATGTGCCCTTACATGTCTTAAGAAGATGCAAATGAACTGTGGTGACTTCCAGGAGTTGTCACTTCTACATGTCTTTGGTTTTGTTAGAACAAGATTTTGCTTGTGTGACTTCACAACGTAAGCATTATGTAAGAAGTTAATAAGTATGATAGAAAGCATGATTTTGACACATATACTGTACACTATTTGAAAGAAAGGGGTCCAAAAAGGGTTTTCGGCTGTTCCCATAGGAAAAACATTTTTGGTTCCAGGCAGACCTTTTTGGTTCCATGTAGAATGCTCTACAGGAATGTTTTTTACATGGAACCCAAAAGGGTTCTACCTGGAACCAAAGGGGTTCTACCTGGAACCAAAAAGGTTCTTCAAAGCGTTCTCCTATGGGGACAGCCGAATAACCATTTTAGGTTTTAGATAGCACCTTTTTTTCTAAGAGTGTACAATAAGTTGAAAACAATTTGAATTGTTTTGTTTTTTGGGTCAGTGACACAGCAAAAGCTGTTTCGTAGCACTAAGATAGATGACCCAGTACTAGCGGCTGTACTACTTTTTACTAGCAGCCTGACTGCCATGTTTGAAAATTACAGACGTGAAATTCCAACAGTAATGATGTCAGGCGTCACACATAGGAGCTCACAGAGAAGCTGGCTTCTGAAGAGCAGGCGCTTCTGGTGGGTCAGGACACAAACAGACAGGAACAGTCAAACACCTTTAATGTCGCAGTTTTACCCAGAGACTTACAGGTCAGACTCTGACCGTCAGAGACATAAAGGATTTAGGTGAAAAATCTGTTTATGTGCCCTTGAGCAAGGCACTTAACCCTAATTGCTCCTGTAAATTGCTCTGGATAAGAACGTCTGCTTAATGACTAACATGTAAATGTAAATCTTCAAGTAAAAGCTAGCTGAAGGCATTACCTTAAGCATCAGTATCTATTGCAATTTATATGGAGTAATGATTGTGTTCATTACCAAGACATTGCTCACAAGACGGTTTACCACATTGTATACGTACACCGTATACTGAACAAAAATATAAATGCAACATGCAACAATTCTTTTTTTTTACTGAGTTACAGTTCATATAAGGAAATTAAACAATTGAAATAAATTCATTAGGCATTAATCAATGGATTTCACATGACTGGACAGGGGCGCAGCCATGGGAAAGCCTGGGAGGGCATAGGCCCACCCACTGGAGAGCCAGGCCCAGCCAATTAGAATTAGTTTTTCCCCACAAAAGGGCTTTATTACAGACAGAAATACTCCTCGGTTTCATCAGCTGTCCGGGCGGCTGGTCTCAGATGATCCCGCAGGTGAAGAAGCCAGATGTGGAGGTCCTGGGCTGGTGTGGTTACGCGTGGTCTGCTGTTGTGAGGCCAGTTACTGCCATATTGTCTAAAACGACGTTGGAGGCAGCTTATGGTAGAGATACGAACATTCCATTCTCTGGCAACAGCTATGGTGGACATTCCTGCAGTCAGCATGCCAATTGCGTGCTGCCTCAAAACTTCCGACATTTGTGGCATTGTGTTGTGTGACAAAACTGCACATTTTAGAGTGGCCTTTTTTTATACCCCCAGCACAAGGTGCACCTGTGTAATGATCATGCTGTTTAATCAGCTTCTTGATATGCCACACCTGTCAGGTGGATGGATTATCTTGACAAAGTAGAAATGCTCACTAACAGGGATGCAAACACATTTGTGCACAACATTTGAGAGAAATAAGCTTTTTGTGCATATGGAGACTTTCTGGGAACTTTTATTTCAGCTCCTGAAACATGGGGGGGAACACTTTACATGTTGCATTTATATTTTTGTTTAGTATATTATAGACAGACTATATTCACATTTACCTCTGTATTATCCAACCAAAGGTCTCTATCTCTGCCAAAAGCATAACATTTTGCATCATTGTTGGATTTCTGCTTCTCTGCCAGACAGACATTGATATAGCCAACCACAAATATGCGATGGATTTGTCATCTGGCTCTATGAAGCTGGCCACATCCTTAATGACAAGGATAGTCAGAATGCTGTCTGTATCAATACACTCTGTCTGCTTCTACTTCCTCCTTCCAATCCTTTCCAATCTATTCCAATAGAGCTTCAGGCTCTATTCAATCTGGATCCCTGAAGAGTTACAGACTCTGCAATAGAAATGTAAAGTGAATTTCTGATTGAACAGTGTTTACCGTGAATGCGGTCTCCGCTAACGCGTGAAAATTGCCTATAAGTTTCTCAATCACGCTGTAACGCTGTACTTCCCACCATGCGAGCCCTTCATCCAAAAGGTTTTCTTGCAGGATGATGTCTCCAGGCTACATCTGCACCAGGCAGGTGGAATCTCTCTGTGCCAAGGAAATGACTGTCATAAGGTTACTAGGCAGCCCTGGTGTTCCAACACAAAAAAAGAATAAGGTGGACATGGAAAGGCAATAGCTGTCCTGCTGACTACCCTATAATAACATACTGGATAGAGAGATATGGTAGAGAGAGATAGAGAAAGACAGAAAGAACGGGAGATAGAGAAAGACAGAGAGAACGGGAGAGAGAGAGAGAGAGAGAGAGAGAGAGAGAGAGAGAGAGAGAGAGAGAGAGAGAGAGAGAGAGAGAGAGAGAGAGAGAGAGAGAGAGAGAGAGGAAAGTGATGAGGAAATACGTGACTGGCCCCCTGTCGTAAATGCAGCCTCTGAGTTACAGTAAAGTGGTCTGGGGAAAGGGAAAACAAGGTCAGCCTGCTGCACAGGACTGTAACCAGCTGTATGTGTATGTGTGTGTTCGCGTGTGTGCGTGTGCGTGTGTCTGTGTGCTGGGGTAGAAACCACAGCTAACCTAAACCACAGCCTCGTAACCCAGAGAAGGTAAATAGATTCTTTGATTCAGACTCTTCACGCTAAAACGTGACACTGTGTTTTGCTGGCTTGAAAGCGCTGATGATTCATGCAAACACAGGACTGTGATACTGTATGTTCCAAAATATTATCCTAGCATTAACCACAGGTTTACTTCTGCCACTCAGTCACAGAGATAGTCCTTTGATATGGTGAATCTCTGCTTGTCTCAGACGCATGTTGATTTAACATGACAGCAGGACTTCATGTGATGCTTGTGTCACTGAAACAGATTATATTTAATGAATTAAAGAATGGAAAGTACTTTCGCTATAATGATTTAATGTCTGGTGGAAATTCATATGTGCAGACCAATCCTGTCAATTTCAACTAACGGTAGTCTGCTATCCAAGCAAACACACAACCACCTTAAAGTTGTGTCCAGATGAAGCCCACTGAAGGCCTCAGGTAAATGTCGTGGCAAATTACAGATTCAACAAATTGCAGTGCCTCAATCTAATGTGGTTTAAAAACATGGTTTGGTGTAGCCTCAAGTCAACTACTAGAAATGTGATTTCAACGTTACCTACAATGGCAAATATTAATGCAACCTAGACTCTAAACAAACCATATTTTATATATAGCATTATTTGTTTGACTAAGTAAAAAGTTAGAAAAAGAGTCCACGGTCCACTTCGACCACCAACCTTTTTCAACAACATCAACAAGACTCCAACATAATTAGCATATTCCTCATGTCCAGAAACAACAAGAATATGTCAGCAGGCTTTTTTACAAGCACCATCAAAAAAATAAGATTTATAATGTAACAAACTGCCAAAGTCGGTGCCGCCAAAGGGTTTTTACACATTTTGTAAATAATGTTATGCAAAACAGGTCATTATGAAGCCTAACAACTTGCGTACCTCCAACTACTTTAGCCCTACCTCTGTATGCTGGTTACAAAGAACCACACAACCTGGCATAGTCGTACGCTAAATGTCACCAATCACGTTTCCCAAACTCGGTCCTCGGGACCTAAAGGGGTGCATGTTTTGTTTTTTTGCCCTAACACTACACATCTGATTCAAATGATCAAAGCTTTATGATTTGTTCATTATTTGAATCAGCAGTGTAGTACTAGGGCAAAAATCTAAATGAGGACCAAGTTTGGGAAACACTGATTAGGCTAGCATTAGATTTCCTTATTTTCTGTTATAGGCCTATTTCAAAGACTATAATTGAGTGTTCCAGGCAGCCCAGGTCTCTACAGCTGCTGAAAGATCTGATTCAGGCAGGCTATGCTTCAGACTGGGCCTTCTGGACATCCCGACATACCAGCCTTTCTAGATAGATTCTTTCAGTTCCGAGCACACACTAAAAAACAACACAACGTTATGTCTAGCTTTAGTGCCAGACAAAATGAAACAAGATAAATAAATCCCATTGGGCTGCATTTCATTACTTCAATTGGCCCAGATTTTCTTTGGGAAGAAATGTTGGTCTCATTTCTCTTTGAAAAGTGTTTAATTCTTGCAACTCTGTCAAGAACATTTTGTTTTGCATTCGACATTAATCACATGTATACAACATGTATCACTTATCACTCACACTAACAAACAAAATATGAGTGAAATAGGATTCACTATGTATTTGCAACTGAAAAAGTTCATGTATCTTAATCTAGACAATTTTAAGAGCCCTTTCCAAGTAATCGCACTGCACATCTTTGGAGTATATTAACCTGATGCTTCTCAGAAAGTGGAAAGAAACACAAATTCATCCATTTCTTTCCGTAAGACTCTCACATTATTTCAGCCAATGTGTAGTGGGCCATAAATTGCTCACTTCAAGTCATAAATTCATTTCAAGCTAATTGAATAATTTGTTAGTATGTCTTTGAGTGAAGATGGTTAATTCTGTCAACATACTGTATTGCATTGCAAGAGGCCCATTGACAGTATTTCTCTTGGTTTGAACCCATGAAGGTCAAAAGGAGTTGAAGTGAGATAACATTGCATACTGTAGCACTATGTCTCAAAATAGTTCTGGAGGTTAAGCAAATACTTTGGTACAAAAGCCCTTTCTCTATCTCCTGCCCCGAGAATGAAAGGGACAATGCCATTCCTCCGGATCACGCAATCTTCTGATGTTCAATATTAAGGCCAATTATGTCACATCTATTTCTCCTCATGGCTCTATAAAGGGAATCCGTCAAAGCGGCCAAAGCCTATTTACTGTGTGTTTTCAATTGTCTCCATTGTGCCTTGTACAGTTTAGAGGGCTTAATAGGATTGGGGCCGCTTACCTTTGATACCACTTCTTCCACCGTGAAATACATAATTCCCACATTTGTTTTACACAAAAGACTGACTTACACTAGACAAAGAGAGGGTGACAAGCAATCTCATTTGCTTAAGTGATCACATTCACAAGAAAAGAGGAGAAATCTTTGATCTCACAGAGGTGTAAATGTGTTGGGTTTTCTGTTGTCAGTGGCTGTTGTCCGGTGGTGTGAGCCGTTGGGTAATACAATGTTGGATCTAATAGAGGCATAGTACTTCCACATGACTATCTCTGTGTCGGCTCATTTGCACAAGGTGTTTAAAACGTTAATACAATATGTGTCAATGGGTAGAACTAAAGCAGATGCTCTGAGATTATCTTCGTCTGCCAACAGGAACAGTAGGTAGCCTTTAAAGTTTGATGACACACTTCAAAAAGGAGGGCCTTCCCAGGTCCTCCACTATCTGAAGACAAACAACATTTAGCACTTTGGTGTCTAGTAACAAAGACGAACAAGATGGGGAATGGAAGAAAGGACTGGAAGAGCTGAGAGAAAAGCTCTATACTTCCTCCGCCCAGCTCAGTTCAGCCATTTCTTTACCCTTTTAACAAATACAAATGTTTTTTCTTTACAATCATTGTCTCTCAAAATATGAATGAACTAAAAAATGGGGGTTCCTTCTCATCTGTGCTTGAAACAAATACCATAAATAAAGCAAAGAGGGAGGGGTTGGTGCACATTACAAGACTTCAAAGAGTGTCTCTGCCCCAACAGCTAAGGTAGTGTGGTTATGTTCAAGGTGCCTATTCATGTGAAAAGACTTGGGGCAAAATCATTCACCGTTACCTGAGGATACTTACCCGTTTCCTCTAAAAGAGAAAACAAATCTCTGAGAACTTGAAACTGCCAAAAAGGATATGTTTTGAAGTGACCCTTTCACCCGAAGGCAATATCAATTAACCCCCGGTTTTACAGTCTGGTAAGCTGTGAGAAAATACTCACTTTCACACAGCAGCTCTAATGATGAGATACTATTAACACAGAAAGCACAGGGCCTGCTGTAAAAACAGTCACAACCTCAAGGTTTAGCATTTGAATTACATCAGAAATCTAAATAGTCCAATGTTTTCATTAATGATTGCCTCTAATTCTCTGTCAAACTAGAATAAGAATACGACAGATGTGAATAAGAAAACCGTTATAAATCAAAAAAATTTAGTAGACACTCTTATCCAGAGCAACTATGGTTAAGTGCCTTGCTCAAGGGCACATCGATATATTTTTCACCTAATCAGCTCAGGGATTCAAATCAGGAACCTTTTGGTTACTGTCCCAATGCTTGTAAGCACTAGGCTACCTGCCGCCCAGAAGTAGAATGAGGTTTCATTGCCTCCATTAATTAAGTTGAAAGATCTTTCCTTTCACAGTGTCCTCACCAACACGTTGATTGTTCCACCCTGTAATGTTTTGATCCTCCCTTTTCATCAGATACAGATGTAGGATCTTAATTTGAGCCAGTTTGCTACAGCAGGAAAATAATCCTGCAGGAACAGGAAATGTGAATTATTATGTGATTATATTTAATGGACATTTTTGGAGGGGTTGATATATTTTTCGTAAGAGAAAATGAAGTCTGACATTTCAAAGTGGAAATTACAAACTTCAGAAGCCTTTTGATACCTCAAATACACTACAAGTTTTAAATGCCCACACGAGCAGAAATCCACTTTTCTTTGCTGAAAGACTATGGGCAGAGCTTACCCATGATGTTGCACAACGATTTAAGGCTTGAAGTAACAAATCCTGCCAGCAGCACACCAAAGGTTACACTGTGTCCATTACAAAGTAGAAAAACGCACATCAGCTGTCTTTCAATAGTTATCCATATGACCGAAGCTACACATTATTCTTGCTAACTATTTCTATGGAAAATGCCAAAACTTTGGATATAGCAATAGATGGCAAAGATAGGTTGTTTCTATCTGTGGCGAAGTTTTCCCTAAATCAATGTTTATGAGAAATCCAGCTCCAGAACCAGCCATAGAGCCAGCTGGCTAATCTTTTAAATACGGTGTAGTAAAAGAAAAACTGCAACAACAGACAACATTAGCTAACTAGATAAGGTTATCAAGATAGCTAGCTAGCTACACTGACAGCAGTGCCCTATTTGTTAATATTAATCATCTCTACATGGAAATTCCCACACCCAATATGTATAAGAAGCCTTCGCCATTCTTCATAGGTGGAACCTAAACGTGCATTTCATCTCTAGGAAATTACATTGAAATAGTGGAGCCAACTTCTTCTGGGGGAGTCTCCCCCCCCCCCCCCCTCCCCCCCCTCTCTGATATTTTTGTAATATAGCCTATTTTTCTTTATCAACTGTAAAATAACAATGATTTCAAATTCTGGACAAAGTTCCAAATATATAAATGATTTCTTAGGTTGACCAGAGACTACTGGATTACTGTAAAATGGATTACAGTAGCTGTACTGTAAACTTACAGTAACTTGCTGGTCAATTGCTGCCAGTAAGGTTTACAGGAGATGTTTTAGAGTGTAGCCGTGATAATTCATTGTTTGCCAACATTTCCAAACACCCAGCAGCATGGGCATTCTACTGTGTTCTCCTTGGAAAGTTAATGATCATATTTGGCCCTATCCGGCTGTTGCCTTCATCAGAAAAGGTTCAGCAAATCCCTCTTTGACATCAAACTAGCTGCAGGGTGCAGGCCAAGAGGGTGCTGCTGATTCAACACGGTCGTTCTGTGGGCTGTGAAAACACTCTCAGCTGCAGCTTCACATCTCCCTGGGATATCTGCCTGACACCAAGACCATAATTAAGATGCATCGAGCCACACACACACTTATCCTGAAAACATATTACTCTGCAGTTTTCATCTCTCTCTCTCTCTCTCTCTCTCTCTCTCTCTCTCTCTCTCTCTCTCTCTCTCTCTCTCTCTCTCTCTCTCTCTCTCTCTCTCTCTCTCTCTCTCTCTCTCTCTCTCTCTCTCTCTCTCTCTCTCTCTCTCTCTCTCTCTCTCTCTCTCTCTCTCTCTCTCTCTCTCTCTCTCTCTCTCTCTCTCTCTCTCTCTCTCTCTCAAGGGGCTTTATTTGCATGGAAAACATATGTTTACATTACCAGAGCAAAGTGCTCCCGAGTGGCGCAGCAGTCTAAGGCACTACATCTCAGTGCAAGAGGTGACACTACATTCCCTGGTTCAAATCCAGGCTGAATAACATCTGGCTATGTTTGGGAGTCCTATAGGGCGGTGGTGCACAATTGGCTGACACCAAGACCATAATTGTCATTGTAAATAAGAATTTGTTTTTAACTGACTTGCCTAGTTAAATAAAAAGGTAAAAAATGAACAGGAAACATTACACTCACAACAGTTCCCAAATAATAAAGACATTTAAAATGTCTGATGCTTCTGTAATATAGACACTTTTACTGTGTCAACTGTAAAATAACAATGATTTCGAATTCTGGCCAAAGTTCCAAATATATAAATGATTTTCTAGGAAAAAAACTGTGTATTTGATAAGTGACTGATTCTGGTGTGATCTGCCTATCCATCTCTGGCACACCACTGCAGGATTTATTTTCTGTTTCAACTGTTCATATGGAAACACTTGTCAGACGGACGTGAACTTGTCAGTATTTCGAAGAGGTAACCATGGTCAGAATACAGTCAGAGGCTGTAATATGCAATATTCCATATAGCAGACACTTCTATCCGTGGGTGGTCCCGGGAATCAAACCCACTATCGTGACCTTGTAAGCACCAACAAATGCTCTACCAACTGAGCTACAGATGACCACTATATGGTGGAGCTGGATATAAATACAGAAGCCTTGTATAAATATATAAATGTATAAATAATCAAATAACCATGTATCCTGGCGCTGACTGTATTAATTAATTGAAGATGCACAAAGATGACACCTTAATAGGGATAAATAGTGACATTACTACCGCAAACACACAACTGCAGAGTAAGACGTATGTTCTTCCGGGGTATAAAAAACGGACAAACTGTGCCTGTGGTCTCCTCATGCAAGACTCATTACATTGCAAAGGCAATATATAAATACAACTCTGAAGGAAGGATGTCATGAGCCCCAACCCTTACTGTCACTGATGATATATGCAAAAAAAGCCTAACTGCTGTGACGCTAAGTGACAGTCTTTTTTTTGGCGCAATTACAAAAAATGCCACTCTTGTTGCCTCTCATGCCAATACCTTGGTTTCAGCTCCGTTTGTGAGAGCTTAGCCTTAGACGTGTGGTTTGCCACAGCTCAGAAAGTTCACCAAAAGCATGAGAGCGATTCTGCTGAAAACCACGCATAGCACACAACCATACATGTTATTTATTTTGATAGGGCACACATACACATATTTTCACAGCGAGGGCTGAAACCAAATAATGTGTTCAGTTAAAGAATGTGTGTAAGAATGTTTTGTGTGTTGTTTTGTTGGCCCAGCCTCTATGGTAAAAGGTGCAGCGCTAGACCGTGTCAATGACAACCCTTGGAAAGTAGAGTAGACCCTACTGATTAACTTGACAGGAATGGCTAGCCGCGCCGTGCTGTGTTGACACGTTGAGTGGAGCCTGCGTGCAGGTGAAGGAAGCCCTCTTAATAACACAGAGCATTACCTATCAGGTAAAAACAACCGCCTTTGGAGTCTGAGACGGCTCCTAATCGCCATGCCTGGCCCATGTGCTTCCCATTCAAACAAACATGTTTACAAAGAGGTTTCTTACTTACTGAGGGATGAAGACAAGAAACACCAGAAATGTCCATTGTGAAAAAACAGTGCAGAGCCAAGTTAGTAATTGGGCCATTTCTTTTACACAGACATTTCTGAGAAGTTACAGTACAAAGACAGACAATTACAAATACCAAAGCTATTTACAGCGATTATTCTGAGATGAAGACCACAAACATCAGCATTTTGTTTGCTATTTTATCCAGAGAGAGCGATAAGAGTGGGACATCATTCGCCAACTGATATACTGGCTACTGTAAGCATTCTGCGATCCAGATGGTCAAAAGATGTACCACTTCGCTAAGTATTCTCTACCATCCTGTATAGCACAGTGACTAAACCAGTGCCTGGAGTGGAGCGACTTTCTATACAATACCTTCTGAGCCGTACCTGTTTCCATGGCTGTCTGACAATGTAATTCCAGGCACATCAGTAGTCCAGGCTCCAGCAATGAGCCACTTGGCTTCACATTATAGAAGCAAAAAAGCTTTGATGTCACCTAGAGTTAAACACATGACATAAGCACCTTGAGTTTTTTTTCACCACGTCTTCACACTTGGATTGCAATGGGTCATTATAAACGTGATTGATGAAGAGGTTTCTCAAACAAATCACCTCAACTTTCCATGCGCGGCGTGCCAAGGAAACTCTAGACACATTCCCTCTGGTTTGAGCCATCCCCCATCATCACTTCATCGTCAGTCCAGTATACAAGCCTCTGAGTAATAAAGGAATAGTGCTTAAGTGGCAATAAGAGGGCCATAGAGAGGTTTCAGAGACTCTTGGGAGGACTGGAAGAGGAGGGGAGGATCACACCAGCCACAAGGAGAACACACCATCCACAGACCACAAAGCCACCCCAGCCACCCAACCAATGATATTTGCACACTTACTCAGCAGCTTGTGGTCACTATGGCATCCACTGGCAGTCTGTCAGTGTGTGTGTGTGTGTGTCTTTTAACGTACCTGTTTAAATAAAGGTGGATTGATTTGAGTTGGCGCAGTGTCCTCAGCAGCAGAGATGAAGGCTGTTCTTTGTTACCCCTAAGGTGAAAACACTCATGTAAAAGTTGCTGGTTGTCAGTTTTCATCAAACATCCACCTGTGTAAACGTACATTCTGACATTCATTTAGTGCGAACATTTCTGTTTGTTTATTAAACCTGACATCTAAATGAGGTTTTCAACTGGGCACTGGACCCTGTTGACCAAGGTCTCCAGACTATTCCTTCATTACAACATCCAGGGGAACAGACACAATGTAGGCCTACTGTCTATTCCCTCAGTGTATGAACTTCTGTTCACATATTTGAGTACAACAAATGCTGACTCACATGCAGTCGATGACATACCTTTTTTCATGCTAATAAAATGCCAATTATTTTCAAATATGTATTAAGTAAATCCACAAAATAAAATAAAATGCACTCTTGTTCTGAAACCAAAGTGCAAAAGCAGAATTTGAGGAAGAAATTTCATCTTAAAAAATTGTCCATGACCAGTCATATAACCATGTTTGGAGCAGCTTGATATGTAGGATGAGGCAAAAAAGTACTTTCAGGGAAAAAAGGGGTAAAATTGGTCTTCAATGGCCTTTTAAAGGATTGCGAAGAGGAAGTCACTGATGCCTTTAAACCTTCAATGAACCTCCTAGTCTACACTAGCAGTAATAGTGCTGCGAGAGACAACTGCATTCACTCAGAGGAGAAAAGCTCTTCCTTTGAAAGATAACAATGACTGCACGTCTGATAGCCGAGGAGGCAATCTGTGATACTTAAAAGACACAGCAAGAGAATGATAATGTAAGTATCTAAAACGGGGCTCCTGACAAAAACCCCTACACTGGTAATGATAATTGATATCACATGTTCCCCTATCAGAGGACAAAGACAGGAGCTTAGAGGAAATAATCCATACGTCTCCTGACCTCCCAACCTGGACTCAGGGGTAGATGTAAATCCAGGATAGTAAATGTAAATCTGGGACACTCCCATTAATATGAGATGTTATCTTTCGTATTGGTATGTATTCATTTGTGGACATCTATCATCCATTTTGTATGATATGTTACAAATTACAATTCGTATGATATGTTATGAATTATAATATGTTGTCGTCAACGCTAACGCTAACCTTAGCTAGGAGGCTAACGTTAGCTAGGCTAGGGGTTAAGGTTAGGGTTACGGTTGGGTTGTGAGTTTGGTTAAAGGGTTAAGGTTAGGGGAAGGGTTAGCTAACATGTTAAGTAGTTTCAAAGTAGCTAAAAAGTAGGAAGTAGTTGCAAAGTTTCTAATTAGCTAAAATGCTAAAGTTGTCGGTGATGAGATTCAAACACGTTTGCGTTATACGCCTACTCTTCCACACCGATCAACCAACCTACTTTTGTTTTCATCTATCTTATGTAACCATACCAAACTTAACATATCATACTAATTTGAGTGTCCTGGATTTACATTTCCGTCTAGTCTATGAGACCAGGCTGGACCTCCAGTCTGCCAGTGCACTTCCTCGTTGGTGCCTCTTGCTAATTTGCAGGGTTCTCCGCTCAGCTCCGGAGAACCTCTCTGATAAATGGGGATTAGGATGTGTGGATGGGACAACTAATGAAATGTCATGAAGCTTAGTGTGGATGTGACCTCAGCAGACTAGGCCTGCTGGCTCCACTCTTGGCTGCCTGTAAAGCCAGGGTTTCTCAAGCCCTCTTCTGATGAATACAAGAGGAATCCTGAGGAGGACTGGAGAGGGGAAATACAACAAGGTGAGGCTTTCTTTTAATCCTCTCTAAGGCGGCTCAGACTGGCCCCAAACCCTGGTCCGTCTAGGGACTTGACAGGACACTTTAATTGAGTCGGACCCATAGGCCTTTATAGAGTAACATTTGTTATATGTAAAGTAACATTTGTATTCATATTTAGGTCAAGTCATCCACATTCAAGAGATCCTGTCAGATTGACAGTGGTGAAATGGCCGTCCAAGTTCCATGGAAATCTAAAGTGTGTGTTATCTTCGACAATCCAGCCGTACTGAAATACAGCCACCTTTGTGGAGTAATTCGATGACTCTTTACTGCAGTAGCCACTCCAGGAATGTTGGAAGCAGAGCAGACATCCTCAAGTGTTTGAGGAGACAAGATGGAGATTCATTGCTAGATAATGACATGGCTCTGGACAAGAGGATTAGGGCTTCACTAATACATATACAATTTAGGCCACTTTTTGGACAAAATGATTGGTGTATGTGCAACGTGAAATATTACATGGAAAGTAACTTTTCTCATAATACATCTGAGAGGTTATAAATAACTGTCAGTTGGACTGAAATAGCGTGACCGAATCAGAATGGTATGTTAGTTTATGTGCTATCCTGACTAAGGGCCATAGGGCTTTGGTCAAAAGTAGTGCATTATATATAGAATAGAGTACCATGGCAGCCAATACTTCATCTTTCATATGGTATAACCCTCTTCTGACCAATACATTTTCAGTTATTATGTACGGACTCCCTACTGCATCCCAAACTCAATGCCTTTATAGGTCCCTTAGTAGTGTCCCATATTGATCAGTCTGTGGTGGACTACCAGTCTCAGGTTACAGTAGCAGTGTCAGTATGTGTCTCCCATTGGGCTGAAACCTGATCCGGAGCCAGTGTTCAGAGGTGCAGACCTAATGGCACCAGGCAGCGTGGAGAGAGAAGATGCTAACAGTGCTGGAGGGGAGGCCTGTCATTAGAGTGGCTGACTCCAGATCAGCTGTATGATGAATTACCCAGCAGAGCGGCGCTGTGTTGCACGGCCCTGGCAGAAGATGGAGTACTAGCGATACACCTTAAGCCTGACTGGGGGTCACCCAGTCTCCCCGGGCCTCATTAGGGCCTGCACTGGCCTGTAATTTACTCTCCTCTCCCAGAGAGATCTGTCTTTGGCCCTGCGTCAGAGGCTCCTTGCCATCCACCACAACCCACTGAGGTGTCTGACAGAGGACCATTCAAGGAATTCCAGGAGAATACTTTGGATGGTTAAAGGTTGAAATATTTCATGGTGATGGAATGGTAACCTCTGAGATAAGTCACTGGAGAAAGAAATGTGTTAAACCATGACGTCAACTAAAACTTTACCATCAGTGTGATACACAATGTGTCACTCAGGATATGGTCAGTTATGAATATTAACTTTAAATCCAATCTTTATCAAAAATATATGTTAAGACTGTGTTTAAACGTATAACTTAAACGTATAACTGTACAAAGAAACCTTATTATTACCAGGACCAAGAACCTCAAAGCAAACTGTAGTCTACATAGCAAACACATACACATGTCAACAAAACAATTCTGAAATATTTCAGCCTGACAGCGTGGAGACTAAATTCCTTCCTGTAAAATGACTTCATCTTCCTCAAAGGGAGCGGGTCCTCCAGTAATGAGCGGAGGGCGTAATAACAAGGCTCCTGCCGGCAGATGTACACTCTATGGTTGGGAGTGACAGCGGGAGTGTCTTCTCCCTGGCGTCACTAGTCCTCAGACCATCCATACAATTTATCTTATTACAAGGCGATGCAGTGCATACAACCCCGGGTATAAAATAAGCAATTACAGTTAATTAGACAACAACACAAAAATATGGCCTCGGATACTTCAGTCAGTCAGTTCAACTATGGCCAAGGTAATGAATGAAGAAAACATCAAAGAATAGGTTAAATTACTGTTTCATCAGTGGAGCCAACCAGGATCCTCAATTGTGTATTCTTATTTCCCCTGGTTTAAGGACTCCTCTCAGTAGTTGAGGCCTCCTCTCAGTAGTCAAGGCCTACACACCACAAAAAGGTTCTATATAGTGCCAAATAAGGGTTATTTGGCTTGTAACCACAATGCATTCCTTTTTGGTGCTATATAGAACCCTTATTTGAAGGTTTTATAAAGAACCATGCTCATAATGTTCTGAATGGAATCTTCATGGTGGTATAAATAACATTTTCCTAAGGTTCTACAAAGAACCATTAATAAAGGTTCTATATAGCACCAGGCCCCGAGCCAACACACCAAAACAAGGTTACTTATCCTGGCCTCAGTCAGAGGAGTTAAAAGGCAAAGTCTTCCTTTTCTTCTTGTTGTTGTTGCAGCAGGCAAGCGGGCAGGGAGGCAGAGAGGGAGGCAGGCAGGCAGGCAGCAGACACTCTACACGCTGTCTTGCCTCTCTCTAGTAATAGATCTTCTCAGCTCTCTCCCAATTTTCCTGGCTTCTCACCACTGTCAGAGCCACCTGTTTGATCTCACAGACACCCTCACCTCTGCAGTCTGTCTGCAGCCCTGGGAACAGCCCCAGTCGCCCGGACCCAGCCTGGCCCAGCCTGGCCTGTCACACCGCCCGCACTGCATTGAGCTGCAGTGGACTGGGAGATAGAGGGGGGAGGGGCAGACGGACAGACAAACAGAGAGAGGGAAAGAGATGAAACACAGAGAGAAAGAGACAAACAGAGAGAGGGAAAGAGATGAAACACAGAGAGAAAGAGACAAACAGATACAGAGAGAGAAAGAGAGAGAAAGACAAACAGTGAGAGGGAAAAAGATGAGAGAAAGAGAGAGAGAGAGAGAGAGAGAGAGAGAGAGAGAGAGAGAGAGAGAGAGAGAGAGAGAGAGAGAGAGAGAGAGAGAGAGAGAGAGAGAGAGAGAGACAGACAAACAGAGAGAGAGAGAGAAAGAGAGGGAGAGAGACAGACAAACAGAGACAGAGAGAGCATGCAGAGCCACTATACACACATGAAAGACAGACCGCTAAGGTCTGCCAATCTCAAGCTGTCGCCATGCCGACCTGTGTCTGAGCCCAGACAGTGGAGCTGGCCAGAGGGAGCGCTGACCAGAGGGTGGAGTACTGTAATACTGTACTATAGGGGTGAAACTGACCAGGGCCATATATAGTAGGCTTATATTGTGTACAGTATATTGCATCTAAATCAAATGTTATTGGTCGCATACAAATATTTGCAGATGTTATCACAGGTGGAGCTAAATGCCTACCGTTGAAGTCGGAAGTTTACATACACTTATGTTGGAGTCATTAAAACTCGTTTTTCAACCACTCCACAAATGTCTTGTTAACAAACTATAGTTTTGGCAAGTCGGTTAGGACATCTACTTTGTGCATGACACAAGCAATTTTTCCAACAATTGTTTTCAGACAGATTATTTCACTTATATCTCATTGTGTCACAATTCCAGTGGGGCAGAAGTTTACATACACTAAGTTGACTGTGCCTTTAAACAGCTTGGAAAATGACGTCATGGCTTTAGAAGCTTCTGATAGGCTAATTGACGTCATTTGATTCAATTGGAGGTGTACCTGTGGATGTATTTCAAGGCCTACCTTCAAACTCAGTGCTTCTTTGCTTGACATTATTCGAAAATCAAAAGAAATCAGCCAAGACCTCAGAAAAAAATTGTAGACCTCCACAAGTCTGGTCCATCCTTGGGAGCAATTTCCAAACGCATGAACGCATGTTCATCTGTACAAACAATAGTACGCAAGTATAAACACCATGGGACCACGCAGCAATCATACCGCTCAGAAAGGAGACGCGTTCTGTCTCCTAGAGATAAACGGACTTTGGTGCAAAAGTGTAAATCAATCCCAGAACAACAGCAAAGGACCTTGTGAAGATGCTGAAGGAAACACGTACAAAAGTATCTATATCCACAGTTAAACGAGTCTTATATTGACATAACCTGGGACTGGTGCACTTCACAAAATAGATGGCAGCATGAGGCAGGAAAATTATGTGGATATATTGAAGCAACATCTCAAGACATCAGTCAGGAAGTTAAAGCTTGGTCGCAAATGGGTCTTCCAAATGGACAATGACCCCAAGCATACTTCCAAAGTTGTGGCAAAATGGCTTAAGGACAACAAAGTCAAGGTATTGGAGTGGCCATCACAAAGCCCTGACCTCAATCCCATAGAAAATTTGTGGGCAGAACTGAAAAGGCGTGTGCGAGCAAGGAGGCGTACAAACCTGACTCAGTTACCCCAGTTCTGTCAGGAGGAATGGGCCAAAATTCACCTAACTTATTGTGTGAAGCTTGTGGAAGGCTACCCAAAACGTTTGACCCAAGTTAAACAATTTAAGTTTACATACACTAATTCAGTGTATGTAAACTTCTGACCCACTTGGATGTGATGAAAGAAATAAAAGCTGTAATAAATAATTTTATCTACTATTATTCTGACATTTCACAATCTTATAATAAAGTGGTGATCCTAATTGACCTACGACAGGGAATTTGTACTCGGATAAAATGTCAGGAATTGTGAAAAAAACGGAGTTTAAATGTATTTTGCTAAGGTGTATGTAAACTTTTCACACAAATCACAAAAATATAAATAAAAAAATAAAAAAATATCAGAACGATGTTCGAGTCCGGAATATAAATATACAGTATACAGTGCATTCGGAAAGTATTCAGACCCTTTGACTTTTCCACAATATTTTTCCCCCTCATCAATCTACATACAATACCCCATAATGACAAAGCAAAAGCTGGTTTCTAGACATTTTTGCAAATGTATTAAACATAAAAACTGAAATATACATTTACGTAAGTATTCAGACCCTTTACTCAGTACTTTGTTGAAGCACCTTCGGCAGCGATTACAGCCTCAAGTCTTCTTGGGTATGACGCTACACACCTGTATTTGGGGAGTTTCTCCCATTCTTCTCTTCAAATCCTCTCAAGCTCTGTCAGGTTGGATGGGGATTGTCGCTGTACAGCTGTTTTCAGGTCTCTCCAGAGATGTTTGATCGGAGTCCGGGTTCTGGATGGGCCACTCAAGGACATTCAGAGGCCACTCCTGCGTTGTATTGGCTGTTTGCTTAGGGTTGTTGTCTTGTTGGAAGGTAAACCTTTGACCTAGTCTGAGAGCCTGAGCACTCTGGAGCAGGTTTACATCAAGGACCTCTCTGTACTTTACACCGTTCATCTTTCCCTCGATCCTGACTTGAACTGACTTGATCATGCTGTGGGGATGGAAAGACATCCCCACAGCATGATGCTGCCACCACCATGCTTCCCTGTAGGGATGGTGCCAGGCCAAAGAGTTCAAACTTGGTTTCATCAGAACAGAGAATCTTGTTTCTCATGGTCTTAGGTGCCTGTTGGTAAAGTCAGAGCGGGCTGTCATGTGCCTTTTACTGAGGAATGGCTTCCGTCTGGTCACTCTACCATAAAGGCCTGATTGGTGGAGTGCTGCAGAGATGGTTGTCCTTGTGGAAGGTTCTCCCATCGCCACAGAGGAACTCTGGAGTTCTGTCAGAGTGACCATCGGGTTCTTGGTCACCTCCCTGGCATCTCCCCCGATTGCTCAGTTTGGCCGGGCGGCCAGCTCTAGGAAGAGTCTTGGTGGTTCCAAACTTCTTCTGTTTAAGAATGATGGAGGCCACTGTGTTCTTGGAGACCTTCAATAATGCAGAAATGTTTTGGTACCCTTCTCCGGATCTGTGCCTCGACACAATCCTGTCTCGTAGCTCTACTGACAATTCCTTCGACCTCATGGCTTGGTTTTTGCTCTGACATGCACTGTCAACTGTAGGACCTTATATAGACAGGTGTGTGCCTTTCCAACTCATGTCCAATCAATTGAATTTACCACAGGTGGACTCCAATCAAGTTGTAGAAACATCTCAAGGGTAATCAATGGAAACAGGATGCACCTGAGCTCAATTTCGAGTCTCATAGCAAAGTGTCTGAATACTTATGTAAATAATACATTTCCAAAAATGTCTAAAAACCTATTTTCACTTTGAAATGATGGGTTATTGTGTGTAGATTGATGAGGGAAAATTTGTATTTGATCCATTTTAGAATAAGGCCGTAACATAAAAAAACGTTGCAAAAGGGAAGGTGTCTGCATACTTTACAAATGCACTGTACACTCAGGTACACCCATCCAGTACCGGGTCAGACCCGGTTGCATACTGAACTGCCTGAATTATTCGGGGCGTGGAAACGTTGTTCAATTGGTTTCGAGGGACCAAACGTGTGCCAGGAAAACATTTCCCACACCATTACACCACCGACACCATCCTGTACTGTTGACACCAGGCAGGATGGGGCCATGGACTCATACTGCTTACGCCAAATCCTGACTCTGCCATCAGCATGACGCAACAGGAAGTGGGATTAGTCGGACCAGGTGATGTTTTTCCACTCAATTGTCCAGTGTTGGTGATCGCGTGCCCACTGGAGCCGCTTCTTCTTGTTTTTAGCTGATAGGAGTGGAACCCGGGGTGGTCGTCTGCTGCAATAGCCCATCTGTGACAAGAACCGACAAGTTGTGCATTCCGATGCCACTCTGCACACCACTATTGTACAGCGTCATTATTGGCCTGTTGGTGGCCCACCGGTTAGCTTGTACGATTCTTGCCATTCTCCTTCGACCTCTCATCAATGAGCTGTTTTCACCCACAGGACTGCAGCTGACTGGATGTTTGTTTGTCGCACCATTCTGGGTAGACCCTAGACACTGTCTTGCGGGGGGAAAAAGCCCATGAGGCCGGCTGTGTCTGAGATACTGGAACCGGTGTGCCGGACACCGACGATCAGACAACGCTTAAAGTCGCTTAGGTCACTCGTTTTCCACTTTCTAATGTTCAATTGAATAGTAATTGAATGCCTCAATGCCTGTTAGCTTGCTTTATACAGCAAGCCACGGCCACGTGACTCACTGTCTATAGGAGCGAACCATTTTCGTGAACGGGGTGTACCTAATAAACTGGCCACTGAGTGTACGCATATGATGGTGTGTACTGTATAGACAGTATAGGTGTGTACAGCAGTAGTTATATAGGATGAACCTTGACTAGAATACATTATTCATACCCCTTGACTTTTTTGTTGTGTTACAGCCTGAATTCAAAATGGATTAAATATATATATTTTTCACAAATCTACAAACAATACCCCATAATGACAAAGAGAAAACATGTTTTTAGAATTTTTTTGCAAATGATTTGAAGGACCTTGGTCAGGGAGGTGACCAAGAACCAAAGGAGTATGACTACCTTTTGAAGGCACTGTACATATAAAGTGAGTAAAACAGTATGTAAACATTAGTGACTAGTGCTCAATGGCTATGTGCATAGGGCAGCAGTCTCTAAGGAGCAGGGTAGAGTACCGTGTGGTAGCCGACTACTGTACTAACAGTGACTAAGTTCAAGGCAGGGTACTAGGCGGAGGCCGGCTAGTGGTGACTATTTAACAGTCTGATGGCCTGGCGATAGAAGCTGAAGTCTTTCGGGCCCAGTTTTGATGCACCTGTACTGTCTCCTCCATCTAGATGGTAGCGGGGTGAACAGGCTGTGGCTCGGGTGGCTGAGGTCCTTGATGATTTTCTTGGCTTTTCTGTGACACCGGCTCTGAAAGAGGCCCACTTATATATAAAAGTCCACACCTACTCTGAAGGTGTTTGATTGAGTCAATTCAGATTGATGCATGGGGAATAGAGGGAATACTGGCACTCGGGTCATGGTTCAGTATCTTGGAATCAACAAGTGTTACAGTCATCAACACAGATGGCAAGAAGAGATTCCTCTGAAGGCACACGGCTGACTCGTACCAGGAAAAACATCAAATAAACATCTAATTGTATTTATCACATGCACCAAATACAACTGGTATATATATATATATAACAAAGATATAAATGCAACTTGCAACAATTTCAACGATTTTACTGAGTTACAGTTCATAAGAAAATCAGTCAATTGAAATAAATTAATTAGGCCCTAATCTATGGATTTCAGATGACTGGGCAGGGGCGCAGCCATGGGTGGGCCTGGGAGGGCATAGGCCCACCCACTTGGGAGACTGGCCCACCCACTGGGGAGCCAGGCCCAGCCAATCAGAATTTGTTTTCCCCACAAAAGGGCTTTATTACAGACAGATACTCAGCTGTCTGCGTGGCTGGCGTGGTGACACGTGGTCTGCCGGTCGGACGTCCTGCCAAATGATCTAAAACGACGTTGGAGGCAACAGCTCTGGTGGACATTCCTGCAGTCAGCATGCCAATTGCACGCCCCCTCAAAATAGGACTGTAAAGTTCACAAATGTAAGAGGACTCCCGTGGTGTTTACATATTGGCAGAAATACATGTATTTTGTGGCTTTTGGTGAATGTATTCTAATGAAAGTCGTGCTGTTGCAACTGCCTGTAAACACACAGTCCAGTTCAAAGTGAATGATGGCAGGCCCATGTGGCAAATGGCTTGTTTGTAAAGGCCTACTGTAGCTCTGATTGGCTATAGCGCATCGGTCTGTGTAGACTCCGGTCCTGGACAAGACAGATGTTTGTCTTCGGTTTTATTTACTGTAGTGTCTATTAATTGTCCAAACGCACTGTCGCTTTCCCTCTCTATATTGCTGTAGAATTTTCACAAAGGCCTTTGTATACATCATTCCCAAACATTCAAAGAATTTATGAAAACATTAAAATGACCACATCTAAGTGTCATATTCTTCCTGGGGGTGCATATGAACAGATTTTAATAAGATTTCATGTTTCTAAAATGCTGTCAGTTCCACTTTAAATTCAACAATGTTTCACACACATAAGTTATTTTCAAAGAGATGGCAACAACCGCAAGCGTGCTGCAATAAAAAAACACAGTTCCATTCACCAGATGATGATAATTTGAAACTTACCTTCTCGTTGAAAGTAATTCTTGAAAAGGGAGAAGTAAACAAATTAGTGACATCATCCTCATTGATAACACCTGTTGCAAACTAGCCAACAACAAAAGCTAGCTAGCTAGACCGTGGGAGAACTACTACAGTGACCAGTTGGCCTTCAAGAAGGCACAAGTTTCCATAAGATTTTAAAAAAACGGTCTCACCCATTAATTCAAAATGTGATTGGTTGATTCCCCAGTCACTCCAAAATGTTGCCCTAATACAGTTGAATGGCAGAAGTCTTTATCTACTATAGCATCTGATGGCCTAGCCAATGGCTGACCTAGATAAATCTATCTATCTACCCAGAGACCAGCAAAGACTTTTTTTTCTCTCAATGTTAACCCTTTCCTTTCTAACACAAACTGAAGAGATTAAATAAGGATGTCATTGAAAATAATACTATAATTATTTTATAGATCCTTAGCCCTTCTCTGAAGACATAGAAGGCCCATTGTTCCTCATCGTGTTTGGGTTAGTGGCTCTACTTTCCCTCAGCATGCACTTTTTCACTATTCTGAATGTCTAAAGAATCGATATGTTGTTTTAAAATATGAACAAAGAAATACTGGACATTTTTAACTCTTATTATTGTGGTGATTTGACAAAATTGCAATCATGGTCTTGAATTGGACTCGCATTTCTCTGGTCTCGGTCTTGACTCAGTCTCGTCCCCCCTCTGGTCTCAGTCTCGTCCCCCCTCTGTTCTCGGTCTTGACTCAGTCTCGTCCCCCCTCTGGTCTCGGTCTTGACTCAGTCTCGTCCCCCCTCTGGTCTCGGTCTTGACTCAGTCTCGTCCCCCCTCTGGTCTCGGTCTTGACTCAGTCTCGTCCCCCCTCTGGTCTCGGTCTTGACTCGGACTCGATTTGCTCCTGTCTTGGTCTTGAATCGGTCTCGCTTTAGGTGGTCTTGAACACAACACTGCTGGTCATTACTTTTTAGGGTACATGTGCAGATGATCTATGTTGATAAAGGTTGAGCATATCTTTTGACATGGTCAGTTCTGCCATCTTTGTAAGAACATGTGGTAATTAAGAGTGGCCCTGTTAAGAGGTTACTGTGCCTCATCAACAAGCTTCATGGGCAGCTGGTTCACAGGAAGTTAATGTTTATTTTCCTCCAGGGGACAATGACACAATGTTCTGAGAATGTCCTAAAAAGGTTGTTGGGATGTCCCTGGAACAAACCGTGAACTAGACAAAACCTGCAGGGGAAAATCAAATTGTATAGGTCACATACACTTATTTAGCTGATGCTATTGCAGGTTTAGCAAAATGCTTGTGTTCCTGGCTCCAACAGTACAGTAGTATCTAACAATTCACAACAATACACACGTCTAAAAGTAAAAGAATGGAATTAAGAAATATATAAATATCAGGATGAGTAATGTTGGAGTGGCATGACTAAAATGCAGTAGAATAGAATACAGTATATGCATATGAGATGAATAAAGCAGTATGTAAACATTATTAAAGTGACTCGTGTTCCATTATTTAAAAGGCATAATTTACATTAATTCAATCTATACCATCAATACCGTAACAAATTCTAAATTACATTTGACATCTCGGCTTTCACGTGTTCAAATGTTGTCCTGTTGCTTCACATTAAATCACGTCATCACACGAGATCATGTGAAATACATGTTTTTTTTCCTTCGTAAGGGTTGCCTGGCATTCATTCTGTATGAACCACTATAACCACATGCTATTATAGTCACATGGGTAGACGTGGTACATCTCACACTATTCCCTTACCACACAAGACATCATTGATATGTGAGGGAATGAAAACAACATTCCTTGGCTGGTTTGTATGTGCATCCTTCTCACTTCTATTCATGCATCATTAAAATGAGAGTATAATTCTGAAGGAATCACATTAACACAAGATCTCCATACCGTCAACCAGATCGTCATGATTTCATTGCATAGACCAGGGTTTCCCAAACGCGGTCCTGGCACCCCCCTGGCAATAGACATTAGACTGCTTCTTGTTTTCATACCATTAAACTGCTACTTGTCTTTCATACCATTAGACTGTTATCTTTCATACCATTAGAATACTACTTGTTTTTCATACCATTAGACTGCTACTTGTTTTCATACCATTAGACTGTTACTTGTTTTCATACCATTAGACTGTTACCTGTTTTCATACCATTAGAATACTACTTGTCTTTCATACCATTAGACTGCTACTTGTTTTCATACCATTAGACTGTTACTTGTTTTCATACCATTAGACTGTTACTTGTCTTTCATACCATTAGACTGTTACTTGTCTTTCATACCATTAGACTGTTACTTGTCTTTCATACCATTAGACTGTTACTTGTTTTCATACCATTAGACTGTTACTTGTTTTCATACCATTAGACTGCTACTTGTTTTCATACCATTAGACTGCTACTTGTTTTCATACCATTAGATTGCTACTTATCTTTCATACCATTAGAATACTACTTGTCTTTCATACCATTAGACACCTACTTGTTTTCATACCATTATACTGCTACTTGTTTTCATACCATTAGACTGCTACTTGTTTTCATACCATTAGACTGCCACTTGTTTTCATACCATTAGACTGTTACTTGTTTTCATACCATTAGACTGCTACTTGTTTTCATACCATTAGATTGCTACTTGTTTTCATACCATTAGACTGTTACTTGTTTTCATACCATTAGACCTCTACTTGTTTTCATACCATTAGACTGCCACTTGTTTTCATACCATTAGACTGCTACTTGTCTTTCATACCATTAGACTGTTACTTGTCTTTCATACCATTAGACTGTTACTTGTCTTTCATATCATTAGACTGCTACTTGTTTTCATACCATTAGACTGTTACTTGTTTTCATACCATTAGACTGCTACTTGTTTTCATACCATTAGACTGTTACTTGTTTTCATACCATTAGACTGCTACTTGTCTTTCATACCATTAGACACCTACTTGTTTTCATACCATTAGACTGCCACTTGTTTTCATAGCATTAGACTGCCACTTGTTTTCATTCCATTAGACCTCTACTTGTTTTCATACCATTAGACTGTTACTTGTTTTCATACCATTAGACTGTTACTTGTCTTTCATACCATTAGACTGTTACTTGTTTTCATACCATTAGACTGTTACTTGTCTTTCATACCATTAGACTGTTACTTGTTTTCATACCATTAGACTGTTACTTGTTTTCATACCATTAGACTGCTACTTGTTTTCATACCATTAGACTGCTACTTGTTTTCATACCATTAGACTGTTACTTGTTTTCATACCATTAGACTGTTACTTGTCTTTCATACCATTAGACTGCTACTTGTTTTCATACCATTAGACTGTTACATGTCTTTCATACCATTAGACTGTTACTTGTTTTCATACCATTAGACTTCTACTTGTTTTCATACCATTAGACTGTTACTTGTTTTCATACCATTAGACTGTTACTTGTTTTCATACCATTAGATTGCTACTTATCTTTCATACCATTAGAATACTACTTGTCTTTCATACCATTAGACACCTACTTGTTTTCATACCATTAGAATGTTACTTGTTTTCATACCATTAGATTTCTACTTATCTTTTATACCATTAGAATACTACTTGTCTTTCATACCATTAGACACCTACTTGTTTTCATACCATTAGACTGCTACTTGTTTTCATACCATTAGACTGCTACTTGTTTTCATACCATTAGACTGCCACTTGTTTTCATACCATTAGACTGTTACTTGTTTTCATACCATTAGACTGCTACTTGTTTTCATACCATTAGACTTCTACTTGTTTTCATACCATTAGACTGTTACTTGTTTTCATACCATTAGACTGCTACTTGTTTTCATACCATTAGACTCCTACTTGTTTTCATACCATTAGACTGTTACTTGTTTTCATACCATTAGACCTCTACTTGTTTTCATACCATTAGACTGCTACTTGTTTTCATACCATTAGACTGCTACTTGTTTTCATACCATTAGACTGCCACTTGTTTTCATACCATTAGACTGCTACTTGTTTTCATACCATTAGACTGCTACTTGTTTTCATACCATTAGACTGTTACTTGTGTTCATACCATTAGACTGTTACTTGTCTTTCATACCATTAGACTGTTACTTGTTTTCATACCATTAGACTGTTACTTGTCTTTCATACCATTAGACTGTTACTTGTTTTCATACCATTAGACTGTTACTTGTTTTCATACCATTAGACTGTTACTTGTCTTTCATACCATTAGACTGCTACTCGTTTTCATACCATTAGACTGTTACTTGTTTTCATACCATTAGACTGTTACTTGTCTTTCATACCATTAGACTGTTACTTGTCTTTCATACCATTAGACTGTTACTTGTTTTCATACCATTAGACTGCTACTTGTTTTCATACCATTAGACTGTTACTTGTTTTCATACCATTAGACTGTTACTTGTTTTCATACCATTAGATTGCTACTTATTTCATACCATTAGAATACTACTTGTCTTTCATACCATTAGATTTCTACGTATCTTTTATACCATTAGAATACTACTTGTTTTCATACCATTAGACACCTACTTGTTTTCATACCATTAGACTGCCACTTGTTTTCATACCATTAGACTGCTACTTGTTTTCATACCATTAGACTGCTACTTGTTTTCATACCATTAGACTGTTACTTGTTTTCATACCATTAGACTGTTACTTGTCTTTCATACCATTAGACTGTTACTTGTTTTCATACCATTAGACTGTTACTTGTCTTTCATACCATTAGACTGTTACTTGTTTTCATACCATTAGACTGTTACTTGTTTTCATACCATTAGACTGTTACTTGTCTTTCATACCATTAGACTGCTACTTGTTTTCATACCATTAGACTGTTACTTGTTTTCATACCATTAGACTGTTACTTGTTTTCATACCATTAGACTGTTACTTGTTTTCATACCATTAGACTGTTACTTGTCTTTCATACCATTAGACTGCTACTTGTTTTCATACCATTAGACTGTTACTTGTTTTCATACCATTAGACTGTTACTTGTCTTTCATACCATTAGACTGTTACTTGTCTTTCATACCATTAGACTGTTACTTGTTTTCATACCATTAGACTGCTACTTGTTTTCATACCATTAGACTGTTACTTGTTTTCATACCATTAGACTGTTACTTGTTTTCATACCATTAGACACCTACTTGTTTTCATACCATTAGAATGTTACTTGTTTTCATACCATTAGATTTCTACTTATCTTTTATACCATTAGAATACTACTTGTCTTTCATACCATTAGACACCTACTTGTTTTCATACCATTAGACTGCCACTTGTTTTCATACCATTAGACTGCCACTTGTTTTCATACCATTAGACTGCTACTTGTTTTCATACCATTAGACTGTTACTTGTTTTCATACCATTAGACTGTTACTTGTCTTTCATACCATTAGACTGTTACTTGTTTTCATACCATTAGACTGTTACTTGTCTTTCATACCATTAGACTGTTACTTGTTTTCATACCATTAGACTGTTACTTGTTTTCATACCATTAGACTGTTACTTGTCTTTCATACCATTAGACTGCTACTTGTTTTCATACCATTAGACTATTACTTGTTTTCATACCATTAGACTGTTACTTGTCTTTCATACCATTAGACTGTTACTTGTCTTTCATACCATTAGACTGTTACTTGTTTTCATACCATTAGACTGCTACTTGTTTTCATACCATTAGACTGTTACTTGTTTTCATACCATTAGACTGTTACTTGTTTTCATACCATTAGATTGCTACTTATCTTTCATACCATTAGAATACTACTTGTCTTTCATACCATTAGACACCTACTTGTTTTCATACCATTAGAATGTTACTTGTTTTCATACCATTAGATTTCTACTTATCTTTTATACCATTAGAATACTACTTGTCTTTCATACCATTAGACACCTACTTGTTTTCATACCATTAGCCTGCTACTTGTTTTCATACCATTAGACTGCTACTTGTTTTCATACCATTAGACTGCCACTTGTTTTCATACCATTAGACTGTTACTTGTTTTCATACCATTAGACTGCTACTTGTTTTCATACCATTAGACTGCTACTTGTTTTCATACCATTAGACTTCTACTTGTTTTCATACCATTAGACTGTTACTTGTTTTCATACCATTAGACTGCTACTTGTTTTCATACCATTAGACCTCTACTTGTTTTCATACCATTAGACTGCTACTTGTTTTCATACCATTAGACTGCTACTTGTTTTCATACCATTAGACTGCCACTTGTTTTCATACCATTAGACTGCTACTTGTTTTCATATCAAGGTCCTATTTCTTAGTGTAAGTAGCGTAGAGGTGACAGACTGAATGACTCTGGGATGATGAGGCTGCACACCAAATACAGCTGTGCTTACTGTGCATAGGGGAACACATCATTTGCCAGCAGTATGAGGTGTGTGCATACCTCCATTCAGGCCTGGTTGGAGGGAACATACAGATCCATTTACAAGCAGTGTTTGGTAAGATAACAATACTGGGATTGTGTCATTCAAGGCAGGGGTTTAATTGCATCAAATTAGACAAGTTGACAAAATACAAACGCTAACGTGTCATTATAGTTCCATAGTGTTGTTTGATGTTGGGTAGAAATACTAAAGGGAAGACTTGAAGAAAAGACCTAAAACAAATCCTGTGTTTGTGATACCATAGCAACCTCAACCTCAATCTAATGCCTGGCTAGGCTGTTAAATAACAGGGTCCAAGCTTGAAGCGTCTAGTAGGCCTATCAACAAAGGGAACTGCGTTCGAACACATTCAGCTACAACTGAACAATAGGTGGACGATAATCCAACACTGTGAATAGAATAGTCATCGAGGTCGATGTCATTAAGGCTTCTACCTCGATAGATTTAGCAGTTACAAATCTTGTGCTTGTTGGATTGTTGTCAAATGCATTCTCACACTCTTCTAGATGAAGAATGACTCAGCAGCTGGAGCCAAATGTAAATGGGGTGAACCAAATAAAAGCAACAGAATGATGGCTCCTATTCAGGGAGTCAGTTGAAGTTATTGGCATTGCTACTCATAGATACTAAAGAAATCCTGCTTATCTAAAACACTCTTGGGCAAATCAACACCCACAGTGTCTTTACGAGCACAGGGGAGTTATCTTTAGTTTCTCTGAGTGTGCAGTGAGTTGGGTGGATCGAGGATGCCAGACGCTGTGGTCGGACTCGCATCACATCAAGCCATAACAGCTGTTATAATGAGAACAGACGGTCAAATTCTAATTTAGAAATCTGTCTTTAGTGCCGGGTCCACCAGTAAGGCTCAGACCCTTGGAATTTTTCGATTGTCTCATCTAATTTGGTTTTTAACTAGATTCCCCGCTGGGGCTCCATTCCACATTTTTTTATTTATTTTTTATTTTACCGTTATTTTACCAGGTAAGTTGACTGAGAACACGTTCTCATTTGCAGCAACGACCTGGGGAATAGTTACAGGGGAGAGGAGGGGGATGAATGAGCCAATTGTAAACTGGGGATTATTAGGTGACCGTGATGGTTGAGGGCCAGATTGGGAATTTAGCCAGGACACCGGGGTTAACACCCTTACTCTTACGATAAGTGCCATGGGATCTTTTAATGACCTCAGAGAGTCAGGACACCCGTTTAACGTCCCATCCGAAAGACGGCACCCTACACAGAGCAGTGTCCCCAATCACTGCCCTGGGGCATTGGGATCTTTGTTTAGACCAGAGGAAAGAGTGCCTCCTACTGGCCCTCCAACACCACTTCCAGCAGCACCTGGTCTCCCATCCAGGGACTGACCAGGACCAACCCTGCTTAGCTTCAGAAGCAAGCCAGCAGTGGTATGCAGGGTGGTATGCCTGTTGGAGCCTGTTGGATGGCTGGCCAAATGCTCTGCTGGCTACAGCTAAAGTATCAGACGAAGTACTGAACCTGAAGCAGCCCATTGCTATGAGTCGATGGTATATCATGATTTATTCACAATGATTGATTGATTGGTTAATTGATTGATTGATATATCATGATGCCTCATGCATACCTAGAGCAATACAATTATGATCCAAATTAACATTTGTGACATGGTTGCCTCCAACATTATTTTCATAATTTAACCATGGAAGATGCTTGGAAATCTCACAGATCCCCATTTGTAGTAGCTGTGACTGTTACGTCCTGTTCTCTGTTGGGTGTGGTGAAGTCAGGAAGTCTACAAGATTTTCACCTGTGGAAAACAATATGTATAAAACAGTACTTACTTTGTTTAAAGATGACATTATTTGACCCAATGAGTGTAATTTTGAGGAGAATATCTCCACAACATGACCATACAGGTACTCCCCTTCTGGAGACGATCACATGCTGCCTGCAACCCAATTCATGTTTTCTTACAGCTGGTTCTGGTGCCATGGTGGCAAATGTATGTCTTCTAATGTCTGAGCAGGAGACATGCATAAAGCACCCCCTCATTAACTGGGCCCGACTGTGCCAAGCTTATATTTTTCTATAGGCCCTGCGTTTTGAGAAATAATAAAACGCTTGGGTGGGATGCCATCAACATTATTTACTCTGTGTATGTTTGTGTGTGAAGGGAGATCAAGAACATCTCTCAAATGCTACCTTAGACTGCAGGCACACTACATCAATTATAAAGCACCCAGAATCTACAACATATAGTTTAGAAAACCAGAAATACTCCAAGAATATATACGTGGTTCAGGAAAACGGCTGTATTTCGGGTTTCACATTTCACACAGTCCTGCCATTATACAGTGTGTCAGAAATTGGTATAAAACTTGAAAAATATATAAACAATGTCATCAAGTCAGTGACTGTCCAACGGACAACGTCAACTTCACTTTTCAAGTTTTAAGGAAACATTTCCTGGGATGTGTTCTGTTAGATGTGGTCCATCTCTAAACGCTGTACAAATATGACCACATAGTTATTATCCACCTGCAGTCAACATCTCTGACGCTACTGCTGCGTGGTGAATGTGTGCTGTGTGTGCGTGCACACACACTTACTTGCATGTGTTTTGTGTTTCCTCTGCATTGTGCTGTATTAGCTTCAGGTTCTATAGAATGTAAAGGGACCATGACGCTCGGCTGCTCCTGCATAATAACAAATCTGCCGGCTTGTAATTATTCACTTAATTATGTATTTTGGATGTTTGTTTGATATATTTCAATGGGAATCCATCATGTGCATATCAAAGGGGATAATGTCATCACAGCCCAGTCACAAGGTACAGGTAATCTTGTCATCATTTTTTATTGTTAATTAAGAGTGCCTCTCCTGGTAAGTTATTATCTCTCTCTCTTGGCGGGTGTTCAAGAGCAGTGTAATTCACTTGTTTACTAACATGACCACTTAATGTGGAGATAAACCACTGACTTTAGAGTGCTTTGTCAGTGTGACGCTGCCTGCTGGTGAAAAGTCAACTTTGAGTAGCTCTGGACATGTTTAGAATATATTATGAAGCGTGGAACAGTACGGTGCTCTGCCTGTGTAGTTAAATGGTTCATAAACAAGGGTCTACCCTTAGTCATTTCTGTGCAGAAGGGAAGAGTGTGTTGTGCAGGCCAAGTGACTATCATTATACACCTTGTGCAATTAAAAACAATTGATATAATTGGCACTTAATTAAACATGTTAAAGTAACTGTCTAGTGAAAATCTCACATTTGAAAGTTCATAATCTGTTAACTCATACCCAAATAATGTTGTTGACTCCAATAATCTATACTATTTGTGGCCAATGCATAAATTGGAGGAAAAAAACTTCAGAAACCCGACCTCAAACAGACCGTTTCTCAAACGCTTGCTATTTCCTCATGGAACATGACGTCATGTTGGCTCATTTGCTAAGCTGGCCGATCAGCGGTCTACACGCATTCATATGTTTTATGACTGGTATACACCCACACCATTCTGTTGTTGGGGTACGCCCACACCATTCTGTTGTTGGGGTACGCCCACACCATTCTGTTGTTGGAGTACGCCCACACCATTCTGTTGTTGGAGTACGCCCACACCATTCTGTTGTTGGGGTACGCCCACACCATTCTGTTGTTGGAGTACGCCCACACCATTCTGTTGTTGGGGTACGCCCACACCATTCTGTTGTTGGAGTACGCCCACACCATTCTGTTGTTGGAGTACGCCCACACCATTCTGTTGTTGGAGTACGCCCACACCATTCTGTTGTTGGAGTACGCCCACACCATTCTGTTGTTGGGGTACGCCCACACCATTCTGTTGTTGGGGTACGCCCACACCGTTCTGTTGTTGGGGTATGCCCACTCCATTCTGTTGT
The DNA here is from genome assembly GCF_045679555.1 of Salvelinus alpinus. Taxonomy (NCBI): domain Eukaryota; kingdom Metazoa; phylum Chordata; class Actinopteri; order Salmoniformes; family Salmonidae; genus Salvelinus; species Salvelinus alpinus. Next base: position 15,889,164 of record NC_092088.1, on the reverse strand, counting down.
TGGGGTACGCCCACACCATTCTGTTGTTGGGGTATGCCCACTCCATTCTGTTGTTGGGGTACGCCCACTCCATTCTGTTGTTGGGGTACGCCCACACCATTCTGTTGTTGGGGTATGCCCACACCATTCTGTTGTTGGGGTACGCCCACTCCATTCTGTTGTTGGGGTATGCTCACACCATTCTGTTGTTGGGGTACGCCCACTCCATTCTGTTGTTGGGGTATGCTCACACCATTCTGTTGTTGGGGTACGCCCACACCATTCTGTTGTTGGGGTATGCCCACACCGTTCTGTTGTTGGGGTACGCCCACACCGTTCTGTTGTTGGGGTACGCCCACACCGTTCTGTTGTTGGGGTACGCCCACACCGTTCTGTTGTTGGGGTACGCTCACACCATTCTGTTGTTGGGGTATGCCCACTCCATTCTGTTGTTGGGGTATGCCCACTCCATTCTGTTGTTGGGGTATGCCCACTCCATTCCAACACAGAAAAGCGGTTTTTTAACATACTTATTTACTATTTTTTGGAAGGAAAGATATTAAGCTGATATCGTAATTAATTATAGGTCTTATTTCATAGAAATCTGGAAACACTGGACACTTACTTTAACTGCCTGTAATCCAAACAATTACATTTGATACCAGGTGTTGATATAATGCAAACTTCATCACCTCCATCTACTGGTGAACAGTAGTTACTACAGCAATCAAGACCACACATCAGTTCTTTCTCTCTCCAGGCTCTCTCCACACTACAGATAAAATATATGGTGTCAGATGCCATCTAGTGGCACACTTGTTTCTTTAAAAAGCCTGAAATAAACAGTGTAAACTGTCCAATGGTTTTACATTAAAATAACAGGTTTGACGTTTCATGTTAGGTGTCAACACAATATTTTAAGGAAATAATAATAGATTGAGTTTATGAAACACTTGCATAAATATTACATAAGCCTAAAGTAAAAAGTGACTTGTATTGAACAAATAAAAGTGTTAATGGAATACTTACCACTAAGCTATGGTGAACTGAGATTCTCCCCTATATAGGTATTTCTCACGCCCAGGAGAATTATGATCTACTGTTTAAATGGAGTGGCTCTGAAAGCCTCTCTGGTTGTGAAAGGAAACTCCTTTGACAACAAGCCAGAGAAAGAGAGAAGTGCTTGTGGTGCCAGTGCAAAAAGCTTTTGGAGATTTTGATTGTTTTGGGAGTTTTCCAGCTCTATTTTCTCTCCCAGTGTCTGCTCTTTTTAAAGACTCCGTCTCCCAGAAAGCTTTGCCCTGCGGGGGAAGTGCTTCATGAGCATCAGCCACCTGCAGTAGCAAAGAGCACAGTGATACTGATCACACACTTTTGAGTTAAAGCAGCTGCACATTCAGACAACACATTTCACAGGTTTGCCACTTTGAACCAATACTGTGACTGGATATTTCTGTTACGCTATTAGCTAATGATTACACATATCTTTAAATGAATCAATGAACAAAAGAAAATAAATAGTATAACATGTTTCGAAATGTTGGCATTATTGATCTGTGACAAGAAGTGTGAGCCTTGGGCAGACTTGAAGAAATTAGAAGTTGACAAATAGATAAGCTTTGAGTCTGTGGACATGTCGATATCATTCCAGGGTCAGAGCACACTACTTCTCAGCTCTTATAATTATCCTCCTTCCTTTCCTCCTCTTTTCCTCCAAAGATGTAATCTTCGTACATGCAGAATCACCCTCTGTATTCAGGAATAACTGGGCTAACTCCATCCTCTGGTTAATAAGCCTAAATGACTTCACTGTGTGCACACTGGAATCGCTATAAATCAGGCAACTTAGTTAAATCAATCAAATGGATGTTTGATATGTTCTCCTTCTAGATCCATTCAAAATGAACACCTTCTCCTGAAGTTCATCAATATCATAATGCTGATTCTCAGAGCAGAAGCAAACACATGGAAATTGAACTGACTGTAATGTCAATTTTACCTGGGCATAGCATAGACTGGTGTTTTGGGATTTGGCATACTTCTCTCTGCAAAAAAAGGGATTTTTAACCATTTCGGAGAAGGAAAAAGGACTAGATGAATAGTAGTAGCAACAGTTTGATGAGAAATGTTTATTTCTGTTTCCATCATTAGGTTGAAGACGTATTTGATATATTTGTGAAGGCAGCACTAGAACAAAGATTACTGCATTGGTTTTTCATGTGCTTATAAACATCACACGGCCATTACGAATATCCATTCAAAACCAGACCACAACCAGAATTGTTATTTCAAGACATGGCAAATATGCAGTATGCAGCAAACAGGATAGTATTTGAAATATCCCTCAAAAATGTAACAATCTGTATAAAAATGAGAAAAATAACACTGTATTCGAGTCTGAGTGACTCTTCTGATTGGGGCACAGGTAAAGGCCTACGTGGACAGCAAGTGCATCCCAGATCAAGACACCTCTGTGTCGCCGAGACATTTTCATAAACTCCTCTTAGGAAAGAACCTTCTACAAGTGACAATATTGGGAAAAGAGCACGTTTTATCCTAAGTAAAGTCAAAATTGTTAGTATTCTGTATTTAAAGGACACCTAACAGCTTACTGGTTGCAAAAACTTTTGGATGAATGTACAGTAGCTAAATAGAGAGAAGACAATTTTTAAGATTAAGCCAATTAATTGCGATGTTGCTTTCGTTGGCAACACTTAACAAGAAACCAGTGGATTACTGATAAATAAATGCAAATATAATGCTGAAATAAAGTGCAATTCAATTGAGATTTATGCCATGAATAAAGTCATTGGGGACAATACTAAAAAGTTCATTTTGTCACAAGTGAAAATACAAAAGTCACAGTTTTGTCATTGGTATGTGCAGATTGTTCCAGGGCCCCATCCATAGCTCCTCCTCATCGGAATACGTGCGATCGCTCTGAGATTCTAAAGGTTCTCTCACATCCTCATTGTCCACCGTTGACTCCTGCTCCTCCGCGTTCCACGTTCTCTCGCTCCTGGCCTTGGCGATGTTGGACTTGGACGCAATGCTCTCAGCGCCCGTGGTGCTGGAGGCCAGGGAGCCGCTGGAGGGCTGGGTGTTTAGGTTCTTGTCGGCCGAGGACGTGGTCGCCACGGGGCTGTTGAGCGGCAGTCTCTCCTCGTGAGTCACCGCCAGTTTGTCTAGTTTCTTAAAGTGCTTGCCCAGGCGCACTGGGGAGTTGACCTTGATGTTGTTTGAGTGGGCGGCCCGGCGGGTGCGTATGACTGAGCCGTTCTGTGCCAGGTACACGCTGCCGTTGACGTTGCTGTGGTTGGTCAGATTGGACAGCCGGTTCCTTTGGGGCTCCGGAGCACTGTCCTCCCCCGTGGAACTGGTCTCATACTCCCTGTCCACCACCAGCTTGATCCGCTTCTTCCTCCCGTACTGAACAACAACAACAAGCAGACAGATATACACTGAGTGTACAAAACATTAGGAACACCTTCCTAATATTGAGTTGAATTCTCCCCCCCCCCCAGGGCATGGATTCTACAAGTTGTCAAAAGCGTTCCAAAGGGATGCTGGCCCATGTTGACTCCAATGCTTCTCCCAGTTGTGTCAAGTTGGCTGGATGTCCAACTTGACACAACTGGTGGACCATTCTTGATACACACGGGAAACTGTTGCGCATGAAAAACCCAGCAGCGTTGCAGTTCTTGACACAAACCGGTGCGCCAAGCACCTACTACCATACCCCGTTCAAAGGCACTTAAATCTTTTGTCTTTCCCATTCACCCTCTGTATGGCACACATACACAATCCATGCCTCAATTGTCTCAAGGCTTGAAAATCCTTCTTTAACCTATCTCATCCACTTAATCTACACTGATTAAAGTGGATTTAACAAGTGACATCAATAAGGGATCATTGCTTTCACCTGGATTCACCTGGTCAGTCTATAACATTGAAAGAGCAGGTGTCCTTAATGTTTTGTACACTCAGTGTATGAGAGACATGAAGCTTAACATCAAGACATTATTAAAGACACTCAGTGCACATTGTCACGCTGGAGAAGGAGCTGTTGGAGGAAATTAGTATATCTTCTGAGGTGAATTAACCATCATCTTTTGTGCTTCTTCACACAGACGGATGAGAAGCAATCATTAACCATTTACTGAGAGCTTTAGAAGGAGGAATGGGATTATCACATCACAGGACATTGCTTCCACTATTCATGAAAGAAAAGGCAGCGACTAAAAAGAGAAGAGGGGAAGAGAGGCCATGCGGTTTGGACTCTGTAATTGGCTAAAATGGCTTCTATTACAATAATACATTCCACTCAAATAATTGCAAACGCAATCAAGGCATTCGGAGATCTTACTTAATGGGATCGGAATTCAATTGAATGAAGATGTTAGGGCTTCATCTTCCTCTGTGCTATGCACCAAGCTGTTTCCATAACTACCGCTGGACGGTCTCGCCGTCGTGGCTCCCTCCTTATCATCCTCAGGGGTAGGGGACAGGGTCATCTGAGGTTTCCATGATGTTACCTCTGACCTCTGTCGAGGCTCGTCTCTTTCCTGTTGAGACCATTGTAAGGCTCCCACTGGACCTCTTGGACGATGACCCTTCACTCCTCAGATGACTCTCCGATCTCAGCCTCCTCCCCCGAGGACTCCTCCTCTTCCTCGCTCTCCTCTTCGATGGTGTTCTCAGGCCCTAAAGTGTGTGAGGAAGTTGTGGATCTAGCGCTTCTTGTCCAGGTGGATCTAAAGCTCCTGGAGCTTGGGTCAGAGACTTACTCTGCTAAGAGAAGATCTCTGTTCTGTCCCACTGTGCTGTGTATCAGAGGATGTTCTCCACTGTCCTGTCTACTCTGACTGCGGCTGGAGACCACAGAGGATCTCCTGCTGGACGAGGGCGTCTGTGACCGTGTCCCTGACTCTGTGTCCGCCTCTGCAGACGTCACACTCCTCTTGTCTTCTTCAGTCTCTGATCCTGACCTTTATCGGACTCTTTCTCCTCAGAATCCCCAGCCTCTCTCTCTCTCTCTGTCTGGGACTCCTCCTATCTCAGACTACTCCTCAGAATCCCCATCTGACTTTGACCTCCTCTCCTCCTCCTCCTCAGAATCTCCCTGGCTCTCCCCCTGCTCTGGGTCTGAATCCACAGCCCTTTCCTGGGCCTCCTCTCCTCCAAAGTCTCCTCCAGAGTAGCCCCTGCAATCCAGTGTGGAGGATGAAGCAGTGCTCATACACCTCCTGTCTGAGAAGGCCTCCCCTGGGACCCTGCTGCAGAGCTGCTGCAGTCCTGTTCACGACTGTCCCCCGCCAGGGAGGCCTGCCACCTCTACTCCCTCTCAGAGTCACTGGAGCATTGGGACCTGGAACCATACATTCTCTGCTCAGCTACAGAGCTCACACTGAGGATATCCTCCTCTCTTGAAGCCTGCTTGATATGTTTATACAGTTGAAGTCGGAAGTTTACATACATTTAGGTTAGAGTCATTAAAACTAGTTTTTTAAGCACTCCACAAATTTCTTGTGAACAAACTATAGTTTTGGCAAGTCGGTTAGGACATCTACTTTGTGCACGATGCAAGTAATTTTTCCAACAATTGTTTACAGACAGATTATTTCAATTAAAATTCACTGTATCACAATTCCAGTGGGTCAGAAGTTTACATACACTAAGTTGACTGTGCCTTTAAACAGCTTGGAAAATTCCAGAAAATGATGTCATGGCTTTAGAAGCTTATGATAGGCTAATTGACATCATTTGAGTCAATTGGAGGTGTACCTGTGGATGTATTTCAAGGCCTACCTTCAAACTCAGTACCTTTTTGCTTGACATCATGGGAAAAATTGTAAAAAATCATCCAAGACCTCAGAAAAAGAATTGTAGACCTCCACAAGTCTGGTTCATCCTTGGGAGCAATTTCCAAACGCTTGAAGGTACCACGTTCATCTGTACAAACAATAGTACGCAAATATAAACACCATGGGACCACGCAGCCATCATACCGCTCAGGAAAGAGACGCGTTCTGTCTCTTAGAGATGAATGCACTTTGGTGTGAAAAGTGAAAATCAATCCCAGAACAACAGCATAGGACCTTGTGAAGATGCTGGAGAAAACAGGTACAAAAGTATCTATATCCACTATATATCCTATATCCACTATACTAATTGAGTGTATGTAAACTTCTGACCCACTGGGAATGTGATGAAAGAAATAAAAGCTGAAATAAATCATTCTCTCTACTATTATTCTGACATTTCACATTCTTAAAATAAAGTGGTGATCCTAACTGACCTAAAACAGGAATTTTTACTAGGATTAAATGTCAGGAATTGTGAAAAACGGAGTTTAAATGTATTTGGCTAAGGTGTATGTAAACTTCTGACTTCAACTGTACGTCTCGACACCTTCACCAACCACTGTTTCACCGAGGGCTTGGCCTCATCCCAGGCCTGGAAGTAGCTACCATCTATGTTCATCCTCAGCATGCTGTCGGAGCACTAGGCCTTAATTAGTTCAGGGAAGCCCCCACCATCTCCTCAGTCCCTCCGATCATTGGAGAAGAACTTCAAGGGGAATATCCTGGCTTTGTTACACGGGGGGTGGAGTGAGAGGGGGGCTCACCAGGAAATTGCAGAGTTTCGTGACTGTCTTTAGTTTCTGAGCAGCCGTAGAGGAGTGGTGGGGCCAAGGGCTGCAGCAGCAGTGCTGGTGGTGGCTGTTCCTGCACTGGCCTGGGACGGGGGGACTGCAGGTCTCCAAGTACCTGTTGGGGGGGCCACTGAGGGGGCTGCGGGGTGGTCCTCTGCCCCACCTAGATGGCCTCCTCCCACCATGCATGGCCACCTATGTTACAGTCACATCAGCCCAAGCTACCGTTAAAGCCACTGTTGACCATTCACCATTACTGACCCATTACTGAACCAAGCAGGGGTTCCTCCAGGGACATACTTTTCATTGAATTCAAAGGTGCATCATTTTGAATCATGCAAATCTGCTACCTCTCCATCCGACTCCTGTGGACTGCAATAGTAGTAGCTCCCATCGTCTTCCACAATCACCTCTCCGTACTCATCATACAGGCCTGTCGGAGATATCAACTTCCTGCGACTACCATACTGAGGCAGCTCATACCTGTAGGGAGACACAACGGTTTAGTTACGTACTGACTGACACACATACACACACACACACAGACACACACACAGACAGACCGACAGACAATGCACGCACGCACGTACGCACACACACACTAGCAGCCATAACATATTTTATTCAACCTCTGTCCATACACATTTATCAGTATAATTCTGCCATTTGTTTTTCAGAAGCGAGTGTGAAACAGAAGATGTGATTCGGCCCGGGTCTCCAGTGGCTCCTGGATAACAGAAAGAGTGAGAGGTGGGCGGTAAAGGAGGCTCCTTATGGGATTTTACAGTCATTACCCAAGACAGGCTATTTCTTTTCTCTGTCTTTGTTCAGCCTGTCTTTAGTGCCAGAGGGGGGCAGACAAGGCGTACAATAAGATCCAGGGCCCACTCTCTACAGAGCGTAGAAGTCAGTTCCCTATGAACCCAGATTAAAGACTTTGAGTGCTCCTAGGGAGAAACCGTCTCCCTAAAACAGAAACAGACCATCAGCTTAACAGGGCTGACTGTGACTGTATGGACACAGGGTGTGGTGACCTTTAACTTACACTCTTAAGAAGTAAAGGTGCCTGGAAGAACCTTTTTGGTGGCCACACAGGCAGAACCTTTCCAGTTGAAAAAGGTATTTGAGGAACCTCTGTGTAAAGGTTCAAACCGGGACACTATTGTGATTGGAAGGGTTCCATTTTTTACCTTTTTTTAAAAATAATATAGTGTTGATGTAGCAGCCTATCAGATTGGAGGTGTGGCTTATTGGAGGTGTGGCTTTATGATAGTTATTTTTGGTCCCCCGTTAGCGTAAATGTCATTACTGTTCATCACGTTAAGTTCGTACACTACAATTGAAATGTTCCATGAATATCTATGCTTATTACATATTCTAAAATAATATGAACATTACTGACATACTGTAATAAAGTGTTAACTACTCCAACTTCAGGATTCACATAAGCTCTTGGGGAACTGAAGCTACAAACTCCTCACTGACTCTACAAAACTGTCAGCGTTCAACCTTAACATTGGAAGACAATACAACAGAACAGATGAACAAGAATGACATTTACTTTAATGGGTGGCCCAAAAAATACTGATCCGCAAGCCATGCCTCTAATAAGCCACGCCTTTGCTCCAGGGTTCCTCTAGGAACACGTTGCTACATTGAACCAATAAAGGTTCCTCCAAGAACCACTCAACTAATCGAAGATGAAAATTTGAACCATTGACTAGCAATGGGGGTTCCTTGAGGGGTTCCTTGAGGATCTCCAGCCAGAAGACTATTACCCACATCTCAACCCAAACGTGAACCAGACTCAAATTTTATTCATAGTGGTCAGTGTGAAGCGAAACATTAGCATTTTGAGAGACCCGCTACATAGCAGAGAGAAAAATAACACGCGGTATGGCTGAAGTCAGAGGCTGGACATTGTATTTAAAAGGTGAAAAGCTGCGTATAGAGAGAGAGCGTGAGGAGAGACAGGAGAGAGAGAGTGAAGAGCGAGAGAAGAGAGAGGGAGTGAGGAGAGAGGAGACAGTGAGGAGAGAGAGGGGAAAGAGGAGAGAGAGAGTGAGGAGAGAGAGTGAGGAGAGAGAGTGAGGAGAGAGAGTGAGGAGAGAGAGTGAGGAGAGAGATTGAGGAGAGAGAGGAGAAAGAAGAAAGAGAAAGGAGAGAGAGACACTCAGAGACAGTGAGAGGTAAATGTATCTGCTGCTACAGCATATAGAAATCCGAATCGTTCCGTCTCTACATCCGGGGTGTCAAACTCATTCCATGGAGGGCCTAGTGTCTGCAAGTTTTAGTTTTTTCCTTTCAATTAAGCCCTAGAAAACCAGGTGTGGGGTGTTCCTTGCTAATTAGTAACCATAATTCATCAATCAAGTACAGGGGAAGAGTGAAAACCTGCAGACACTCGGCCATCCGTAGAATGAGTTTGACACACGTGCTCTATAACTATCCTCCTCTCACTTGGGTGCTGGAGGGGCTACATCTTAAGAGCTTAATTCCACAACATTCAATCTGCATCAACACTCCTTGTTGTTCTCCTGTTGTTAGATAACATGTGGACGATGCTCAATGTAACGTGCTAAGTGAGTGATTAGCCTGGCTATCATTGTGCCAGGAGACCTAAATGGGGTCTCTAGTGTCTTAAAATGAAATTATGGAATTCATCACGTGGCAACAAACGACAATTTGAATTATTTTGTCTGAAGCTATCATTATGTATTCTGACCTGAACGCTTCACTTCAAGGCTGTTCGGAAACTACTTCCGATTTTTCAGTCTGGAGGCCTGTTGTGTCGAGAGCTGTTTGTTATGGATGGGTATTTAACTCTAAATTAGTTTCCGGACTCTGCAGACCGACTGAGTTTCCCTGGTGTGAGGTGAACTGATCCTGTGAGTCGGCACTCACAGGTTCAGTAAGGCCTCAGGAACAAAAACACACAAACACACACTGTGCAGAGACACACCGTACACAGACACACCGTACACAGACACACCGTGCACAGACACAGCCATGCATGCAAGAAAACATGCACACACACACACGCACATTCCCTTACCCATGGTCATAATTATAATAATCCTGGGTGTAATAGTCCTGGCCAGGATCGATACCAGACTCAATAGAGAGCTCCTGTTGTGGGTAAAGAAGAGGTATTAGTTAAGACAATGAATTTGAAGGAAAACAAGAGAAGACCATCAAACAGGCTTTATTAAAGGAGGGTTCTTCACTACTTTGGATAGCAAAGGGAGAGAGAGAAAGAGAGAGAAAGAGAGAAAGAGAGAGAAAGAGACAGAGAGAAAGAGAGAGAAAGAGACAGAGAGAAAGAGAGAGAAAGAGACAGAGAGAAAGAGAGAGAAAGAGACAGAGAGACACAGAGACACAGAGACAGACACAGAGAGACAGATAGAGACAGAGACAGATAGAGACAGAGACAGAGAGACAGAGAGACAGAGAGACAGAGAGACAGACAGACAGACAGACAGACAGACAGACAGACAGACAGACAGACAGACAGAGAGTCTAAACAACACAAAAACAAACAACACTAGACACTATGGAACACAAAGCTTTTACTAGCTCATCATGGAATATACAAGGTCTGAGGTCATCTGCCTTTGGCCTAAAGAGCAGGAACCCAGACATCATCAAAGACATTGGAAATACAGACAATCAATCACCACCTTCCGGCGACACCTGAAACCCCACCTCTTTAAGGAATACCTAGGATAGGATAAAGTAATCCTTCTAACCCCCCCCCCCCCCCCCCTTAGAGTTAGATGCACTATTGTAAAGTGGTTGTTCCACTGGACATCATAAGGTGAATGCACCAACTTGTAAGTCGCTCTGGATAAGAGCGTCTGCTAAATGACTTAAATGTAAATGTAATTGTCATTCTACAAGAACCGTGGTATAAAGGAGATGGACCCACTGGTTGCCCTCTAGGTTACAGAGAGCTGGTAGTCCCATCCACCAAACTACCAGGTGTGACACAGGGAAGAGCCTCAGGGGGTATGCTAATTTGATATAGAGCAGACCTAACCCACTCTATTAAATTAGCCAAAACAGGACAATTTTACATCTAGCTAGAAATTAGTAAGGAAATGATATCAACAGAGAAAAATGTCCTCATATGTGCTACCTACAGTATCACACCAATAGAATCCCCATACTTTAACGATGACAGCTTCTCCATCCTAGAGGGGGAGATCAACAATTTCCAGGCCCAGGGACATGTACTAGTCTGTGGCTACCTAATAGGCCAAAACTGGACAAGAACCTGACACCCTCAGCACACAGGGGGACAAACACCTACCTGGAGGTGACAGCATTCCCTCCCCCATATTCCCCCCTAGAAACAACTACGACAACATAACCAACAGAAATGGGTCACAACTCCTGCAGCTCTGTTGGATGCTGGGTATGTACATAGTCGCTGGTAGGGTTCGACGGGACTTCTTTGGTATGTACACCTATAGCTCATCTCTTGGCAGTAGTACTGTAGACTACTTTATTATTGACCTCAACCCAGAGTCTCTCAGAGCGTTCACAGTCAGTCCACTGATACCCCTATCACATCACAGCAAAATCACACTCTGTTTGAACAGAGCTATGCTAAATCATGAGGCATCAAAGTCAAAGGAACAGAATAATATTAAGAAATGCTATAGATGGAAGGAAAGTATTGTGTAAATCTACCCCAAAAAGTTTAGGCAACAACAAATTCAATCAATCCCTTCTAGACAATTTCCTGGACAAAATGTTTCACTGTAATAGTCACTTAGAAATGTCCTTGTTTTTGAAAGAAAAGCAAAAAAATGTGTCCATTAAAATAACATCAAATTGATCAGAAATACAGTGTAGACATTGTTAATGTTGTAAATGACTATTGTAGCTGGAAACTACTGATTTTTAATGGAATATCTACATAGGCGTACAGAGGCCCATTATCAGCAACCATCACTCCTGTGTTCCAATGACAAGTTGTGTTAGCTATAGAGGTCGACCAATGATTTTTCAACGCTGATACTGATACCGATTATTGGAAACCAAAAAAAGCCGATACCGAATAATCGGACGATTTATACACTGCTCAAAAAAATAAAGGGAACACTTAAACAACACAATGTAACTCCAAGTCAATCACACTTCTGTGAAATCAAACTGTCCACTTAGGAAGCAACACTGATTGACAATAAATTTCACATGCTGTTGTGCAAATGGAATAGACAACAGGTGGAAATTATAGGCAATTATCAAGACACCCCCAATAAAGGAGTGGTTCTGCAGGTGGTGACCACAGACCACTTCTCAGTTCCTATGCTTCCTGGCTGATGTTTTGGTCACTTTTGAATGCTGGCGGTGCTTTCACTCTAGTGGTAGCATGAGACGGAGTCTACAACCCACACAAGTGGCTCAGGTAGTGCAGCTCATCCAGGATGGCACATCAATGCGAGCTGTGGCAAGAAGTGTCTGTCAGCGTAGTGTCCAGAGCATGGAGGTGCTACCAGGAGACAGGCCAGTACATCAGGAGACGTGGAGGAGGCCGTAGGAGGGCAACAACCCAGCAGCAGGTCCGCTACCTCCGCCTTTGTGCAAGGAGGAGCACTGCCAGAGCCCTGCAAAATGACCTCCAGCAGGCCACAAATGTGCATGTGTCTGCTCAAACGGTCAGAAACAGACTCCATGAGGGTGGTATGAGGGCCCGACGTCCACAGGTGGGGGTTGTGCTTACAGCCCAACACCGTGCAGGACATTTGGCATTTGCCAGAAAACACCAAGATTGGCAAATTCGCCACTGGCGCCCTGAGCTCTTCACAGATGAAAGCAGGTTCACACTGAGCACATGTGACAGACGTGACAGAGTCTGGAGACGCCGTGGAGAACGTTCTGCTGCCTGCAACATCCTCCAGCATGACCGGTGTGGCGGTGGGTCAGTCATGGTGTGAGGTGGCATTTCTTTGGGGGGCCGCACAGCCCTCCATGTGCTCGCCAGAGGTAGCCTGACTGCCATTAGGTACCGAGATGAGATCCTCAGACCCCTTGTGAGACCATATGCTGGTGTGGTTTGCCCTGGGTTCCTCCTAATGCAAGACAATGCTAGACCTCATGTGGCTGGAGTGTGTCAGCAGTTCCTGCAAGAGGAAGGCATTGATGCTATGGACTGGCCCGCCCGTTCCCCAGACCTGAATCCAATTGAGCACATCTGGGACATCATGTCTCGCTCCATCCACCAACGCCACGTTGCACCACAGACTGTCCAGGAGTTGGCGGATGCTTTAGTCCAGGTCTGGGAGGAGATCCCTCAGGAGACCATCCGCCACCTCATCAGGAGCATGCCCAGGCGTTGTAGGGAGGTCATACAGGCACGTGGAGGCCACACACACTACTGAGCCTCATTTTGACTTGTTTTAAGGACATTACATCAAAGTTGGATCAGCCTGTAGTGTGGTTTTCCACTTTAATTTTGAGTGTGACTCCAAATCCAGACCTCCATGGGTTGATAAATTTGATTTCCATTGATCATTTTTGTGTGATTTTGTTGTCAGCACATTCAACTATGTAAATAAAAAAGTATTTAATAAGAATATTTCATTCATTCAGATCTAGGATGTGTTATTTTAGTGTTCCCTTTATTTTTTTGAGCAGTGTATATATTTACGATTTATTTGTAATAATGACATTTATAACAATACTAAATGAACAATGAACACTTATTTTAACTTAATATAATACAGAAATAAAATCTATTTAGTATCAAATAAATAATGAAACATGCTCAATTGGAGAAGAAAGTAAAAGTGCAATATGTGCCATGTAAAAAAGCTAACTGTAACGGTCGTCTTTTGGTGAGGGAGTGGACCAAGGCGCAGCGGGTGATGAATACATGATGTATTTATTGAACAAAAGGACGATGACGAAGCACACTTAGAAATTACAAAATAACAAAACGAACTAAACAGACCTGAACATGCGAACACATAAAATAACGAAGAACGCATGAACAGGAAAGGACGAACGAGACGAGACAGTACCGTGTGGTGCAAAAAACACAGACACAGCGACAATCACCCACAAACAAACAGTGAGAACATCCTACCCTTAATATGGTTCTCAATCAGAGAAAACGTCAAACACCTGCCTCTAATTGAGAACCATATCAGGCAACACATTAAACCCAACATAGAAACACAAAACATAGAATGCCCACCCCAACTCACGCCCTGACCAACTAAACACATACAAAAACAAGAGAAAACAGGTCAGGAACGTGACATACCCCCCCCCCCTCAAGGTGCGAACTCCGGGCGCACCACCAAAAGTCTAGGGGAGGGTCTGGGTGGGCATCTGTCCACGGTGGCGGCTCAGGCTCTGGGCGTGGTCCCCACCCCACTATAGTCAATCCCCGCTTTTGTAGCCTCCTCCCAATGACCACCCTCCAAATTACCCCCACTGGATTAAGGGGCAGCACCGGACTAAGGGGCAGCACCGGAATGAGGGACGGCAGCTCCGGACTGAGGGACGGCAGCTCCGGACTGAGGGACGGCAGCTCCGGACTGAGGGACGGCAGCTCCGGACTGAGGGACGGCAGCTCCGGACTGAGGGACGGCAGCTCCGGACTGAGGGACGACAGCTCCGGACTGAGGGACGACAGCTCCGGACTGGCTGACGGATCTGGCTGCTCATGGCTGGCTGACGGCTCTGGCTGCTCATGGCTGGCTGACGGCTCTGGCTGCTCATGGCTGGCTGACGGCTCTGGCTGCTCATGGCTGGCTGACGGCTCTGGCTGCTCATGGCTGGCTGACGGCTCTGGCTGCTCATGGCTGGCTGACGGCTCTGGCTGCTCATGGCTGGCTGACGGCTCTGGCTGCTCATGGCTGGCTGACGGCTCTGGCTGCTCATGGCTGGCTGACGGCTCTGGCTGCTCATGGCTGGCTGACGGCTCTGGCTGCTCATGGCTGGCGGACGGCTCTGGCTGCTCATGGCTGGCGGACGGCTCTGGCTGCTCATGGCTGGCGGACGGCTCTGGCTGCTCATGGCTGGCGGACGGCTCTGGCTGCTCCTGGCTGGCTGACGGCTCTGGCGGCTCCTGTCTGGCGGACGGCTCTAGCGGCTCCTGTCTGGCGGACGGCTCTAGCGGCTCCTGTCTGGCGGACGGCTCTAGCGGCTCCTGTCTGGCGGACGGCTCTAGCGGCTCCTGTCTGGCGGACGGCTCTGACGGCTCATGACAGACGGGCGGCTTTGAAGGCTCAGTACAGACGGGCGGCTTTGCAGGCTCAGTACAGACGGGTGGCTTTGCAGGCTCAGTACAGACGGGCAGTTCAGGCGGCGCTTGGCAGACGGACAGCTCAGACGGCGTTGGGCAGACGGGCAGTTCAGGCGCCGCTGGGCAGATGGCAGACTCTGGCCGGCTGAGGCGCACTGTAGGCCTGGTGCGTGGTGCCGGAACTGGAGGTACCGGGCTAAGGACACGCACCTTCAGGCTAGTGCGGGGAGCAGCAACAGGACGCATGGGACTCTGGAGGCGTACAGGAGGCTTAGTGCGTGGTACCGAGACTGGAGGTACTGTGCTGGAGACACGCACCACAGGGCTAGTGCGTGGAGGAGGAACAGGGCTCTGGAGACGCACAGGAGGCTTGGTGCGTGGTGCCGGAACTGGTGGTACCGGGCTGAAGACACGCACCATAGGGCTAGTGCGTGGAGGAGGAACAGGGCTCTGGATACGCACAGGAAGCCTGGTGCGTGGTGTAGGCACTGGTGGTACTGGGCTGGGGCGGGGAGGTGGTGCCGGAAATACCGGACCGTGCAGGCGTACTGGCTCCCTTGAGCACTGAGCCTGCCCAACCTTACCTGGTTGTATTCTCCCCGTAGCCCGACCAGTGCGGGGAGGTGGAATAACCCGCACTGGGCTATGTAGGCGAACCGGGGACACCATGCGTAAGGCTGGTGCCATGTATGCCGGCCCGAGGAGACGCACTGGTGGCCAGATGCGTTGGGCCGGCTTCATGACATCCGGCTCAATACTCAATCTAGCCCTGCCAGTGCGGGGAGGTGGAATAACCCGCACCGGGCTAAGAACACGTACAGGAGACACCGTGCGCTTTACCGCATAACACGGTGTCTGCCCGTACTCTCGCTCTCCACGGTAAGCTCGGGGAGTTGGCGCAGGTCTCCTACCTGACTTCGCCACACTCCCTTGTAGCCACCCCCCAAGAAATGTTTGGGCTTGACTCACAGGCTTCCGTGCTAGCCGCGTACCCTCATAACGCCGGTTCCTCTCTCCGGTTGCCTCTGCTCTCCTAATTGCCTCCAGCTGTTCCCATGGGAGGCGATCTCTACCAGCCAGGATCTCCTCCCATGTGTAGCAACCCTTGCCGTCCAAAACGTCCTCCCATGTCCATAAATCCTGTGTAGGTGGGTCCTGTTGCTGTTTCACACGCTGCTTGGTCCTTTTGTGGTGGGTGGTTCTGTAACGGTCGTCTTTTGGTGAGAGAGTGGACCAAGGCGCAGCGGGTGATGAATACATGATGTATTTATTGAACAAAAGGACGATGACGAAGCACACTTAGAAATTACAAAATAACAAAACGAACTAAACAGACCTGAACATGAGAACACATAAAATAACGAAGAACGTATGAACAGGAAAGAACGAACGAGACGAGACAGTACCGTGTGGTGCAAAAAACACAGACACAGCGACAATCACCCACAAACAAACAGTGAGAACATCCTACCTTAATATGGTTCTCAATCAGAGGAAACGTCAAACACCTGCCTCTAATTGAGAACCATATCAGGCAACACATTAAACCCAACATAGAAACACAAAACATAGAATGCCCACCCCAACTCACGCCCTGACCAACTAAACACATACAAAAACAAGAGAAAACAGGTCAGGAACGTGACACTAACGTTTAAGTTCCTTGCTCAGAACATATGAAAGCTGGTGGTTCAATATTCCCAGTTCTTCAATCCGGAAACTATCATTTCGAGAAAAAAAAAGTTTATTCTTTCAATGAAATACGGAACCGTTCTGTATTTTATCGAACGGGTGGCAACCCTAGTCTAAATATTGCTGTTACATTGCACAACCTTCAATGTTATGTCATAATTATGTCAAATTCGGGCAAATTAGTTTGTAACGAGCCAGGCGGCCCAAACTGTTGCATATACCCTGAAACGCAAGAGAAGTGACACAATTTCCCTAGTTAATATTGCCTGCTAACATGAATTTCTTTTAACTAAATATCCAGGTTTAAAAATATATACTTCTGTGTATTGATTTTAAGGAAGGCATTGATGTTTATGGTTAGGTACATTCGGGCAACGATTGTGCTTTTATTGCAAATGCGCTTTTGTTTAAACATCACCAGTTTCGCGAAGTTGGCTGTGATTCGATGATAAATTAACAGGCACTGCCTTGATTATATGCAAGGCAGGACAAGCTAGTTAACCTAGTAATATCATCAACCATGTGTAGTTAACTAGTGACTATGTGAAGATTGATTGTTTTTTACAAGGTAAGTTTAATGCTAGATAGCAACAGGTGGTCAGCCTGCCACGCAGTTTTCTCGTGGAATGCAATGTAATCGGCCATAATCGGCGGTCAAAAATTCAAATGACTGATTGTTATGAAAACTTGAAATCGGCCCTAATTAATCGGCCATACCGATTCATCGGTCAACCTCTAGTTAGCTAATCCAAGTTTATCATTTTAAAAGGCTGATTGATCATTAGAAACCCCTTTTGCAATTATGTTAGCATAGCTGAGAACTGGCCTTCTTTAGACTAGTTGAGTATCTGGAGCGTTAGTATTTGTGGGTTCGATTACAGGCTCAAAATGGCCTGAAACAAAGAACTTTCTTCTGAAACTCGTCAGTCTATTCTTGTTCTGAGAAAAGAAGGCTATTCCATGCGAGAAATTGCCAAGAAACTAAAGATCCTGTACAACGCTGTGTACTAGTCCCTTCACAGAACAGCGCAAACTGGCTCTAACCAGAATAGAAAGAGGAGTGGGAGGCCCTGGTGCACAACGGAACAAGAGGACAAGTACATTAGAGTGTACTGGCCTTCTAAGCAGAGTTGCAAAGAAAAAGCCATATCTCAGACTGGACAATAAAAAGAAAAGATGAAGATGGGCAAAAGAAGACAGACACTGGACAGAGGAACTCTGCCTAGAAGGCCAGCATCCCGGAGTCGCCTCTTCACTGCTAACGTTGAGACTGGTACAAAGTTGAGACTGGTTCTCCCTCGCCCTCCGTTTGGCAAATTTGACCATAATTCTATCCTCCCGATTCCTGCTTACAAGCAGAAATTTAAGCAGGAAGCACCAGTGACTAGGTCTATAAAAAAGTGGTCAGATGAAGCAGATGCTATATTACAGGACTGTTTAGCTAGCACAGACTGGAATATGTTCCAGGATTCTTCCGATGGCATTGAGGAGTACACCACATCAGTCACTAGCTTTATAAATAAGTGCATCAAGGACGTTGTCCCCACAGTGACTGTACATACATACCGCAACCAGAAGCCATGGATTACAGGCAACATTCACACTGAGCTAAAGGGTAGAGCTGCCTCTTTCAAGGTGCAGAACTCTAAACCGGAAACTTATAAGAAATCCTGCAATGTCCTCCGACGAACCATCAAACAGGCAAAGCGCCAATACAGGACTAATCGTACTTGAATCGTACTACACCGGCCCCGACACCCGTCGGATGTGGCAGGGCCAGAAAACTATTACAGACTACAAAGGGAAGCACAGCCGCGAGCTGCCCAGTGACACGAGTCTACCAGACGAACTAAATCAATTCTTTGCTCGCTTCGAGGCAAGCAACACTGAGGCATGCATGAGAGCATCGGACGAGTGTGTGATCACGCTCTCCATAGCCGACGTGAGTAAGACCTTTAAACAGGTCAACATTCACAAGGCCGCTGGGCCAGATGGATTACCAAGACGTCTACTGCGGGCATGAGCTGACCAACTGGCAGGTGTCTTCACTGACATTTTGAACATGTCCCTGATTGAGTCTGTAATACCAACATGTTTCAAGCAGACCACCATAGTCCCTGTGCCCAAGAACACTAAGGTAACCTGCCTAAATGACTACAAACCCGTAGCACTCACATCCGTAGCCATGAAGTGCTTTGAAAGGCTGGTAATGGCTCCCATTAACACCATTATCCCAGAAACCCTAGACCCACTGCAATTAGCATACCGCTCAAACAGATCCACTGACGCCCCCCCCCCCCCCCCCCGCTGATTCTCAACACTGGAGCCCCTCAGGGGTGTGTGCTCAGTCCCCTCCTGTACTCCCTGTTCACCCATGACTGCATGGCCAGGCACGACTCCAACACCGTCTTTAAGTTTGCAGACGACACAACAGTGGTAGGCTTGATCACCGACAACAACGAGGCAGCCTATAGTGAGTAGGTCAGAGACCTGGCCGGGTAGTGCCAGAATAACAACCTATCCCTCAACGTGATCAAGACAAAGGAGATGATTGTGGACTACAGGAAAAGGAGGACCGAGCATGCACCCATTCTCATCGACGGTGCCGTAGTGGAGCAGGTTGAGAGCTTCAAGTTCCTTGGTGTCCACATCACCAACAAACTAGAATGGTTCAAACACACCAAGACAGTTGTGAAGAGGGCATGGCGAAACCTATTCCCCCTCAGGAGACTGAAAAGATTTGGCATGGGTCCTCAGGTCCTCAAAAGGTTCTACAGCTGCAACATCGAGCTCATCCTGATTGGTTGCATCACTGCCTTGTACGGCAACCGCTTGGCCTCCGACCGCAAGGCACTACAGAGGGTAGTGCGTTCGGCCCAGTACATCCCTGGGGCTAAGCTGCCTGCCATCCAGGGCCTCTACACCAGGCAGTGTCAGAGAAAGGCCCTAAAAATTGTCAAAGACCCCAGCCACCCCAGTCATATACTGTTCTCTCTGCTACCGCATGGCAAGCGGTACCGGAGCGCCAAGTCTAGGACCAAAAGGCTTCTCAACAGCTTTTACCCCCAAACCATAAGACTCCTGAACAGGTAATCAAATGGCTACCCGGACTATTTGCATTGTGTCCCGCCACCCCCCGCCAACCCCTCTTTTACGCTGCTGCTACTCTCTGTTTATCATCTATGCATAGTCACTTTAACTATACATTCATGTACATATTACCTCAATAAGCCCGACTAACCGGTGCCCCCACAAATTGACTATGTAACGGTAATTTTTACCTAATAGCTATTTTTTACTTAAAAACTGCACTGTTGGTTAGGGCTTGTAAGTACGCATTTCACTGTAAGGTTCTGTTGTATTCGGCGCACGTAACAAATAAACTTTGATTTGATTTGATTGGTCTGACATATAGCACGTGTCTGTCTATTGGAGCTGGTCAGTATGTCTAGGTAATCGTGTCAAACACTGCTTTAAAAAAAATGTATTGCGTAGTAAAACTGCATAAACCTAATGTCAAGTTAAAGTGTACTGTTAGCTAGCTAACATTAACTGGCTGGCTCGCTAGCTCTCCACTTTCTGGAGGACCAAGTTTTGAAATCAGTGGAATTCGAGTATGATAGCTAAGGAGATGGAGAAAACACCAGTCTGGATTACATCGTCAAACTAAGGGCAACCATGCATGGTATCAGAGAGAAGACGCGTCCAACCATGATGTATACTGGTAAGATAGTCTAGCTAGCTACATTTTCAGATAATACATGTTTCTAATTCTGACAGAAAGTGGTTTAATTTCAAGTGTACTGTTAGCTAACTAACGTTAGCTGGCTGGGTCGCTAGCTACCGTTGTGTATGATCTTATTCTTTGTATCTCAGATACATTTGCTTGACTAGTTATAGCCATATAACCTGGTTGGTTACCTACCTGCAGATTCATGCAGGGTAGTAACATAATGAGTTGTGATATTGTCCATTGTTTAGCTAGCTAGCTAGCTACATGTCTTAACAAAAGACACATTTTGACAAAGTATTTTCATTTCAAGTTAGTGTACTGTTATCTAGCTAGCTAACGTTAGCTGGCTGGCTCACTAACTAATGTCACGTCATGCGTTAGATTAATTGTTTACCTAGCTAGCTATCTAGCTACATTTCTTAACAAAAGACTCTCGTCTTAGTGTGCCAGAGCGCAGAATAACTGATTAATTTTTGAAAGCTCAACACCCGTTGAATATGTCCGGTGTCAGTAAATGTCGGCAACAAAGCATAATTCAATTGTTGCCAGCAGCACAGTTACAATTACCAATGCTTTGGATAACATGAAAACTGCCTAACCAGCTCTGCAAGGGGGAGTAAAATGGTCAGAGTGGGGTGTTCTCTCATTATGTGTCTGGAAGTAGCTAGCCAATGTTAGCCAGTTATTTTGGGTACTTGACTGTTATTGTGAGGTCAGAGCTTTCTGAACAACGCTACTTATTGGCCAGAGCTCCCAGTGTGCGCTCTGAACGTGAAACACTCTGAATTTACGAATGGACAATCTGACAGCACAGTTGGTATCTGGTCACCAATGCGCTGGATAACATAACCAGCTCTGCTAGGGCGAGAAATGTTCAGTGAGCTGTTCTCTCTCTCTAAGAAGTCTGGAAGTAGCTGGCAAGTTAGCTCGGATCAACCCTTAAAGAGATGGGTGAGGCTAAGGCTTATTAGGGTGTGAACAATGCTGAATGGGTGTAGACAAAGAAGGGCTCTCCAATAGTAGTGCCAAAACACTGAAAGACGGTTTTCTCAAAAGTGAGTTTACAAGTTGATCAACTTTCGAAACAGAATTACTTTCCCATTGTTTCCTCAAATGCAGTGTATGATATACCATTTTGTAGCTCTGAGTCTTTACTTTTATCCAATGTAAAAAAACAGAAATTCCAGAATCCAGTTGGTGAGTCACATTTCTTTCCACAGGGCCGGGGGGTGAGACAGGGATGCAGCTTAAGCCCCACCCTCTTCAACATATATATCAACAAATTGGTGAGGGCACTAGCACAGTTTGCAGCACCCGGCATCACCCTACTAGAATTGGAAGTAAAATGTCTACTGTTTGTTAATGATCTGGTGCTTCTCTCCCCAACCAAGGATGGCCTAGAGCAGCACCTAGAACTTCTGCCCAGATTCTGTCAGACCTTGGCCCTGACAGTAAATCTCAGTAAGACATAAATAATGGTGTTCCAAAAAGGGTCCAGTTGCCAGGACCAGAATACAAATTCCATCCAGACACCGTTACCCTTGAGCACACAAAAAAACTGTAAATACTGTACCTTGGCCTAAACATCAGCGCCACAGGTAACTGGCAAAAAATACTTGAATCAGTTATAGAACCCATTGCCCTTTATGGTTGTGAGGTATGGTGTCCGCTCACCAACCAAGTGTTCACAAAATGGGACAAACACCAAATTGAGACTCGGCATGCAGAATTCTGCAAAAATATCCTCTGTGTACAACGTAAAACACCAAATAATGCATGCAGAGCAGATAACTGCTAATGATAGCACGCGTTTTTAATCCAGAAAAGAGCTGTTAAATTCTACAGCCACCTAAAAGGAAGCGATTCCCAAACCTTCCATAACAAAGCCATCACCTACAGAGAGATGAACCTGGAGAAGAGCCCCTTAATTAAGCAAGCTGGTCCTGGGGCTCTGTTCACAAACACAAACAGACCCCACAGAGCCCCAGGACAGCAACACAATTAGACCCAACCAAATCATGAGAAAACTAAAAGATAATTACTTGACACATTGGAAAGAATTTACAAAAAGAACAGCGCAAACTAGAACGCTATTCAGCCCTAAACAATGGCAGAATACCTGACCACTGTGACTGACCAAAAATTAAGGAAATCTTTGTCTATGTACAGACTCAGTGACCATAGCCTTGCTAATGAGAAAGGCTGCCGAAGGCAGACCTGGCTCTCAAGAGAAAACAGGCTATGTACACACTACCCACAAAATGAAGTGGAAACTGAGCTGTACTTCCTAACCTCCTGCCAAATGTATGACCATATTAGAGACACATATTTCCCTCATATTCCCCCACAAAGAATTTGAACAAAACCCAATTTTCATAAACTCTTATATCCACTGGGTGAAATGCCACAGTGTGCCATCACAGCAGCAAGATTTGTGACCTGTTGCTACAAGAAAAGGGCAACCAGTGAAGAACAAACACCATTGTAAATACAATCCATATTTATGTTTATTTATTTTCCCTTTTGTACTTTAACTATTTGCACATCGCTACAACAATGTATATAGACATAATAAGACTTGGAAATGTGTAATGTTTTACTGTTAATTTTTATTGTTTATTTCACTTTTGTTTATTATCTATTTCACTTGCTTTTGAAATGTTAACATATGTTTCCCATGCAAATAAAGCCTTTGAATTGAACTGAATTGAATTGAGAGAGAGTATTCTGTACCTCCGGTCTCAGAAGAGAGGGCCTGAGCAACTGCTGTTGCTGCCAGAGAGAGAGAGAGTGGACAGTTGAGGAGGAAAAGACAGTCAAAAGGGAAGTAGATAAGAGGAAGGTTTCATTAAACAGATAGTGGATCAATGTAAATATGGATGGGGAAGGGGTAGCAAGCAAGGTCAGGGGGAGTTTCATGGGAAATAGACAGAAGCAACAGCCGGTCTCAGTGAAGTATAATAAGAGAATTTCATAACCAAAACCCAAGGCATTTAATACGAAGGGATGACAGCTTCCGCCATCAGCCAAACCTTTCCAATATCTGTGCATCACATCGCATCCCCAAATATAAGGCGGGAGGTGCATTGGAAGTTTATTTCCATATTTAGTTTTGGTCCTTCTATCAACGCTGTGTCTACAGATAACATGTTAAATAAACTGACAAGTAGGTTCACCATTCAAAAGCAGCAACGCCAATTTCAGAGGAATGGAAATGCCAACGTACCTCATGATGTCCATAACCGCGCCTGTAGAGGAAGGAACATTGTGGAAATCAGTAAAACACATTGTCAAGATAAAGATTGTCAAAAATAAAGATTGTCAAGATAAAGATTGTCAAAAATAAAGATTGTCAAGATAAAGATTGTCAAAAATAAAGATTGTCAAAAATAAAGATTGTCAAGATAAAGATTGTCAAAAATAAAGATTGTCAAAAATAAAGATTGTCAAGATAAAGATTGTCAAAAATAAAGATTGTCAAGATAAAGATTGTCAAAAATAAAGATTGTCAAGATAAAGATCGTCAAAAATAAAGATTGTCAAGATAAAGACTGTCAAGATAAAGACTGTCAAGATAAAGATTGTCAAAAATAAAGATTGTCAAGATAAAGACTGTCAAGATAAAGATGATCAAAAATAAAGATTGTCAAGATAAAGATTGGTTGAGCTTGTATTACTTACTGTAGCAGTAATTGGCTGCTTAAATCAAAAGCAGAGAGTGGTCTCCCATCGCTAAGTTTTCAGTTTCAAGTACATGAGAATTGTAAAGCAGTTGTTCATCTCCTTTTGGAAGGCAATAATATGAATTATTCAGTGCTCTTAAATCTATTCTACCCCTACCCCTCACAAAAAGAGAGAGAGGGAAATAGAGGGGGACAGAGGGAGAGAGAAAGAGAGAGAGAGAGAGAGAGATTTAATTTAATTGTAATTTAATAATCCATAGAATCTAACCACTTCTGGGAAAATTGGAAAACTCTAAACAAACAACAAAACAAAGAGTTATCTATCCAAAATGGAGATGTATGGATAAACCACATCTCCAATCTTTTTGGCTCTATGACAACAAAAAATTACATGATCAAATACAAATCCTAGAATCAACTATTAAAAACTACCAGAAACCACTGGAATCTCCAATTACTTTGAATGAACTACAGGGCAAAATACAAACCTTCCAACCCAAAAAGGCATGTGGGTTTGATGGTATCCTCAATGAAATGATAAAATATACAGACCACAAATTCCAATTGGCTATACTTAAACTCTTTAACATCATCCTCAGCTCTGGCATATTCCCCAATATTTGGAACCAAGGACTGATCACCCCAATCCACAAAAGTGGAGACAAATTTGACCCCAATAACTACCGTGGGATATGCGTCAACAGCAACCTTGGGAAAATCCTCTGCATTATCATTAACAGCAGACTCATAGATTTCCTCAATGAAAACAATGTACTGAGCAAATGTCAAATTGGCATTTTACCAAATTACCGTAAGACAGACCACGTATTCACCCTGCACATCAAAATTGACAAACAAACAAACCAAAACAAAAGCAAAGTCTTCTCATGCTTCGTTGATTTCAAAAAAGCTTTTGACTCAATTTGAGGGCCTGCTATACAAACTGATGGAAAGTGGTGTTGGGGGAAAAACATACGACATTATAAAATCTATGAACACAAACAACAAGTGTACGGTTTAAACTGGCAAAAAAACACATTTCTTTCCACAGGGACGGGGGGTGAGATAGGGATACAGCTTAAGCCCCACCCTCTTCAACATACAGTATACAGTATATCATCAAATTGGCGAGGTCACTAGAACAGTCTGCAGAACCCGGCCTCATCCTACTAGATTCTGAAGTCAAATGTCTATTGTTTGCTGATGATCTGGTGCTTCTGTCCCCAACCAAGGAGGGCCTACAGCAGCACCTAGATCTTCTGCACAGATTCTGTCAGACCTCAGCCCTGACAGTAAATCTCAGTAAGACAAAAATAATGGTATTCCAAAAAAGGGTCCAGTTGCCAGGACCACGAATACAAACTCCATCCAGACATTGTTGCCCTAGAGTACATAAAAAACGACACATACCTCAGCCTAAACGTTAACACCACAGGTAACTTCCACAAAGCTGTGAATGATCTGAGAGACAATGCAAGAAGGGCCTAATACGCCATCAAAAGGAACATAAAATTCGACATACCAATTAGGATCTGGCTAAAAACACTTGAATCAGTTATAAACTCAACAAAAAAAGAAACATCCTCTCACTGTCAACTGCGTTTATTTTCAGCAAACTTAACATGTTTAAATATTTGTATGGACATAACAAGATTCAACAACTGAGACATAAACTGAACAAGTTCCACAGACATGTGACTAACAGAAATGGAATAATGTGTCCCTGAACAAAAGTAACAGTCAGTATCTGGTATTGCCACCAGCTGCATTATATACTGTAGTGCATCTCCTCCTCATGGACTGCACCAGATTTTCCTGTTCTAGCTGTGAGATGTTACCCCACTCTTCCACCAAGGCAGCTGCACATTCCCTGACATTTCTGAGGGGGGAATGGCCCTAAACCTCACCCTCCGATCCAACAGGTCACAGAAGTGCTCAATGGGTTTGAGATCTGGGCTCTTCGCTGGCAATGGCAGAACACTGACATTCCTGTCTTGCAGGAAATCACGCACAGAACGAGCAGTATGGCTGTTGGCATTGTCATGCTGGAGGGTCATGTCAGGATGAGCCTGCAGGAAGGGTACAACATGAGGGAGGAGGATGTCTTCCCTGTAACGCACAGCGTTGAGATTGCCTGCAATGACAACAAGCTCAGTCCGATGATGCTGTGACACACCTCCCCAGACCATGACGGACCCTCCACCTCCAAATCAGTCCCGCTCCAGAGTATAGGCCTCGGTGTAACGCTCATTCCTTCGACGATAAACGCGAATCCGACCATCACCCCTGGTGAGACAAAACCGTGACTCGTCAGTGAAGAGCACTTTTTGCCAGTCCCGTCTTGTCCAGCGATGGTGGGTTTGTGCCTATTGGCGACGTTGTTGCCGGTGATGTCTGGTGAGGACCTGCCTTACAAAAGGCCTACAAGCCCTCAGTCCAGCCTCTCTCAGCCTATTGCGGACAGTCTGAGCACTGATGGAGGGATTGTGCGTTCCTTGTGTAACTCAGGCAGTTTTTGTTGCCATCCTGTACCTGTCCTAAAGGTGTGATGTTCGGATGTACCGATCCTGTGCAGGTGTTGTTACACGTGGTCTGCCACTGCGAGGATGATCAGCTGTCTGTCCTGTCTCCTTGTAGCACTGTCTTAGGCATCTTACAGTACGGACATTGCAATTTACTGTCCTGGCCACATGTGCAGTCCTCATGCCTCCTTGCAGCATGCCTAAGGCACGTTCACGCAGATGAGCAGGGACCCTGGGCATCTTTCTTTTGGTGTATTTCAGAGTCAGCAGAAAGGCCTCTTTAGTTTCCTAAGTTTTCATAACTGTGACCTTAATTGCCTACCGTCTGTAAGCTGTTAGTGTCTTAACGACCGTTCCACAGGTGCATGTTCATTAATTGTTTATGGTTCATTGAACAAGCATGGGAAACAGTGTTTAAACCCTTTACAATGAAGATCTGTAAAGTTATTTGGATTTTTACGAATTATCTTTGAAAGACAGGGTCCTGAAAAAGGGATGTTTCTTTTTTGCTGAGATTAGAACCCATTGCCCTTTATGGTTGTGAGGTCTGGGGTCCGCTCACCAACCAAGAATTCACAAAATGGGACAAACACCAAATTGAGACTTGGCATGCAGAATTCTGCAAAAATATCCTATATATACAACGTAAAATGCCAAATAATGCATGCAGAGCAGAAATAGGCCAACACCAGCTAATGATCAAAATCCAGAAAAGAGACGTTAAATTCTACAATCACCTAAAAGGAAGCGATTCCCAAACCTTCCATAACAAAGCCATCACCTACAGAGAAATTAACCTGGAGAAGAGCCCCTTAAGCAAGCTGGTCCTGGGGCTCTGTTCACAAACACATACAGACCCCACAGAGCCCCAGGACAGCAACACAATTAGACCCAACCAAATCATGAGAAAACTAAAAGATAATTGATTTTCGACGTGCTGTTCCTTCTTTTTCCGTAGTGTATTTCTGTATTGTTTTAGTGATTCACCATAGTGAAGGCATAACCTCAGATTTTCTGGGTCTCTATGTTTTTGGTTGGACAGGTTTCTCAATTTCTTTCTTAGGTTTTTGCATTCTTCATCAAACCATTTGTCATTGTTGTACATTTTCTTCATTTTCTTTTTAGATTTGATACTCTCTCTCGCTCTCTCTCAAACACACACAGACACTCTTTCTCTCTTTCTTCCATTCTCTCTGTCTCCCGCCTTCCCTCCACACCTGACTGAAGAGGCAGTGTGATATATAGTGGGATGAATGAGGTCAGACTGTGTAATCTAGTGAGCAAAATACAGATGGCTGTGTGGAACCAAGAACCCGATGGTCACTCTGACAGAGCTCCAGCGTTCCTCTGTGGAGATGGGAGAACCTTCCAGAAGGACAACCATCTCTGCAGCACTCCACCAATTAGGCCTTCATGGTAGAATGACCAGACGAAAGCCACTCCAGAGTTAAAGGCATATGAAAGCCCACGGGGAGTTTGCCAAAAAGACCTAAAGACTCTCAGACCATGAGAATCAAGATTCTCTGGTCTGATTGAACTCTTTGTCCTGAATGCCAAGCGTCACGTCTGGAGGAAACCTGAAAACATCCCTACGGTGAAACATGATGGTGGCAGCATCATGCTGTGGGGATGTTTTTCAGCAGCAGGGACTGGAAGACTAGTCAGGATCGAGGGAAAGATGAACGGAGCAAAGTACAGAGAGATCCTTGATGAAAACCTGCTCCAGAGTACTCTGGACCTCAGAGTGGGGCGAAGGTTCACCTTCCAACAGGACAACGACCCTAAGCACACAGTCAATATAAAGCAGGAGTGGCTTCAGGACAAGTCTCTGAATGTCCTTGAGTGGCCCAGCCAGAGTCCGGACTTGAACCGGATCAAACATCTCTGGGGAGACCTGAAAATAGCTGTGCAGCGACGTTCCCCTTCCAACCTGACAGAGCTTGAGAGGATCTGCAGAGAAGAATGAGAGAAACTCCCCAAATACATATTTGCCAAGCTTTTAGTGTCATACCCAAGAAGACTCGAGGCTGTAATCGCTGCCAAATGTGCTTCAACAAAGTACTGAGTAAAGGGTCTGAATGCTTATGTAAAGGTGAAATTTCATTTTTACATTTATTTTTGCAAAACTTTCTATCAACCTGTTTTTGCTTTGTCATTATGGCGTTTTGTTTGGAGATTGATAAAAAAAAAATATATATACACATTTTAGAATAAGGATGTAACGTAACAAAATGTGGAGAATGTCAAGGGCTCTGAATACTTTTCGAATGCACATACATACAGTATGTGACTGTGTAATACATCTGTAAAGTTTGCAAGTTGAATTCCTTCATAACATATTCCTTCAAATGAGATAGCTCTTTAAGTTCACACTTGTTAGCACAATACTGTGCGCTACTCTAGAATCCGCATAAAGAAACTATGCGCATTTTCCCACGAGTGGTATGTTTCCACCAAACATACACTACCGTTCAAAGGTTTGGGGTCACTTAGAAATGTCCTTGTTTTGGAAAGAAAAGCAAATTTTTTGTCCGTTAAAATAACATAAAATTGATCAGAAATACAGTATAGACGCTGTTAATGTCGTAAATGACTATTGTAGCTGGAAACGGCAGATTTTTTATGGAATATCTACATAGACTTACAGAGGCCCATTATCAGCAACCATAACTCCTGTGTTCCAATGGCACGTTGTGTTAGCTAATCCAAGTCTATAATTTTAAAAGGCTAATTGATCATTAGAAAACTCTTTTGCAATTATGTTAGCACAGCTGAAAACTGTTCTGATTAAAGAAGCAATTAAACTGGCCTTCTTTAGACTAGTTGAGTATCTGGAGCGTCAGCATTTGTAGGTTCGATTACAGGCTCAAAATGGCCAGAAACAAAGAACTTTCTTCCGAAACTCGACAGTCTATTCTTGTTCTGAGAAATAAAGGCTATTCCATGCGAGAGATTGCCAAGAAACTGAAGATCTCGTACAACGCTGTGTACTAGTCCCTTCACAGAACAGCGCAAACTGGCTCTAACCAGAATAGAAAGAGGAGTGGGAGGCCCCGGTGCACAACGGAACAAGAGGACAAGTACATTAGAGTGTCTAGTTTGAGAAACAGATGCCTCACAAGTACTCAACTGGCAGCTTCATTAAATAGTACCTGCAAAAACACCAGTCTAAACGTCAACAGCAAAGAGGCATTTCCGGAATACTGGCCTTCGTTCATAGATGACCAGCAAACGTTAATAGATGACCAGCAGGGTCAAATAATAATAATCACAGTGGTTGTAGAGGGTGCAACAGGTCAGCACCTTAGGAGTAAATGTCAGTTGGCTTTTCATAGCCGATCATTCAGGGTTAGAGACAGCAGGTGCGGTAGAGAGAGAGAGTCGAAAACAGCAGGTCCGAGACAAGGTAGCACGTCCTGTGAACAGGTCAGGGTTCCATAGCCACAGGTAGAACAGTTGAAACTGGAGCAGCAGCAGGTGGACTGGGGACAGCAAGGAGTCGTCAGGCCAGGTAGTCCTGAGGCACGGTCCTAGGGCTCAGGTCCTCTGAAATTCCTTATGCGATTTTACCATTGAACTTAAAAAGGTTGAAATTACTTGAGAGAAATGAATACGATTTCTTCTTTTAATGAAACGGATGGGTAGAATTCTCTAGATTATTTTCATCTTTAGGTGACCATAAAACCTTACAAGTACAGGCTAAGTTATGACACGGAACAAGACTAGCCATGCATTCATATATAAAGAAATATCAATCAACATTTCAGATTGAAAACAACTCCCTTAAAAAAAATACATGACAACAAAAAATGACAAAAAATGAAAACACAAGAATGAGAAGAATGGAATCGCAAAAGAACACAAAATGAAGAAGAAAAAGAAGAAACAGTCACTGAAGAGACATAGAAGTAGAGAGTCACATTGCAGTGGACTGAGAGGGGAAACGTTTCTCCAGCTCTTCCACTAAGGAGTTCATTTTGATGTTTGGCTGGACGTGTACCTGTTTGTACTGTTCTCCAAACGGAGCCTCAGCCTGTAACTCTGCTGTGGTGGGGACTACAGTCTCTGCAATGTCTAGTTCGTCATAGAAGGAGTCCACAGAATCGACAGACCCTTGTGGCTTCAGGACGCTCTGTGGAAGCATCGTTTTTTTGGTCTATTTGATTGCACATGTTGGAAACAGATTTCTCGATGTCGGCGATGTTCTGTATGTTCTTCAGGACCGCCTTCAGCTCCTTCCTGGGGAGCTCGGGGTCGATGGGGAGGGGCGGCGGGGGAGGGTGCAGGGACACAGGTCTCAGGGTGGTCACAGCGGGCGAGGGTGAGCACAAACGCAGATGGACGATTGAGGGATGGGGACATGGGAGGAGGGAGAGGCGGAGGAGGGGCAGGGGCAGGGAAAAGGTTTTTGCCGTAGTTAAGGGTGGAGGGGGAATTGGGAGGAGGCATGGAGGGGGGAGGGGGAGGAGGCATGGAGGGGGGAGGTGGATGGGAGCTGGGTGGGGGAGGAGAAGGGGGCACGTCTGGGGGTTCAGGGATGACCTCCAGGTTGACCTCGTAGGGTTCGGTGGAGGCTGAGTTGTAGCTGGAGAGGCTGGAGCTGCGCAGGATGGGAAGAGTGGGCTTGTGGCTGGGGGGTGGACTACCATCGCTCTGGGTAATAATGACGCAGGGTGGGCCCTCTCTTTCTTGTCCCAGATGGCAGTCCTCTCTACCCAGGATGGAGCCCAGAGACTGGCGGTCCTCTCTGTTTCTACCCAGAATGGAGTCCAGAGACTGCCAGGCCTCTCTGGCCCGGTGCTGGGGGCTGTCGAACCCCAACCCCATCAGGAAGTCGACAGAGAGAGACCCCTGGGAGTCACGGCTCTGCCTCTGCTTCATCTCCCTCTTGGCCTGCTGCTCAAACTACCTGGCCTGCTCCTTCACGGACATGGGCTTGGGCTCAATTTAGGTGCCGCTCCCCAGGTTTCCCCAGTCCAGGCCGTCCTTACAGTCCTTCAGCTCAGTCTTCAGCAGCTCCAGCTCCCACTGCACCGGGTCTATCATCACCTGTCTACTCAGAGCATCACACATCTCCTGCCTGTGGAGCCTGGAGGGTAGGGTCCAGGAGTGGCCCGAGCCCCCGCAGTTGAAATTCAGGAAGGGGCCCTCTCTGAGGCCCGCGGGGTCCCGCGGGGGGGGGGGGGGGAGTAGGTCCCCAGGAGGTCCATCGTCCTCTGGTGCTGCCCCAGGATCTCTGGGCTGCTGAGAGTGCCCGTGCCTACGTCAAACAGGGGGTTCTTGGTGGTTAAGGAGTTCTCGTCTGAGGATAACGTGATGTTACTCTCGGACTTGGGCATGTTGTTGAGGAGGATCCCATTGGCACTGGAAAGCTTGTGTGCAGCGATGGCCCGTGTGGCAAATGTGCTTATTAGCCTCTGGCGGTTACCCTCCTCTAGCAGACAGCGCTTGCTCCTGCTCTTATGGAGACGGGAGAGGAGAAAAAAACTTGAAACGATAGAAGGAGGAAAGCTGTGATGAGAGAGATTTATTCCATTCCAGCCATTACAATGAGCCAGTCCTCCTATAGCTCTTCCCACCAGCCTCCACTGATCTACATACAATTTAAGGGTCTGCTACTTGAATAATAAACAACAACAGACAAGAAGCAGAGACTAAAGGAAAACTCTAATGAGCAACAGTTACAACCTAGCGCTACAACACAAGTACTCACTTCACTCTGGAGGCCAAAAATGAGGCAATAAGATAGACAGATGAGTATAGCAGGAAAAGCAGGGTGAATCACAGAAATGCTACACACTTTACTGCCGGTAATGGCAGATTTCATTCTCTGAATGTCAACCGCCTGGTTGATGGCTGACAATTTAAAAAACGATTTGCTCTACCATTGCATTGTTTTTGATCAGATAAGGAGGAAGCTACAAGTGAGCACTGAGGGCCTCTTGATCAGCAGAGCGGTTAACCAGTTAATTCTAAAGTCACCCTCGACTCCAGCCTGTTCTCTATGTGATCAGGACATATCTTTTGGCTTTGCAGCAGCACATGAAGCCAAACCCTGTACTGCTCGATATCTTCCCGCAATGACTGAGCCACTCAACAACCTCATCGATAAAATAAATGATGTTTCACCACGGCACTTATGAATAAGTATTTCAATTATCTTAAATTGACATTCATTTCCCCCTTGTTTTCAGAGCGCTGGCCAGTCTGTTTTGAAGTCAATCGTACTCCATCTTGAACAGTAAAAAATTACAAATAAAACATATCCCAGATGGTATTTTCCTTGCATATGAAATTCTATTAAGTTTATAGTTCATGGAAGCGAGCGAATCTAGAAGGCAGGAAACTGCTGAACCATGGAACGGTGATAACAGCTTTTCCCAGTTGCCCCAGTGGAGAACTACACTGAAGCACAGCATGATTTAACCTCACAGATACACTTAAAACAATGTCTACAGTAGCATATGTTTGACCAAGGAACCCAATCACGCTCAGGAAAGTGGTCCAATTCTAAAATAAACAGAGAATTTGCAAGAACCCACATAACGGGATAAGATAGGATATATTATAAAACTTACATGGTGCTGTCCCCCAGCTCTTCATACAGGTTGTTGGTGGCAGCAACCACTGATTTGCCAGTAGGGAGGGTCATTTGTATCCGGGCAGTTTTAGCACACTCCGCCTGTCTCCTTAAGTAGTACCGTGGAGAGAAATTCAACGTTAAATTAGTTACGTTAAATTACAGCGTCAGCAAATTCGAAGAGGACACTGCTACATTATAAATGCACACATAAATAAATATCTTGGCACACAGTGGCACCCCGATATAGTCAAAGAAACCAATTGTTGCCGGCACATTTCTTATTTATTGCCTCCGACTGCAGTGTATAAAAACAGGTTATGCACTATTCATTTGTTTTAGATTTCGTTGACTTTCCTGATCCCAATCATTGGCTTTGAAAACATGTTTGAGCCACTCAAATATCACATGAATACACATTAGACATGGAAAAATGTGTAGAATTGCACAAAAATAAGCTTTAAACCTGCAACATTATCTCTCTGCCAACCAGAGGGGGGTGAACAGTTTGTGTCATGAACAGTGTTTGTGCCCATGGAAACAGATGTGCCGCGCACAGCGGGGGGGGTGTGAGAGGTTGCTCGTTCTAATATTTCTATATTTGGGATTTGTGTGTATTGTTAGATATTACTGCACTGTTGCAGCTAGGAACATTAGCATTTAGCTACACCCACAATAACATCCGCTAAATATGTATATGCGACCAGTAAAATTGGATTTGATGATTTTAATACTCACTCTTTGAATCTGTTGACAATGGAAGAAAGAGGAGAAAGAAAGAGAAGGATGTTGGTAATAGCGAGGGGCAAATTACAGACACAATGCTTCTTATAATCATTGTCTTTTAAAAGAAAAAGAGAGAGATTGAAATAATTCTCTGTAGACTAAGCCACTTTCCTGAAGCTGAGGCACTGATGAAAATGACACACAATTCTTTTCTCATCCGTTTCATGTCTAGCCCTGAAATCGTGACGGCTGTCAGTCTAGCCCTGAAATCGTGACGGCTGTCAGTCTAGCCCTGAAATCGTGACGGCTGTCAGTCTAGCCCTGAAATCATGACAGCTGTCAGTCTAGCCCCGAAATCGTGACGGCTGTCAGTCTAGCCCCGAAATCGTGACGGCTGTCAGTCTAGCCCCGAAATCGTGACGGCTGTCAGTCTAGCCCTGAAATCGTGACGGCTGTCAGTCTAGCCCTGAAATCGTGACGGCTGTCAGTCTAGCCCTGAAATTGTGACGGCTGTCAGTCTAGCCCTGAAATTGTGATGGCTGTCAGTCTAGCCTTGAAATCGTGATGGCTATCAGTCTAGCCATTTGCTGCTCGGTTTGGTTCGCAGGCTCAGAGCAGAGGGAGAAAATCTCCCCCAAACCGCAACAATCAGTCTGCAGTGTTTATCTGCTCTGACATTAATTAATGTGCTTTCACGCTGTATAAATAGCCGATTATGCCGGCTCTCAAAGGCGTTTCCATGGTGAATTGCGGAGAGAAAGCTTGCTTCCTCCTAAAACGATGGGCATTAGGGACAGACTCTGAGGGCTGGAAAGCAGGTAACGTGCTGTCTAAACAACTGTGTCTGTCTGCACCTCTGTGTCTGTCTGCACCTCTGTGTCTGTCTGCACCTCTGTGTCTGTCTGCACCTCTGTGTCTGTCTGCACCACTGTGTCTGTGTCTGTCTGCACCACTGTGTCTGTGTCTGTCTGCACCTCTGTGTCTGTCTGCACCTCTGTGTCTGTCTGCATCTCTGTGTCTGTCTGCATCTCTGTGTCTGTCTGCACCTCTGTGTCTGTCTGCACCTCTGTGTCTGTCTGCACCTCTGTGTCTGTCTGCACCTCGGTGTCTGTCTGCACCTCGTGTCTGTCTGCACCTCTGTGTCTGTCTGCACCTCTGTGTCTGTCTGCACCTCTGTGTCTGTCTGCACCTCTGTGTCTGTCTGCACCTCTGTGTCTGTCTGCACCTCTGTGTCTGTCTGCACCTCTGTGCCTGTCACCTCTGGGCCTGTCTGCACCAGTACTTGTGCCTTGTGGCCTATTCATACTCACATTCCCCAAGACCAATTCCCATTTGACCCAAAATGTACTTCCAATAAAGCCTTTGAACTTTGAACTGTTTTTTCTACACACTGCCTGTAGGTGATGATGACGATGAGGATGGCGGGGATGCAGCAGAGGATGATGATGACGGCAAGGGCGAGCAGCGCCCCCTCTGTGTAGCCCACGGTCTGCACGGCCTTCTTCACGCTGGTCACCACGCCAGGGGAGCGTATCTCCAGGATCCTCCCTCCTCGGCCCAGGTACGGCTGGAACTCCTTGTTGATGTCCAGCAGCTTCCCGTCCAAAAACCTTGGATGGAAACAGACAGATTACATGCAATATAGTTACACACACACGGTCATCATCATCATCATCATCATCATCATCTTCAGCACTATCACATCATTATCATTACCACCATCATCACTATCATCATCATCACCTTCATCATTATCATCATGACCACCATCATCATCATCATCACTATCATCATCATCACCACCATCATCATCATCATCATCACCACCATCATCATCATCACCATCATCATCATCATCATCATCACCACCCTCATCATCATCACTATCATTATCATCATTATCATCATCATCACCATCAGTCAGAGGGCCTGGAGTTTTTCCTGATCACCTGACCAGGCCTTAGTTTAGTTAAGTGTTCAAGAAAAAACAAATGTCTCCAGTCATATATCAATTATGTGCATGAGAAAATCATTACGATATATCCATCAGTTACATCTAAGAGCAAACAGTGCAACATTCTACTCCCTGTAATGGCCGGAAGCATAAATGACAGGTGTGGGTACACACTGCTTCACAATTATGTTGCCATTGTTCACTAGGTCCATTTGTCACTCTGTGGAGCTGAAAGAGGCAGAGGGCGGATAGATGACCACTGAGCCTGCTGTGGAGAGTATGTAGGGAGCAGTACAGAGTGGTGGCTCAGCCGCTTGTCAGCCAGTTGAATGGCAGAACCAGGGCTGCTGTCGTACGAGGGCATGCGTTTGGCTCTCTAATGAGGGCCTGACTGCAGGGTGACAGGGAACAAAACAACTCTGGTGAGTGGTGACATCCCCCCTCTGTCTGTCACTGGGTAAACACCTGCTCCACAGGGATGGCGTATCTAGATACTACAGAGGGTGGCCCTAAGGGGCAATCACTTTAGTTATAAACTGTTTTGTCCCTCAGGGCAACCGTAGTGACTTTCTTCTCACTTGAACAGCTCTTGACGGGAAATGGCCCTGTTGGTCAGAGGGTCGACAGCATACACCATCAGGTCTGACTTGGAGTAGTCCTCTTGCTCGAAGCCGTCGCCAAACCGCCGCGGTCCTATGGACTCCACCACCACTTTGGCCCCTGGAATCTGGTCCTGCACATAGCGCTCCAGGACCCTGCAGAGGGAGAGGAAGCAATCATCAGGTGATTTGTATAGAAACAAGGTGATAGCAGGATCTAGGGGGAAATGTTCAACGGTGATTTACACTGGGCACAAAACATTATGCTCTTTCCATGACATAGAATGACCAGGTAAATCCAGGTGAAAGCTATGATCCCTTATTGGTCACTTAGTAAATCTACTTCAAACAGTGTAGATGAAGAGGAGGAGACAGGTTAAAGAAGGATTTCTAATTCTCGAGACATGGACTGTATGTGTGCCATTCAGAGGGGGAATAGACAACACAAAAGATTTAAGTGCCTTTGAATGGGGTACGGTAGTAGGTGCCAGGCGCACCGGTTAAGTGTGTCAAGAACTGCAACGCTGCTGGGTTTTTCACGCTCAACAGTTACCCGTGTGTATGAAGAATGGTTTTGGATTGCAATGCAAAGCCAAACATTGTGCTCCGTCTCCAAAATCAAAGTATCTACAATAGTATCAGTTACAAGAAAATATCCTTGTGTGCATCTGAAATGGTACCCTGTTCACAATAAAGTGCACTACGCCCTATACCCGAATAGGGTTCTGGTCAAAAGTAGTGCACTATATTGGAAATAGTGTTCCCTTTCAGACACAACCCTTGTCTGGCGATGGGCCTCTGCAGCCCTCTGAGCTCTGAGGAAAGACACAGTAGGTGTTGAGCCAATTACCTGGGAAATGCCAAAGAGGACGGCATGACAGAACTGAGACCAGATGGATGTCTCTCCCCTTGGGAGTGGGAAAACACTGATGAACTAGGTGGCTCCACAGCTGGGGCCGTAGCCCTGGGAGAGAAAGTGCAGAGACCTAGGATGACACCCAGTCAGAGAAAGTCCATCAGGAGGACTGATACTGGTTGATTGTCAGTAGGAGGATACGCTGGGTGACGGACAGGTGTATAGTAGCAGTACAGCTAATACACGCAAGCTCACACACATATGCCGGAATTCACACACACGCCCCACCTCAGAGGAACAGGAGACAGCTATAGAGCCACTGGCACTTTTCCTCTTTTGCAATTTAGATTCAGAGAGAAGTTAGACTTCTACTGATGATAACAATGCCAATGGCTAAGAAGTAAGCTCAAGACAAGAAGGGAACCATTGGGGAGTGGCTGTCTGAAGTGTATGACAGAGCTCCGATAGACCTGAGGAGGCAGGTAGGGAGAGGCTCGAATGGAAACTGAAGGAAGGCTCGCGTTGCCTGACACTTTAATTTGAGCAGCCGTCACACAGTGGGACACCTTTTCATCTCGGTAGAAGGCGACGATCAAATCAACTCTGAATCATGCAGCCCCCTCAAACACCTGCACGCCTGGGAAAGGGCCAAATGCAAGTGTTGCTAAAATGAGTCACTTGCATATGAAGTTTAGGAGACAGCTATGAGCACAGTCGCGACTCGAATGTTAAAAGACGGACGCAATATCCTTCTTAAGTGAATTACAATAAATTAGATATCTTCTACATTACCCGAGGAGCTTGTCCTTGTTTTGTTCCACCACTGTAGGAGCAACGTTGGAGACCACCACCTGCATATCCAGCAGATTCACCACGGATACCTGGGAAACAGGGTTCAGTCAGATGATCAATGCGGCAGACACAAAACCAGTATCTATTCCCCTCCCCTCCCTAACTTCTACAAAATGAGCTTTCATTTTGGACAGCAGGCTTAACCACACAGGAACTCTCCCTGTAGTTT
This sequence comes from Salvelinus alpinus, assembly GCF_045679555.1. NCBI lineage: Eukaryota > Metazoa > Chordata > Actinopteri > Salmoniformes > Salmonidae > Salvelinus > Salvelinus alpinus. The sequence goes on along the minus strand of NC_092088.1, from coordinate 15,850,901 downwards.
GGCAGGAAGGTCCCTTTATACAGTCCCCGTGAAATGAAGCTTCCCGTTGGAATTAGATTAATTTAGCCCCAGCGTGGCTCCTCTCGTTCAGGCAAGGCTCTGACCCAGCCAGCCCCTTATTTCATTAAGGGCAAAGGGAGGAATAGGCAGCACAAGGCTGTAATGTATAATCAATGGTCCCCATATGCCCTAGGACAGTTCAATTTGCAACAAACTGGGAAGCGGCCAGCACGGAAGGAACACACATTCATCTACTCTCTCAGGGATAGCTAGCCTATACTATCTACCACAAGGATGGCCCCGGACACGGATCATTGATTAGCTGGAGTATCACTACTGTGTATTTTTTACAAATGCAATTCCTATGGGAAGCTTTGAATGTGTATTTTGGGTGGAGAGGCGGGGTATGTACTGCCAGTGTAAACCTGGGGAGTGGAAGTATTGTGGATATTGACATACTTAAAGGTCCATAAGCTAGAATTGTTCATAGCTGGCATGGAGTATGAAACACTAGGCGGGACTGATGGAACTTGAACTCAGCATTGAACAAAAGACTCAGAGACCAGACCAATGGCTTTTCACGGGGGGAAATGCACAGCACATAGAACTACAGTTACTAGAATGGGAATCTCCATTTAATTCTACGGGAACAGGACAATACACTCACCACCACCTCTGCCTTGTTGCTCAGTCCCCCCTGGCCGTAATTGTCAGTGGCGACCACTTCGAACTTGAAGTAAGACCGGCGCATGTTCCTGTACATAATGGCAGTCTTGATGACACCGGTGTAGGGCTCGATGACAAAGCCGTCCTTGCCGTTGGTGGTGGGGGGGATAACGAGCCTGTACTGCATGGAGCTGTAATTCCCTGTGTCCTTGTCCAGGGCCTGAGACACATACACACACACACACACACACACACACACACACAGACAGACACACAGACAGACAGACAGACAGAGTCAAAGCATTCAAGAGGTTCAAACACAGCAGCGTCAACAACCACAACAACAATACAACATCAAGATCCCAATCAGCTCATCCATTGAAAATACAAAGGGCACATATTTGTTTTATTGTTTGAAGTGGTTGTAGTTCTCCATTCTTGCTGTAGGTGGAGTCTTCGAGCCACGAGCCACTCTCTCTTTAACAGGGACACAGCTGACTTCACCGGTTGCCTTGTTGCTCTGCAGTGAAGTTGATTCATTAGACCTCTTTTGTTTTTTACGACTGAGACTGAGTGTTAAGGAGCAGAGACAGCACTGTGCCCTGCCCAGCTGGAGTCATTCACACTAATGAGATATTTTCAATATTCTGCAACTCATTTGTATCTCACACTATAATGTACAGTATACTGTATAGGTACAGGTTCACTGGTAAAATAATCCACCCCCTGGGTTAGTTAATGGTGAGACCAGACCAGGAAACAAGATACCAGTGTATGAATGCAGTGTGAAAATGTGGCACAAAGACTGCACCAAGCAAGTAGAGAGAGAGGACAGCATTTGACTGTGTTATGAAAGCAACCCTGACTTGTTAGAAACTGTGGTTCTGATTTGAAGCTGATTTGCTGTGAAATTGGATTTGTTCTCTGCAGAGATTCCTCTTTGTTTTCCTATCTGTACAGGAACACAAACACATTCCGTCAAGAGGGACTTGTTTTGTGTTCAAATATACTAATTATGAGATCAATCACAGACAATGTGTGTCACTCAGAAGACAAGTTATTATTTATTTCTACAGTGCCGACGCTCCTGTGTGACAGAGTAGCAAACATCACTTCTGTCCCTCCCTCTCTCCATTCTACCCTTTGTTCAGGTTTGGCCACCACTCCATCAGGGTTTAAACTCCCTCTTTCTCACAAAACTATTTAAAGAAGGATTTAAAAGTAGATTAGTCTAATCTTGGGGATGCTGAGCAGCTTTTACAGAGATCCATATTCAGATCTGCTACGAATGTCCTATTAGTAAAGCAACAGGGAATAGGTATGAATACTAAAGACGAAGATACTGACCCTGACTGTGAGAGAAACACCTGGGAGGTTGAATGTTACCATTAGGAGTTGGAACCAGTGGGTACAGTATGTCAGTTCAGGAAATCTTTGACCCAGTAATTCCATTACCTCCTGGTCTAAAGGATCTCTTTGAGGCTCCTGGCAAACCCGTTTGTGACTGTGTTCTACACTAGCCTGAATGGAGCAACAACAGTCGAAGGGAGCAACAACAGTCGAAGGGAGCAACAACAGTCGAAGGGAGAAACAACAGTAGAAGGGAGAAACAACAGTCGAGTGGAGCAACAACAGTCGAAGGGAGCAACAACAGCCGAAGGGAGCAACAACAGCCGAAGGGAGCAACAACAGCCGAATGGAGCAACAACAGTCGAATGGAGCAACAACAGTCAAATGGAGCAACAACAGTCGAGTGTAGCAACAACAGTCGAAGGGAGCAACAACAGTCGAATGGAGCAACAACAGTCAAAGGGAGCAACAACAGTCAAAGGGAGCAACAACAGTCAAAGGGAGCAACAACAGTCGAGTGGAGCAACAACAGTCGAGTGGAGCAACAACAGTCGAAGGGAGCAACAACAGTCGAGTGGAGCAACAACAGTCGAGTGGAGCAACAACAGTCGAATGGAGCAACAACAGTCGAATGGAGCAACAACAGTCGAATGGAGCAACAACAGTCGAAGGGAGCAACAACAGTCGAATGGAGCAACAACAGTCGAGTGGAGCAACAACAGTCGAGTGGAGCAACAACAGTCGAAGGGAGCAACAACAGTCGAGTGGAGCAACAACAGTCGAGTGGAGCAACAACAGTCGAGTGGAGCAACAACAGTCGAGTGGAGCAACAACAGTCGAGTGGAGCAACAACAGTCGAATGGAGCAACAACAGTCGAATGGAGCAACAACAGTCGAATGGAGCAACAACAGTCGAGTGGAGCAACAACAGTCGAAGGGAGCAACAGTCGAAGGGAGCAACAACAGTCGAAGGGAGCAACAACAGTCGAATGGAGCAACAACAGTCGAAGGGAGCAACAACAGTCGAAGGGAGCAACAACAGTCGAATGGAGCAACAACAGTCGAGTGGAGCAACAACAGTCGAGTGGAGCAACAACAGTCGAGTGGAGCAACAACAGTCAAATGGAGCAACAACAGTCAAAGGGAGCAACAACAGTCGAAGGGAGCAACAACAGTCGAAGGGAGCAACAACAGTCGAAGGGAGCAACAACAGTCGAATGGAGCAACAACAGTCGAATGGAGCAACAACAGTCAAATGGAGCAACAACAGTCGAAGGGAGCAACAGTCAAATGTAGCAACAACAGTCGAGTGGAGCAACAACAGTCGAATGGAGCAACAACAGTCGAATGGAGCAACAACAGTCGAGTGGGGCAACAACAGTCGAGTGGAGCAACAACAGTCGAAGGGAGCAACAACAGTCAAAAGGAGCAACAACAGTCGAATGGAGCAACAACCCTCCTCCTCACTCCTGAACCAACACTTGCACTTGACAACCCCCCCCCCCCCAATAGCTACTTTATTGAGGAAAAGTGTACTTACTATGCCTATGATATGTGGTTGTCCCACCTAGCTATCTTAAGATGAATGCACTGACTGTAAGTGGCTCTGGATAAGAGCGTCTGCTAAATGACTCAAATGTCAAATGATCCCCACTTCACCTGCACACAGACATTGTAGGCGCAAACTCAGACGCAGACAGATGGAAAGATGAAGGCAGGAAGACAGGCAGGCAGGGAGACAGACAGACAAGGACACAGACAGGGAGACAGGCAGGTAGACAGACAGGGAGACAGGCCAGCAGGGAGACAGACAAGGAGACAGGAAGACAGGCAGGTAGACAGACAGGGAGACAGGCCGGCAGGGAGACAGACAAGGAGACAGGCAGGTGGACAGACAGGGAGACAGGTCAGCAGGGAGACAGACCGGCAGGGAGACAGACCGGCAGGGAGAAATACCAGCTGGGAAACAGGCAGGGAGACAGGCATATAGACAAACCGGCAGGGAGACACAAACATCAGACAAACACCAGAGAAAACAGCATGCATATCTGAATAAAAAGTAGTCTTGCTACAGCTCATCATTCTGAAACAATGATGCAAATGACACACACACACACACACACACACACACACACACACACACACACACACACACACACACACACACACACACACACACACACACACACACACACACACACACACACACACACACACACACACACACACACACACACACACACACACACACTCCCAACAGGTGTCACAGTGGCTTTAGCAACAATGGCGCGAAAAACTAACAACAACACGCCCTGGTGCACACAGGGGATAATTCCCTTTCACACAGGACTTTGCAGCATGCTATTGACAGATGTGTGGAGATTTTATGTGAGAGGCTATACGGCCTGGGCATTCTAAGTATTGTCAGAGATTTTATATGAGAGGCTATACGGCCTGGGCATTCTAAGTATTGTCAGAGATTTTATGTGAGAGGCTATACGGCCTGGGCATTCTAAGTATTGTCAGAGATTTTATGTGAGAGGCTATACGGCCTGGGCATTCTAAGTATTGTCAGAGATTTTATGTGAGAGGCTATACGGCCTGGGCATTCTAAGTATTGTTAGAGATTTTATGTGAGAGCCTCTACGGAATGGGCATTCTAAGTTTTGTCAGAGGTGTCTGAAATTCTGAGATGATTGATCCTCCAGCTGGTCATGCATTATCAACACGAGTCAAAGATTACAACTACAAAACTCTGCATTTCAAATGCAAACACAGATAATCGTTCAACCGGACACATTTTGGCTGGTTGCATCGTGAGAAGGAGTGATCGTAGTTTGATCGTTCCATTTCAGTAAATTTACATTTTTTGAAAATAATGAATTGTCCTCTTTCGACACCAATTGCACTACTTAGAAGTTGTCCACTTTGTGTTAGAAAGGAGCTTGGTGTACCTGGACTTGTAGTACAGAAGTGAATGTCTTGGCGTCCTCGGCCACTCCTCCCAGGTACAAGGGTTTGGTAAAGACAGGAGAGTGATCATTCTCATCCCAAACATCAATGAACACCCTCGCTGTGTTGGCTGCAGAGGAGAAAGAAACACATCATTACAAATAACACCAAAGGCTAATCTGAATATCATTTGGATTGAATAGAAAACGAGAACTCTAAACAGTCAAATGTGCATCATATACATTTCACTGCCAATACAATGATTTAGATGTTTGACTAAAATACTACAGCACTGCATTGTGGTTTGTCATTTCTCATAGTAAAATGCCAGGCCACTCCTGAAGGGCTACAAATACGCAGAGGGACCCACCAAATAAAATGTCTTACGTCATCTGACAAAATGCTCTGGGGCTGACCAGGGGGACAGACCAGGGGACAGACCAGGGGGACAGACCAGGGGACAGACCAGGGGGACAGACCAGGGGACAGACCAGGGTGACAGGCCAGGGTGACAGGCCAGGAAGACAGACCAGGAAGACAGACCAGGAAGACAGACCAGGGGGACAGACCAGGGGACAGACCAGGGTGACAGGCCAGGAAGACAGACCAGGAAGACAGACCAGGGGACAGACCAGGGGGACAGACCAGGAGTACAGACCATGGGGACAGACCAGGGGGACAGACCAGGGCGACAGGCCAGGAGTACAGACCATGGAGACAGACCAGGGGACAGACCAGGGGGACAGACCAGGGGACAGACCAGGGTGACAGGCCAGGAAGACAGACCAGGAAGACAGACCAGGGGACAGACCAGGGGGACAGACCAGGAGTACAGACCATGGGGACAGACCAGGGGGACAGACCAGGGCGACAGGCCAGGAGTACAGACCATGGGGACAGACCAGGGGACAGACCAGGAAGACAGTAGAGTCAGCACCTTTCTCGTTTATCCCTGCCAGAATGTCCAAAGTTACAGCGGATGACAACACTAAACGAGCAACAGCAGGAGAGTACTTACTGCTGCATTGCAACACACACCTGGGTATTTCTATAAACAAGGATACCAGTGAGGATAAGTCATTGATAATAACTGGAGCGGAATCAGTGGAATGGTATCAAATACATCATATGGTTTCCAGGTGTTTGATGCCATCCCATGTGCTCTGTTCAGCAGCCTCCACTGTTCTCATGGTTGGTGTCTTGATGGGTTTGTCCAAAATCATGTGACATAAAATGTCCTTTTTTGTCCCTGCATTTATGGCAGTGTAAGTTGCTGTTCTATCATATATTAAGCATTAATCAGTTAAATTAGACATTGAATTTGAACCCTGTAACAATCCTGGATCTAGCTGTCAGACAGTTTTTTGTGTAGACATCTCAGAAACGCAGTGTAACTACTTAACATTTCGTGCATGTGGGGTGAAACAGTTTTCATGGACACACAAATCACATATTTTACAATGTAATAATAATAATATGATTACCAATGCATTGGCAAGGTCTAAAAAATGTATTATTCTTTAAGTGGTAATGGCCTACTTTTATTTTTTTACACTTTTTGCATGCTTGTGCCCCCCCCTCCCCGCATAACCAGTGCTGTGGCTCGAATCAATTCAACCAAGTGTCTTCATAATACAGTGATGACGTCACCTCCATAGCCAAACGCAGTGGGGAGTACCCATCCACTCTCTGCAGCCATTTACCACGCTACCTCCTCCAGCAGAATGAATCAAACAACATGAATAGCCCCCCCCCACCCCCCCATGATGAAATTTCCACCACATCTCAAATGTAGCTGCCAGGCCTGCTTCAATGGAACGAGGACTTCATCTATTGCTAGTGGGTGTCTTCGTCATGTTTGCTGCTGCCCCCTCTCAGCCACTCAGCCCCCTCTCAGCTTGAATGACACACAGTGAGTGGCCTGGGTACAGTATATTAGTCAATTTAGTTGAGTAGAGAAAAACATGCTGAATCTAATTCTACTTGTAATCTGGGTAGAACATACAGCTGTGACCAAATCTCTACAAGCCTTTTATTCTAGAATCGACGAAGTTGGCATTTAGATATAAGTGGATGACAGCGCTATTGTAATCAAATGGATTTGAGTGATTGCTTCTGCATATTGAGGAGACATGATGAGATTGTCCAGAAAGGAATTTTTTATATTTTTAAATCTGTCACATTTAACAGTAACTGTTAAATCAAAATGTCTCGTCCTCCGCAGCAACTCAGCATGAATTTGACTAATCAGAAAACTAAATATCGTGAAAGGATGAGGCGTGCTTTTAAGTATTTGGGAAAAAGCTAAGATGGGAAATAATTTACAGGCAAATGCCAGATAAACATTTGTTACAAGTGAGAGAAACAGAGAGACGGCAGAAACAAACATTTGAATTTCAATTACTCCTTCTCAAATTAAGGTTGTAAAAAGCATTTTTGGTCAACCGCTGCCTTCCGTTTTTAAATCTTTCTGAGTCCATTAAACCCAGAAGCTACAGAAGGCTTTTAGCCCTGGTCAAAAGCAATGCACTATATAAGAAAACAGGGTGACATTTTCCAAGTGACAGTTTGAATGATAGGCAGGCGTACTCTTGGAGGGAGCTCGGAGATTGGACTCGGCCAACCCCATGGAGTCAGCCTCCACTCTGAGGCTGTAGCTGCCGTTGGCCTCATAGTCCAGCGGCTTGGCCGTAGTGATCACCCCGGTGTTGTTGTTGAGCCTGAACACACCTAGAAGACGATGAAAACATAGTCATTTAATACGGTATCAGTCCCTGGGTAGAATGACAAGTCTATTCACCTCCCCAAATCCCACTGTGTGTGGCGTCACGTGTTGAGGCACGACACCAGAAAGAAATGACACTAGACTGGAGAATCACTTAGTCACCCATTGATTTTGTGTAAGGCATAATTGATGCACATGCACAGCAGGAATGCACCGAAGAGCATAGCTAGAACTCATCTCGCTCCCCTTTATTTTCAGACCTACAATTAAGTCCTCCCAGTACGCCATGAACCTTGAATTTAACAACAATGAATCTTCCTGGTGCTTCTTCATTGAATCTAATGAGAGTTAAAAGTGAAGCCAATTCCCTTTGTTTCCAAATGACTAAATGTTTCAGATGTAGTTGAATGCGAGGCTCAGTATGGGGATGCAATTTCATCTTTTCACACTCTGAGAGGCATGAGCCCAGGTTTTAATCACAGTGAGGGACGATGGGAGGATGGACGGGTCTAATCATCCCTCATTTTGCTTTAACATGGCAGTAACTCTGTCATGACCGAGGCACGCACACATACACACACACTTTGGGTGCTGTCTCTCTGTGGGCAGATGACTGACTAGAGCCATATAGAGCCGTATAGAGATATATAGAGCTGTACAAAGCCGTATATAGCCATATAGAACTGCATAGAGCCGTAGAGAGGCATATAGAGCCGTATAGAGGCGTATAGAGTCGTATAGAGCCGTATAGAGGCATATCGAGCCGTATAGAGGCGAATAGAGGCGTATAGAGACGTATAGAGGCATATCGAGCCGTATAGAGGTATATAGAGGCGTATAGAGCCGTATAGAGGCGAATAGAGGCGTATAGAGCCGTATAGAGGCATATCGAGCCGTATAGAGGTATATAGAGGCGTATAGAGCCGTATAAAGGCATATTGAGGCGTATAGAGCCGTATAAAGGCATATTGAGGCGTATAGAGGTATATAGAGGCGTATAGAGCCGTATAAAGGCATATCGAGCCGTATAGAGGCGAATAGAGGCGTATAGAGCCGTATAGAGGCATATCGAGCCGTATAGAGGTATATAGAGGCGTATAGAGCCGTATAGAGGCGAATAGAGGCGTATAGAGCCGTATAGAGGCATATCGAGCCGTATAGAGGTATATAGAGGCGTATAGAGCCGTACAAAGGCATATTGAGGCGTATAGAGCCGTATAAAGGCATATTGAGGCGTATAGAGGTATATAGAGGCGTATAGAGCCGTATAAAGGCATATCGAGGCGTATAGAGCCGTATAGAGGCGAATAGAGGCGTATAGAGCCGTATAGAGGCATATAGAGGCATATAGAGCCGTATAAAGGCATATCGAGCCGTATAGAGGTATATAGAGGCGTATAGAGCCGTATAAAGGCATATTGAGGCGTATAGAGCCGTATAAAGGCATATTGAGGCGTATAGAGGTATATAGAGGCTTATAGAGCCGTATAAAGGCATATCGAGGCGTATAGAGCCGTATAGAGGCGAATAGAGGCGTATAGAGCCGCATAGAGCTGTACAAAGCTGCATAGACCCGTATAGAGCCGTATAGAGGTATATAGAGGCGTATAGAGCCGTATAAAGGTATATTGAGGCGTATAGAGCCGTATAAAGGCATATTGAGGCGTATAGAGCCGTATAAAGGCATATCGAGGTGTATAGAGCCGTATAGAGGCGAATAGAGGTGTATAGAGCCACATAGAGCCGTATAGAGGTATATAGAGGCGTATAGAGCCGTATAAAGGCATATTGAGGCGTATAGAGGTATATAGAGGCGTATAGAGCCGTATAAAGGCATATCGAGGCGTATAGAGCCATATAGAGGCAAATAGAGGCGTATAGAGCCGCACAGAGCCTTTTAGAGCCGCATAAAGCCGCATAGAGCTGTACAAAGCTGCATAGACCCGTATAGACCCGTATAGAGCTGTATGTATGGCTCTGTGATTGACCTCTGAGGGTCCTTACTACTTCATGTTGTTTATAGTGTGTCAGAATAAAAGACTGGGACTATCACTGCTGTATAGAATTACAACATGACCTCTGGAACTAGGTCAAAGGCACAGTGTAGGTTAGAGTCTGTTACTACTCACCTCCCTCGTTGCCCTCCACTATGGAGTAGACAATCGTTTGATTGACAGCTGCAGCCAGTATGACACCGACCAGCTTCCCCACCTTAGCCTTCTCACTCACAGGGGGAAATCTGGAAGAAAACACACACACACAGTATATGAGACACACCGATGAGACACACACAACACAGTAGATGAGACACACACGACACACACACACAGTAGATGAGACACACACGACACACACACACAGTAGATGAGACACACACGACACACACACAGTAGATAAGGTACACAGATGAGGCACACACAACACAGTAGATGAGATACACAGATGAGACACACACGACACACACAGAGTAGATGAGAGACACATATGAGACACACCGATGAGACACACAAACAACACATAGATGAGACACACACGACACACACACACACAGTAGATAAGATACACAGATGAGACACACACGACACACACACAGTAGATAAGGTACACACAACACAGTAGATGAGAGACGCATATGAGACACACCGATGAGACACACACACGACACATAGATGAGACACACACACACACGGTAGATGAGACACACACACGACACACACACACACACACACACACACACACACACACACACACACACACACACACACACGGAGACCTACTGACTGGTGCACCAATATATATATATTTTTTTACCACATTCTCCCAAGCCACATGCTAGCTAATGACCTCTCCCAGCTCTATGTAGACTGCAGTATAATCCACATTCCTATACCACGGTGCTGTTCATACTAATACCACAGAGGGAAAGGGTGCACAATCTCTTGAGGTCCTTGAGGGCCACAAACACTGTGTTTTCATATTTTGCCATTTCATCAGCAACTCGCTTCATCTTGGGAAACCAGATGTGTGAACTTTCTGGCTAATTCAAAACCATTAGAATCAACAGAGAGAGAGAGCGAGGAGTAAACAACAGCAGGACTGTGGTCCTTGAGGAACGGAGTTTTACTATGCTTTTCTCAAACTTAAAGCTCTATCTGATATATGTGTAAGTGAGTAATGCAACCAATAATATTTGATTTGAAGTACTGTAGTTGGAACAGAAAATAAGAAAAACACCCAAATTATAGACTGAGGAGTTAGAAGAATAGACTGAGGAGTTAGAATAGACTGAGGAGTTAGAAGAATAGACTGAGGAGTTAGAATAGACTGAGGAGTTAGAAGAATAGACTGAGGAGTTAGAAGAATAGACTGAGGAGTTAGAATAGACTGAGGAGTTAGAAGAATAGACTGAGGAGTTAGAAGAATAGACTGAGGAGTTAGAAGAATAGACTGAGGAGTTAGAATAGACTGAGGAGTTAGACTAGACTGAGGAGTTAGAATAGACTGAGGAGTTAGAAGAATAGACTGAGGAGTTAGAAGAATAGACTGAGGAGTTAGAAGAATAGACTGAGGAGTTAGAATAGACTGCGGAGTTAGAATAGACTGCGGAGTTAGAAGAATAGACTGAGGAGTTAGAAGAATAGACTGAGGAGTTAGAAGAATAGACTGAGGAGTTAGAATAGACTGAGGAGTTAGACTAGACTGAGGAGTTAGAATAGACTGAGGAGTTAGAAGAATAGACTGAGGAGTTAGAAGAATAGACTGAGGAGTTAGAATAGACTCAGGAGTTAGAATAGACTGCGGAGTTAGAAGAATAGACTGAGGAGTTAGAAGAATAGACTGAGGAGTTAGAAGAATAGACTGAGGAGTTAGAAGAATAGACTGAGGAGTTAGAATAGACAGAAGAAAAGCAGACAAACTACCCACTTATTTTAACACAGAGATGTGTCCTCCTAACCCAGGATATGACTGACTGTGGAACAACCTTGTTTTAACACAGAGATGTGTCCTCCTAACCCAGGATATGACTGACTGTGGAACAACCTTATTTTAACACAGAGATGTGTCCTCCTAACCCAGGATATGACTGACTGTGGAACAACCTTGTTTTAACACAGAGATGTGTCCTCCTAACCCAGGATATGACTGACTGTGGAACAACCTTGTTTTAACACAGAGATGTGTCCTCCTAACCCAGGATATGACTGACTGTGGAACAACCTTATTTTAACACAGAGATGTGTCCTCCTAACCCAGGATATGACTGACTGTGGAACAACCTTGTTTTAACACAGAGATGTGTCCTCCTAACCCAGGATATGACTGACTGTGGAACAACCTTATTTTAACACAGAGATGTGTCCTCCTAACCCAGGATGACTGACTGTGGAACAACCTTATTTGGATACAAATCATTTCTGTGCGATATGGCGAAATTACACCGTTAACGGGAACACTGGCAGAGAGACATTAGTCGCCGTGCCAGATAGCTTGATTAACTCCTATTTGGCACAGTGAAACCTCATTTAATTAAATACACTCGATTCATTTGGTCTCTGATTACAGCTGGTTCACCTCAAAAACATGGGCAATTAACCAGGTAAGTTATCATAATTTCATAAAAGCTCAGTTGATGTGAATCATATCACAAACAGCATGTGGATGCCCCATAAGGGTGCGTGCTCAGCCCCCTCCTGTACTCCCTGTTCACCCATGACTGCGTGGCCACGCACGCCTCCAACTCAAACATCAAATTTGCAGACGACACAACAGTAATAGGCCTGATTACCAACAATGACGAGACAGCCTACAGGGAGGAGGTGAGGGCCCTGGCGGAGTGGTGCCAGGAAAATAACCTCTCCCTCAAAGTCAGCAAAACGTCAACAAAACGAAGGAGCTGATCGTGGACTTCAGAAGACAGTAGAGGGAGCACGCCTCCATCCACATTGACGGGGCCGCAGTGGAGAAGGTGAAAAGCTTCAAGTTCCTCAGTGTACACATCACTGACAATATGAAATGGTCCACCGTTTCTTCGCCAAAGTGTGGCGAAGAAGGAGCAACTATGCCTCTTCTACCTCAGGAGGCTGAAGAAATGTGTCTTAACACCTAAAACCCTCACAAACTTTTACAGATGCACCATTGAGAGCATTCTGCTGGGCTGTATCCCCATCTGGTACGTCAACTCCCCAGAGGGTGGTGCGGTCAGCCCAACGCATCACCGGGGGCAAACTGCCTGCACTCCAGGACACGTACAGCACAGGAAGGCCAAAAATATCATAAAGGACCTTAGCCAACCATGCCACGGCCTGTTCACCCCGCTTTCATCCAGAAGGCGAGGGCAGTACTGGTGAATCAAAGCTGGGACTGAGAGACAGAAAAACAGCTTCTACCTCAAGGACATCAGACTGTTAAACAGTCACCACTAGCTGGCTACCGCCCAGTACCCTGCCCTGAACTTAGTCACAGTCACTCAACCCTGCACCTTAGAGGCTGCTGCCCTATGTACATAGACATGGAGCCACTGGTCACTTTAATAATATTTACATACTGTATTCTAGTCAATGCCATCCTATTCAACTATATACTATTCTATCCTATGTATTCTACAGATATACTACATATTCTGTCCACATACTGTCCATAATGTCTATACATCCCATCACATATACATATGAATATATACAGTGTATATATTTTTATACTCCGGACTCCAACATTGGTTGTCTTAATATTTATATATTTCTTAGCAAGGAACACAAGCATTTCGCTACAACCACAATAACATCTGCTAAATATGTGTATGCGACCAATAAAATGTGATTTTATTTCATTTTATTTGAAAGCAACTGTGTGGCAAGATTACGCAGTCATAAGGTGATCAGTAAAATATGAAACAGCTGGGATGCAGGGAAGCACTCCACTGAGGGTTGGGCAGACGGTCAGAGAATGACAAATAAGGTTGTCTATGAGCCTACAGTGTGTTAGATATGCAACGGTTGGGAGATTTAGTCAAATGGGGCATAGAGTTACAGGGGGACTGGTGTGAACTAAGGACACATACATAATTTGTTTGACTTGCGTCAACGTGTAATCATTTCACAAGCAAAATCAAAAATGGCATTAGATTATGGAAATGAAAAAATTATATGCATTCCTAGTGCCTGGTGAACCCAACAACATATGGCTTTGTTAATACATAGCAGTTAAAACAAGGACAGTTTGTCACTATATTTATGTCGTTCCTTATTGGTAAATGAGATTACTATGCTGTCAATCTGAATACCGTCGTCAAGGCTGCGAATGTTGTCAACGGCAGAGTGACAATTAGGCCATCTAGTACTTCATAAACAAGTATGTTCTGTTCCTCTGGTCTGTTTGCTAGCCATGAGCTACATGCCAACAGTACCAATGCGCCAGAGGAACACCTACACCTGTGGCATGGTAATACGGCTGGGCTGAATGATATTGCTTTGACCTGCATGCTACCCAATACCTTTCTATAGTCAGGAGCTGAGATTGTAATTCTGAGGAGGATGGGTTGTTGTTCTTAACTTTGGTAGCTGACGGTAGGTTCACAGTTATACTGCCTCATCTCTAGTCCCCACCTGTCCCCTTCCTCACACCTTCCCGTGTCTGCCTCCCTCCCTCAAGGTCTCCACGACAACACGTGAGCTGCCTACCACATATTTCATGACACGGTGTGCATGTCACAAACACCAACCCTCCCCTAGACACACACGCCTATGACACATACACACTGACACATACACACTGACACACACACACACACAAAATTATATCCTCCACACACACACACACACACACACACACACACACACACACACACACACACACACACACACACACACACACACACACACACACACACACACACACACACACACACACACACACACACACACACACACGTTCCACCTAATGTGGCAATAGGCAGAGGGGTAGCCTCTCTCTGAAGCAAGGATATCCTCCCCACAGCACCAGCCTCTCTCTGAAGGACGGATATCATCCCCACAGCACCAACCTCTCTCTGAAGGAAGGATATCATCCCCACAGCACCAACCTCTCTCTGAAGGAAGGAGATCCTCCCCACAGCACCAGCCTCTCTCTGAAGGACGGAGGATATCATCCCCACAGCACCAGCCTCTCTCTGAAGGGAGGATATCATCCCCACAGCACCAGCCTCTCTCTGAAGGACGGAGGATATCATCCCCACAGGCCCAGCCTCTCTCTGAAGGGAGGATATCATCCCCACAGCACCAGCCTCTCTCTGAAGGGAGGAGATCCTCCCCACAGGCCCAGCCTCTCTCTGAAGGAAGGAGGATATCATCCCCACAGGCCCAGCCTCTCTCTGAAGGGAGGATATCATCCCCACAGCACCAGCCTCTCTCTGAAGGAAGGAGGATATCATCCCCACAGGCCCAGCCTCTCTCTGAAGGGAGGATATCATCCCCACAGGCCCAGCCTCTCTCTGAAGGAAGGAGGATATCATCCCCACAGGCCCAGCCTCTCTCTGAAGGGAGGATATCATCCCCACAGCACCAGCCTCTCTCTGAAGGAAGGAGGATATCCTCCCCACAGCACCAGCCTCTCTCTGAAGGACAGAGGATATTACAGAGAGTTGAGCTGTAATGCCTTTTCTCCTTCCGTTATGAGGAAATTGGATTCCTAGGGTGGCAGTGTGCGAAACGAGTCGCACTTAGACAACACACACACACCATGCAAGACCATGCATAACACAAACCCCAAGCGGGCTCTCAGTAGCTCATTCTACCCCAGTAATCCCCCCTGACATTTCCCAATCAGACCCTCCTCGCTGCCAAGTGAGTGGCGAGGGCTGCTGTTTGCAGGGATAACACAGAGGACGCTCATCCATTCCCCTGGCTCTGACACGGCTGTAATGGCCGCTCCACATAAGCAGACGGTTAAGTGTGAGAGATGACTGATGTCCACAGAGCAATGCCTCTCTGTATCGCTGTGGTGTACCTAGAATCTGGAGCATGGAGCGCAGGCTACAGCACCTCGTAATAACTGTAGGAAACATAGCTAAGCCTCACAGTATCATTTACAGTATATATCTTTCCTGACAAATTGTTTGTCTTTTTCCTTTTTTCCCCTCAGAGTGTTGGTAGTCAGTCTAGGAAATGTGCAAGAGTGAAGTAAAAATCTGCATCACAAAAAAAATACAAAATAAAAATCAGCTAGCTTTGGTTCATACATGATGTCACTGTTATAAAAATGCAGAATTTTTTATTTTTTTAGATGACAACTTAACTTCACGATGAAATCCAATTCACATCTTTTCATTTGATCTTCGTATTATATCACATCATTTCATCTTCTGAAGTGTAATTGGAAGATAACGCCAGGGATGGAAGCAGTCTGCAACACTGATATGAAAAATTGCCAAAACCCACAGAAAATATTAAATTCATGATAAGAGCCACATTTAAGCCAGGTCTTGACTAAAGCATGTCACTTGTTAAGGATAACCATAATAATCCACTTGTTATTAAGGATAACCATAATAATCCACTTGATATTAAGGATAACCATAATAATCCACTTGAATACAAAATGAATTGGCACAGTCTGTAATAATAACAAAGCCAACGCCAACAATGTGCTGAGATCCTGTTTTAAATCAACACTATACAGCGTTGTACTTACTATAAGTGGCAGGGAAACAAATTGACTTCGATCCGAGTTATGTGTTTGTGTAAGGTCATGAAATCTGCTTCTGTTCTGTGTTGGCGTGAGAGACAAATGCTCATGTTACCCATGCTGAGCCCTCTAGCAGACCGTGTGGAAAGCATGCGTCTGATATGGATTATACACAGCATCAATCCTCCCAGAAAACAGCTGACTCGGCCACTAGACACTCTGGCTTCACTGCACACAACGGGAAAAGCTAACTCCGAAAGTTTTGTACTCTCAACGACGCCAAGTGAAAGTTAAAAGCATCCATGTTGGCTATTTGGCTTTTTTCAGACTGGGCCTAATCGACAAAGAGCCTTAAGATGTTTTGGGGGGAGCAACTGTTTTGCTAGCTTGAGTATTAGACACTGACCTTTTCAAAGAGATTAGGATCGGTGCAGTTAGAAACCAGTTGGCATACTGAGGCTGTCCTTTCGCAAACAAGAGGTAAAGGTCAACTCTCAGACCTGTGAACTTATCGTAAGCCGTTCAAAACAAACCGCTTCCTTCCCGTCCAGATGGAATACATCGATATGAAGCATGCATAATGGATAATGGGTGTGTATGTTGCAAATTAAAAACCTGTTGTGACAATGAATCAAATCAAAGTGTATTGGTCGCGTACACAGTTCACCAGGTGTTATAGCGGTGCAGCGAAATACTTATGTTACTAGCTCCTAACAATGCAGTCAAATGTCAAACCGCTAAAATGTAAAGAAAAATACCCAAGAAAAGGAAGAATTCAACAATGGTGGGACGAATTCAATTAACAACCCAAATAGCACTGTAGATGTATCAAAATGCAATCTATACATATCTACACCGGGGGAATTTACACGATATATACTAAGAATGACAGGTATAGTATTCAGACCCCTTGACATTTTCCAATTTTTTTTACGTTACAGCCTTATTCTAAAATGTATTAAATAGTTATATTTTTCTCATCTATCTATACAGTACTTTGTTGAAGCTCCTTTGGAAGCGATTACATCCTCGAGTCTTCTTGGGTATGACGCTACCAGCTTGGCACACCTGTATTTGGGGAGTTTCTCCCGTTCTTCTCTGCAGATCCTCTCAAGCGCTGTCAGGTTGGATGGGGAGCGTTGCTGCACAGCTATTTTCAGGTCAGAGATGTTAGTTCAGGTTCAAGGTCAGGCTCTGGCTGGGCCACTCAAGGACATTCAGAGACTTGGCCCGAAGTCACTCATGCATTGTCTTGGCTGTGTGCTTAGGGTCGTTGTCCTGTTAGAAGGTGAACCTTCGCGCCAGTCTGAGGTCCTGAGAGCTCTCAAGCAGGTTTACATCAAGGATCTCTCTGTACTTTGCTCCGTTTATATTTCCCTCGATCCTGACTAGTCTTCCAGTCCCTACCGCTGAAAAACATCCCCACAACATGATGCTGCCCCCACCATGCTTCACCGTAGGGATGGTGCCAGGTTTCCTCCAGACGTGACACTTGGCATTCAGGTCAAAGAGTTCAATCTTGGTTTCATCAGACCAGAGAATATTGTTTCTCATGGTCTGAGAGTCCTTTAAGTGCCTTTTGGCAAACTTCAAGCAAGCTTTCATGTGCCTTTACTGAGGATTGTTTTCCGTCTGGCCATTCTACCATAAAGGCCTGATTGGTGGAGTGCTGCAGAGATGGTTGTCCTTCTGGAAAGTTCTACCATCTCCACAGAGGAACTCTGGAGCTCTGTCAGCGTGACCACTGGGTTCTTGGTCACCTCCCTGACCAAGGCCCTTCTCCCCCGATTTCTCAGTTTGGTTGGGCGGCCAGCATTAGGAAGAGTCTTGGTGGTTCCAAACTTCTTCCATTTAATAATGATGGAGGCCACTGTGTTCTTGGGGACCTTCAATGCTGCAGAAATATTTTGGTACCCTTCCCCAAGCCTGTGACTCGACACAATCCTATCTCGGAGCTCTACGGACAATTCCTTTGAAATCATGACTTGGTTTTTGCTCTGACATGCGCTGTCAACTGTGTGACCTTATATAGACGTGTGTGCCTTTCCAAATCATGTTCAATCAGTTAAATTTACCACGGATGGACTCCAATCAAGTTGTAGAAACAGCTCAAGGATGATCAATGGAAACAAGATGCACCTGAGTTCAAATTCGAGTCTCATAGCAAAGGGTCTGAATACTTATGTAAATAAGGTATTTCTGTTTTTTATAAAAACCTGTTTTCGCTTTGTTATTGTTGGCTATTGTGTATAGATTGATGAGCCCCCCAAAAATAATTTGATTCATTTCAGAATAAGGCTGTAACGTAACAAAATGTGGAAAAAGGAAAGTGGCCTGAATACTTTCCTGAATGCACCTTATATTAGAGTGAGCTACAAATCAAGCATGAGCACTTCAGTAGCTAACTATTTGAGCAAGCTTTCTGTTCAACACTTGGAATATACAATAATACAATGAGTATGTGAGTCAAAATGGCTAATGAGAAAATGGGAATCAAAAGAGAAGAGCATCAAGGAAACCTTTAAGTATCCTTTAAAGTTGCCCTTAAATCGACTATTTAGTCATAAAACATAAAATAACACATTTATGGTTTCTACACATTCTCCTTTGATGCTAGCTAGCTGTCTAACCCTTAATGTCAAGACTGGTAGCTAACACATTAAACTCAGAGGCCGTGTCATCCAAAATACATTTGCATGATTTACCCATAGTGCAGCCTCACATTTTCCAACAATGCTCAGGAGAGTTTTAAAATAAGACAAACCGATACGTGATAAATAATTTAAAAGCACAATCAATATTTAAACGATGGGCCCTTGTTGTAAGAGAGCAGATGAGGGTTGTTTAATTAAGACATTGTGGGATAAAAGTAATGGGATTCTATTGAGAACAACAATGATTTTCAGGCTATACGGCAAAGCTGTTTATCCATCTATCCAACTAAAGACACACACACACACACACACACGCACACAGACAGACAGACAGACAGACACCTGCACATGTGCGCTCACACTCACACACACATTAATGAGCCCAGTAATGATCCAATAATCTCACTGATATGCCATCAATGTTTGCAATGCACACAGGTGACTTCTCAATGATGTGTATCAAATCACAATGTTAATCGTGATGTCTGTTGTTGCAAGATTTTCATGTTTGTTTCAGTGTCATTGCCTCTATGATACCAGGCTGCTAACACCAGCTATAAATAAAACAATTTATTTCAGTGCGATCAACACACAACTTTGCCTATAGCACTCTGTGATGCAGTAGCGATGGTAACCTTGGTCGTAAGTAGCTGGGGATATTTTTTTTCGGGCACTTTTTACGACTGCGCATTTATATCATTGTTAATAATTTAGAGCTTCTGTGAGTCATGTGTTTGTTAGAGGATGCAAACAGTTTAATAGCTGAGTCACATCATAATAAACTTCATAAAAGTCAGAAAAACATTCAGTCAAAAGAAAAGGGACTTGAGTATGGAAGACAGACGGGTGAAAGATTATTACTAAAAAACATCGGACTATTTAGCAAACAACGAACACGTACCAGATGGCAGTCACATTCAATATGGAACAACTGGTGGCAAGTACACCTTCCATTCCGTTAAGTGTCATCTCATCTCGCTTTCAACAAACTAAATGACGTTAATTAACAAGGCCGTCGCCCATCACACCACATCTGTTTGACAGTGCACGGTGGCTAACTCAGCTGCTAGCATTAGGACATGTTAATAAGCTATGTTATGCTAATATTGTGTTTGTTTGCCT
Organism: Salvelinus alpinus; assembly: GCF_045679555.1. Taxonomy (NCBI): domain Eukaryota; kingdom Metazoa; phylum Chordata; class Actinopteri; order Salmoniformes; family Salmonidae; genus Salvelinus; species Salvelinus alpinus. Next base: position 15,830,753 of record NC_092088.1, on the reverse strand, counting down.
GACCTCCGTGCTGGTAGCGGTGCGTGGGGACTGCCAACAGCTGCATGCTAATACTGCAGGGAGTCCACTTCCCTAATCATGAGAGAGAGGGTGGAGGAGACATACAATAGGGAAGGAGGGTGGAAAGAGAGAGTGAGAGGGAGGGTGGAGAGAGAGGGTGGGTGGAAAGAGAAAGAGGGTGGATGGAGAGAGAGGGTGGATGGAAAGAGAGGGTGGGTGCAGGAGGAGGAGGAGGAGGAGTATAGGGTGGACTAAACAGCAGGACTCTGCCAGGTTGTTAATTGGACCGTTGCACAACCCCGTCGGTAGCATAGACACTCCTTATAATAAAATAGGCTGGTGGCTGCGAGGCCACACCTCTCTACGACTCTAAAACACTCATATTTAAGGGTGTTACACTTTTAATCCAGTTAAATGCAGCAATGCAAAACAGAGTATCAACAAACTCAAAATACTTCAGGAGTGACTTCAAAGTGGTGCAAAAACAGGTAATACACTGTAAATTTACAGAGAAACATTTACAGTTAGCTACTGTCAAGAGCAATGCATTAAGGGCACACTGCTGTAAAATTATTTGACACCTTTTTTACAGTAAGGTACTGTATTACCTGTTTTGCTGTATTTTTTACAGCAGCATAATTTGAATTATGGTGCATTGTGGGAAAATGTTGTGGGTGGCTAAATAATCTCTGGCTCATTAACATATTTTGAGGCGTGCCTCTTAAGAGGCTTTATTTGTTTCACCTGTTAGTGAAAATGCTGTACCCAACAGAATACAGTACCATATCATATTTTTGAAAACTAAAAACCTTTACCTCTAAATCTACTGTAATTTACTAGCTTCTGTGCTGCCAGTAATTTACTGTAATTCAGTACCACCACACAGAATACAGTACAATATGATATTTTTGAAAACTGAAAACCTTTACCTCTAAATCTAATGTAATTTACTGGCTACTGTGCTGACAGTAATTTACTGTAATTCAGTACCACCGCACAGAATACAGTACTATACTGTATTTTTTGGTGTGCCAAAAAGCGTTTGAACACTAGTGGGTGCATGTTTTTTTCTTCTTCTGGCTCATTAACATATTTTGAGGCGTGTGTTGTAAGAGGCTATATTTGTCGCAGCTGTTAGTGAGTGCTGTACTAATTTAACTGAAATGTGCCAGTAGTTCCATAACAATTGAATGTGTATCGGGGACAAATCAGAGTGGCAGCAAGTCTCTTAATGGTTGAGTTTTTAACAATGTCCTTTTGCCCTGTCGTCACTGCCAGTTTAGAAGCCTTTGTATAAGCCTCTAGAAGTGCAAGTGAATTACAAATATTCATTGGTATGCTGTAACATATAATTACTATTCACTGTTAGCAATTGCTGTGATTTTATTACAATGGCTTCTGTGCTGTCAGTAATTACTGTAAAAACAATAGGACATATTTTACAGTGTGTGTCCACGTGTGTGTGTGTTCCATGTGTGTGTGTGTGTTCTATGTGTATGTGTGGTGGGCTCATTAATCTGGCCTTGCCCATTATTTTTCCACAGAGAGACTAATCACACGGCTGTGATGCGCCCCAGGGGGTTAGGCCGGTAAAACCCATCCTTCCATCCATGCCTGCCTGGGACACACACAGCTAGGCAGGCAGCACTCTGTCTCCCCCCTTGCTCTCTGCTCCAACCCAATGAGCGTCATGGAGAAGATGGAGCTTCCCCACTATTTAACTGTGACTCATGTCATGACTATCGCAGCACATCTAGTACCTAGTTACACTCCCTTCCTTTTCCCCGCCCTGCTCCACTAACCGGTATGCCAGGGACAGAGCACGGCGATTGCCTTTACATAGCCTGACCACTGCTTAGCAGGCAGGCTGTGGCACAACGTCCACGTTCGTTAAGTCATCCTATTAGGATACTTTAATCGTCTACCTCTACAGGTAATCTGATGATCATGATTGACAGGTACTGGCATGCAAATCTGCAGCTGTTTTTGTTCTCATTTCTATTGTTAGACTTCTCTTATTCAACAGGCATTTATCCTCAAAGGTATACGGTGTAAAAGTAATCAAATGGCTGAAATGTTGTTTCTATGCAATAGCCTTGTGTGTGTGTACTGTGTAATAATGAATAAACAATCGAATGCAGGGTTTTCACGCTTTCAATTACTTGCAGGGCACAGGGCTGCTTACTTCACAGACACGGTGTAAAAGCCCATCTTGCCTTGGATGCTGCGTTTTCCTCATTATTTTTCATGCACTAGTCTTACTCAGGAGGGGCAGATCAAAAAAAGCTAATTCACACATCCACGGAGGTAAGCAGAAAACGAGACAGTGGTTGCTGTGATCGTCAAAATGACAAACTCAGATGTGGTTACGCTGGTGGTTGATTTAGTGAAAATCACTGCGGCTTCATTAAGTGTTTTTATGAGATAAGCGGCGTGGAAGGAAAGCGCACAGGCGGCAGGTTTTGGTGGGCATCTTCCCAGTTAGTTCCACTCGGAGGGGGAGTCCACTGGTCCAGACAGCCCTCCTGCCAGCCAGCCAACCTCACGTCACTTTAAGCACACTAAATAAATATCCTCTATAATATCAAGCTCTTCGTCAGCCCTATGCACATTCATGGTCATTGATGTTCACAATCAACCCACCTCATACACTTATTAAAATCTCCACAGATTCCACATGTTCTTGTCTTAGAAGTTCAAAGACGGAGCTTCAGATACAAGACAAACGTTTCTATCATACAATCAGGTGATCCAATAACCTTTCACCCCAGCTCAAGGATTCCACACACTTACATTGTAACGCCATTATACATTAGGCTACATTATATGCCACGTTCTAAACTGAACAGTTGATAAAATGCTGAATATTACATAAAAATGTCTGCAACACATAGATTGGTTGAAATGGACAGTGTAACAGAACAGTGAATTATTGATGTACACTGATTGATTGGCATAGCACAGGGACCTGGGTCCACTGATACTGAGTTAAATGGGTCATTGGTTCCTGAGAGGGCCACAGACGGAGTAGGGAGGGACGTAGGGGGGGGGGGGAGGCATTATTCTGTGGACTGTAAGTTGACTAGTATGTGGCGTTTTATTAAGATCCCCATTAGCTGTTGTGAAAGCAGCAGCTACTCTTCCTGGGTTCCACACAAAACATGAAACATGACATAATACAGAACATGACTAGACAAGAACAGAACTACATAAATTTTTTAAAAACAGTCCACATAGTCTACATAAACTCAGCAAAAAAAGAAACGTCCCCTTTTCAGGACCCTGTCTTTCAAATATAATTCGTAAAAATCCAAATAACTTCACAGATCGTCATTATTAAGGGTTTAAACACTGTTTCCCATGCTTTTTCAATGATCCATAAACAATTCATGAACATGCACCTGTGGAACAGTTTATAAGAAACTAACAGCTTACAGACGGTAGGCAATTAAGGTCACAGTTATGAAAACTTAGGACACTAAAGAGGCCTTTCTATTGACTCTGAAAAACACCAAAAGAAAGATGCCCAGGGTCCCTGCTCATCTGTGTGAACGTGCCTTAGGCATGCTGCAAGGAGGCACGAGGACTGCACATGTGGCCAGGGCAATAAATTGCAATGTCCGTACTGTGAGACGCCTAAGACAGCGCTACAGGGAGACAGGACGGACAGCTGATCGTCCTCGCAGTGGCAGACCACGTGTAACAACACCTGCACAGGATTGGTACATCCGAACATCACACCTGCGGGACAGGTACAGGATGGCAACAACAACTGCCCGAGTTACACCAGGAACGCACAATCCCTCCATCAGTGCTCCGACTGTCCGTAATAGGCTGAGAGAGGCTGGACTGAGGGCTTGTAGGCCTGTTGTAAGGCAGGTCCTCACCAGACATCACCGGCAACAACGTCGCCAATAGGCACAAACCCACCGTTGCTGGACCAGACAGGACTGGCAAAAAGTGCTCTTCACTGACGAGTCGCGGTTTTGTTTCACCAGGGGTGATGGTCGGATTCGCGTTTATCGTCGAAGGAATGAGCGTTACACCGAGGCCCAAACTCTGGAGCGGGATCGATTTGGAGGTGGAGGGTCCGTCATGGTCTGGGGCGGTGTGTCACAGCATCATCGGACTGAGCTTGTTGTCATTGCAGGCAATCTCAACGCTGTGCGTTATAGGGAAGACATCCTCCTCCCTCATGTGGTACCCTTCCTGCAGGCTTATCCTGACATGACCCTCCAGCATGACAATGCCACCAGCCATACTGCTCGTTCTGTGCGTGATTTCCTGCAAGACAGAAATGTCAGTGTTCTGCCATGGCCAGCGAAGAGCCCGGATCTCAATCCCATTGAGCACGTCTGGGACCTGTTGGATCGGAGGGTGAGGGCTAGGGCCATTCCCCCCAGAAATGTCCGGGAACTTGCAGGTGCCTTGGTGGAAGAGTGGGGTAACATCTCACAGCAAGAACTGGCAAATCTGGCGCAGTCCATGAGGAGGAGATGCACTGCAGTACTTAATGCTTTTTTTGTTGAGTTTATCAATACATACACACAATACATACACACAAACTATCTAGGTGAAATAGGGGAGAGGCGTTGTGCCGTGAGGTGTTGCTTTCTCTGTTTTTTGAAACCAGCTTTGCTGTTCATTTGAGTAATATGAGATGGAAGGGAGTTCCATGCAATAATGGATTTATATAGGGGAGTAGAAGGAGGGAGGGATGTAGGGATGGATGGAGAGAAAGAGACTAGGGGAGCAGATTGTGGAGACCTGGCTGTGGAGGGGGACCAAACACCTGGCTAATGTCTCCACAGGCTCTAATTAACATCTGACCCAGGCAGTGCTGCCTGCTAGGTGGCCTGTTACCAAGAGCCACCGTTATTCCCCCGCCTGCCAAAGAACCTATATCACCGGCGACCTTCTACCGCTGTGTAGGACATGGCATCCATTTAATCCCCCATCCAAGGCTTTTCATTGGCCATGTTTCTGGCTCTGTAGCATTGATCAATCAACAGATAAGGTTGGCTTGTTAAAGAGCTGGTTTACACACACATCCCCCCTACCAGATTACAACACAGCTCTACTCCCCTGGCAACAGGGAACTGGACCAAGTTAAGAAACCTACATGGTTTGGGAGTGTGCACACAACATACTGTATATATAAAGCATGTCGAGATGTTATGAACTTTACATGGACTTCATGGGTCTCAAATACACTTGATATTCGGTAGATATCGCACACGCACAAAAATGAGGGTTCCTCGAGGTTCTTTGGGAAGGGTGATGGTTCTCTTTTAGTGATAATTAAAATGTAGGGGAGGTGGCTCATTAGGATATTTTGGGGTGTGGTTTGCTCACAGCTTTTTTTGTGCAACTGTGGGTGAGAGTTGCATTCCAGTTTATCTAGTGTGTTGTGTTATGTCATTACATATTATATATGAATATGACCAATGATGGTGTCTCGTGGCAGACTCATGCATGGCCTTTTATCAATTGAGACCAGTTACCTAAATCAGTAGTTCTCTACTCAGGGACCCCAACCATTCCAGAGCTAACACAACTGATTCAACTTGCTAATAAAACCTATGGAATTGTAATAATATAATAACGCTATTAAACTAAAATAAAAACCTGTATGGGTCCACAAAGAACCTTTGAGATTGAGAAAGGTTCTTTACAGAACCATTCTCTATAAAGGTTCTATATAGCCCCTGAAAGGGTTGTGACCGTAGCGGAATTCTTTTTTGTTGCCACATGTAACCTTTTTTTAATGGTTCTTTATAGAACAGCGGTCACCAGCCTTTTCTGAGTCAAGATCCCTTTCACATTCAAAAAGCAATCTGAGATCTACCGCTCAGATGTATTTTTTAACATGACTTAACATGAACCTAATAAAAACAGTTCTGTATGGATGAGGTTTGTGCAGTAGGCCTAATACATTAACACAGCATATTGGCTATATGCCTGGCCTGCCAATATTGTTCTTCTCAGAACATATTATATTTAGAATCTTGAGCTTAAATAACAAAATAGATCAGTTGGTGTAGCACTTGCAAGGCACAGCTGAGCATAAATTGAAAGGATTTGCAAATAATTAGCTTTTTTATTTTTGGTCATTGTGCTTTGAAGACAACTGGGAAATCATGACGTCTGTGATCTTCAGGTCGGAGAGTCGGAGCTCTAGAAAGATGCCAGAGTTTCCGAGTCGGATGACCGATTTGGAATTCCGAGTTTGATGACTGTTCAAAGCAATTTTTCCCAGTCGGATCTCGTTTATTTCGAGTTCCCAGTTGTCTTGAACGCACTGAAGTCGGAAGTCTGAGATTTCCGAGTTCCCAGATGTTTTGAGCACGGCCTTAGTCTCAGCGGAGGGAGGGAGCAGCAGAGGGTCCGCCTCACGGTCCCTGCTCTCTCCTTCCTTTCCTCCCATGAGACTGAGGGGACACTGTCTCTACCTGATGGCGAACCTCGAGTCGCACCGCAACGGCCTCTTCCACAAATTCATGTTGTTCCTATGATCAGAGAATGTGAAATATTCCTCCATATTAAAATAGACAGGACACTAATAATAATACAAATGCAGGGCTATCGATACACTTGTCTACTCATTCATTGCAGCTGCAGCACGAGTGGCAGTAGGGAGAAGCTAGTTTTATGTTTTGTAATAGTGTTGAATAAAAACAGTGTTGAAAGTGCTGAATAAAACTTAAACTCACTCATAAAAACAGCAGCTCTTTGCTGTATTCTTTGACAGTCTCTTTGTGGTCATGGTTTTAAAAGTTATTAAATCTTACGTAGACTAGTATTAAACTTTGCTGTAGCCGGGGTCGTGGATGCTCTGGAGGCATGGTAATTTAAGCTATCCGATTGGCCAGCGCAGTAGCCACACTCGATTTAGCCACAGATCTCTGGCGGAGTTTGTCTTTTCAGACAAATTAAATGGTTAAAAATGGGAACACTTGCCTTCCGAGTGGCGCAGTGGTCTAAGGCACTGCATCGCAGTGCTAGCTGTGCCACTAGAGATTCTGGGTTCGAGTCCAGGCTCTGTCGCTGCCGGCCGCGACCGGGAGGCCAATGGGGCGGCGCACAATTGGCCCAGCGCCGTCCGGGGTAGGGAGGGTTTGGCCAGCAGGGATATCCTTGTCTCATTGCGCACTAGCGACTCCTGTGGCGGGCCAGGCGCAGTGCACGCTGACACGGTCACCAGGTGTACGGTGTTTCCTCCGACACATTGGCTGGCTTCCGGGTTGGATGGGCATTGTGTCAAGAAGCAGTGCGGCTTGGTTGGGTTGTGTTTCGGAGGACGCATGGCTCTCGACCTTCACCTCTCCCGAGTCCGTACGGAAGTTGCAGCGATGAGACAAGACTGAAACTACTACCAATTGGATACCACGAAATTGGGGAGGAAAAAAGGGATGAATATATATATAAAAAAAAATGGGAACACTTTGCCGGGTACGCAGGGCTTCTGAATCAACTGCACCTACCACCAACAGTGCAACACACACACAAAAACACAAGCCTTTATCATTGGCTTTCCTACAGAAATCGACTGGTTGGTGACCACTGTTATAGAACCATTTAGAACCTTATGAGCATGGTTATTCATAAAACCTCAAAGTGGGCTAGGTTCCATATAGCACCAAAAAGGGGCCCACTGTGGTTACAAGCCAAAATAACCCTTATTTGGCACTATATAGAACCACTTGTTTTTGGCATGCACTCACTATCTTTTTTCTTTTCTTTATGGAAATCAATAATAGCAATTTAGTAAGCCAGAGCTCCAGCATGCTGATCCATCTCGAGTCAATGCCAGGGGAGATGAATTAATTAGCCCCTTATGTCATATATGTACAATACTTAATTCAATAAAAGTGCTATAATTCATGCAGAGCAAGTGCACTTTACCCTTTGAGAAAAGAAACGTGTGTTGTGATACAGTACATTTGCAGCGCTACACACCCTAGCTGTGAGCTATTATGAATATTCATTAAACACTAGCAATGAAAGCTTAACTGACAGTTTCCATATCGCCTCTAACCCCTTCAGAAAATACATCAACAGTTTAGCGTTCTCTTAAATACCTTAACATCTCCACAAAGAGACATTAACGAAGAGTATTTAAAACAATGTTTTTCAGTATTTTTTTCAAATTGACTGTACATTGTAACTAAGAAATATGGAGATCTATACAGTCTCTAAGCGGAGAAGAGGAAAGCCTGTGCTCTGACCATATGACCTCATAAAAGAGGAAATCCTGTGCTCTGACCATATGACCTCATAAAAGAGGAAAGCCTGTGCTCTGACCATATGACCTCATAAAAGAGGAAAGCCTGTGCTCTGACCATATGACCTCATAAAAGAGGAAAGCCTGTGCTCTGACCATATGACCTCATAAAAGAGGAAAGCCTGTGCTCTGACCATATGACCTCATAAAAGAGGAAAGCCTGTGCTCTGACCATATGACCTCATAAAAGAGGAAAGCTTGTGCTCTGACCATATGACCTCATAAAAGAGGAAAGCCTGTGCTCTGACCATATGACCTCATAAAAGAGGAAATCCTGTGCTCTGACCATATGACCTCATAAAAGAGGAAAGCCTGTGCTCTGACCATATGACCTCATAAAAGAGGAAAACCTGTGCTCTGACTATATGACCTCATAAGAGGAAAGCCTGTGCTCTGACCTATGACCTCATAAAAGCACAGAGCACTGTCATAGGCTACATCATTTGACATGTCTACTAGTTTCCGCGGCTCCACTTTGATCAAATAATAGTCTACATGACAGTCCTGTCCATGTAGAGTACCTGTATTCCTCCTGGGTGAAAACTGGTATGATGGAGGGTTGCAGGACAGTGATAACCACCAGGGTCTTGTTGACTTTCATTGGCTCCCCGTCGTCATAGGCAACAATAACCAGCTGAAGATGGAAATAAAATACATTTGTTGAATCGATGAAGTGGAACATGGGGTGTCACTCAAAAGCCCCCTCAAATCAGTAATTGTAAATGGGTATGTACTCACACTAAACACTAGATTGGGCTCTTCATTGAGGTTGACTCGTGTGATTACGCTGCCAGTGACTTCATCCACGTCAAAGATGCTGCCACTGTAAGGGTCCTCATTCAGGTCCAGTCTGTAACGCACGCGGCTGGCAGGGGTGCCCTGTGAAAACACACACCTCCTGTTCATTTATCTGCAATGACAGGACGATCACAACCAAATGCATAAGGACTATCTACCCAAAGCTCTAAGGCAGGGAGGCGACGACTGGCAACGACTCGGTTGGGTGTCTAGATCATTTCGGGCGGTGAAGTGAGTGGGAACAAGAGCCTCCAGGGGGAGCAACCCCCCCCCCCCCCGGTGGCAGTGACATCTCAGTCCAATCCATTCTCCAACAGCATGAATGCCACAGGAAATGGAACCTGATGAACGGGGGCTTAGTGTGAAATCTGCTCAATAAATCACTCAAAAGTAGTGCACTATATAGGTAAAAGGGTGCTAATTGGAGCTCTCTCTCTCTTTGTCTCTCTGTCTCTCTGTCTCTCTGTGTCTCTGTGTCTCTGTGTCTCTGTGTCTCTGTGTCTCTGTGTCTCTGTGTCTCTGTGTGTTGCTTTTCCATGATCAAATAGCTTCTTGAGATGCTAAGACACCGCTTGTGCCCAGTAGCTTAGCTGGCAGCAAAGACCAAGGAGATTAGTCTTCCCCAGTCAATAGCCAGTCATAAGCAGGCTTGCAGTGTCTTCCTTTGTTTGAATAGAGAGAAAGCTACACTTTCAACAATAGATTTTTCTTTAGCTTCCTCAACTTTCACAGTGTGTGATCATAACATTTAGTGACAAAGCAACTACTCTGCTTATCAGATTGATTAAAGGGGGAGGGGTTCTCTCTGGTGTGGGGTATTCAATAATACCAGTATAATGAATGCTGATTGTGTAGCTTGTTCATAGGATCGTGTTAATTGCATATCACATATAAAACATTATTAGACAAGATGAGAAATGAGAGGAGTAATTGAACTCCTGATATCAGAAGCCCAACAGAGTGTGATTACCTTCCTCTCATTAACAACTGATCTTCTCTATTGTGACACCAAACCTTCCCTCCCTGCATGAATACTGAACAGTTGGGAGAAGACATAGAACAGCTTGCACAGCGCACTGAATTCCCTTGTGAGATGTTCGATAAAACAACAGAACAGAACCAAAGAGACGTGACTTGAGTCTCATCCAGCTTTGACTTGAGTTTCAAAAAGTAATATCTCTTTGAGGACCAACTTGGACATAGGATAGATTATACTAGAAAAGCTAATTTTAAAGGCAGACCATTGTCCCTGAGATGCTGAGGACAGTGAGGGAACAGTGCATTGTGGACCAGCATTCTCAGACTCCCACCCTCCACATCTTATCTGTCAACAAACTTGGATGGAGAGAGAGAAAGAAAGAGAGCGAGAGAGACAGAGAGAGGTAGAGAAAGAGCGAGAGAGGATGGAGAGAGGGGGGAGGAAGGGAAGTAGCCGAAATAGAGAGTGAAAACAAGAGGGAGGGAGGTTCTCTGCTCCGTCTCCTCGCCTGAATTCATGACCAGGAGTGACCTGTGTGTGAGACTGGGGGGCTAGCCTGCTTTGAGGCTCTAGTCAGGCTAGGTGCCAGGAAGGCTCTGTGGCGTCTCCATCTCCCTCCCCGTCTCTTTCAGTGATTCATCTCGCAGCTCAGCTTGAGAACCTGCCTTTCCTGTCATCTCAGAACTGCTTTACATACTACTGAGAGAGAGAAGTGATGCGGAGTGGGGCGCTGGCAGCACCAGTCCCAGCCCAGCCAGGGCCTCCCACCCATGCAGAGAGATATCACAGGGGCTCAGCCTGCCAAGCCTGCCAGGCAGAGGTGGTCTCCAGCGGGGCAAGCCTGGACCTCCGATGGGGCTCTCTACTCTTCCTTTCCTCTGCTCAACTTTTGTTTTTCTGTCCTGTTTTCTTCCCTCCTCTACTACCGACTGCTGTGACCAATAACACAATTCTTTAGAATAACTTGACCTATAACAGGACAGGTAAGTTAAAGAGGAAACTATACAGTAAGCTCTGTCCTACTGTACCACTATGCACTAGCTACATATGGAATATTATCTATGTGTTTGAGAAATGCCTTGGACTATTTCCACCGCATATCAACTGACTGTTATCATTCATGAATAACATTTGCTCTGTGCGTTATTTGTTCTGAGAGATCGTAAGTCATCTACCAATGTGACGGGTGAATTTGTGAAATCAAGCGTTTAACACCATTGTATATTCAGGAGCTTGTTGCCGAGGCACGGATAATTCTCCACGCCTTGAGACGTCGGCTTGGTAACACTGGTATTATTTTTTCAGGCCACGGGCCAATGAAATCCCACGACACAGTAAGCATGTGGGATATTCTCCTATACGACATGCAGAAGGCAGATTGCTTTCTGCCTGCAGGTCCACCCATGGCTATAAGATGTAAGAACATGTAGTGATATCAACCTCTGTCATGAATAACCATCTATAACTCATGTAAGAATGAACAAATCCACCAACACAAAACATTATAAATAAATGAAAGCCCAAAATGATGAGACTTTGCCTCCCACAGAAATAATAGCATAACATAACCAAAACACACTGCAAAAACTCCAACTCCAACCGACGCACACGATCTGGACAGAAGTATTTGGACACCTGCTCATCGAACATCTCTTTCCAAAATCATGGGCATTAACATGGAGTTGGTCCCCCCCTTCGCTGCTATAACAGCCTCCACTCTTCTGGGAAGGGTTTCGACTAGATGTTGGAACATTTCTGAGAGGGGGACTTGCTTCCATTCAGCCACAAGAACATTAGTGAGGTCGGGCACTGATGATGTTGGGCAATTAGGCCTGGATCGCAGTAGGCGTTCCGATTCATCCCAAAGGTGTTCGATGGGGTTGAGGTCACGGCTTTGTGCAGGCCAGTCAAGTTCTTCCACATCGATCTCGACAAACCATTTCTGTATGGACCTCGCTTTGTGCACGGGGGCATTGTCATACTGAAACAGGAAAAGGCCTTCCCCAAACTGTTGCCACAAAGTTGGAAGTGCAGAATTGTCTAGAATGTCATTGTATGCTGTAGCGTTAAGATTTCCCTTCACAGGAACTAAGGGGCCTAGCCTGTTCCTCTTTCACCAAACTTTACAGTTGGTACTATGCATTCAGGCAGGTAGCGTTCTTCTGGCATCTGCCAACCCAGATTTGTCTGTTGGACTGCCAGGTGTTGAAGCGTGATTCAGCAGTCCAGCTTTACACCACTCCAGCTGACGCTTGGGATTGCGCATGGTTATCTTAGGCTTGTGTGCGGCTGCTCAGCCATGGAAACCCATTTCATGAAGCTCCAGACAAACAGTTATTGTGCCGACGTTGCTTCCAGAAGCAGTTTGGAACGCGGTAGTGAGTGTTGCAAACCAGGACAGACAGTTTTTACGCGCTATGCGATTCAGCACTCGACGGTCCCATTCTGTGAGCTTGTGTGGCCTACCACTTCGCGGCTGAGCCGTTGTTGCTCCTAGACATTTCCACTTCACAATAGCAGAACTTACAGTTGACCGGGGCAGATCTAGCAGGGCAGAAATTTGACGATTGACTTTTTCGAAAGGTAGCATCCTATGACAGTGCCACGTTGAAAGCCACTGAGCTCTTCAGTACGGGCCATTCTACTGCCAATGTTTGTCTATAGAGATTCCATGGCTGTGTGCTAGATTTTATAAACCTGTCAGCAACAGGTGTGGCTGAAATAGCTAAATCCACTCATTTCAAGGGGTGTCCACATACTTTTGGGCATGTAGTGTATCTAAATCAATAAGCATTCCAACAATGGGACACCATCCTCTGTGCACCATGCTTATTAAATAGAAACACGTCATGCAAACACAACTACAATGAACAAGCACAGTAACCTTTTCTCCTCTAAATCGCTGGCTTGGACAGAGCTGAGTCAATCACTGTCTCACCGGCATCGCCATGGGAGCAGAAACCTGGCAGCCATGTTGTAAAGTTACAGTCAAGCACAGAGCACAGAGCCGTCACATTGTTGTCTACTCACAGGAGGGTCTAGGTCCTCTGCCTGTACCGTGGCGACCACGGTCCCCTTGACTGCGTTGGGAGCTACCATGCCCCTGTACACCACCTGGCTGAACACTGGAGAGTAGTCATTCATATCCTGGAGAAGAAAGAGAGAAACACAACCATGTAATTAGTGAGATAAGTGTCTGAATCAACAGCTCTTTTGACTGTAAAAACCTACTACTGCAACGACTACTACAAACTACTGCTATTTCTGCTACTACTACTGCTAATACTACTACTACCACAAACTACTGCTATTTCTGCTACTGCTGCTACTACTACTACTGCTAATACTGCAATGACTACTACAAACTACTGCTATTTCTGCTACTACTGCTGCTAATACTACTACTACAACAACTACTACAAACTACTGCTATTTCTGCTACTGCTGCTACTACTACTGCTAATACTACTACTACAACGACTACTACAAACTACTGCTATTTCTGCTACTACTGCTGCTAATACTACTACTACAACGACTACTACAAACTACTGCTATTTCTGCAACTGCTGCTACTACTACTGCTAATAATACTACTACTACTGCAACGACTACTACAAACTACTGCTATTTCTGCTACTACTGCTGCTACTACTACTGCTAATACAACTACTACTACAAACTACTGCTATTTCAGCTACTGCTGCCACTACTACTGCTAATACTACTACTGATATTTCGGCTACTGCTGCTACTACTGCTTCTATTACTACTACTACTACTACAAACTACTGCTATTTCTGCTGCTGCTGCTACTACTACTGCTAATACTACTACTACTACTGCAACTACTACTACAAACTACTGATATTTCGGCTACTGCTGCTACTACTGCTTCTATTACTACTACTACTGCTGCTGCTGCTACTACAAACTACTGCTACTGCTACTACTTCAAACTACTGCTACTACTACTACTAAAAACTACTGCTACTACTACAAACTAATGCTACTGCTACAAACTAATACTAACAACTACTGCTACTACTACTACCACTGCTAATGCTACTAATACTGATACAACTCCTACTACTACTAGTACTACTGCTACTATTGCTACTGCTACTACTGCTACTACTACTACTACCACCGCTAATGCTACTAATACTGATACTACTACTACAACTGCTACTGCTACTACTACTACTATTGCTACTACTAATAATGCTACTAACACTGATATTACTGCTACTACTGCTACTACTACTGCTACTGCTATGACTATTGCTACTACCACTACTACAACTACTGCTACTACTACTGCTAATGCTACTAATACTGATACAACTTCTACTACTACTACTAAAAACTACTGCCACTGCTACTACCACTACAAACTACTACTACACACTACTGCTACTGCTGCTACTACTACTACTGCTACTAATACTGACAAAACTTCTACTACTGCTACTAAAATCTACTGCTACTACTACTACCACTACTACTGCAACTACTACTACAAACTACTGCTGCTACTACTACTACTGCTGCTACTACAACTACTAATACTGCTGCTGCTACCCCAATTAATACTACTGCTAATGCTACTAATACCGATACAACTTATACTACTGCTACTACAAACTACTGCTACTGCTGCTACCACTACTGCTACTACTAAAAACTACTGCTACTGCTACAAACTACTGCTACTGCTGCTGCTACTACTAAAAACTACTGCTACTACTAAAAACTACTGCTACTACTACTACTGCTACTACTACTGCTACTACTACGACTACTACTCCTATTGCTACTACTACTAATGCTACTAATACTGATACTACTCCAAATACAGTTACTACTGCTACTATTGCTACTACTACTACTACTGATAATGTTACTAATGCTGATACTACTATTACTGCTACTATTACTAATACTACTACTTTCTATTGCTACTACTACTACTGCTAATGCTACTAATACTATTCCTACTACTACTGCTATTACTGCTACTGCTATTACTACTACTACTGCTGCTACTACTACTATTGCTACTACAGCTACTACAAACTACTAATACTGCTGCTACTATTACTATCATTGATATTACTACTATTACTAACACTGATACAACTGCTACTGCTACTACTGCTACTACTGCTAATACTGCTACTACTACCACTACTAGTACTGCAACTACTACTGCTACTACTACTACTACTGCTACTAGTACTACTACTGCTACTAGTACTACTACTGCTAAAATCAAATTTACTGGTCACACACATATTTACCAGATGTTATTGCGAATGTAGCGAAATGCTTGTGTTCCTAGCTCCAAGAGTGCAGTAGTATCTAACAATACACACAAATCTAAAAGAATGGAATTAAGAAATATATAAATATTGGGACGAGCCATGTCAGAGTGTCATTGACTAAGATACAGTAGAGTACAGTATATACATTTAAAATGAGTAAAACAGAATGTAAACATTATTAAAGTGAATGGTGTTCCAGGTCTCTGAACATAGGGCAGCAGCCTCTAAGGTGCAGGGTTGAGTAACCGCTGAATAGTGTTCCAGGTCTCTAAACATAGGGCAGCAGCCTCTAAGGTGCAGGGTTGAGTAACCGCTGAATAGTGTTCCAGGTCTCTAAACATAGGGCAGCAGCCTCTAAGGTGCAGGGTTGAGTAACTGCTGAATAGTGTTCCAGGTCTCTAAACATAGGGCAGCAGCCTCTAAGGTGCAGGGTTGAGTAACCGCTGAATAGTGGTTCAGGTCTCTAAACATAGGGCAGCAGCCTCTAAGGTGCAGGGTTGAGTAACCGCTGAATAGTGTTCCAGGTCTCTAAACATAGGGCAGCAGCCTCTAAGGTGCAGGGTTGAGTAACCGCTGAATAGTGTTCCAGGTCTCTGAACATAGGGCAGCGGCCTCTAAGGTGCAGGGTTGAGTAACCGCTGAATAGTGTTCCAGGTCTCTGAACATAGGGCAGCAGCCTCTAAGGTGCAGGGTTGAGTAACCGCTATTTAATAGTCTGATGGACTTGAGATAGGCCATGCTACCATTACTACTACTACTACTACTGCTGCTACTGCTACTACTATTGCTACTACTACTCATACTGATGCTACTACTACTACTACTACTCATACTGCTGCTACTACTACTGCTACTAGTACTACTGCTCATACCGCTCCTACTACTACTACTACTGCTACTGCTGCTGCTACTACTGCTGCTGCTACTACTACTACTATGCTATAATAATAATAATAAAGATACCCCTCACATGTGGATGCTTCCAGTTGTCAGAATGAGAACTACTACAATAAGAAAGATAGCCCTCACAGTTAGATGCTCAGCATGAGAAGCATGTCTGTATAGTCAGGAGTTTGTAAACAGATACCCTCCATTCACATGCTGTATCTTCAAAGTGTTGGATTGATTTCAATTTTTTTGTGAATTAGTGAAGTAGCTAGCACCATCCCTGTCACTGCTGCTGGACATGGCAAACCATTTCCCCCTGCTCATCGTTCGGCGGCCTTTACAACTGTCAGCCTGGCCTAGAGAGTCTCCCATTAGCACTTAGGCAGAGCACTAAACCAAAATGTCATACAGAAATATCTAATTTACGTAATTATCAACACCCCTGAGTCAATACTTTGTAGAAACACCTTTGGAGGCGATGAGTCTCTAAGAGCTTTGCACACCTGGATTGTACAATATTTGCCCATTATTATTAAAAAACATGTTTCAAGCTATTGCTAGAGAGCCATTTTCAAGCAGATTAAAGTCAAAACTGTAACTAGGCCACTCAGGAACATTCAATGTCGTCTTGGTAAGCAATTTCAGTGTAGATTTGGTCTTGCCAGTGTAGATTTGGCCTTGTGTTTTAGGTTATTGTCCTGCTGAAAGGTGAATTTGTCTCCCACCTTCTGTTGGAAAGCAGACTGAACCAGGTTTTCCTCTAGGATTTTGCTTGTGCTTATTGCTGTATTCTGTTTATTTTTATCCTAATAAGCTCCCTAGTCCTTGCCGATGACAAGCATACCCATATCATGATGCAGCCACCACCATGCTTGATGTGATGTGTTGTGTTGGATTTGCCCCCAAACATTACACTTTGTATTCAGGACAAAAAGTTCATTTTTGGTACTATTACTTAAATGCCTTGTTGCAAACAGGATGCATGTTTTGTAATATTTCTATTCTGTACAGCCTTCCTTCTTTTCACTCTGTCATTTAGGTTAGTATTGTGGAGTAACCACAATGTTGTTGATCCATCCTGTTGATCCGTGCTTCTACACCTGCATTACTAGCTGTTTGGGGTTTTAGGCTGGGTGTCTGTACAGCACTTCGAGATATTAGCTGATGTACGAAGGGCTATATAAAATAAAATTGATTGATTGATTGATTGATAAGTTCTCATATCACAACCAATAAACTCTGTAACTGTTCTAAAATCCCCATTGGCCTGATGGTGAAATCCCTGAGCAGTTTCCCTCCTCTCCAGCAACTGAGTTAGGAAGGAAACCTGTATCTTTGTAGTGACTGGGTGTATTAATACACCTTCCAAACTATAATTAATAACTTCTCCATGCACAAAGGGATAGTCATGGTCTGCTTTTTTTATTTTTTACACATCTACCAATTGGTCCCCTTATTTGCGAGGCATTGAAAAACCTCCCTGGTCTTTGTGGTTAAGTCTGTGCTTCAAATTCACTACTCGATTGAGTGACCTTACAGATGTATGTGTGGGGTACAGAGATGGTGTAGTCATTCAAAAATTTTGTTTTTATTGAACACAGAATGAGTCCAAGCAACATATGCGATTTGTTAAGCACATTTTTACTCCTGAACTTATTTAGGCTGGCCATAACAAAGGGGTTGAATACTTATTGACTCAAGACATTTCAGCTTTAAAATGTTTATTAATTTCTAAAATGTTCAACGAACAAAATTCCACTTTGACATTATGGGGTATTGTGTGTAGATTAGTGACACAAAATCTCAATTTAATCAATTTTAAATTCAGCCTGTAACACAACAAAATGTGGAAAAAGTAAAGGGGTGTGAATGCTTTCTGAAGGCGCTGCACACTCAATAGCAGATCATGAGACTTCACTATGGTTGACACAGCGGGGCGTGCAGCGGAGGGACTGTTTTAACTTCAGGCTTGGGAGAGATCATTAGACCATGTGTGTGAACCACAATAGCAACAGCTTTATATGGAGCTATGCCAAACCCATAGTCACTGGTAGAGGACATCAGTACTCTATTTTCCTAAAGAAGTCTTATTTTCCAAAGACACTGTGTCTGACGATTGAAGAGGCCCAATAATGAGTGCTGCTACTTGGATAGCTTGGATCAGAACAGAAAACATCTAGAATCTGTCCAGTGGCTGCTCAACTATTCATCATTAAGACGGAGCTACATTCTATAGCATTCAATAGAGTATGTCGCCTCACAAAGTCCAAGATGAGGCCAGGCTAGTTCAGGTATCCAAATTACACATCCTTCCCTGGCTTCCTCGTGCTCACAGAATTTATACAAAAAAACATCCTTGGTACAGTACCTCGGCTTGTTAATAAAACCTAGCGGTTCTCTGAGTGAGTTTTGCTCTGGCAGAGTGGAAAATGCTGCGGCAAAGAATCTCAACTGTGTTATTGTGTTTCTATCGATGGTTTCCTCATCAAGTCTATACAACCCATAGAAGCGATCTCACAGCTTAATCACTCCGCTCTCCCTCTAGTCTCCACGGACCAGGCATCACATTACATTACCATCCTACACCGCACTGTCTCAACAGCAAATAATCATCGATTAGCATCGCCAGACAGAAAGGTACACTATCTGTTTCCCTGCCCTTTAGATACAGGAAGGAGGATGGATACATCTCATTTGTACTTTTCATTCCTTTTCCCATGTTGTTTGGCTGGTAAAACACACAGGTCATCCTATTCGTGACGAGTGAGGAGTTAGGAATGAGGGAGTGAGGGAGTGAGAATGCTACTGTACAACTATAATACTGTTCTAATATTCTACTGAACTACTGTAATAATGTCCTACTCTTCTAATAAAATGATGTTCTACTGTACTACTATAATATTGTACTACTGTTCTACTATACTATTGTTCTACTGTACTACCATACTACTCTTCTACTGTAATATTGTACTACTGTACTACTATAATACTGTTCTACTATAATACGGTTCTACTGTAAAACTGTTCTACTCTTCTAATGTACTACTATTCAACTGTTCTAATGTACTACTATAAAACTGTCCTACTGTACTACTATACTACTGTACTACCATAATACTGTTCTATTGTTCTAATGTACTACTGTAATACTGTTCTACTGTTCAAATGTACTACTATAATAATGTTCTACTGTTCTACTATAATACTTTTCTACTGTTCTACTAAAATACTGTTCTACTGTACTTCTATAATACTGTACTACTATACTACTGTAGTACTGTTCTACTGTACTACTGTTCAAATGTACTACTATAATACTGTTCTACTGTACTGCTATACTACTGTACTACGATAATACTTCTCTACTGTTCTACTACAATACTGTTCTACTGTACTGCTATACTACTGTACTACGATAATAGTTCTCTACTGTTCTACTACAATACCGTTCTACTGTACTACTGTACTACAATAACACTGGTCTACTGTACTACTATAATACTGTTCTAATGTTCTACTGTAATAATGTTCTACTGTTCTACTATAATACTGTTCTACTGTACTACTGTAATACTGTTCTACTGTACTACTGTAATACTGTTCTAATGTACTACTATAATACTGTTCTACTGTACTACTATAATACTGTACTACTACACTACTGTAGTACTGTTCTACAGCTCTACTGTAGTACTATAATACTGGTCTACTGTACTACTGTAATACTGTTCTAATGTACTACTATAATACTGTTTTACTGTACTACCGTAATACTGTTCTAATGTACTACTATAATACTGTTCTACTGTACTACTGTACTACTATAATACTGTTCTACTATAATACTGTACTACTACACTACTGTAGTACTGTTCCACAGCTCTACTGTTCCACAGCTCTACTGTTCTACAGTTCTACTGTACTACTATAATACTGTTCTATTGTACTACTGTTCTACTATAATACTGTTCTATTGTACTACTGTTCTACTATAATACTGTTCTATTGTACTACTGTTCAACTATAATTCTGTTCTACTGTTTATTTATTCATTTTATTTAACTCTACAAGTCAGTTAAGAACAAATTCTCATTTACAATGACGTCCTACCAAAAGGCCTCCTGCAGGGACGGGGGCCTGGGATTAAAAATAAATACAAGATAAATATAGGACAAAACACATATCACAACAAGAGAGACAACACTACATAAAGAGAAACCTAAAACAACAACATAGCAAGGCAGAAACACATGAGAACACAGCACGGTAGCAACACAACATAACAACAACATGGTAGCAACACAACATGGTAGCAGCACAAAACATGGTACAAACATTATTGGGCATAGACAACAGCACAAAGGGCAATTAGGTAGAGACAACAATACATCACACAAAGCAGCCACAACTGTCAGTAAGTGTCCATGATTGAATCTTTGAAAGAAGAGATTCAGATAAAACTGTCCAGTTTGAGTGTTTGTTGCAGCTCGTTCCAGTCGCTAGCTGCAGCGAACTGAAAAGAGGAGCGACCCAGGGATGTGTGCTTTGGGGACCTTTAACAGAATGTGACTGGCAGAACGGGTGTTGTATGTGGAGATTGAGGGCTGCAGTAGATATCTCAGATAGGGGGGAGTGAGGCCTAAGAGGGGTTTATAAATAAGCATCAACAAGTGGGTCTTGTGACGTGTATACAGAGATGACCAGTTTACAGAGGAGTATTGAGTGCAGTGACGTGTCCTATAAGGAGCATTGGTGGCAAATCTGATGGCCGAATGGTAAAGAACATCTAGCCACTCGAGAGCACTCTTACCTGCCGATCTATAAATTATGTCTCCGTACTCTAGCATGGGTAGGAAGGTCATCTGAATCAGGGTTAGTTTTGGCAGCTGGGGTGAAAGAGGAGCGATTGCGATAGAGGAAACCAAGTCTAGATTTAACTTTAGCCTGCATCTTTAATATGTGCTGAGAGAAGGACAGTGCACCGTCTAGCCATACTCCCACGTACTTGTATGAGGTGACTACCTCACGCTCTAAACCCTCAGAGGTAGTAATCACACCTGTGGGAAGAGGGGCATTATTCTTACCAAACCACATGACCTTTGTTTGGGAGGTGTTCAGAACAAGGTTAAGGGTAGAGAAAGCTTGTTGGACACTAAGAAAGCTTTGTTGTAGAGCATTTAACACAAAATCTGGGGAGGGGCCAGCTGAGACTGTATCATCTACATATAAATAGATGAGAGATTCCTACTGCCTGAGCTATGTTGTTGATATAAATTGAGAAGAGCGTGGGACCTAGCATCGAGCCTTGGGGTACTCCCTTGGTGACAGGCAGTGGCTGAGAGCAGATTTTCTGACTTTATACACTGCACTCTTTGAGAGAGGTAGTTAGCAAACCAGGCCAAAGACCCCTCAGAGAGACCAATACTCCTAAGCCGGCCCACAATAATGGAATGGTCTACCGTATCAAAAGCTTTGACCAAGTCAATAAAAATAGCACCACAATATTGCTTATAGAATCAAGGACAATGCTGACATCATTAGTCGCATTAGAAGGGGTGGGAGATGAGGAACTGTACTACTGTTTTACTGTTCTACTACAATGCTGCTCTAATGTTCTACTGTACTACTATAATACTGTTCTACTGCTCTACTGTACTACTGTACTACGATAATAATGGTCTACTGTACTACTATAATACTGTTCTACTGCTCTACTGTACTACTGTACTACCATAATAATGGTCTACTGTACTACTATAATACTGTTCTACTGTTCTACTGTTCTACTGTACTACTATAATACTGTACTACTGTATTACTGCTCTACTGTACTACTGTTCTACTGTACTACCATAATACTGTTCTACTGTACTACCATAATACTGGTCTACTGTACTACTATAATACTGTTCTACTATAATACTGTTCTACTATAATACTGTTCTACTATAATAATGTTCTAATGTTCTACTGTACTATTGTTCTACTGTACTACTATAATACTGTTCTACTGTACTAATGTTCTACTGTACTACTGTACTACTGTTCTACTGTACTACTGTACTACTGTTCTACTGTACTACTGTTCTACTATAATACTGTTCTACTGTACTAATGTTCTACTGTACTACTGTTCTACTGTACTACTATAATACTGTTCTACTGTACTACTATATTACTGTTCTATTGTACTACTGTTCTACTGTTCTACTATAATAATGTTCTAATGTACTATTGTTCTACTGTACTACTATAATACTGTTCTACTGTACTAATGTTCTACTGTACTACTGTTCTACTGTACTAATGTTCTACTGTACTAATGTTCTACTGTACTACTATAATACTGTTCTACTGTACTAATGTTCTACTGTACTACTGTTCTACTGTACTAATGTTCTACTGTACTACTATAATACTGTTTTACTGTACTAATGTTCTACTGTACTACTGTTCTACTGTACTAATGTTCTACTGTACTACTATAATACTGTTCTAATGTACTACTGTTCTACTATAATACTGTTCTACTGTTCTAATGTTCTACTGTACTACTGTTCTACTGTACCACTCAGCGTCATTCCGATGCCAACGGCAGGCTAATCTCCATTCAGCAAGTGTCTGGTGGTTAATCTTCTGAAACATAATAAATCAGATGGCCACTGACAAAATAGAGCCCTCAAAAACCTAATGACCATCAAGACATAAAATACCACAGCACTGTACTACAGTAACAATCTGTCAGCTTGTCTTTTGTCAGGCCAGGAGAAATGAGAGGTAGCTGGATGATCATTTATCTCTCTTTAGCTCCGTGGTGATGAGGGTGGCTAGTGGTTTCAGACCAGAGGGATATATGGGGGAAAGAGAGAGAGCGAGAGAGAGAGAAAGAGTCACACGGCAAATCAACATGGTGAAGTCTGTGGATTCATATAGAAACCGTAACAGTGTTATATTAACACACTGCTTAGCAGTTGTGTAAAATACTTAAGTAAAAATACTTTAAAGTACTACTTAAGTAGTTTTTTGTGGTACTTTTTACTCCATACATTAACCCTGACACTCAAAAGTACTTGTTACATTTTGAATGCTTAGCAGAACTGGAAAATGGTCTAATTCACACACTAATCAAGAGAACATCCCTGGTCATCCCTACTGCCTATAGTCTGGCGAACTCACTAAACACAAATGCATCTTTTGTAAATAATGTCTGAGTGTTGGAGTGGTCCCCTGGCTATCCAGACATTTTTTAAACAAGAAAATGGTGCCGTCTGCTTTGCTTAATATAAGGAATTTGAAAATGTATACTTTTACTTCTACTTTTGATACTTAAGTATATTTGAGCAATTACATTTACTTTTGATACTTAAGTATATTTAAAACCAAATACTTTTAGACTTTTACTCAAGTACTATTTTACTGGGTGACTTTCACTTTTACTTCAGTAACGTTCTATTAAGTTGTCTATACGTTTACTCAAGAATGACAATTGGGTACTTTTTCCACCACTGCTGTGTAAAGTATAAAGCCCTATTCAAATATTTCCCAGAGTGCCTTGCCTTTCGAGTAAATTGTAGAGTTAGCAGCTATGACTTTATTTGTTAGTGACAGAGACGTGGTTGTTGCATTCATTCATTTTCGGTCCTATGGAGATCCTAAGCGAATATGTTAGCAATATGCAGTTGAAGTCGGAAGTTTACATACACCTTAGCCAAATACATTTAAACTCCGTTTTTCACAATTCCTGACATTTAATTATAGTAACAATTCCCTGTCTTAGGTCAGTAAGGATCACCACTTTATTTTAAGAATGTGAAATGTCATAATCATAGTAGAGAGAATTATTTATTTCAGCTTTTATTTATTTCATCACATTCCCAGTGGGTCAGAAGTTTACCTACACTCAATTAATATTTGGTAGCATTGCCTTTAAATTGTTTAACTTGGGTCAAACGTTTCGGGTAGCCTTCCACAAGCTTCCCACAATAAGTTGGGTGAATTTTGGCCCATTCCTCCTGACAGTGGTGGTGTAACTGTCAGGTTTGTAGGCCTCCTTGCTCGCACACGCTTTTTCAGTTCTGCCCACAAATGTTCTATAGGATTGAGGTCAGGGCTTTGTGATAGCTACTCCAATACCTTGACTTTGTTGTCCTTAAGCCATTTTGCCACAACTTTGGAAGTATGCCTGGGGTCAATGTCCATTTGGAAGACCCATCTGCAACCAAGCTTTAACTTCCTGACTGATGTCTTGAGATGTTGCTTCAATATTTCCACATAATTTCCCTGCCTCATGATGCCATCTATTTTGTGAAGTGCACCAGTCCCTCCTGCAGCAAAGCACCCCCACAACATGATGCTGCAACCCCCATGCTTCACGGTTGGGATGGTGTTCTTCGGCTTGCAAGCCTCCCCCTTTTCCCTCCAAATATAACGATGGTCATTATGGCCAAACAGTTCTATTTTTGTTTCATCAGACCAGAGGACATTTCTCCAAAAAGTATGATCTTTGTTCCCCTGTGCAGTTGCAAACCATAGTCAGTTTTTTTTATGGTGGTTTTGGAGCAGTGGCTTCTTCCTTGCTGAGTGGCCTTTCAGGTTATGACGATATAGGACTCGTTTTACTGTGGATATAGATACTTTTGTACCGGTTTCCTCCAGCATCTTCACAAGGTCCTTTGCTGTTGTTCTGGGATTGATATGCACTTTTCGCACCAAAGTACGTTCATCTCTAGGAGACAGAACGCGTCTCCTTCCTGAGCGGTATGACAGCTGCGTGGTCCCATGGTGTTTATACTTGCGTACTATTGTTTGTACAGATGAACGTGGTACCTTCAGGCGTTTGGAAATTGCTCCCAAGGATGAACCAGACTTGTGGAGGTCTACATTTTTTTTTCTGAGGTCTTGGCTGATTTCTTTTGATTTTCCCATGATATCAAGCAAAGAGGCACTGAGTTTGAAGGTAGGCCTTGAAATACATCCACAGGTAAACCTCCAATTGACTCAAATGATGTCAATTAGCCTATCATAAGCTTCTAAAGCCATGACATCATTTTCTGGAATTTTCCAAGCTGTTTAAAGGCACAGTCAACTTAGTGTATGTAAACTTCTGACCCACTGGAATTGTGATTCAGTGAATTATAAGTGAAATAATCTGTCTGTAAACAATTGTTGGAAAAATGAGTTGCGTCATGCACAAAGTAGATGTCCTAACCGACTTGCCAAAACTATAGTTTGTTAACAAGAAATTTGTGGAGTGGATGAAAAACGAGTTTTAATGACTCCAAGTGTATGTAAACTTCCGACTTCAACTGTACAGTATATCTTTCTTTTATTACACAATACCATATGTATTTCATAAGGCCTTATTTTGAGGGCCTATTTTTACCCTAATTGAGGAGCCTGAAACTCATACACGTCCCTTTCATTGTTTGTTTTAATATCTATGTTTGTGAACAATTATAATTATTTTAACACTGGAGAATTTGCTGTGCATGTATCTATGAACAAAAAAAACAAGTATTCTGCCACACTTCTGCATTTTCCCCTTTGAATGATGGCTTTGGCTTGTGACTGATAAACTTAATGGCTTAACTGATGGGGCTCTGTTATGGAGGAGGCAGAGGCAAGGTTGTTTCCTTACCGTTATCTTTACAGTGACAGTGGCCAGGCCTGGGGGCATGCTCTCTTCATTGTCCAGGGCTTCCACCACGAAGGTGTAGGTATGGTTCGAGGCTGCCAGGGTCTCAAAGTCCAGCGTCTGCAGCACAGAGAGCTCTCCAGTCACTGGGTTGACGGCAAAAAGTTGTCTGGCCTCCTGGGTCCGGATAGAGAAGGTGATGTTGGAGTCCAGGTCAGCGTCTTTGGCCTGGAGGAGGAGGAGGAGGAGGTGGAGGTGGAGAAGGAGGATGAGGAGGACGAGGAGAAGGTATGAAGGAGGAGGAGGAGGAGGAGGAAGAGGAGGTGGAGGAGAAGGTATGAAGGAGGAGGTGGAGGTGGAGAAGGAGGAGCAGGAAGGAATACTGTGGGTAATGGTTCAGTGTCCCATATTAGTCTCGTCTATAGGACCTGATATACAGTAACTTTTACAGTAGTTATAAAAAAAAGTATTACGTAAGTAACATTTCCCTATTTGATAAGAACCCAACAGCCAGAAAATGATACGAATTATACAGCATTTTTCAACCTTTATTTAAACCTGAGTCCCTTATTCAGGCGACAAGCAATTCTAGTTTCTACAGAATGGCAACTCGTCACACAAATCACAGTTATCTCCAGTAATAACTACTCAAATCCATTGTCAGGAGGGAGGCCACTATTAATGGATTCATCCCTGTCTGTGTGTCTGTGGAGTGCTTTCAGGTGGAGGTGAGTGTGTTAACATGGAGGGTGTAACGGGGAAGAATATCTTTGGGCCTATACACAGATAAACCCCCTACCGTGCTAGCTCAGTCATCAGTGGCCCCACTAATTTGCCCAAAATATCAGCGTATCAGCAGTTCGGTGTGGCGTGGGGAGCGACGGAAGGTGATGATAGGTTTGTCACTGCTCCGGGATCAGTGTACTTGGACCAGACAGTCATTGTCACGGCAACTGTCAATCAACCAACCCCACCTGAAATGTCCCATGATTAGCCCAACACAGGGAGACATGACTGGTCTCATAAAAAAGTATTCTCTGGGCTGACCAACAACAAATAACCACAATTCTAGTTAGTCCAGGATCAACTTTAGGATCAAAGAAGAAGGTTATTTTAAAACACAAATAATCACAATTCTAAAAGGAAAGGTTCTTGTTAAACACAAATACACACAATTCTAGAAACAGGTTCTTGAAAAATAATGGGGAAAAATTGGGTGGTTTGTCTTTTTCGGTTTCTATTTCACTCAGAGAGTCATGTTCTGTTTGTTTGTTTGTATGGTTGGTTTGTTGGTATAGATACTTGGTGTAATTTGATGTAACAAAAGGCAGTGACCGCTGTGCGGGAATCTGAAGCTCCTGTTTGCCCTTTCCTGGCAGAATGTGACTGAATAGCGAGGCCATGTCTGAGGTTTTGATATCCTCTGTCAATATGCTCTAGGCTAACCATGTACCTCCTGGCTTTGTGTGCTTTGATGTACAAGAGGATGCATTTGGACTGTGGAGTGTTTGAAGTAGTATATACCCCTGCTGCTGAGTGTGTATGGAGCATGTTGTGCACTCTTGGACACACACACACACACAAACACACACACATATACAAACACACACACTCACGGTAAACTGCAGGATGACTGTGTTCTTAGGACTATTCTCCGGCAGATTGACCGTATAGGATGGTTGTGAGAACACTGGACTGTTATCATCCACATTCAGCACGGTCACCGACAGAGTCAGTGTGGTCCTCCTGGGGTCCTCCACCGCTCCGTCCTCCGCCTCCACGATGAGGTCATACTGACCCTTGACCTCTCGATCCAAAGGCACTGCGGTGGAGATGGTACCGTTGGAGTTGATCCTGAAGAGGTCGGCGTGTTTGACCAGTCGGTAGCGCACCTGGCCATTAACCCCCGCGTCTGGATCTGTGGCCTGGATGGAGAGATGGAGGGATGGATGGATAGATGGAGGGATGAATAAATAGACAGATGGATGGATGGATGGAGGGATGTATGGATAGATGGAGGGATGTATGGATAGATGGAGGGATGTATAGATAGACGGATGGATGGATGGATGGATGGATGGATAGATGGAGGGATGGATGGGTAGATAGATGGATAGATGATGGATGGATGGATAGATAGATAGATGGATAGATAGATAGATGGATAGATAGGAGGGATGGAGGGATGGATGGATGGATGGATGATGAGGGAGACACAGGGGGAGTTAGACCATCCATATGGTAAGCATCATGCATAAACCAATAGGGAGGAACACACACACACACACACGACGAGACACCTGTTTCAATAGCAGGGAGAGAGCAGTACACAGGCCCCAAGCTGACAGCCTTAAACAGGTACAGTGTTACAGTTTAACCCACTCTCCAAACTGTGTCCTCTGTAATGCAAATGAAGAACATTGTGCAAGTTAAGCAGCGCTGTCTGTATACTGTAAGGCTTGTATTGTATTCCGCATTAATCCCTCCATTTCTCTTCAGGATTTGATCGAGGTTGAGGACAGTGGAGGAGGTTTTCCAACCCACTCTAATGAGGTAACGGAATATATAGCTCATGCAAAGAAGAAATTACATATCTCAGAAGCCTTTTAGACCTCCAATGTACAGGAACATTCTCCTGCAACAGGGTGATCAAATGAAGATCCTGCATCTGTACTGGGAGGTCTTTGTAGGAATGAGACGCCATGATCCCATTGAATAAAGGAGGATCAAGACATAACATCTCACCTCGAGATTGGGAGCTAGAAGTCATTGATAGATGAAAAGATACACGATCTTGAAAATTAAACATATTCTACTAAAAGATGAGTGATAATTTACTTTGGAAAAGGTTTCTTTTCAGAGAACATTTCTTTTCGACCAGAGATAATGAGACAGGATTGGATTTAAATTTTCATACGCATAAAAACGAAAATTGCCTTCACTCAAAGCATATTGCAAAAAATACCCAAATGATGTTCCTGCTGTTAATGTCTGGTGTGCAACATCCTACCATGCGAAATAACAAAGAACATGTTGGCTCGACTGTATTCTGAAAGCACAACAGCCAGGCCAAAAGCATGACGGTAGCTACAGTATCCAGTCAGTGATGGAATTAATTCAATACATTTTTATTACCTTCTAAAGGATCCAGGGCCTGGTAATGAAAGCATACATTTTTCAGAAAATCAATTAAAAGTTCATTAAAACCTGTATGGAAGAGAAGCAGAGATATGTCTTACACCGTGCATCACCCCAGACCCGGTAAACACCACAATTTGGGAATAGTGTCATTATCTAGTGAGGAAGAGACTGCACGCCGAGCCAGAGAGAGAACAGTGATTTCTGCTTCACTTGTCTTGCTGCCTGCTCTCTCTCGTAAAGTGAATGCAGTAATGGGTCTTGCTGGCTTGATAAACAGAGCAAAATGCCGCTCAGTAGCAGGCAGAATGTGCCAAGTAAAACATTGGAGATGGGCTGATAGTGCTATCAACGAGATAATAGAAGCAAACTAGACAAGTCTTAGACATCAATTCCAATCAGGCAACGATTTTCATCCCGTCGCTGACACATATTCAAACTCATTTGTCTTGCAGACAGTACCTTGGATCACTTCGATCAACATTATACCACAAACCCCCGAGGTGCCTTATTGCTATTATGAACTGGTTACCATCGTAATTAGAACAGTAAAAAAATGTTTTTGTCATACCTGTGGTATACGGTCTGATATACCACGGCTGCCAGCCAATCAGCATTTAGGGCTCGAACCACCCAG
Organism: Salvelinus alpinus; assembly: GCF_045679555.1. NCBI lineage: Eukaryota > Metazoa > Chordata > Actinopteri > Salmoniformes > Salmonidae > Salvelinus > Salvelinus alpinus. The sequence continues at coordinate 15,801,068 of NC_092088.1, read as the reverse complement.
TTTATAAATAATACCACAACACACAAGGTTGCCCACCGTCGGTACTACAGTTTTTTCTGAATGCTTAAACACTAACAGTGATTCTTGAGGCACTATCTCTGAAACCATTAACACTTGTAGCCAATGCACTTACCAAGTGTGCTAAACTGAATGCACGTTCTCTGCTTTACACTCAGTGTGTAATTTTACAACACACTTTTTGCAAAACTGTAAACACAACTCACTGCTTTACACTCAGTTTGCAATGTAATAACACACTTCTAGAAAAACTGGAAACATTGGTCTCTACAATGCTACACTATTTCGCCAATTGCCTTTTCACATTGACAAATGTGAAAACACTTTTATATAATGAGTTAACTTACAAATCAGTGCTTGAGCACTATAAATAGTCCACAGGTAAACACTTGGTTTGGACAACAATGGAGGCCAATATTGGACAGAGAGTAAGAGGGGTGAGAACTATAGGAGGAGGAAGAGGACGAGGAGCACGAGGAGGAGTTGAAGAAGTAAGAGGAGGAGGAGGAGGAAGAGGAGGACGAGGAGGTGAAGTAGGACGAGGGAGAAGGAGAGGATGGGGAAGAGGAAGGGGAGTCAGGAACACAATAACTGATGAAATCAGAGCGACTGTGGTTGACCATGTTGTCAATCATGGGATGAGCATGACGGAGGCTGGGCAGCGGGTTCAACCAAATCTGAGCCGCTATACTGTTGCAGGTATCATCTGGATATTTCGAAATGAGAACCAGTAAGTAACTGTAAGTGCTTTAATCTTACTGGTACAGTAATATGTACTGTACTTTCATAATGAGAAGGATCTATCACTAAAACCATTTAAATGTTTTTACAGAACTCCAGTATCTGGTGGAAGAGGTTGACTGTTCACCCCAGAGCAGGAGACCCACATTGTAAATATGGTCATTGCAAATAACTGCATCAGACTCAGAGAACTGCAGGACCACATAATGGCAGATAACACCATATTTCAAAACGTCAACAGAGTGAGTCTCTCTGCACTGTCTCGTTAGGATGAAGCAGCTGCACAGAGTCCCTTTCGAAAGTAACTCAGACCGTGTAAAACAACTGAGATATGAATATGTGCAGGTAAGCTATACTTTCCTATCATTGGTACTGGATCTGGAAGTGTATGGTGCTACATCATATTGACTGATCCCTGTCTTTTCCTACTGTGCTACATTGTCTTGTCTCTTTCAGAGAGTCATGGAGCTAGAAGCAGATGCAGTGTATCAGAAGCAGATGCAGTGTATCATGAGCTAATATATGTGGACGAGACAGGTTTCATCCTTGCAAAAACAAGGGGCCGCGGCAGAAATATCATTGGACACCGTGCCATCATCAACGTCCCGGGACAACGTGGTGGCAACATAACAATGTGTGCGGCTATTAGTCAAAACGGCATCCTTCACCATCATGCAATCCTAGGCCCATACAACACTGCACACATTATCACATTTCTGGACACCCTCAACAACAGACTAATCCTAATGACCAGGGGCCAGAACAGACCAGGTACATTATCATCTGTGACAGTGTTAGTTTCCACCGGGCTGCTGTGGTCCGCAATTGGTTCACAGGTCACCCACTTTTCATGGCACTCAATATCCCCCATACTCTCCGTTCTTGAATTCTATTGAAGAATTCTTCTTTGCATGGCGTTGGAAGGTGTATGATCGCCAGCCCCACCAATGCATACCCCTTCTACAGGCAATAGAGGAGGCATGTGGAGACGTGGATCAGGGGCCATGCCAGGCCTGGATACGGCACTCCAAGCCATACTTTCCACGCTGCCGAGCTCAAGACAACATGTTTAAAAAAAAAATGTATTTCACCTTTATTTAACCAGGTAGGCAAGTTGAGAACAAGTTCTCATTTACAACTGCGACCTGGCCAAGATAAAGCAAAGCAGTTCGACACATATAACAACACAGAGTTACACATAGAGTAAAACAAACATACAGTCAATAATACAGTAGGAAAATAAGTATTTATACAATGTGAGCAAATAAGGTGAGATAAGGGAAGTAAAGGCAATAAATAGGCCATGGTGGCAAAGTAAATACAATATAGCAAGTAAAACACTGGAATGGTTGATTTGCAGTGGAAGAATGTGCAAAGTAGAGATAGAAATAATGGGGTGCAAAGGAGCAAAATAAATAAACAAATAAATACAGTAGGGGGAGAGGTAGTTGTTTGGGCTAAATTATAGATGGGCTATGTACAGGTGCAGTAATCTGTGAGCTGCTCTGACAGCTGGTGCTTAAAGCTAGTGAAGGAGATAAGTGTTTCCAGTTTCAGAGATTTTTGTAGTTCGTTTCAGTCAATGGCAGCAGAGAACTGGAAGGAGAGGCGGCCAAAGGAGGAATTGGCTTTGGGGGTGACCATTGAGATATACCTGCTGGAGTGCGTGCTACGGGTGGGTGCTGCTATGGTGACCAGTGAGCTGAGATAAGGCGGGCTTTACCTAGCAGAGACTTGTAGATGACCTGGAGCCAGTGAGTTTGGCGACTAGTATGAAGCGAGGTCCAGCCAACGAGAGCGTACAGGTCGCAGTGGTGGGTAGTATATGGAGCTTTGGTGACAAAACAGATGGCACTGTGATAGACTGCATCCAATTTGTTGAGTAGGGTGTTGGAGGCTATTTTGTAAATGACATCACCGAAGTCGAGGATCGGTAAGATGGTCAGTTTTACAAGGGTATGTTTGGCAGCATGGGTGAAGGATGCTTTGTTGCGAAATAGGAAGCCAATTCTAGATTTAACTTTGGATTGGAGATGTTTTATGTGAGTCTGGAAGGAGAGTTTACAGTCTAACCAGACACCTAGGTATTTGTAGTTGTCCACATATTCTAAGTCAGAACCGTCCAGAGTAGTGATGCTGGACGGGCGGGCAGGTGCAGGCAGCGATCGGTTGAAGAGCATGCATTTAGTTTTACTTGTATTTAAGAGCAGTTGGAGGCCACGGAAGGAGAGTTGTATGGCATTGAAGCTCGTCTGGAGGGTTGTTAACACAGTGTCCAAAGAAGGGCCAGAAGTATACAGAATGGTGTCGTCTGCGTAGAGGTGGATCAGAGACTCACCAGCAGCAAGAGCGACATCATTGATGTATACAGAGAAGAGAGTCGGCCCAAGAATTGAACCCTGTGGCACCCCCATAGAGACTGCCAGAGGCCCGGACAACAGGCCCTCAGATTTGACACACTGAACTCTATCAGAGAAGTAGTTGGTGAACCAGGCGAGGCAATCATTTGAGAAACCAAGGGTGTTGAGTCTGCCGATGAGGATGTGGTGATTGACAGAGTCGAAAGCCTTGGCCAGGTCAATGAATACGGCTGCACAGTATTGTTTCTTATCGATGGCGGTTAAGATATCATTTAGGACCTTGAGCATGGCTGAGGTGCACCCATGACCAGCTCTGAAACCAGATTGCATAGCGGAGAAGGTACGATAGAATTCGAAATGGTCGGTGATCTGTTTGTTAACTTAGCTTTCGAAGACCTTAGAAAGGCAGGGTAGGATAGATATAGGTCTGTAGCAGTTTGGGTCAAGAGTGTCCCCCCCTTTGAAGAGGGGGATGACCGCAGCTGCTTTCCAATCTTTGGGAATCTCAGATGACACGAAAGAGAGGTTGAACAGGCTAGTAAAAGGGGGTTGCTACAATTTCTGCAGATAATTTTAGAAAGAAAGGGTCCAGATTGTCTAGCCCGGCTGATTTGTGGGGGTCCAGATTTTGCAGCTCTTTCAGAACATTAGCTGACTGGATTTGGGAGAAGGAGAAATGGGGAAGGCTTGGGCGAGTTGCTGTGGGAGGGTGCAGTGCTGTTGACCGGGGTAGGGGTAGCCATGTGGAAAGCATGGCCAGCCGTAGAAAAATGCTTATTGAAATTCTCAATTATAGTGGATTTATTGGTGGTGACAGAGTTTCCTATCCTCAGTGCAGTGGGCAGCTGGGAGGAGATGCTCTTATTCTCCATGGACTTTACAATGTCCCAGAACTTTTTTGAGTTTGTGTTGCAGGAAGCAAGTTTCTGCTTGAAAAAGCTAGCCTTGGCTTTTCTAACTGCCTGTGTATATTCGTTTCTAACTTCCCTGAAAAGTTGCATTTCACGGGGGATGTTCGATGCAAATGCAGAACGCCACAGGATGTTTGTGTTGGTTAAGGGCAATCAGGTCTGGAGAGAATCAAGGGCTGTATCTGTTCCTGGTTCTACATTTCTTGAATGGGGCATGCTTATTTAAGATGGTGAGGAAGGCATTTTTAAAGAATAACCAGGCATCCTCTACTGACGGAATGAGGTCAATATCCTTCCAGGATACCAGGGCCAGGTCGATTAGAAAGGCCTGCTTGCTGAAGTGTTTCAGGGAGCGTTTGATAGTGATGAGTGGAGGTCATTTGACCGCTGACCCATTACGGATGCAAGCAATGAGGCAGTGATTGCTGAGATCTTGGTAGAAAACAGCAGAGATATATTTGGAGGGCAAGTTGGTTAGGATGATATCTATGAGGGTGCCCATGTTTACGGCTTTGGGGTTGTACCTGGTAGGTTCATTGATCATTTGTGTGAGATTGAGGGCATCAAGCTTAGATTGTAGGATGGCCGGGGTGTTCTTTAGAGGGTGGTCTTTAGCAGGCGGCAACGGTGAGAGACTTGTTTTTAGAGAGGTGGATTTTTAAAAGTAGAAGTTCAAATTGTTTCGGTACAGACCTGAATAGTAGGACAGAACTCTGCAGGCTATCTCTGCAGTAGATTACAACACCGCCCCCTTTGGCCGTTCTATCTTGTCTGAAAATGTTGAAGTTAGGGATGGAGATTTCAGAGTTATTGGTGGTCTTCCTAAGCCAGGATTCAGACACAGTTAAGACATCCGGGTTGGCAGAGTGTGCTAAAGCAGTGAATAAAACAAACTTAGGGAGGAGGCTTCTAATGTTAACATGCATGAAACCAAGCTAGGCTAGGCACTGCAGGGCCGGGATTCACCTCTACATCACCAGAGGAACAGAGGAGGAGTAGGATAATGGTACGGCTAAAAGCTATGAGAATTGGACGTCTAGGACGTCCGGAACAGAGAGTAAAAGGAGCAGGTTTCTGGGGGCGATAAAATAGATTCAATGTATAGTGTACAGACAAAGGTATGGTAGGATGTGAATACAGTGGAGGTAAACCTAGGCATTGAGTGATGATGAAAGAGATATTGTCTGTAGAAACATAATTGAAACCAGGTGATATCTTCGCATGTGGGGGTGGTGGAACTGAAGGGTTGGATAAGGTATAATGAGCAGGGCTTAAGGCTCTACAGTGAAATAAGCCAATAAACACTAACCAGAATAGCAATGGACAAGGCATATTGACATTAAGAAGAGGCATGCTTAGCCGAGTGATCATAAGGGTCCAGTGAGTAGTGAGGTTGGTTGGGGTCACGACGATTCAGACAGCTAGCAAGCTAGCAGAAGATTGAGGTCTGTTTTTAGCCACCCTGTGCGTTTCCGTTGGTAGATTAGTGGGGTTCCGTGTGGTAGAGGGGACCAATCCTATTGTCAAAATAGTTATAGTGGCCCAAGAAGATTGTTTGATATACCTGTTCAGATAGCAGCCGATATGCTCAAGACAGCTAACGATTAGCGGGCTGCAGTTAGCAGATGGGCCTTCAGGTTACGTCGCGATGGAGGGGCCAGTTGGATAACTCCCTTGGGCAGATAACGTCGGTAGTCCAGTCGTGAAGGCACGGTGGGGCTCCGCATCGGCAGTAAAACGGGTCCGGATAGGTGATTGTAGCCCAGGAGTGGATGATGGAACTCTTCAGCTGGCTAGCTCCGGGATAATTGGTGTTTGCTCCGGAATCGACGTTAGCCAATAGTCACTCGGATAGCAGCTAGTTAGCTGCAAGATCCAGGTGTAAATGTCCAGAGCTTGCGGTAGATGTAACATGTAACATGTGATGTGGATGAAGTCTTATGGCCGGACCCACAAAGAAGGTGAGATGGAGCCACATTTGTTTATGTTCTTTTTTTCCTAGCACAAATGTTTTTGTTTTCTTCTACTGTGCTTTTGTTGTTTGAGGAGTGTTAGAACATTTTCCGCTTATTTGTATTGATAGTGTGTTATGTTCGGAACACACATCCATACTTTACACATTTGGATACATGTGTGTATGTGTGTTTACTACATGTATGACAAAACTTTATTGCAAACTGCTATGCCCTGCAAACAGAAAAAGCAAAAGCCAAAAGTGTTTTTAATTTATACCATCAGTGCGTAGTTGGTGCTTTGTGTGCTCATTCAAATGACGGTTTGTGTGTACTGTAGACGCAAAAAAAAACATTTTTTTAAAGAGTTTGAAGAGTTTTTACAATAATTGTTTGCTTTTGAAAGAGATGTATCATGTTTTGCTGGTTTGGTGTAAGGTTTTGTGGTTGGTGTGTAGAGCTTTGCAAAAATAGCCTATAGTTTCAAAGATAGTGCCTAAGCAATCAGAAAAACCTGTAATAACCATGCGTTGGCAGATTGAGGAAGGGCAGATGGTTGAGTGCTTAGTGTTCCATAAAGGCTTGCTCATTTCGATGTGCATACTGTAGCCTCTGTAGCCTCACAAATCCCACTTGTCTTATCATATGCTGAGCCAGTATGAGCGACTTGCTGATCAATTGCACATTCCGAGATGTTATTGCAGTAATTGATCATATCTGAGAGCTTATTTGATCAAATATTTCAGTTTGGGGGAGAGTTAGTGTTGATGGTCATGTTTGGCAGAGATATATTCTGATAGCACACTTCAGGGCCTCTGGCCAGCGTTAATGTGGCTTGTGGTCCATGGTTTTGCTCCAGGTTAGCTGTGGGGGCGACAAACATGGAATGTTAGGGTTGGGAGCGTGTCCCAAACTCTCCACTGGAGGCCATGTTATGTGGTTGGAATGATTTTCAGTTTGGAGGAAACGAAGGGTCAGGTTTGGGAGTCTAGCCACGCACGCACAGGCGCGCGCACACACACACACACACACACACACACACACACACACACACAGTGGTGGAGTGTATACACAAGTATTCGCTCTTTGTCTACTTATATTTTAGTGGGCATTGCCTATACCCTCTTCTTAATCCCCATTGATGAATATCAAAGTAGTGTAGTGGAGGTATACGCCATATCAATTAATTGGACTGATGGAACAGATCGGAATGTTTAGCTTAACATTTTGATAAATTATGATTTCTTCACATTTTAGGCGCAGTAACGTACACACGGCAAAACGCAGTTCTAAAATGCACACCAAATATGTGAGCGGACAGAGATGGACATATCTGCTAGAATTGTTAAAAGAATGGAGATCTAAAGATGCAACAACTATCATGTGTTGCTAATATGACTAGGATAATGCCATTGGCTGCTAGACATTGGAAAAAAAGAATAGAACAAATAGAACAGGAGAACACATAATGAGGAAGTCTTTATACAAATAATTGCCTCCACCTTTCTATGGTGGGGTTTGGGCTATAGGCTACTTGAAGACATGTCTCATAATATGAAGTAAAACATCCAGATTTCAAACAATTATGGAACAGGAAAAATATAGATAGTAATGAAAGGCCTAACTCTTCTGGTAGATGGAAAGGCTTTCCCAAAAACCTTCTCTATTAAATATTAGCTACAAAGTAGCCTATGCTTACCTGGCATTATTTGCATAAATCCAGTGGCCATTAATTTTGCAAACCTCATCTCATGTGCTACAGAAACAATGCTAATCAAACAACAGTGCTAGGTGCCTGCACACTTCAATTAAACTGTAACTACACAAAAAAACTACATGTATTGGATTTTTTACTTCAAAGGTTGTCTGCTGGTGTGATTTAAGCATTGTTATGTACTTTGAGAGCAAAAACCTGAAAAAATGGAAACCTTTGAATTTCTGACTCAGTTGACAGCCTCATTTATCTGTTTCAATAGTAGGCCTACTATTAACGTACTGCACAGTACAGCTTGGGTTGGCCTGACTGTGAAAGACCAATATGGGATTCATCATTTTAGGTCATTCCGTCTGGATCTCACTGTATCTCATATAATCTTTTACATAGGGTGCCTTTCCTTCGCCGGACGGGCAGTTTGGAATTTTTTGGGCATACCCACTTCTCCAGGCACTACCACACACACACACACACACACACACACACACACACACACACACACACACACACACACACACACACACACACACACACACACAACACACACACACACACACACACACACACACACAGGTAAACAATCTAATGATTCACAACACAGCGGTCTGCTGTACTGTACAAAAAAAGCACAGAGTCCCACCAAAGATGTCTGCCTACATTATCCTCCGCTTATTCCACAAACAATCCCCAGCCCTATTATCCACACCACTAATTACAGCTCCTCGCAGCTTAACAGAGCCCAACAAAGCGACTCATTATGGGATGTCCCTGAACATGACAAATGATTAAAATTTCATTTATTTAATTGGAAAATTATTAACAGCGGACCGGGCAGGGAGCCCTCCCTTTAACTGTAAGAGGTAAATATTGTGTTTTTTATAGTTTTTGAACGCTGTTGCCATAGTGATAACAGAAAGATACGGGCCCTCCCTGCTCTGGGGCTCTTGGCAGCTGGGCACACATGCTGGGAGACCGGGGGGGATCGGCAGGCCAAGCGGGGAGTTGGGCCTTGGCACCCTCACATCCCTGAGGGCCACTAACTACAATTAGCCAAATGGGACAGGGAGAGTTAGCGGGAGACAGACACCAGAGTCACAGAGGAACAGTAGGGTGTACTGCTGCAAGCCAGGTACATGTAAGTTAAACCGCATTGGGACAGACTTTCAATGTCAAAGGCCCCTTGGACATTATGCCAATGCAAGCTGCAATATACATGTTCATAGATTCAGTACCACAGAAATATTACTCCACACGGATAACCAGCCACAGTACACTGACTTAGTCATCAGACAGATCTACTGTATCTTAACATGAGTCCATTCTACAAGGGTCTATGGATGAGTCAGTAATGTGGATTATACAGTGAGTACACAGTATGGCAGACATAAGGGCAGACTTACCTTTACTTGGCCCACAAAAGAGTTGGCCTCCTCCTCTGTAACCGTTAGGTTTTGGGGCAGGAGCGGATCGAAGACAGGGTCATTATCGTTGACATCAGTGACCACAATATTCACAGTGGCCGTGGAGGTCTGGAAGCACAGAATAAAAAACAACACAATTATTGATCTCCGTTCTCTATCTAAAATAGTAAGTTAAAAGCACAGCAGACTTCTCTGTATGTCATGCTTAAACCAATCAGAATGTGAGTGAATAAATACGAATCCATATTTTATTTCTGGTTAACTGCTACATCTTATGCTACAGCCCTTGGAGTAATGATGACATACTGTATTTGCATTCACCATCATGTAATGAATGACTCATCTCCTCAGCTTTAGGTGAATTAGCGTCTTAGTGTTTGATATGAAAGCAGGAACACGTTTAGTTTGAGGTTCTCTTAGACTGTGCATCTTGTCAAAATGTTTGCTTGATTAACAAAACTACTGAGCCGTACAGATATAGTGCATTGAATCTCTTCAGAAACCAGTATACATCACGCAACTTGCAGTCTCTTACAGAAAATAAGGCTTTTATAAAACTGTATCATCAAATAAATGCCTTTTCACTTCTAGCTACACTCTTACCAGAATGAAGAGCAGAATCCAGGAAGTACGAGCAGGTCAACAAGTACCAGTTAATTCCATCATACTGTACTTAAGCCTGCTGGCTATAGAGGTTGGTATTTAAAAGCCAATATCATAGTGTGGAGAGTCCATCTGCAAATGACCCATCACCGTGACCATTTCTCTTGAACTTAATGTGCTCCTGAACAATTGGCAGACCGTGTGAGGAAGGAAGGCGGTCAATGCCGGTTATCTAACATCTCAGCCCTTAAAGTTTTAGTCTGTAATTTGTAATGTTACAGATGGACTGGGTGTGTTTGTCCTGATTCACTGTTTCACAAATATGATGGAATCTCCACCTAAAACGCCAATTAGGTTGTTTTTAAGCTGGCGGTATCAGAGCAGGCCATTTAATGGATGAAGAATATATATACATATATGTCAGAGCAGCATTGGACTAAGATACAGCGGCATAGTATAGAGTACAGTATGTACATATGAGATGGGTGATGCAATATTTACACACAATTAAAGTGACTAAGATACTATAGAATAGTATAGAGTACAGTATATACATATGAGATGGGTGATGCAATATTTACATACAATTATAGTGACTAAGATACCGTAGAATAGTATAGAGTACAGTTTATACATATGAGATGAGTAATGCAAGATATGGAGACATTATTAAAGTGGCTAGTGTTTCATTTCCTTAAAGTGGCCAGTGATTCCTAATCTATGTATATAGGCAGCAGCCTCTGATGTGCTGGAGATGGCTGTTTAATTCTCAAGGCTGAGATCCCGTTAACGGGATCATATGACAACAGCCAGTGAAAGTGCAGGGCGCCAAATTCAAAACAACAGAAATCTCATAATTAAAATTCCTCAGACATACAAGTATTTTACACCATTTTAAAGGTACACTTCTTGTTAATCCCACCACAGTGTCCGATTTCAAATAGGCGTTTCGGCGAAAGCACCACAAACGATTATGTTAGGTCAGAGCCAAGTCACTGAAAAACACAGCCATTTTTCCAGCCAAAGAGAGGAGTCACAAAAATCAGAAATAGAGATAGAATTAATCACTAACCTTTGATGATCTTCATCAGATGACACTCATAGGACTTCATGTTTCACAATACATGTATGTTTTGTTCGATAAAGTTCATATTTATATCCAAAAATCTTAGTTTACATTGGCGCATTATGTTCAGTAATGTTTTGCCTCCAAAACATCCGGTGATTTTGCAGAGAGCCACATCAATTTACAGAAATACTCATAATAAACATTGATAAAAGATACAAGTATTAAACATTGAACTTCAGATAAACTTCTCCTTAATGCAACCGCAGTGTCATATTTTTTAAAAACTTTACGGAAAAAGCATACCATGCTATAATCTGAGTACAGCGCTCAGAGCCCAAATAAGCCAAAAAGATATCTGCCATTTTTTGTAGTCAACAGAAGTCAGAAATAGCATTATAAATATTCACTTACCTTTGATGATCTTCATCAGAATGCACTCCCAGGAATCCCAGTTCCACAATAAATGTTTGTTTTGTTTGATATAGTCCATAATTTATGTCCAAATAGCTTCATTTTGTTCGTGCGTTCAGTCCAGTAATCCACATTCATGACGCGCAGGTCAGACGAAAAGTCAAACAATTCTATTACAGTTCGTAGAAACATGTCAAACGATGTATAGAATCAATCTTTAGGATGTTTTTAACAAAAATCTTCAATAATGTTTCAACCAGAGAATTCCTTTGTCTTCAGAAATGAGATGGAATGTGAGAGCGCATGTTCAGCTCGTGCCAGACACCTGACTCAAAGAGCTCTCCTTCCCTCATTCGTCACAGTAGAAGCATCAAACAAGTTTCTAAAGACTGTTGACATCTAGTGGAAGCCTTAGGAAGTGCAAAATGACCAATATCCCACTGTATATTGGATAGGCAAACCTACAAACCTCAGATTTCCCACCTCCCGGTTGGATTTTTTTTCAGGTTTTTGCCTGCCATATGAGTTCTGTTATACTCACAGACATCATTCAAACAGTTCTAGAAACTTCAGAGTGTTTTCTATCCAAATCTACTAATAATCTGCATATCTTAGCCTCTGAGCCTGAGTATCAGGCAGTTTACTCTGGGCACCTTTTCATCCAAGCTACTCAATACTGCCACCCAGCCTTAAGAAGTTAACAGTCAGTGTTGTAGTATAGAATACAATGCAGTATATATATGAAATTGGTGATGCAATATGTAAACACAATTTAAAAGTGACTAAGATACCGTTGAATAGTGTGGAGTGCAGTTTATACACATGAGATGAGTAATGCTTGACACGGAAACATTATTAAAGCGGCTTGTGATCCATTTCTAAAAGTGGCCAGTGATTTCTAATCTATATCTATAGGCAGCCGCCTCTGATGGCTGATGGCTGTTTAGCAGTCTGATGGCCTTGAGATAGAAGCTGTTTTTCAGTCTCTCGGTCCCAGCTTTGATGCACCTGTACTGACCTCGCCTTCTGGATGATAGCGGGGCGAACAGGCAGTGGCTCGGGTGGTTGATGTCCTTGATTATCTTTTTGGCCTTCCTATGGCATCGGGTGCTGTAGGTGTCCAGGAGGGTGGGAAATTTGCCCCTGGTGATGCGTTGGGCAGACCGCACCCCCCTCTGGAGAGCTTTGCGGTTGTGGGCGGTGCAGTTGCCATATCAGAAGGTGATACAGCCCGACATGGTGCTCTGAATTGTGCATATGTAAAGGTTTGTGAGGGTTTTAGGTGTTAAGCTACATTTCTTCAGCCTCCTGAGGTTGAAGAGTCACTGTTGCGCCTTCTTCACCACATTCTCTGTGTGGGTGGACCATTTCAGTTTTCCAGTGATGTGTACTCCGAGGAACTTGAAGCTTTCCACCTTCTCCACTGCGGTCCCATCGATGTGGATAGGGGGGTGCTCCCTCTGCTGTTTCCTGAAGTCCACATCATCTCCTTAGTTTTGTTGACGTTGAGTGAGAGGTTATTTTTCTGGCACCACACTCCCAGAGCCCTCACCTCTTCCCTGTAGACTGTCTCATCGTTGTTGGTAATCAAGCCTACTGTTGTGTCATCTGTACACTTGATGATTGAGTTGGAGGCGTGCTTGGCCACGTAGTCATGGGTGAACGGAGTACAGAAGGGGGCTGAGCACGCACCCTTGTGGGGCCCCAGTGTTGAGGATCAGCGAAGAGGTGTTGTTTCATACCTTCACCACCTGGGGGCAACCCGTCAGGAAGTCCAGGACCCAGTTCCACAGGCTGGGGTTCAGACACAGGGCCTCGAGCTTGATGATGAGCTTGGATGGTACTATGGTGTTGAATGCTGAGCTATAGTCAATGAACATCATTCTTAGGTAGGTATGCCTCTTGTCCAGATGGGACAGGGCCATGTGCAGTATGGTGGCGATCTCATCGTCTGTGTATCTATTGAGGCCGTAAGCAAATTGAAGTGGGTCTAGGGTGGCAGGTAAGTTGGAGGTGACATGAAGCTTGACTAATCTCTCAAAGCACTTCATGATGACAGAGGTGAGGGCTATGGGGCGATAGTCTTTTAGTTAAATTACCTTTGCTTTCTTAGGTACAGGGACAATGGTGGCCATCTTGAAGCATGTGGGGACAACAGACTAGGATAGGGAAAGATTGAATATATCTGTAAACACACCAGCCAGCTGGTCTGCGCATGCTCGGACGACGTGGCTGCCTTGTGAGGGTTAGCACATGCTCTGACGACCATCTGGGCCAGCTGCCTTGCGAGGGTTAACACACTTAAATGTCTTACTAACATCGGCAACGGAGAAGGAGAGCTCACAGTCCTTGACCGCATCGGCGGCACTGTATTATCCTCAAAGCGAGCGAAGAAGGTGTCCGTCGGTGTCCGCAACGTGGCTGGTTTTCCTTTTATAATCTGTGATTATCCATAGACCCTGCCACATACATCTGGTGTCTGAGCCGTTGAACTGGGACTCAACTTTGTCCCTATACCGAAGTTCAGCATACTTGATTTCTTTGCGGAGGGAACAACTACACTGTTTGTATTCTTCCATATTCCCTGTCTTCTTGCCCTGGTTAAAAGCGGTGGTTCGCGCTTTCAGTTTTGCGGGAATGCTCCCATCTATCCACGATTTCTGGTTGGGGTAGATTTTAGTAGTCACAGTGGGTACAACATCTCCTATGCACATCCTGATAAACTCATTCACTGTATCAGTATTGGTGTCGATATATTTTCTGAAGCTACTCTGAACATATCCCAGTCCACATGATCAAAACAATCTTGAAGCGTGGATTCCGATAGGTCAGACCAGCATTGAATAGTCCTTACCAAGGGTGCTTCCTGTTTGAGTTTCTGCCTATAAGAGGAGCAAGATGGAATCGTGGTCCAATTTGCTGAATGGAGGGCACGGGAGGGACTTATATGCATTCTGGAAGGTAGTATAACAATGGTCGAGAGTTTTAGCAGCTCAAGTACAACAATCAATATGTTAATTGAATTTCAGGAGCCTTTTCCTCAAATTTGCTTTGTTAATATCCCCAGCTACAATGAATGCAGACTCACGATATGTGGTTTCCAGTTTGCATAAAGTTCAGTGAAGTTCTTTGAGGGCCGTCATGGTATTCGCTTGGGGGGATATAGACCGCTGTGGCTATTATTGATGAAAATTATCTTGGGAGTTAGTACGGTCGGCATTTGATTGTGAGATATTCTAGGTTCGGTGAACAGAAGGACTTGAGTTCCTGTATGTTATCACAGTTACACCATAAGTTGTTAATCATAAAACATATACCTCCACCCTTCTGCTTCCTGGAGAGATTTTTGTTCCTGTCGGCGCGATGTACTGAGAACCCAACTGACTTTACAGTCAGACAGTGTATCTCGAGAGAGCCATGATTCCGTGAAGCAGAGAATGTTACAATCCGTGGTGTCTCTCTGAAAAGAAACTCTCGCCTTGAGCTCATCAATTTTATTATCCAGAGATTGGACATTAGCGAGTTAAATACTCGGGAGCGGTGGGTGTTGTGCACACTTCCTAAGTTGGACCAGAAGACTGCCTCGAGTACCTCTCCTCTGCCGGCGTTGTTTTGGGTTAGCCTCTGGAATAAATTGCTCTGGAAAGAACAAACAAAGGATCCGCTCCAGGGAAGTCGTAATCCTGGTCATAATACTGCAAGTTCTGGTGAGTTACCGCCGCTCTAATATCCAATAGTTCTTCCCGGCTGTATGTAATGACACAAAACAATTCCTGAGCTAATAACATAAAAATAAGCAATTCCTGAGCTAATAACGCCATCAGATCATCCTAACAGGACCATTTCTCATTGAAAACGGTCCTTTGAATGAGACAATAATACAGTATTTGTCAGAGCCAGACAGACGTCTGCATAATTTACATTTTTTTAAGGTTTAATGTATTTTGTCTAAGAGCCAAAGAGCTCAACATATTGTGGCAGACGGCAGGGAGAGGTGAGGGGAGTGGTTATTGAGGGGAGATATCTTGCAGCCCGCTGGCTCTGGCCCCGAGCCTTATATGGACTTCGTGCCCCAACGAGGCGAGGCTGTGGATCAAGAAGCCAGGGAGTACTTGGGGATAAAGGAGGAAGCAGCCTGCACAAAGGGGCAGAGAATGGAGAGAGAAACGTGCGTTATGAACAGTGGGAGAAGAGAGAACAATATCTGTGAGATTACCCTTGCGACCTGGACTGTCGGATTCGCAGTCCCTTAATTCCCCTACCCATTATTTCTGGGACCTCTACCCAAGAGCAACAGAGGGCACCAATACATTCTAGTGATTATGGATTATGCCACCAGGTACCTGCTCACCATGGCCACCAAGGGAATCGCACGTGAGTTGGTCATGCTGTTCTCCCAAGTAAGCATCCCCGACGAGATATTGACCGACCAGGACACCACGTTCATGTCATGAATCATGAAGGATCTATGCAAGCTAATGAAAATAACCCAGTTGCGCACCTCTGTGTATCACCCTCAGACTGATGGATTGGTGGAAAGATTCAATCGTAACCTGAAGCAGATGATAAAGAAGGTGATGGAGGCCAACGGAAAGAATTGGGACCAGCTGCTTCAACAGGATTCTCTCCCTTCGAAATCCTGTACAGGAGATGACCCCGAGGACTGCTGGACGTGGCTAAAGAAGCCTGGGAAAAGCAACCGTCGCACCACCGAACCATGGTGGAGCACGTGGGAGACATGAGCGATCAGATGGCAACCCTGTGGCCCCTGGTACGGGAACACATGCTGGAGGCCCAGGAGGCCTAAGTGTGGGTGTACAACAGAGGGGCACAACAAAGGGACTTTCAGCCAGGAGACAAAGTGTTGATGCTGGTCCCCACCTCAGAATGCATGTTTTTGGCCCAATGGAACGGACCATTCGAAGTCTTTGAGAAGGTGGGTGACGTTAACTATAGGGTCAGACAGCCGGGACGTTGGCATCTGACCCATATTTACCATGTGAATTTGCTAAAGAAATGGATTGCACGTGATGTACTCTACACTATTTCCCCAAAGAAGGCTACCACAGAGACCGAGCCGGCAGAGGTGCCAATGGGGGAGCAGCTGAGACAAGTTTCAGGTTTACCCCTGGAGAACGGAACGGACAATGAGAACGGCTTGTGGACTGTGAAGTAATTCCCCCTTCTTTCCCCGTGTACAAAAATCTCTAATAAACTCCCCATTTGCATTCTAGTTGTGCTACTGGTGAATGTTTTGTTATTGAACTTGGTAATGTGGAAACCCCACACCCTTGAGCCTGCTACAATATGAAAAGAAAAGCAACCAATTACAGCACAGACTAAATTAGAAAGTTGTGGGAACATACGTTTTTGGTTTCCCATTGGTTTTGGGAATGAAGCCATACGCTCCCTGATCGGTAAAACTGAACGTTTTTTTTAAATGTTCTAAGAACGGAAGTAAAAATGTTGTCTGTTCTGGGAATGTTCATTTTTAGGTTGCAGGGCGGTTCTGAGAACATTTTGCTTTGGTTTCCAATGAGGTTTCATTCTGAGAACAGAAATTATAAGTTATTTGAAGGTAATTAAATAATGTTCTGAAAACATGTTCCAATAGCTTAGGTTAACAGTTTTTAACTCCAAACACAGATAATCATATTCAATTATATGTGCCTAAGCATTAATCATGCAAACACATGTATTTTTAAATTGTGGCACAGCATCAGATTCAAACCTAAGGTTTTCTATCCATGGAATAGTCCACTGCGCCATCACGATGGAGTTAGCATGCCATGTTTATGTTTTTGTTTGTTTTACACCTAGAAAGATGTTCATTTTAGTCTATTCAAAGAGACCCCATTTCAAAGGAAACAAGCACTCATTAAGATCAGGTGTGGCCAATTAGTGGGTGTGGCCAACACCTGAACACACTTAACTTCTCTGTGCTACGGATCCCTTTTACGGGATCATTTTCCTAAACAACCGCTGAATTGCAGGGCGCAAAATATTACTAAAAATATTTATAATCATGCAATCACAAGTGAAATATACCAAAACACAGCTTAGCTTGTTGTTAATCCACCTATCGTGTCATATTTTGAAAATATGCTTTACAGCGAAAGTAATCCAAGCTTTTGTGAGTGTATCAATCAATGCTACAACAGCTAGCCCCAAATTAGCATGGTCACGAAAGTCAGAAAAGCAATAAAATTAATCGCTTACCTTTGAAAGTCTTCGGATGTTTGCACTCACGAGACTCCCAGTTACACAATAAATGTTATTTTTGTTCGAGAAATATTACTTTTATATCAAAAAAACGCCATTTGGGTTGCACGTTATGTTCAGAAAACTACAGCCTCGTTCCGGTCCTGAAAGGCAGAAGAAAATTCCCAAACGTATCAGATTCAAAAATATTACTAAAAATACTTATAAATATTGCAATCACAAGTGAAATATACCAAAACACAGCTTAGCCTGTTGTTAATCCACCTATCGTGTCAGATTTTGAAAGTATGCTAGCTAATGCTAGCTAGCCGTTGTGTTTTCTTTTGAATTAAACCTAGACCTAATAAATTTAAACCTTTTTCACCAACGGTGATCCAAGAGGTGGCTGTGCATGAAGAGTTGGTAGTGGGCCAGCTTTTCATTGCTCGCGAGGATACGAAGTAAGGAGTGGGCTGCACCATGTGGGGAGCTCAAACTTAATTGATACAGATAATCTGCAGAGGATGGAGACACCCTGATGACATAGAGCTGCCGCCACCTCTGCTGATCATCTAGCTATGAGCTTCCAGATCCTCTCATGACCGCAGCTACCCATCTGGAGGCTTCAAGAAGCACTCAAACAGACTTGATCTAGAATAGGGCTCTCCAACTCTGTTACTGGAGAGCTACCGTACTGTAGGTTGTCGCTCCAACCCTAATATAGCGCACCTGATTCTGAGGTTGAAACAAAAACCTACAGAAGGGTAGCTCTCCAGGAACAGGATTGAAGAGCCCTGATCTAGAAGCACTCAAACAGACTTGATCTAGAAGCACTCAAACAGACTTGATCTAGAAGCACTCAAACATACTTTATCTAGAAGCACTCAAACAGACTTGATCTATCTTATCTAGCTACTGTTGTAGCTTATATCTCTTTTAACGTAAATTACTTCTTGCTGTTTATTTTGCTTAACAAGCACTGAGATTCTGTCTGTAATGAAAAGTGCTAGAAAAGTTTAATAAATTAATTTTATTCATATGCAGGATTGAGTGTTTTGTTGATGCTGAGAACAGAATGTATATTTAAATAATATTCTTAGAACGTTCTCTGTTATTTATCGAACATTTTCTTAACGTTTTCTAAACAATGTGGGAACATGACTTTAAATAGTACCATGAGGAAACCTGCAGGAAACATTATGCTGAAGTACTGAAATTCCCACAGAACGTTGTTTCTTAACGTTCTCTGAACTATTTGAGAACGTTCCCTATGTCAAACCAGTTGAAGAACGTTCCTAAAACATTACCAAAATTGAAATTAAATCAAACCATGTTTGAACTTTTAGGAAACGTTCTGTTAAAATAATGAAATACCAAGAAAACAACATTTGTTTGTCAAGTTCCTTAAATGTGCTGAGAATGTTCCAAAACCAAGCACATATCCTGCACCATTCCCAGAAAGTTGCAAAATGCTAAATGCAAAATAACCAAAATAACCACGCTCTCACCAAGCTCTAAGAAACATATGGTTCTCAGAACATTATGTGCTAGCTGGGATAGTACTGTACTGTAAAGACACACATTCTGAGGTTATGAATGAAGCTACAGATATAGGATCTTAATTGATCACAATTTTGTTGCTGAGAATTTTCCTGCTATGCAGGAAACGCAGATGAGCTTTGTGATTTACATAAAGGCACTGAAAACCCTCACTAAGACATGGTTATAGTAACAGTATGGCACTTTTCATGTAGCCTATTTTCTTCCAGCTAATAGCCTAACAACCGATCAAGCAACATTATGGACTAAACGTTAATGGTCAACTTAAGATCCTAAATATGTATAGCTAGTCATCAGAGCACTAGCCTATGGGGAGCACTAAACTGTCATTAGCCAGCACACAGGGCTTCCCTTCTTCAGAGAGAGAACGGAGCAGAAAACAAAGGAGGCCTCGTGTCCAGGTGTGCCCTCGCAGCAGGAAGCCACTTCCCTTTTCATTATCCCTTCTCAACGTCTCTCTTCCTCATTCTCTTCTCTGCGTTTAGCTTTGAGCGAAGATCAAAGACACTCCTTCCCACTATTGCACACCCAGAGAAATGTATGGAAGAATCCAAACCAAAATAAAAATGAGGATGTGTCTGTTTTGTAATGGTATTGCATGAAAGATGGAGCGTTTGAAAGGAGCTGGGATTCTTCACGACGCAAAAACTCTATGAAGAAAAAATCTATATGGTCCGTGAAACATTTACTTGGAGCAACGAGGGTAGTAATGAGGGAACTGAACAAATACTGAACAAATAAATACTACATTCAGCACTATTGCTTTGACATGAACACAATGTTGCTCTGCACCTGAACCTCACGTTGTTCTGCACATTGAACTTCATGTTGCTCTGCACATTGAACTTCACGTTGCTCTGCACATTGAACTTCACGTTGCTCTGCACATTGAACTTCATGTTGCTCTGCACGTTGTTCTGCACATTGAACTTCATGTTGCTCTGCACGTTGTTCTGCACAATGAACTTCACGTTGTTCTGCACATTGAACTTCACGTTGTTCTGCACATTGAACTTCACGTTGTTCTGCACATTGAACTTCATGTTGCTCTGCACGTGAACTGCATGTTGCTCTGCACATTGAACTTCACGTTGTTCTGCACAATGAACTTCACGTTGTTCTGCACAATGAACTTCATGTTGCTCTGCACATTACTCTTCACGTTGCTCTGCACGTGTACCATCAAAAAGGGAACCAGTAATGCTACAGTAAGTAGCCATTTTTCCAACTGCCCTCATGCTCTAGCGCATACGCACAAGTAACAAAATGAACGAACCCATTCATCACAGAAACACACAGGTTTTAAAACCGCAGTGTCTCTTTAAGACCAATAGTACAAGCAGTATTTATTAGCTATAACAGAATGTTATGTAACACCTCTGGTTTGACTGTATAATGGGTACTGTCTCCCTCCCTTTCATCTGGGGCATGGCCCTGGGCCTCGTCAAATAATATTGGCTGGCCCCGGGCCCTCCAGGCCCCTGTGGGACACCTGCAGGGGCCTGGAGGAACACATACCCCATCCAGGAGGTGACATCACCAGGGAGGGAGGTCATGCAGTTCTGGAGCGTCAGGTACAGTGGTGTGTGTGTGTGTGTGAGTTGTGTTTTCCACTAGCGCCAGCTGTCAACTATACAGCCGATTACAGACTCATTTTCAGCCGGGTACTTTTTCCACTTCCACAGTAAATTAACTAAACTACTTTTCAATTCGCTAGTAAGAAAACAGTCTGCCGAGCCCTCTCCTGCTGGAATGAACAATATGCTTCTTCTAGCGGATAAGAGCGTTGGGCCAGTAACTGAATGAACGCTGGATCGAATCCCCGAGCCAACTAGGTGAAAAATATGTCAATGTGCCCTTGAGCAAGGCACTTAACCCTAATTTATCCTGTAAGTTGCCCTGGTTAAGAACGTCAGCTAAATCAGTGTTTCCCAACCAGGGGTACTTGGCCTATCCACAGAGGGTACTTTAGAACTCATGAGAACATAGGCTTACTGGTAAAATGCACATGAGGGGGTACTTGGTGGTACATTAACCAAAAAAGTTTGGGAACCACTGTGCTAAATGACTAAAATGTAAAATGCAAATGTAATTGATAGGACAGGCACCTGTCAGTCACAAAGTGAGCGATGACAAGGAAACACTACTGGTTTGACAGTCTGCTGTCTGTCTCGCCTCTCGGGACCTGGGGGTGTGCGTTGCGGTTGCAGAAACATGTCTTTACACAGAGAGAGAGCATGATTTTGCGTGTCCCATATAGCCTAATGTGAGTGAATTTGCACCTCCCATATAATGTGGTAAAGATGAATCAAAATCCACTTAGCCAATTCTTTTCTGGCAAATTAATTTATTTTCTTTCATGTGCAGGATCCGACATTAACGTGGGCCCACTGGCCCAGGGCCAGTAAAAACAGTAGATCGTGTCAGTCACTAACTTTTCTGCGCATTTTTGCATTCCAGTTTAACATTTAACTGCTCTGTCGCAGTCTATCATTGAAGATCACAAACGTAAATGTCATGATATTTGTATTTGAGCAATACGATTGGCCGTTCAATCAAGCACCACCACGCTCCTGCGAGTCACAACTTCTCGAGCAGTCAAGCAGTACATGAGACGTTGGCTGCAGTCCAAACACGTTATTATTACCCCCTCAGCCCTTGCGCTAGCTACTTTCCCTCAGGGGAATCCCCGTCGAAACTGGATGCAGTTTGATAGTCATCTTAAGTGGAGGTCCAATTTACTAACGTTGCCCCCTCGGGCCTCGATTTAGCTCAACGGAGCGAGTGAACAACTTTGGTCAGTTGTGGGTTGTTATGACCCACAATTCAATGCAAACTGTAGTCACATTTCAAACTATGGTGGCCGCGAAGTGTCAAATTTAATCAACAAGGCATGTCAGAAAAAAAGTATGAATCTAGCTTGCTAAAAAATATACACTACCGTTCAAAAGTTTGTGGTCACTTAGAAATGTCCATGTTTTTGAAAGAAAAGCACATTTTGTGTCCATTAAAATAACATAAAATTGATCAGAAATACAGTGTAGACATTGTTAATGTTGTAAATGACTATTGTAGCTGGAAACGGCTGATTTTTTATGGAATATCTACATAGGCGTACAGAGGCCCATTATCAGCAAGCATCACTCCTGTGTTCCAGTGGCACGTTGTGTTAGATAAAGCCTCAAAATGGCTACAAACAAATAGATTTCGTACAATGCTGTGTACTACTCCCTTCACAGAACAGCGCAAACTGGCTTTAACCAGAATATAAAGAGGTGTGGGAGGCCTCACTGCAGAGCAAGAGGACAAGTACATTAGAGTGTCTAGTTTGAGAAAAAGATGCCTCACAAGTCCTCAAATGGCAGATTCATTAAATAGTACTCGCAAAACACCAGTCTCAAAGTCAACAGTGAAGAGGCGACTCCGGGATGCTGGCCTTCTAGGCAGAGTTGCAAAGAAAAAGCCATATCTCAGACTGCCCAATAAAAATAAAAGATTAAGATGGACAAAAGAACACAGACACTGGACAGAGGAACTCTGCCTAGAAGTCCAGCATCCCGGAGTCGCCTCTTCACTGTTGATGTTGAGACTGGTGTTTTGCGGGTACTATTTAATGAAGCTCCCATTTGAGGACTTGTGAGGCGTCTGTTTCTTTCAAAAACAAGTAAATTTTTTAAGTGACCCCAAACTTTTGAACGGTAGTGCATATATACAGTGATTTTAGCATTGGTAAATTGGCTTAGTCTCGTAGTGAGGAGCCTATAAAATGTTGCTAGATTCATAAACATATTTTTGGAATTCTGAAATGTATTGGAATAAATGACCAAACTATAAAACTAGCTAGCCAGCTATGGGTAACTGTAGCTAGCTACCTGACAGGAGTGCTAGCTAGATATGTTAGCTTACTAGGTACATTCGTAGTTTTAGGTTGGTTGTTTTTAAGCTCAACTTCAAGATTTCCACCAAGGATGTTGCCTCTCCAATCATCACACTCCCTCGCTTGGGCAAGGGACATTTAAGGTACACTCGGATGTGACGATATAAAACGTCATTCAAAGGCTGAGTTTAGAACCGAGGGCTGTCTACTTCGAGTTTGAAATGCAGCCGATGCCTTCACAAAGCACACGCGAGCTGTTCAAAGCAAAAAGAAGCACCCATCAATGATTTATTTTTTCTCAGGAAAGTGATTTCCAAATGTAAACCTTCAATAGTGAACATACTAGCAATATGCAGGCTACTGTTAATAGTCTGTAAAAATAACAGTACAAAAAGAAACCTAGCATTCCTCTTGACTAGCCTACTGTAGCCATGACGATATCTCTTTTGGAACATTGGTCTTAAAGGGTCAGCGTCCTATTATCAAATCTCAAAATGACATACTTTAGAAACAAAAATTAACGCAATTAATACAACGCAATTCTAAAGAACAAAATAATGACTTGCATTGCTAAATTATATTACACAGCTTTTTAATACACATCACAATAACTATTTATAGCTGAATATAGAGAGAAGCCATGCCAACCTATAGTCCTTGCATTACCCTAATGCATTTAAGAACTACACCATGTCCGGGCCAGTAGAAATTCAGTTTGGGACAGTAGATTTTTGGTTAACCGAGAAACAAAGTTAACGTTGGGCCCTGGTGGGTTTCATAGGCAGCCACGGAGTGGTGGGGCATAGGCCGTGGAGTGGTGGGGCATAGACAACGGAGTGGCGGTGCATAGGCTCTATACTGTGCTTTCATTGACAAACAGCAAGCTTGACTAGCTTATAAAAGGTGTAGAACTGACTGAATAAAGTCAATCTCATATATCCCTGCCATTCATAAATCACACAACGTAGTTATATGTCCATGGTATCGCATCGGGACAAGTAAACTAAAGATCTCCTTTGTATTTTCGATATGAAGTCCATCAGGACTTGCCAGACAGTGACGTTAAAGTGAGTGACTCGTCAGTAGCCTACCAAATTGCATCGGTAAGAGAGCTGTTCAGGTGGCTCCCTAATTTCAAATTATATCAACTTGTATTAGTCACATGCGCCGAATACAACAGGTGAAATGCTTACTTATGAGGCCCTACCAACAATGCAGTTTAAAAAAAAAAAGAAATAAAAGCAACAAGTAATAACAAGTAATTAAAGAGCAGCAGTAAAATAACAATAGCGAGACTATATACAGGGGGGTAACGATACAGAATCAATGTGCGGGGGCACCGGTTAGTTGAAGTAATATGTACAAGTAGGTAGAGTTATTAAAGCAACTATGCATAGATGATAACAGAGAGTAGCAGCGGTGTAAAAGAGGGGGAGGGCGGGGGCAATGCAAATAGTCTGGGTAGCCATTTGATTAGATGTTGAGGAGTCTTACGGCTTGGGGGTAGAAGCTGTTTAGCTGCCTCTTGGACCTAGACTTGGCGCTCCGGTACCGCTTGCTATGCGGTAGCAGAGATAACAGTCTATGACTAGGGTGGCTGGAGTCTTTGACCCTGCCTGGTATAGAGGTCCTGGATGGCAGGAAGCTTGGCCCCAGTGATGTACTGGGCTGTTTGCACTACCCTCTGTAGTGCCCTACTCTCGATGGTGCAGCTGTAGACACTTTTGAGGATCTGAGGACCCATGCCAAATCATTTAAGTCTCCTGAGGGGGAAAATATTTTGTTGTGCCCTCTTCACGACTGTCTTGGTGTGCTTGGACCATGTTAGTTTGTTGGTGATGTGGACACCAAGGAACTTGAAGCTCTTAACCTGCTCCTCTACAGCCCCGTCGATGAGAATGGGGGCGTGCTCGGTACTCTTTTTCCTGTAGTCCACAATCATCTCCTTTGTCTTGATCACGTTGAGGGAGAGGTTGTTGTCCTGGCACCACACAGCCAGGTGTCTGACCTCCTCCCTATAGGCTGTCTCGTCGGTGATCAGGCCTACCACTGTTGTGTCATCGGCAAACTTAATGATGGTGTTGGAGTGGTGCTTGGCCGTGCAGTCATGAGTGAACAGGGAGTACAGGAAGGGACTGAGCACGCACCCCTGAGAGGCCTCTGTGTTGAGGATCAGCGTGGCGGATGTGTTGTTACCTACTTTTACCACCTGGGGGTGGCCCGTCAGGAAGTTCAAGATCCAGTTGCAGAGGGAGGTGTTTATTCCCAGGATCCTTAGCTTATTGATGAGCTTTGAGGGCACTATGGTGTTGAACGCTGAGCTGTAGTCAATGAATAGCATTCACACATAGGTGTTCCTTTTGTCCAGGTGGGAAAGGCAGTGTGGCGTGCAATAGAGACTTCATCTGTGGATCTGTTGGGGCGGTATGCAAATTGGAGTGGGTCTAGGGTTTTTGGGATAATGGTGTTGATGTGAGCCATGACCAGCCTTTCAAAGTACTTCTTGTCTACAGACGTGAGTGCTACGGCTCGGTAGTGATTTAGGCAGGTTACCTTAGTGTTCTTGGGCACAGGCACTATGGCGGTCTGCTTTAAACATGTTGGTATTACAGACTCGGACAGGGAAAGGTTGAAAATGTCAGTGAAGACACATGCCAGTTGGTCAGCGCATGCTCGCAGTACACGTCTTGGTAATCCTTCTGGCCCCGCTTCCTTGTGAATGTTGACCTGTTTAAAGGTCTTACTCACATCGGCTGCGGAGAGCGTGATCACACAGTCTTCCAGAACAGCTGGTGCTCTCATTTATGTTTCAGTGTTATTTGCCTCGAAGCGAGCATAGAAGTAGTTTAGCTCATCTGGTAGACTCGTGTCACTGGGCAGCTCTCAGCTGTGCTTCCCTTTGTAGTCTGTAATGGTTTGCAAGGCCTGCTACATCCGACGAGCGAAAGGACCGGTGTAGTATGATTTGATCTTCGTCCTATATTGACACTTTGCCTGTTTGATGGGTCGTCGAAGGGCATAGCGGGATTTCTTATAAGCTTCCGGGTTAGAGTCCCACTCCATGAAAGCGGCAGCTCTAGCCTTTAGCTCAGTGCGGATGTTGCCTGTAGTCCATGGCTTCTGGTTGGGGTATGTATGTATGGTCACCGTGGGGATGACTTCATTGATGCACTTATTGATGAAGCCAATGTCTGATGTGGTATACTCCTCAATGCCATCGGATGAATCCCAGAACATATTCCAGTCTGTGCTAGCAAAACAGTCCTGTAACTTAGCATCTGCTTCATCTGACCACTTTATTATTGATCTAGTCACTGGTGCTTCCTGCTTTAATTTTTGCTTGTAAGCAGGAATCAGGAGGATAGAATTATGGTCAGATTTGCCAAATGGAGGGCAAGGGAGAGCTTTGTATGCATCTCTGTGTGTGGAGTTAAGGTGGTCCAGAGTTATTTTCCCTCTGGTTGCACATTTAACATGCTGATAGAAATTTGGTAAAATGGATTTAAGTTTCCCTGCATTAAAGTCCCCGGCTACTAGGAGCACCGCCTCTGGGTGAGCGTTTTCTTGTTTGCTTATGGTGGAATACAGCTCATTTAATGCTGTCTTAGTGCCAGCCTCAGTTTGTTGTGGTATGTAAACAGCTACAGATGAAAAGTCTCTAGGTAGATAGTGTTGTCTTCAGATTATCATAAGATACTACCTCAGGCAAGCAATAGCTTGAGACTTCCTTAGATATTGTGCACCAGCTGTTTACAAAAATACATAGTCCGCCGCTCCTTGTCTTGCCAGATGCCACTGTTCTATCCTGCCGGTACAGCGTATAACCAGCCAGCTGTATGTTGATAGTGTAGCTGTTCAGCCATGACTCCGTGAAGCATAAGATATTACAGTTTTGTATGTCCCGTTGGTAGTTTAATCTTCCGCGTAGGTCATCTATTTTATTCTCCAAAGATTGCACGTTTGCTAGCAGAATGGAAGGAAGTGGAGGTTTATTAGATCGCCTAGGAATTCTCAGAAGGCAGCCCGCCCTCTGGCCCCTTTTTCTCCGCCTCCTCTTCACGCAAATCACGGGGATCTGGGCCTGTTCCCGAGAAAGCAGTATATCATTCGAGTCGGGCTCGTCAGACTCGTTAAAGGAAAAAAAGGATTCTGACAGTCCGTGGTGAGTAATCGCAGTCCTGATGTCCAGAATTTATTTTCGGTCATAAGAGACGGTAGCGGCAACATTATGTACAAAATAAGTTAAACAAATAATTTGCATACTGCTTGACTTTTTGGCAATTCTCTGCAGATAAATCATGAAAACATTTGATGAAGATGGTGAATCCTCCTGACTGCAGGAACAATGGGTAGGTTAGTGGAGAGATATACTTACTCTGGTCCAAAATATTATAAAAGAAAACAGATTGAATTGTTTTAAAAGATAATGTATGGTATTTTAAATATATTAATATAGGTCTACTGATTAAATCAAAGTGTTGACAAATCAAAGTGTTTCTGTGTAGCAAAGCCCATGTTTACCACCTGCTTCATTCTTCAATTATACCTGTATTGCTGATAGCAGAGAAAATGCTACTTCAAAAGGAAGCTTAAAGCTTTACTGTAAAAATAATATTTTCCTGTTTTTTTATATCCTATTGTACAACAGCTGATAAAACTAACACTGTAAAAGTGTGACATTTTTTATCAGTGTTATTTCCTGATAGTTGCTGGTTGAAAATACAATCTAGCTTTAGAACGTACAAAAGGCTAACAAAATCCAGCTTGTTCTGCAAAAATGTCATAACCCCCCCAGCCCGGGGGAGCCTGGCTGGCTTCTTTCTCTATTTGGCTTGCTACTCCATATGCTTGTGGAACACCCTGTGTGTGTGTGTGTGTGTGTGTGTCTCCTAAACTAGAAAGCTTTTCCTAGTTCCTACATGACTGTTTATTAGCGTCGCTAATGACCAACTGATTTGGAAAGGTCAATGCATTTTAAAGACCTCTGTCTCTGCTTCTACCTTACCCACTCAAGTCTGCCGTTTAAACTTTGCTCAATGTTTTATAGAATAAGTGGAATCGTGGAGAGCACAGGGGGGAGGGATTTTACTGGTACTCTACTCTTCCCTGCATTATCTGACTTGCATGAGACAACCAACAGGACGACTCTTTTAAGGAGAGGATGAGAGTTCTCCTCTCCACTAGAGGAGAAAGAGACAAGCTCTGAGACTATTGGCCAATTAAAGATGTACTCTGAAACTTTTGTAGAATTTCAGCCTGTAGTTTTGAAAGTGCTGCCCGCAAGCCAAAAACGTGTCCCAATTTTTTGTGTACTACGTCATCTAATTATGTACTACGTCATCCATTTTGTGGTTTATGTTATGATACAAATCCAATTTGTTGAGTTTAAGAACCCGGAATGCATCTTTAAGGTGGCTAGTGATTACATCTAGGGGGAGGTGCTTCAGTTATCAGAATGTGTCAGAAGAGAGACATTTGTATTCATTTTCATAAAGGTCAGTTTGGTAACCTGTCACAGTTGCATTATTAAATATAACACCGCTGGTATCAAAGAGAATCATTTCACAGGAATCTGTCCGCTGGCTTCCTCGTTACGTGTGTGAGATGGAGAGAGATATTTTTGACATGGGGATATGCAACGACAAGGGAAACGTTTTAGATAGATATAATAGTAGAGGAATGCATCACATGTTTTGGCGATTAGTCACATTTTCTTAACACTGTATGCAACCTTTAAGATGCCCATTATTGATGACAAAATACAGATATTCCATTATTGCACATTTTAATCAACCCTGATTATCACCTAATAATCCCCGGTACTGTTATACATAAATCACTGTTCCTCCTGTTTGGCCAGGATCTGATCAAAACAATGGACTGGAGACCTCAAACACTGTTCTAAATACAAGACAATTTTGTCTATGCAAAAATCTAAAGTTTTATAGTATGTGAAATATTTGAAATGTAGTATGCTTTAAATGTCAGGATGTCAAATTAAATGTGACTTTTTATCTAGTAGCATTCACAGCATGCTATTGAGGAAGAGAGTCGTATTTTAAATCCCACGTGTGTATGACAACAGCTGATAATCAGATGAGGGGATGAGCTGTATCAAAATGAATAAATGGCGGGAAGCAACGCATTAGATTATACATTCTCTGTATGGGGGAGTCTAGTATTAGATTATACATTCTCAGTATGGGAGAGTCTAGTATTAGATTATACATTCTCAGTATGGGAGAGTCTAGTATTAGATTATACATTCTCGGTATCGGGGAGTCTAGTATGTTATTTGTTGCTTACGGCAATCATTTTACTAAACAGTACGTTCTAAATAGTACACAGTATGTAGTATTAGTAAGTAGTAGGCAAGACAGATTTCGGCAAGTAAATAGGGCTAGGTATACAACCTGCCATAGACTGAACTGAATGGATCGAATAGACGAATGAACACAATAAATGTATTGATGATGAGACAGCACACATGGATGGATGAAGGAAAGGATTTATGAAGGTTTAGATGAATGAATAGATGGATGGAAGGACAATTGAGGCAGGCTTACCCCGTCTGGACGGCCATCGGAGGCAGTTACAACGAGGGTGTAGCGATCCTCTGTCTCCCTGTCCAGTGGTTTCCTCAGGACCAACAGCCCTGACCTGGAGACAGGAGAGACAGATACACAGGGGTTCTTTTTCACCAACACTCACATGGTTCAATACAGTCCACTTGCAGCTTTAGTGAAACATTCCCACTCACTCTGCTTCCCGTTGAGCCAAACGTTTTCAGGTTATCTGAGTACAGATAAACATTACCCATACAACAACATGGAAGAAGTAAAGGAGACAGAAATTATTGCAACAGACTGTATTCAGACACTGGGAATGGGAACATTTCAGCTGAAATTATTTATTCGCAATTGTGATGGGTTCAACTGTGCCAAAAATCACAACCTTGTCAGTGTAAGCAGATTCTTTAAAATATTATAATTTTTTTGCTTGGGGGTATAGAAGCCTGGCTATTTAAGTACATGCACGTCTGATACACTGGGGCAGAAATGCATTATGTGTGGACCAGCCAGCTCAATAGAATAAAATGGAAGCTCAGAGGACAGTTCTACGTCGGCACTTTGGCAAGCTAGCCTAGCACAAACACGGAGTGTATAGAATTTACAGTTCAAGGTAGTTTGGTGTGGGCTAATCTTGGCATGCATACAGCAGTGGTTTCAGCCCTCTGACAGACTGATCCCTGAGTGTTTAAATCTATGGGATGAGTCTCTGCTGTCAGCTTTACATCTGTCGGCTGTTGGCCTGCTGCAGCTCCCAGAGATGAGGCCCAAACTCAAGGGGAATTTACAGCAACCTGAGGAACCGTCACGCATCTCGATTTTCCCTCTACTTCTAGTTTTATAATGGTTACTCGCTAGCAATCATTTTAGACACGCATTAGTCAGAAATTAGAAGTCATTTATAATTCGGTATTCAGGAGAACACCTGCACTTCCTCTTCTAAGAGGCCAGTTACACCCATCTTAGGAGGTGTAAGGGTTCTGTGAGGACCACTGTGGACTGATTTAACCCTGCTGAAATTAAATAGACAAATGCAAAGCGGCATCTCAATTGCTGCCGCCACAACTCTCATGTATATGTATTAGCTATTCATAGAGAGAATTGCTTCGACACACACACACACACACACACACACACATCCTCCCATTCTAAAACATCACAGGATGATGATAACGCCAAGCTGAAATGAAAGATCATGATTATTAGCAGCTGGAAACACAAGCGTGCTCAGACCAAGCATGGGAGAGAACATCATTCACGAGGGTGTTGTTTTGAAGTGCTGAATGACTAGGAGAGCATTAAAGAAGATATAATCTCAAGCCCACTAAGAGACCGCACAGAGAAGAGGCTATTCAACAGATTATGATCTGTAAGGCCTGCCCGTTGTTGGTGCTAAGCTGGCGACAAGATGCAGGCAGGTCTCTGATCTCAACCACCTCTACAGCTCACGTAATAGTCTGGACATTCTGATGTTTTAAGTCTAATACAAAGCAATCCAATGAGCCACTTGTAAAACTGTCTTGTAAATAATCAACTCCTTTCACTATATCAGTTGGATGAAAATAGCTTTCTTCTGATGAACCTGATCAATATGCACATTTTACCTCGGTAGTATGACGATGTGGATACAACATGTTATGACAGGCAAGTGAATCTATTAGGATGTATCGATTACTAGGGGCGTTACAAGGGGATATATTTGAGCTCTTCTGCTTTGGAACTGGGGAGCTAGGGCCTCTCCTATCCATAAGAGACAGTCTCCGCCCAGATCGCCTTTGCACATTCCCCTCCCCAACTCCCCAGTCGTGTGCCCTACTGTTCTAATTTGCCTCTTTATTGATGAGACGCGTGGCTTATTAAAATGCTATAGTTGTGGTGTATGCAATTTCCTGGGCTTGACAGTCTGCAACAGGAGAGGCTTGATGACAATGTGAGTTTGGCGCTATGATTGAAGTGGCCTCTGGTAACATAGGCATGTCTGCATGGCAGTGTGCTAGTTATTGCAGAGGAAAACAGAGAGAGAGTGGAGGGAGGGGGGAAGAGAGAGATTGAGAGAGCAAAGAGAAAAGAGAGAGCACAGGGATAGCTCTAGGCTTCACAGCAAATTCCCCCGTGTCAAATGAACACTGAAAGTGTGGACCTGTATAGACACTGAACAGTGCTGAATTAACACACTGCTTAGTGTAACGCTTTATTTGCATATTTTCCAGAGTATCTTTCAAGTTAATTGTAGCGTTACCACTCATTACTGGATTTGTTAGTGACAGAGATATGGTTGTTACATTTATCAATTTTCAGTCCTATATAATTCATCATGTGAGAGCCTAAGTGAATATGTTAACATTTATACCCTGATGAGGACAGCTTGCCTGTCGAAACATTGGACATTACATTTTTGCATCTGGGCTCCTAGAGTGTGCGGCTCTCCTTTATTTTCAAACATTTTATTACTTAACACAATACAATAGTTATTTCATAAGGCTTTATTTTGAGGGCTTACACAAAAATATACTGGGTTATTTGGATGACCCAACTACTGGGTTGCAGGCATTTGGTCACTTCCCCAGTGCTCTCTCTCTCCCTCTCTCTCTCTCTCTCTCTGTGTGGGTGTATCTGATTTTGTGAGTGGAGACAGGTGTGCTGGAGTCAGAGCAGATCCCCACCAGCTGCAACCTGTTACATAATCAAAACCTCTACAAATACTCAGCCCTGCCACTTCCACACTGCCAGTTTATAGCCTCTGCTCATTCTGTCCGCACTGACTCTGGTCCCTGTCAGTCCTAGTTCCCTGCCCTGGACCCCCGCTCTACTGCTTCCTCGGATTCCACTCTGGACCTGCTTACCCTGCCCCTACTCCCCTTGCCCCAGCCGTAGCCTCAGTTCCTGTTTCCCTGCTACCCGCCCGAGCTCCTCCTGGCCTGCACCCCATCTCCCCCCTGCTTTTCAATAAATACCTTGGTTACTTTATCCCCGTCTCCTTGTCTGAGTCTGCACTTGATTAGTAGGCAACGCCAACTCATAATTGGCTAAAAATCACACAATGCACACCAATTATATTTTATGAAATACTTATCTTCCTCTATATTTTTTACTACTAAACATAGAAACTATTTTCTCATATGTTGATGTTGATGTTGGGGGGGGTGGCGTTGGACATTTGTCCACAAAGAGCTTCACTTCTGAAAAACAGAAACTGTAGGCGGGTTTTGTTTTTGTTAACATTATGAGAATCACACAATGCACACCAATTATATTTTATGAAATACTTATCTTCCTCTATATTTTTTACTACTAAACATAGAAACTATTTTCTCATATGTTGATGTTGATGTTGGGGGGGGTGGCGTTGGACATTTTTGAAAAGTCCCTATAATATGATCAACAGGATTGACATTTACTGTCATGGGTGGTAAAAAATAACTATAAAAGCTACACCTCTAATAAACCATGCCTCCTGAAAATAGCCTAGGGATTATAATAAAATCGACCTGCAATAGAACATGCTGGGAGATATGATAATGGGTGTGATTATGGTTCAACTCTGGTTATTAATACCAACACTGGGGGTTATTTTACACCAATGAGTGGTAATTCAACATTTACAGAGTTAATTGTTACGTTTATAGTTTAGGCCCTCAAAATATGTTTTGGATTGTGTTGTGTTAAATAATTCAATTTAAATGATAAGATATTCACTCAGGATCTCACCTGGTGAAATCCAGAGGACTGAAAACAGATGAATGCAACAATGATGTCACTAACAAACACAGTTCACTCAAAATGCAAGGCACTCTGGGAAATAAGTCTTCCAACCAATGTCTGTACGGGTCCACACTTTCAGTGTTAGATTTAACATTCGAGAATGTGCTGTGTTGCTTCGCCGCTAGCCATACAAAAGTGCTCCATAAACAATCACACCAAATCTTATTGCAGGCTTCAATTTCATCTCTGAAATTAAGAAAAAATATTTACTCCAAGCCAAGGCACAGGGGTAACCTCGAGACTACTAATGTATAATCTGATATGTGGACTGTTTTCAAACTGGGAGAGAATTGTTTTGGTATTTATTCATTTATTACTTATTAATTATGTATTTAAGATGCTAGGGAGAATATTATCTACATTTCCAGTCCCTAGTGTCTCGTGGAGAGTTTCAGAGAGAACAGTTTGGTTTACTATCTGTATTGAAAAATGCTCCAGACACTTATCCAGGCAAAACACTATCATTTTCCCAAATGGACTCCTCTGTAACAGAGAAATATTATTTATATTAGTTTCATGGATAAATCCGCTACTATGATAGGTAATGTAGTTGATGACTAAAATGAGCTCACGTACATCTGCGAGAGCTCAAAGAGGTGGTGGGGATCCCCGTTCTGGATGCTGTAGGTGATGACGTCTCTTTCACGGTCCGTTGCCTGTAGCAACACAGAGAGGCCCCTTCATGTTGCCGTTATTCCACTACTTTCACAACGACTCCAATAAAACAACAGAATGAAAAGGCATCAAGTTAAATCCATAGCGCAGTCCATAAATGTAATGTGGCGAGGTCAAACCCAATTTCACAATGACTAAATTACTTCACACAGTATCCAGTCCATTTATACTTGACGCATTACAAACAATAGTTTGGTACACACATTTTTTACCAAAGCAAAACCTTTATTTGGTGCTATATAGAACCCTTTTTTGAAGGTTCTATAAAGAACCATGCTCATTAGGTTCTAAATGGAACATGTATGGTGTTATAAAGAACCCTTTCCTAAGGTTCTATAAAGAACCATTCAAAAAGATATAGCACCAAAAAGGGTTCCGCTATGGTTGCAACCCTTTTTATGGATCTTTATGGAACCTTTATGGAGCATGGTTCTATAAAGAATCTTTCACAATCTGAAAGGTTTTTTGGAGATCCCTTTGTAGAACCATACCTGGTTTTTTTCTCACTCACGGTTGTACAAAAAGAGCTGTGCGCAAACCACGCCCCAAAATATTCTAATGAGCCACCTCCCCTACACTTTTGTTATCAATAAAAGAGCAACAAAAAAATAGTGAACTCAAAGGGTTCATTGAGCCATTATAATTACACATAGAACCATCAGCCTTCCCAAAGAACCCTTGAGGAAGCATAATTTTCTTTGTGTGTATAGTTGAAGAGGTCTACATAAACAGCTTGACCCATCCCTTTTCATACAGACTAATCTGTAACATTAGTAACTGTCTCAGTCCCTTCTCAAACAGACTAATCTGTAACATTAGTAACTGTCTCAGTCCCTTCTCAAACAGACTAATCTGTAACATTAGTAACTGTCTCAGTCCCTCCTCAAACAGACTAAACTGTAACATTAGTAACTGTCTCAGTCCCTTCTCTAACAGACTAATCTGTAACATTAGTAACTGTCTCAGTCCCTCATCAAACAGACTAATCTGTAACATTAGTAACTGTCTCAGTCCCTCATCAAACAGACTAATCTGTAACATTAGTAACTGTCTCAGTCCCTTCTCAAACAGACTAATCTGTAACATTAGTAACTGTCTCAGTCCCTTCTCAAACAGACTAATCTGTAACATTAGTAACTGTCTCAGTCCCTCCTCAAACAGACTAAACTGTAACATTAGTAACTGTCTCAGTCCCTTCTCTAACAGACTAATCTGTAACATTAGTAACTGTCTCAGTCCCTCATCAAACAGACTAATCTGTAACATTAGTAACTGTCTCAGTCCCTTCTCAAACAGACTAATCTGTCACATTAGTAACTGTCTCAGTCCCTTCTCAAACAGACTAATCTGTAACATTAGTAACTGTCTCAGTCCCTTCTCAAACAGACTAATCTGTAACATTAGTAACTGTCTCAGTCCCTTCTCAAACAGACTAATCTGTAACATTAGTAACTGTCTCAGTCCCTTCTCAAACTGACTAATCTGTAACATTAGTAACTGTCTCAGTCCCTCATCAAACAGACTAATCTGTAACATTAGTAACTGTCTCAGTCCCTTCTCAAACAGACTAATCTGTAACATTAGTAACTGTCTCAGTCCCTTCTCAAACAGACTAATCTGTAACATTAGTAACTGTCTCAGTCCCTTCTCTAACAGACTAATCTGTAACATTAGTAACTGTCTCAGTCCCTCATCAAACAGACTAATCTGTAACATTAGTAACTGTCTCAGTCCCTTCTCAAACAGACTAATCTGTAACATTAGTAACTGTCTCAGTCCCTCATCAAACAGACTAATCTGTAACATTAGTAACTGTCTCAGTCCCTCATCAAACAGACTAATCTGTAACATTAGTAACTGTCTCAGTCCCTCATCAAACAGACTAATCTGTAACATTAGTAACTGTCTCAGTCCCTTCTCAAACAGACTAATCTGTAACATTAGTAACTGTCTCAGTCCCTTCTCAAACAGACTAATCTGTAACATTAGTAACTGTCTCAGTCCCTTCTCAAACAGACTAATCTGTAACATTAGTAACTGTCTCAGTCCCTTCTCAAACAGACTAATCTGTAACATTAGTAACTGTCTCAGTCCCTTCTCAAACTGACTAATCTGTAACATTAGTAACTGTCTCAGTCCCTCATCAAACAGACTAATCTGTAACATTAGTAACTGTCTCAGTCCCTTCTCAAACAGACTAATCTGTAACATTAGTAACTGTCTCAGTCCCTTCTCAAACAGACTAATCTGTAACATTAGTAACTGTCTCAGTCCCTTCTCTAACAGACTAATCTGTAACATTAGTAACTGTCTCAGTCCCTCATCAAACAGACTAATCTGTAACATTAGTAACTGTCTCAGTCCCTTCTCAAACAGACTAATCTGTAACATTAGTAACTGTCTCAGTCCCTCATCAAACAGACTAATCTGTAACATTAGTAACTGTCTCAGTCCCTCATCAAACAGACTAATCTGTAACATTAGTAACTGTCTCAGTCCCTCATCAAACAGACTAATCTGTAACATTAGTAACTGTCTCAGTCCCTTCTCAAACAGACTAATCTGTAACATTAGTAACTGTCTCAGTCCCTTCTCAAACAGACTAATCTGTAACATTCGTAACTGTCTCAGTCCCTTCTCAAACAGACTAATATGTAACATTAGTAACTGTCTCAGTCCCTCCTCAAACAGACTAATCTGTAACATTAGTAACTGTCTCAGTCCCTTCTCAAACAGACTAATCTGTAACATTAGTAACTGTCTCAGTCCCTCCTCAAACAGACTAAACTGTAACATTAGTAACTGTCTCAGTCCCTCATCAAACAGACTAATCTGTAACATTAGTAACTGTCTCAGTCCCTCAAACAGACTAATCTGTAACATTAATAACTGTCTCAGTCCCTCATCAAACAGACTAATCTGTAACATTAGTAACTGTCTCAGTCCCTTCTCAAACAGACTAATCTGTAACATTCGTAACTGTCTCAGTCCCTCATCAAACAGACTAATCTGTAACATTAGTAACTGTCTCAGTCCCTTCTCAAACAGACTAATCTGTAACATTAGTAACTGTCTCAGTCCCTCATCAAACAGACTAATCTGTAACATTAGTAACTGTCTCAATTCCTTCTCATACAGACTGAATAGGGGCCATTTTTAGGAGCTATTCAGCTGTATAGAGTACACTTGTGGCCTGACAATGATAGTCAGGTAAGATACTGAAGTAGATCCCACCGCTGCCACCAAACTATTGCTACAGATCAGGGTACAGATCAGGGTACAGATCAGGGTACAGTATGCTCAGTGTGTGCTACAGAACAGTGTGGCATTGTGAAGAAGCCTTGTCCCGGTGCTCACCTGCAGGCTGAGGAGTGTGGCTCCGATCCTCATGGCCTCGCTGACCTCCAGGCTGTAGAGGAAGCGGGGAAAGCGTGGGGGGCTCTGGTTGTTGGGGGGGAGCACCTCAATGTACACGGTGGTGATGGAGCTCCTGGGACGGGAGATAAGGATGGGGAGAAATTAATTCTGGGCGAAAAAAACCCTGATGAAGGCTGAGGGCTGAAATGTGTTGGTTTTAATTTTAGCAATAAAAAAGCACTTTTATCAACTTCAACTGTCCACAAAGAGCTTCACTTCTGAAAAACAGAAACTGTAGGCGGGTTTTGTTAACATTATGAGAATTTCTGTGTGGGATGTAGGGTTCTGTTGTCAGTGTTTGTTTTGTGTTTGTTGGGGGGGGGGGTTGCTAGAAAATCTATATGATTGTAGATTAAAAAGCTAGGAGGTACTGTACGTAGGTTGGACAAGAGTTAAGGCTAGCCAACTTAAAGCTGAAATCCGTAGTCGGTGCGTCCGTTTGCAATATTACAACAATTAAGAAGTTACTTCAAACAACGAACACCGTTTTTTCTTTTCACTCTGACCTCACGTGCTATAGAACAGCGGCATACGTACTGCTACTTTCTGTAACCACAGCGCTGGACGCTCTTCTTCTCCGTTCCATCAACAAAACAAAATAAATAACAAAAGGTGCAGTGGCGAACTGTGGCGCTGTTTTCCCCTTGACATATTTCAGCTGTAAATTAGTTTGAGATACATCCTCTCCCAGTATCTGGTATAATCTGTATCCTGCAGCATATAGAGAGAATCAATTCAATAGTACATCAAAACTTTAGATTGTTTTAGAAAAGCTGAAATAAACCACCTCTAGCCTTGTGCAAGGCATAGTACTTCACTAGAGACTGAATCCCTGGTCAGTCTGAATCCCTGGTCAGACTGAATCCCTGGTCAGACTGAATCCCTGGTCAGTGAAACCACAGTTGTGTACAGAACATTAAGCTCCAAGTGTCTGAGTCGGGCCTGAACAGAATAAACATAATTGAACGATTACAGCAAGTCAATTTTAGAGAGACATATGAGGGACTTTTAAGACTGGTTATTTGAAGACTGGTTATTTGAAGACTGGTTATTTGAAGACTTTTTTCCACTGGGGCAATCCTGGCTGCTTTATTCATAAAGCCACTGGAAACATGAATCAAACGGTTTTGATCCTGGACATGCTCCAAACAGAACCCTGTAAATATAAGTAGCGATTTATCAAACAATCATACGAGCGTCAAACGCACACAGGTAGGAGATAACCATTGATAAATACCTATTGTTCTCAGCCTCAGTGCTCGTGCACGACTTTGGCTATTTTGCATTTCAAAACAACCCCAACTAACCATATATGAACAAAATGACCCAGTAGAGCCCGTGGGGAAAACACAACGCCATACCATGAAATACAAAGTCGCAACCCAAAAATCGAAGAAGAAAAATACAACTTTTCCGAGACTGAAATAGAGGTGATAGTGTCAGAGAAGGAGTACAACAAAAAGCTTTTATTTGGCTCGCTCAGTTGTGGCTTGACCAGTAAAAATAAAAACATAGCTACAAAGAGAGGACCATTAAGACAATTCAAGCTGCTTTAGCAATGGCAAATATACTTCAAATGAGGAGGCAACACCCACCAATATGCCATCCATCCTCACCAATAAGCCATCCATCCTCACCAATAAGCCATCCATCCTCACCAATAAGCCATCCATCCTCACCAATAAGCCATCCATCCTCACCAATAAGCCATCCATCCTCACCAATAAGCCATCCATCCTCAACAGCTCCATCCTGTAGGCGTATAGGCCAACATTGCTGTTCTGCAGAATGAACGAGTTGTGTATACCAACTGGCCTCCTTGCCACCACATTCAGCAGCGTCTTTTATGCATGATTTTTACATTTAATTTTAATTTTATTTAACCTTTATTTAACTAGGCAAGTCAGTTATGAACACATTCTTATTTACAATGACCGCCTACCAAAAGGTAAAAGGCCTCTTGCGGGGACGGAGGCCTGGGATTAAAAATATAAATACATACATAGGACAAAACACACATCAAGACAAAAGAGACAACACAACACTACATAAAGAGAGACCTAAGACAACAACATAGCAAGGCAGCAACACATGA
This sequence comes from Salvelinus alpinus, assembly GCF_045679555.1. NCBI lineage: Eukaryota > Metazoa > Chordata > Actinopteri > Salmoniformes > Salmonidae > Salvelinus > Salvelinus alpinus. The sequence continues at coordinate 15,761,712 of NC_092088.1, read as the reverse complement.
CAACACAACATGATAGCAACACAACATGACAACATCATGGTAGCAACACAACATGGCAGCAGGACAACATGGTAGCAGCACAAAACATGGTACAAACATTATTGGGCACAGACAACAGCACAAAGGGCAAGAAGGTAGAGACAACAATACATCATGCAAAGCTGCCACAACTGTCAGTAAGAGTGTCCATAATTGAGTGCTTGAATGAAGAGATTGAGATAACCCACTGTTCCTATGCCGTCATTGAAAATAAGAATTTGTTCTTAACTGACTTGCCTACTTAAAAAAAAGGTAAAAAATAAAAATAAAAATAGCTGCAGTGAACTGAAAAGACAAACGACCCAGGGATGTGTGTGCTTTGGGGACCTTTAACAGAATGTGACTGGCAGAACGGGTGTTGTATATGGAGGATGAGGGCTGCAGTTAATATCTCAGATAGGGGGGAGTGAGGCCTAAGAGGGTTTTATAAATAAGCATCAACCAGTGGGTCTTGCGACGTGTATACAGAGATGATCAGTTTACAGAGGAGTATAAAGTGCAGTGATGTGTCTTATAAGGAGCATTGGTGGCAAATCTGATGGCCGAATGGTAAAGAACATCTAGCCACTCGAGAGCACTCTTACCTGGTGATCTATAAATTATGTCTCCGTACTCTAGCATGAGTAGGATGGTCATCTGAATCAGGGTTAGTTTGGCAGCTGGGGTGAAAGAGGAGCGATTACGATAGAGGAAACCAAGTCTAGATTTAACTTTAGCCTGCAGGTTTGATATGTGCTGAGAGAAGGACAGTGTACCGTCTAGCCATGCTCCCAAGTATTTGTATGAGGTGACTACCTCAAGCTCTAAACCCTCAGAGGTAGTAATCACAAAAGCTTGTTGGACACTAAGAAAGCTTTGTTGTAGAGCGTTTAACACAAAATCCAGGGAGGGGCCAGCTGAGTTTAAGACTGTATCATCTGCATACAAATGGATGAGAGAGGTTCTGTCACGACTTCCACCGAAGGTGGCTCCTCTCCCTGTTCGGGCGGCGCTTGGCAGTCGTCGTCGCCGGTCTACTAGCTGCCACCGATCATTTTTCCTTTTCTTTTGGTTATGTTTGTTTTGTGTTTCACCTGGTTTCATTTTGGTTAATTAGGGGGGTATTTAATTCGACATTTCCTTTGGGGTTTTGTGCGGGATTGTTTTCGTTTGAACTGTCAGAGAGTTTGGGTTTCGTTTTTATTAGCTCATGTTTTACAGGTGTTTTTCCCTGGACTGTGTCTGAGTGGGGTTTTCGTGGCTATTGCTGTAGTCAGGTGTTCCTGTTGTTTTTTGAGCTAGTTAAATAAAACGCCCTTTTCTTTGGAACTTGTTTCTCCTGCGCCTGACTCCACACCCACATCTCCTTGGGGAGATCTGACAGGTTCCTACTGCCTGGGCTATGCTGTTGATGTAAATAGAGAAGAGCGTGGGGCCGAGGATCGAGCTTTGGGGTACTCCCTTGGATACAGGCAGTGGCTGAGACAACAGATATTCTGACTTTATACACTGCACTCTGAGAGGTAGTTAGCAAACCAGGCCAAAGACCCCTCAGAGACACCAATACTCCTTAGCCGGCCCACAAGAATGGAATGGTCTACCGTATCAAAAGCTTTGGCCAAGTCAATAAAAATAGCAGCACAACATTGCTTATAATCAAGGGCAATGGTGACATCATTGAGGACCTTAAAGGTTGCAGTGACACATTCATAATCTGAGCGAAAACCAGATTGCATACCAGAGAGAATACTATAGACATCAAGACAGCCAGTCAGTTGATTATTGACAAGTTTTTCCAACACTTTTGATAAACAGGGAAAAATTGAAATAGGCTTATAACAGTTAGGATCAGCTTGATCTCCGCATTTAAATAAAGGATGCACTGTTGCTGCCTTCCAAGCAATGGGAACCTCCCCAGAGAGGAGAGACAGGTTATAAAGGTCGGAGACAGGCTTGGCGATGATAGGGGCTGCAACATTAAAGAAGAAAGGATCGAAACCATCTGACCCAGATGTTTTATGGGGTCAAGTTTAAGGAGCTCCTTTAGCACCTCAGACACAGTGACTGTCTGCAGGGAGAAACTTTGTAGCGGGCCAGGGGAAAAAGAGGGAGGAGAATCGGGGCTAGTCGCAAGGGGTGGGAGATGAGGAAATGTTGGACGGGCAAGGAGGCATGGCTGAGTCAAATAGGAATGCTGACTTAATGAAGTATTGATTGAAGAGCTCAGCCATGTGCTTCTTGTCAGTAACCACCACTTCATCAACATTAATGGAGATGGGCAGCTGTGAGGAGGAGGGTTTATTCTCCAGGTCTTTAACTGTTTTCCAGAACTTCTTGGGGTTAGACCCACAGAGAAAGAAAAAGTAACCAACTATGGCCTTCCGGATAGCCTGAGTGCACTTTTCTCATTTGCCTGAACGAGAGCCAGTCAGCCTGAGTATGCATGTGCCGAGCCTTTCTCCAAATACAATTCTTGAGGTTGTAGTAACTCTGCAAGATCACGACTCTGCAAGATCACGGCCTAACCAGGGGTTGAACCTGTTTTTAATTCTCATTTCATTTCTTTATGTGGCGTGTTTGTTAACAATACCACTGAAAATATCAAAAAAGAAGGTCCAAGTGTCTTCAACAGAGGGGAATAAGCAGATTCTATTCCAATTTACAGAGGCCAGTTCATGAAGGAAGGCTTGCTCATTAAAGTTTTTTAGCAAGCATCTATGACAAATCAGGACTGTAATTACGAACACGGGCTGTAAAACAGTTATCACTAAGGTCATTACAGAAAACACCAGACTGATACCTATCAGGATTATTTGTGAGGATAACATCGAGGAGAGTAGCATTTTCTGGGTGTTTGGAGTCATACCTTGTGGGATTGGTAATAATCTGAGAATAGATTTAGGGAGTCCCATTGCTTTAGGATTTGGTCAGGTATTTTACGCATGTCTCAGTTTAGGTCACCAAGCAGGACAAATTCAGACTTAGTGTAAGGGGCCAGGAGAGAGCTTAGGGCAGGTAGGGTACAGGCCGGTGCTGATGGAGTACGATAACACCCAGCAACAGTCAACAAAGTGTAATGCTTAAAAGCAGCAAATCAAATTGTTTCTTGGACAGACTTGGTGGAAACAACCGAGCATTGAAGGTGTTCATTGGTAAAGATTGCCACTCCCCCACCTTCGGAAAATCTGTCTTGCCCGAAAAAGGTTAAAATCAGAAAGGTTAACATCAGTATTCAAAACACTCTTCCTTAACACATCTCAGTAATGACCAACACATCTGGATTGGAGCTGTGAACCCAGACTTTCAATTGATTCATTTTAGGTAATAAGCTTCTCGCGTGCAGAAAACCCAGGCTTTTACACGAGCAGATATCAGTGAAGCAGATATCAGAGAACAAGTCAGAATTGGCGATAGCAATAGTAGATGGGCCAGGGTGTACATGCACATTTCCAGATATCATCAGCAGTAATAGAATCAAGGCATAGCAGAGGACAGGGAGAGCTCTGCAGTGCTGATTTATGACATTTGAATGTGCATTAGATGGCAACAATATCATATTGTACAGCAATTTCATCAGGTATCATGAATAGAAAGCCGGCGAGAGGTGGTTAGAATAAAATCGGAGGCCAAGAGTCTGTGTAACCAATAGAGAGTCAGAGTCCCGAGTGTGGGAACAAACGTAGTCTGTCCCACGGTTGGGTAAACAAGAAATGGCATAGTCAACAAAGCATGTAGGAGTCATGAGGCAAATAGCAAAATGTTATATGTTTGTTTTGCTGATGATTGCATTTGAAACGTTCGCTCATCGAGGGCTGTGAGATGCCGATCAAAAGGCTCCTGCTGAAAAGTGTCCGTTGTCAAAAACCCGAGGGTGGATAGCACTTGGATGTGCACCGGAATGGCATGTGTTTGCCTCTTTAAAGTAGTTCTTAAATCCTTGCAAATAATCTATAAAATTGGTTCTGGGAAACGATATCTGAAACGGCCAATCTGTAATTTATGCAACAACAAAAAATCTCACCTGTCTCTAAAAACGTGCTCTCTGCGAAATGCAGCGTGTGACAAATCTTCCAGCAGAGCAAGATCTCTCATTCCCTTTCCCATTATCTCCGTCTTTTATAGTATTCCAACAATGGTTTCACTTTCATATGTGCCTCTAATTTAACAAATGACTGTACTTTGTATGGATTATTCTCATAACATATTTACTGATGTGATAGAAGTATATGCCTGTCAAGATGTGTTGCATGAATTCACAATGGAAATACAATGAAATCTAGAAATGCTTGAATTATTACTCTCATAATTTCAACATATATTTTCTCTATTCTACGCTTGACAAGCAGTTCCCTTATTCCACTGCTTGGCACTGTGCGTACTCATGGTCATGGCTGTGCGTAAATGTACGCACACTCTCAAGCCAACGTTCATATTGATAAATATCACACTTTGCGTGGAAATGATCCCACACATGGTTCACGCACCGATTTGTTCCGACGCATGATTGATAAACGAGGACCCAGATTATTACATGGTTCCCAGTCGTTGGATACGTATTCACATACGTATTCACACCCCTAATCATCACAGTCTTATCTTGCGTGTTTGTCCTTGACTCAAGACAAAAAGGCTTACAAGGATCTTTGTGCGGCAAAACTTTTACCTGGCATGTTCGATGAAAGACAAAATTCCCCAAACTGCTGCCAAAGAGACCCCCCAGCCCTCACATTTTCCTCTTCAGATAGAACTGAGCCAATAGTCACTGCCAAATTCACTACATTTCTCTTTATATTTCAGCCTGTTGAGCTATATTGATCCTGTGGCCACCAAGCTTTACAGAGGGCAAAAAGGCAACACAGATTGAATTGGGTTGGAGGGTAGGCATTGCAAATCATTATGAAAAGCCTCTAGTTTCCGCTTTGTGTGCCAGATGGGCCAGTCCTGTGAGTAACATCTACCGGCACACTGTTCCAGGGATATTTCCCTAGCATAATGTGTTACCCTGCAGAACACTATAGATTTGAGAGAGAGAGAGAGAGAGAGAGAGAGAGAGAGAGAGAGAGAGAGAGAGAGAGAGAGAGAGAGAGAGAGAGAGAGAGAGAGAGAGAGAGAGAGAGAGAGAGAGAGAGAGAGAGAGAGAGAGAGAGAGAGAGAGAGAGAGAGAGAGAGAGAGAGAGAGAGAGAGAGAGAGAGAGAGAGAGAGAGAGAGAGAGAGAGAGAGAGAGAGAGAGAGAGAGAAAGGAAGCGAGTCTGTGACTGCTGCAGACGGAATGGAAAGTGACTTGTCCTCTGCGGCTCTCAGCCTTTACTGGCCACGCCAGTTCCCAGCCTCCACCACCCTACTCCGCCTTTCCATCCTCACGCTCCCCTGCTCGGTCTCCCCACCCCCCAGCCCTACCCATCCTCCCCTTCAGCCTCCCACCCCTCGGGGCTCCCCAGGCCTACCCATCCTCCCCTTCAGCCTCCCACCCCTCGGGGCTCCCTACCCCCCAGCCCTACCCATCCTCCCCTCCAGCCTCCCACCCCTCGGGGCTCCCTGGGGCCCCCTATTAGCCTCACCTCCTCTGGGACCCCGGACCGTTATCCACAGCCTTCACGGTCAGCGTGTAGGAACGTCCCACGGCCAGGGAGACGCCAGGCACCACGGTGATCACTCCCGAGCGGTTATTGATGATGAAGTGTCCTTGATCCCCCGCCAGGATCTTGTAGGTCACAAGCCCATTGGGACCCCCGTCAGCATCCAGAGCCGTCAGCTGAAAGGGAGACAAGAGAGGAAGTCTCTCACTCGACAGTGTCCTCTGGTGTCCTAAGCCCAGGGACTTCATTAGGGGAAGGCCATCTATCCCAATATTTTCCCCACATTTCAAGGAATACGGAAATGTTTGATTCCTCGCTGATATATTCTACACATATCAAATGCATAATTAAATATCTTGCGTTGGGGGATTATTAAACATTTATGGCAAATACAGTCAGTGATTTTGAAATAAGGAAGTAGAAACTGATATCATAATCAAACGCATAAATACCTTTTAACATTCGCATAATCCAATTATAACATACTGCATATTCAACGTGTAGAAAAGTGGTCAGACTTTGATAGAAATCTCTAAACATTCATGTGTTTACGTAGCAGAACGCTACAGTGTGTGACTAAGAGCATGTAAAGTGTTATTCTCCCCATACGTCATTCTGAGACTTTACATACTGTAACTCAAAGATGACTGACTAATGAGACAATGCAGTCACAAGGACCTCATCAACAGTCATTCAACCGACAAAGAGTTAACTCATAACTGCCATTATTAACGTGTTCCTGAAGCCTAACCAGCCTAACCGGGCTTGCTATGAGAGGAAGTCTTCCGATGGGAAAACAGAGATTAAACTGCCTAAATTTGACCTTTTCTGGCAGTCTTTTGTTTCCTTTAAGTATCAGAGTGACTGACTGGACTGGGCTCATGCTCCGACTGCGAAAACAGGGGTTCTAACAAATGACCCACAATCCTCCCAACGCCCAGAGGGGAACAGCCTATGGCAGCAGCCTGCTGAGAGCTGAACCAAACAGTGTGCTACCACAATAACTCCAGGTTTACTAATGCTATTACTCTAAGTAAGTGGATGGTTTGGGAAAACAGCGAGTGAGTATGGCATATTGATTACCTGCAATATTGTTTCCCCAGGCTGCATATCTGTGTAAACATTGACACTGTAGGAGGTGTTGGGGAAGATCGGTGTGTTGTCATTGGCATCGATCACTGTGATATTAATGGTCACTCGAGTACTCTCCTGAACTCCATCAGAAGCCACCATCTATAGAGAAGAGAAGTGAGAGAGCGAGAGAGAGAGAGAAATGATCAAAAACCTCAGAGAAAACCATTGAGGAATGAGCTGTGTGAACAGCCTGTTGAGAACATATATGAAAGACTGAATCAATGCTCATTCAGGACACACATGTACGCAGTAGAGAACTCCACAACCAATATATCCCTGACATGTTCTGTCAAGGCAGAAACCAATGGGACAGTCCCCGACAGTCACAGGGCAGAAAAGGAAGATAAGGGACCAGTGGTCAAACGATGAAAGATCGAGAGCAATACCTTTATTGAAAGCTGTTTACACAGGCTTTACAGATATTAATTAATCACAATGACTAAACAAAGCCTATTGTCTTAACAACAACATACAGTAATAAAGACTACGACGCTCTTTTAACTCAAATTGTGATTGCATACCATTATTGTTTTTCTCATTAGGTAAAGTGTGTGTGTGTGTCTTTGTGTGTGTGTGAAGTTGTATCTGACTGTCAACTTCCACATAGAACACGGCCGCTCACACAAATTAACCCGAGAGTAACAGCAACTTCAAAAACAAAAGAGCACGCAACAAGCGTCAAACAGCAAGAAAAGCACCTTGATCCTCAGCTGAGCAGGAAATAAAAGAGCCTCCGTGTTCAAAGCTCTCCCCATGAACTTTTAGAGTTGTACTTCTTTCCCCGCCAAAATACGACGACACAAGATTCTAAAAAAGCCCACAGGTAAACACAGCAGTGAGTGCTAGCGAAAACCAGAATCGAGAAACATCCTTTTAGTGTTTCTTTATGTTCATAGTACTTAGCAACACCACACTTCAAAGTCTTGACAGGATAGCGCTGTGGGCTCCTCCACTGCTCCAGCAGGATGTGGTGGTGGGGAGAGAAAACGTCCAAATGTTGTTTCCTTCTCTGAGTTTCCGGTTTGATGCACTGCGCCACTCAGAGGAGCTAGCATTATAAAAACCTCTACTAGCTCACAAGTTCATAACACAGCACAAAGCCTCTAGGCAAGACAGAGGTAGAGGAGAAGATGATCATTTGACATCATTAGGTGGGTAGCGGTTGTTGTAGATGTAATTTGACTGGCAGGAAGAGTGTCTTGCAGAGTGGGTGGCATAACACATTCAGTGGCCACAGAGCCAACTGAATGAACTCAAATAGACATACTCCGACCGAATATGTATTGGAACACAAAACACTGAGAGACACACATCCTCATGGATTTCTCCATGGTAATGCTGGAGAGGGGAAACGCATATTGAGGCGCTGACTGACTGGGTATCGTTCCTATGCACGACGGATCCATAATTTAACAGCATGGATGGAACGGCTCTCAGAAGCCTTCCCAGACAAGCGAGCTTGGTCTCAGTGTTTTAATCAATCTGTTACTGCCAGGACATGGCGGCCGAGTGCTCGGGAATGCTAATTCCACTGCCCTGTGCACCCCAGAGTTAGGGCTGGAGGGAGCCGCACACCAACGTTTACATTCAGAGAAGCCTGATGTTGTCTGGATCTTTTGGCACCAGGCATTATTTCACATTCTGATGTTTTTTGGAGGGAAACGTAGCACTGCTGCTTACCGAGTACCACTTCCTCCTGATTCGGCTCATACCGAGGCTGGAATTAAGGACCTCTGCCTTGCTAACACAGGTGACTGCCCTTCTGAAGCATCTTGCCCAGTCAGCACACTGAAAAGCTAGCTATTCGGCAGCGCAAGTGGAGATACTTCAGGCTGACGAGTGAGTTTCACAGAGCCCATCTGCTATACGGCCCTTGAATCACAAACAGACATCCAAACCTAAAGAGTTATTTGAAAGAAATACATCGGAATATAGCCAGACTGGCAAAGTCCATCAATAAGACATTGCCTTAACAGACTCTGTTAAAAGATAAGGTCTCTGAATTCTAAAACAAAGATGTGGTGAAGTGGGCAAGATAAATGGAACCGCAAGAAGTTCTTCTTGGAAAAATTCCAATTCTGGTTTCAGATGACATGGCACTTGGCAATTTCAAAGCCTGACAAGACGACGGTTCTTAGACTGAGTGATACACCTGTTAGGTGACATTTCTTCAAATAAACGGTACATTTGATCTAGAGGGAACAGCGAATAACCCAGTGGCAGTTATAGCTGAGTGAAGAATACATCAACAAACATATGGAGGAACAGGACTGAGGACAGCAGTATGCTGTTCTGAACTGGGCTGTCTTGAACTGGGCTGTTCTGAACTGGGCTGTTCTGAACTGGGCTGTTCTGAACTGGGCTGTTCTGAACTATGATTTTCTGAGCTGTGCTGTTCTGAGCTGTGCTGTTCTGAGCTGTGCTGTTCTGAACTGTGCTGTTCTGAACTGTGCTGTTCTGAACTGTGCTGTTCTGAACTGTGCTGTTCTGAGCTGTGCTGTGCTGTTCTGAATTATGCTGTGCTTTATCATGGTCTTACAGCTGGACACAGTGCACTAGCCAGCAGCAGAGAGTATTACTGTTGAATGAAAGCTCAGTAGATGGTGATTCATGGTTTCATCATTTAAATTTTGTAGGTGCTGGCTCAGGGGAATGCAAACATACCTAATGAGAGAGGCTACTGCATCACATTACATTTAGGATTCACCATCTATCTTTTGCCACAATTACATTTTTCAATAAGTGCTTTTACACTGATTGCTTTGTCTAATCTCGACAATCAAAACCACAAACCCTTCTCACGTTTTACTTACAAATTGCTGCAGACACACCGTAGAAACACATATAAATACACACATGGTGAGTCATGTACACACACACACACACACACACACACACACACACACACACACGGTGAGTCATGTACACACACACACACGGTGAGTCATGTACACACACACACACGGTGAGTCATGTACACACACACACACACACACACACACACACACACACACACACACACACACACACACACACACACACACACACACACACACACACACACACACACACACACACACACACACACACACACACACACACACTAAATGAAGTACAGGCCCTGTGCTAATGGCTAGCTGGACGGAGAAAAGCGTAAGACTTTTGTATGAGCAACAACAGATTATTATTGTCGACAAACACCATTGTTCTATCCCAATGGTCGTAAAGGGAATGACAGTGTAATGCACTCCAGCATTATACAACAAAACAACAACAAAACCCAGCATACCGTTCGCCAAGGATACAATGTGACAGAAATGTAACAAACAGGACATTGAGGATGAACAAACTGTTGAGGGATTTCAAGAACATTGGAAAACTACTCACTAGAAATCCTTGCTGATATACTGTAATAGTGTCTATGTTTAATGGTACAGTACTAGTGGAGCTACTGCCATTCTAGAATATGGTATCAGGGGACAAGTGTGACTGTGGATTCCAATTACTGATGTGCTCTGTTGTGTGACAGGGGCTAACGTGATGGTGGGGGGGGAGAGGGAAAGAGGGAGAGAGAGAAATAGAAGGAGAAAGAGAGAGAGAGAGGGAAAGAGAGAAAGGAAAAAACAGGGAGATAGAGGGAGAGAAAGAAAGGGAAAGAGAGGGAGATAGAGGGAGAGAGAGGGGGAGAGAGATAAGAGGGAGAGAGAGAGGGATAAAGGGAATGAGAGAGAAAGAGAAATAGAGGGAGAGAGAGGGAAAGAGAAAGATCAACTATCAACTATTAAAGACTATCAAATCTTAGAATCAACTATTAAAGACTACCCTCTGGATTTTACAATTACCTTGAATGAACTACAGGACAAAATAATTGCGCCCAATAACTGGCAAAGTGGAAGCAATTGTTGCTTTTCCTGCTCCCACAACTCGCTGCCAGTTGCCCAGATTCCTGGGGATGGTGGGGTACTATCGTACGTTCTGTAAGAATTTTTCAACGGTAGTAGCTCCCCTTACATCTCTGTTCAGTCCCAAAGTACCATTTAAGTGGTCCCAGGAAGGTACTATGCTTTTGAGTCCGCCAAAGCGCTGCTTTGTAGTGCCCCAGTGCTTGCCGCCCCCAACCTTTTAAGTTGGAGGTAGACGCTAGTATAGTGGGGGGGGGTGCGGTTCTCTTGCAGCAAGATGAAGACGGAGTGGATCGGCCCGTCAGGGGGACACGTCTGGCACTGCAGGATTTGAGTCCCTGGCGGCGTAGTGTGTTACTGATGGTAGGCTTTGTTACTTTGGTCCCAGCTCTCTGCAGGTCATTCACTAGGTCCCCCCGTGTGGTTCTGGGATTTTTGCTCACCGTTCTTGTGATCATTTTGACCCCACGGGGTGAGATCTTGCGTGGAGCCCCAGATCGAGGGAGATTATCAGTGGTCTTGTATGTCTTCCATTTCCTAATAATTGCTCGCACAGTTGATTTCTTCAAACCAAGCTGCTTACCTATTGCAGATTCAGTCTTCCCAGCCTGGTGCAGGTCTACAATTTTGTTTCTGGTGTCCTTTGACAGCTCTTTGGTCTTGGCCATAGTGGAGTTTGGAGTGTGACTGTTTGAGGTTGTGGACAGGTGTCTTTTATACTGATAACAAGTTCAAACAGGTGCCATTAATACAGGTAACGAGTGGAGGACAGAGGAGCCTCTTAAAGAAGAAGTTACAGGTCTGTGAGAGCCAGAAATCTTGCTTGTTTGTAGGTGACCAAATACTTATTTTCCACCATAATTTGCAAATAAATTCATTAAAAATCCTACAATGTGATTTTCTGGATTTTTTTGTTGTTGTCATAGTTGAAGTGTACCTATGATGAAAATTACAGGCCTCTCTCATCTTTTTAAGTGGGAGAACTTGCACAATTGGTGGCTGACTAAATACTTTTTTGCCCCACTGTATGTGGGCTCCAGTGCCTTGCCTGTACTGGTCTTCACAGACCATAATCCTTTGGTGTTTCTTAGGCAAATCTACAATCAGAACCGCCGCCATAAGTGGTGGGCTCTGATTGTACAGGGATACAATATACAGATTCACTATGTGAAGGGTTCGGCGAACGTGAGGTCCGATGCTCTATCACGGGTTTAGTAACTGGGGATGCGTGTTGGTTTTTGTTATTGCAAACTGGGAGTTTGCAGGTTTGGGGGTGGGCGTTACGTTCCGTTCCGCGTTCCGTTACGTTCCGTTCCCCAGTTTCTGTGTTGTGGGTTTGTGTGTGTGTGTATTTCAGGAAATGGAATCCTGGATTCCTCAAGCAGCTGATTGGTTGGCCCCCACGATGATTGGAGCTCTGAACCCTCCCTCTCGTCAGGGGAAACAGCTGTCTTCAATTACCAACTCCTTCTACAGCTGGATAAAAGCCAATGTTCCTGTATCAGGAGGGGAGAGCTTCTTTGATGTCCTGTGTTGGGTGTTAGTCCATGAAAGTTTTTGTTGAATGTATTTTGTAGCCACTACTCCTGAGGTAGGTGTATGCCAATAGGACTTAGTGTTTTTGATTATTGAAATTGTTCCCTTTCAGTTAGTAATTATTCTGTTTTATTTGTTCCCGGGAGGGAAGGGAAACGCACCTTGGGAGTGTTTAGGCAAGAGGCCTGCGGACATATGTAACGCGTAGTATTTACAATGTCTATGCACACTAGGTAAGACCTGGGCAGACCACCCCCTGTATTTTGGTTAATGTGCCAGGAGGTGTTAAAAGATTAGGTAAGTTGTGGGTAGGTAAGGTAGGAGAGGGGGCTCTTTGACTTTCTTTGGTTCCGTCCAGCCCCTTTTCCCCACATTACTGTGTTAAGGAAATACATTTCCTGTAAACTGTAATTTTCTCTGCCTCTGTCGTCCTTCCCCAACACCTACGATCAAATACCTTTTTCACTTCACGTTGAGTTGTAGCAGGGTGTTGCGTTCCCTACGCCAAGAGGTAACAAACCCCAAAAGGCCCGTGGTGTTGATGGTATCCTCAATGAAATTATAAAATACACAGACAACAAATTCCAATTGGCTATACTTAACTTCTCTAGGGTAGGGGGCAGCATTCGGAATTTTGGATGAAAAGCATGCCCAAATTAAATTGCCAGCTACTCATCCCCAGAAGATAAGATATGCAAATTATTAGTATATTTGGATAGAAAACACTCTGAAGTTTCTACAACTGTTTGAATCATGTCTGTGAGTATAACAGAACTTATTTAGCAGGCGAAACCCCGAGGACAAACCATTCAGATTTTCTTTTTTGAGGTCACTCTCTTTTCGAGATTTGATTGGGAAACCAGATTTCTAAGGGACCTGCTTGCAGTTCCTACCGCTTCCACTGGATGTCAACAGTCTTGAGAAATTGGTTGAGGTTATTCCTTTGTGTAATGAAGAAGTACGGCCATCTTGAAGGAGAGTCACTCAAGGTGTCCTGTTTGTTAGGGGCGCGAGACCAGAAAGCTAGCTATAGTTGGTTTTAATCCTGTATTGAACACAGATCATCCCGTCTTCAATTTTATCGATTATTAACATAAAAAAATACCTAAGTTGTATTACAAAAGTAGTTTGACATTTTTTGGCAAAGTTTACAGGTAACCTTTGAGATATTTTGTAGCCACGTTTGAGCAAGTTGGAACCGGTGTTTTTCTGGATCAAACGCGCCAAATAAATGGTCATTTTGGATATATATCGACGGAATTAATTGAACAAAAGGACCATTTGTGATGTTTATGGGACATATTGGAGTGCCAACAACAGAAGCTCGTCAAAGGTAAGACATGAATTATATTTTCATTTCTGCGTTTCTTGTCGCGCCTGCAGGGTTGAAATATGCTTATCTCTCTTTGTTTACAATGGTGCTATCCTCAGATAATAGCATTGTTTGCTTTCGCCGAAAAGCCTATTTGAATTCTGACATGTTGGCTGGATTCACAACCAGAGTAGCTTTAATTTGGTATCTTTCGTGAGTGATTTAATGAAAGTTAGATTTTTATAGTAATTGTTATATTAATTAATTAGAATTTGGCGCTCTGCATTTTCTCAGGCTTTTTGCCAAGTGAGACAGTAGCGTCCAACCTAAACTCAGATTTTTGGATATAAATATGAACTTTACTGAACAAAACATACATGTATTGTGTAACATGAAGTCCTATGAGTGTCATCTGATGAAGATCATCAAAGGTTAGTGATTAATTTTCTCTATTTCTGCTTTTTGTTACTCCTCTCTTTGGCTGGAAAATGGCTGTGTTTTTCTGTGACTTGGCTCATACCTAACATAATCTTTTGGTGTGCTTTCGTCGTAAAACCTTTTTAAAATCGGATACTTTGGCTGGATTTACAACAAGTGTATCTTTAAAATGGTGTAAAAACTTGTATGTTTGAGGAATTTAAATTATGGGATTTCTGTTTTGAATTTGGCGCCCTGCAGTTTCACTGGCTGTTGACGAGGTGGGACGCTACCGTCCCACATACCCTAGAGAAGTTAAACTCTGTAACATCATCCTTATCTCTGGCATCTTCCCCAATATTTGGAACCAAGGACTGATCACCCCAATCCACAAAAGTCGAGACAAATTTGACCTCAATAACTACCGTGGGATATGCGTCAACAGCAGCCTTGGGAAAATCCTCTGCATTATCATTAACAGCAGACTCGTACATTTTCTAATTGAAAACAATGTACTGAGCAAATGTCAAATTGTCTTTTTACCAAATTATTGTACAACAGACCACGTATTCACCCTGCACACCCTAATTGACAACAAACAAAACAAAGGCAAAGTCTTCTCATGCTTTGTTGATTTCAAAAAAGCCTTTGACTCAATTTGGCATGAGGCTCTCTTTACAAATTGATGGAAAGTGGTGTTGGGGAAAAAACATATGACAGTATGAAATCCATGTACACAAACAACAAGTGTGCGGTGAAAATTGGTAAACACACATTTCTTCCCACAGGGCCGGGGCGTGAGACAGGGAGGCAGCTTAAGCCCCACCCTCTTCAATGTATATATCAACGAATTGGCGAGGGCACTAGAACAGTCTGCAGCACACGGCCTCACCCTAATAGAATCTAAAGTCAAATGTCTACTGTTTGCTGATGATCTGGTGCTTCTGTCACCAACCAAGGAGGGCACAGCAGCACCTAGATCTTCTGCACAGATTCTGTCAGACCTGGGCCCTGACAGTAAATCTCAGCTGACCAAAATAACGGTGTTCCAAAAAAGGTCCAGTCGCCAGGACCACAAATAGAAATTCCATCTAGACACCGTTGCCCTAGAGCACACAAAACTATACAAACCTTGGCCTAAACATCAGCACCACAGATAACTTCCACAAAGCTGTGAACGATCTGAGACAAAGCAAGTAGGGCATTCTATTCCATCAAAAGGAACATAAAATCTGACATACCAATTAGGATCAGGCTAAAAATACTTGAATCAGTTATAGAACCCATTGCCCTTTATGGTTGTGAGGTCTGGCGTCCGCTCACCAACCAAGAATTCACAAAATGGGACAAACACCAAATTGAGACTCTGCATGCAGAATTCTGCAAAAATATCCTCCATGTACAACGTAAAACACCAAATAATGAATGCAGAGCAGAATTAGGCCAATACCCGCTAATTATCAAAATCCAGAAAAGAGCTGTTAAATTCTACAACCACCTAAAAGGAAGCGATTCCCAAACCCACAACAAAGCCATCACCTACATAAAGATGAACCTGGAGAAGAGTCCCCTAAGCAAGCTGGTCCCGGGGCTCTGTTCACACACACACACACAGACCCCACAGAGCCCCAGGACAGCAACACAATTAGACCCAAACAAATCATGAGAAGACAATAAGCAGCAAGATGTGTGACCTGCCACAAGAAAAGGGCAACCAGTGAAGAACAAACACCATTGTTACAACAACCCATATTTATGTTTATTTATTTTCCCTTTTGTACATTAACTATCTGCACATATAATGACATTTGTAATTTCTTCATTCTTTTGGAACTTTTGTGAGTAATGTTTACTGTTATTTGTTATTGTTTATTTCACTTTTGTTTATTATCTAGTTCACTTGCTTTGGCAATGTTAACATATGTTGCCAATGAAGCCCTTGAATTTAATTGAGAGAGCAGAGAGAGAGCAGAGAGAGAGCAGAGAGAGAGCAGAGAGAGAGCAGAGAGAGAAAGGAGAGATGAGAGAGGGGGGGTGGTGTCAACTAGAGCCAGCCTTACTGTGAATGTATAGCTGTGCTGCTCTTCACGGTCCACGGGCTTCAGCAGTGTCAGGTAGCGAGTAATCCCTGAAGGTGTCACTGTGAAGATTGTGTTGTAGTTGTCCAAGGATATCTGCAGCATGGGATCTTTCGTCTTCAAGGGAAGGAAAAGAAATGACACAAGTCCACAAACAACTGACTGACTGGATTTGGATTGATAAAGCAAGGTGATGAAACCCCGTCAGTCAGTTTCAAATCAAAGTTTCAGAGAAGAAGGAAACGCATGATAAACACACACAACCGTTGGAAAAAAATACTTTGGACTATCAAATAAGTACATGAAATATGAATAAACTGTTTGTCCATGGTTGTGTTGAGTGACAATGTAAATCTACAATGATTATGCAGCTCTATGTCCATAGCATAGTGTTACCATGACACTGATGTTGATATCTTTATCTTATTTGCTGAATGCATTACAACGTATACTAAGGATTTTTTCTTTTCAATGCGCCATCTGTCCACAGTAGCTGTATAGCTGTGTTGCGGGGTCTGTTGTGCCAATCCAAACGTGTTTGACAATGTTAAACCCCATATCTCTACCTAATCCATTTGAAGTTTTGCAGGGCTTTGTAGTCCTTGTGTCACGGTTGTGTTCTTCACACACAGAGCAACACAGTACATGTACGAACACAGACTAGAAATGAAGAGTCCCGCCTCAACCTCCGCCCACCCCTGCAATAACACAATGTATATGTCTGAAATAGCACTATATATTGTGCACTACATTTGACCAGAGCCCAATGGGAATCCCTATGGTCCCTGGTCAAAAGTAGTGCACTATACTGTGAATAGCTTTCCATTTGAGAAGCAGCCAGTCCTTTTAATACCAGACTGGTGACAGACAGACTTGACTGCCTTCATTACTAATATGCATTCCTCAGCACTGTGGATATTGTTGACGCTGCTTTCAGTGGATATCGAAGTTACGCCGGACAGAGCGAGACATAAATATATTCAACTATATTCAAATGAATTCAACTGCTGCAAATAAAAGTGATTTGAATAATAATCACCCCAGACACTTAACAAACGGCTCTGTGTTAGTACAGGTCTCCCCTCCCATCGCCCCTGCTCAGTAGGAGATGACACAGCTTCCATCAGCATGGGGTTTCCCCAAAATAATCCAAGTCACATGGGCCTACTCCAGATGGGCATGTGAGAAACAACTCCAATGATTGTAGGGACCACTAAACCCAGAATGCTCACAACCAGAGCCATATATCTGGAGTATATACAGTACCGGTCAAAAGTTTGGACACACCTTCTCATTCAAGGGTTTTTCATGATTTTTTTTACTATTTTCTACATTGTAGAATAATAGTGAAGACATCAAAACTATGAAATAACACATGGAATAATGTGTAACCAAAAAAGTGTTAAACAAATATATTTTGGATTCTTCAAAGTAGCCAGCCTTTGTCTTGATGACAACTTTGCACACTCTTGGCATTCTCTCAACCAGCTTCCCCTGGAATGCTTTTTCAACAGTCTTGAAGGAGTTCCCACATATGCTGAGCACTTGTTGGCTGCTTTTCCTTCACTCTGCAGTCCAACTCATCCCAAACCATCTCAAATGGGTTGAGGTTGGGTGATTGTGGAGGCCAGGTAATCAGATGCTGCACATCACTCTCCTTTTTGGTCAAATAGCCCTTACACAGCCTGGAGGTGTGTTGGGTTATTGTTCTGTTGAAAAACAATGATAGTCTCACTAAGCGCAAACCAGACGGGATGGCTGCAGAATCTGTGGTAGCCATGCTGGTCAAGTGTGCCTTGAATTCTAAATAAATCAGACATTTGAACTTGAATTTGAACTCATCAGACCAAAGGACAGATTCCCTCCGGTCTAATGTCCATTGCTCATGTTTCTTGGCCCAAGCAAGTCTTCTTATTGGTGTCCTCTAGTAGTGGTTTCTTTGCAGCAATTCGACCATGAAGGCCTGATTCACGCAGTCTCCTCTGAACAGTTGATGTTGAGATGTGTCTGTTACTTGAACTCTGTAAAGCATTTCTTTGGGCTGCAATCTGAGGTGCAGTTAACTCTAATGAACTCATACTCTGCAGCAGAGGTGACTCTGGGTCTTCCTTTCCTGTGGCGGTCCTCATGAGAGCCAGTTTCATCATAGCGCTTGATGGTTTTTGCGACTGCACTTGAAGAAACTTTAAAAGTTCTTGACATTTTCTGGATTGATTGACCTTCATGTCTGAAAGTAATTATGGACTGTTTCTCTTTGCTTATTTGAGCTGTTCTTGTCATAATATGGACTTGGTATTTTACCAAATAGGGCTATCTTCTGTATACCAACCCCTACCTTGTCACAACACTACTGATTGGCTCAAACGCATTAAGAAGGAAAGAAATTCAACAAATTAACTTAAGGCACACCTGTAAATTGAAATGCATTCCAGGTCACTACCTCATTAAGCTGGTTGAGAGAATGCCAAGAGTGTGCAAAGCTGTCATCAAGGCCAAGGGTGGCTACTTTGAACATTCTCAAATATAAAATGTATTTTGATTTGTTTAACACTTTTTTGGTTACTACATCATTCCATGTGTGTTATTTCATAGTTGTGATGTCTTCACTATTATTCTACAATGTAGAAAATCGTAAAAATAAAGAAAAACCCAGGAATGAGTAGGTGTGTCCAAACGTATGACTGGTAGTGTATGTACATACAGTATATATTGCACTAATAACAACTATACAACAGAGCTACCCTCAATTCTCTGTGTTATCAATGTACTAGAGCTGGGACGATAAACCGAACATTATCGACACTGACCATACCGATCACCTATTGCAGGCATTTTGCTGATATCTTTCATTATTGGCAGCCATGACTACATGGAACTCTATTCTACATCAGGTAACTGATGCAAGCAGTAGAATTAGATTTAAAAAACAGATACAAATACACCTTATGGAAAAGCAGGGACTTTGAAGCAACACAGACATAGGCACATGACACATGCATACACACACACACGATAACATACGCACTATACTCACACGCACACATGGATGTTGTGCTGTAGATATGTTGTAGTGGAGTAAGGGCCTGAGGGCACACACTTGGTGTGTTGTGAAATCTGTTATGAATGTATTGTAATGTTTCAAAAATTGCCTTAATTTTGCCGGACCCCAGGAAGAGTAGCTGTTGCCTTGGCAGCAGCTAATGGCGATCCATAGTAAATACAAATACAAATTTTGATAAGTAGCCTATACTAGAGAAATGTGAAATTTGAAATGAAATAAGTTTGTTAATATAGGTGATTGTTAATGGGACAATTGATGACTATAACCATCAAACTAGTAGTCGTTGAAAGGATCATAACCAAACTGGTGCACATTAATGTTCTAAACCTATCGTTCTATTCATCATTATCGCATCAATTCATGCAATTTATCACAATATGGATTTCTGTCCATATTGCCCAGCTCTACAATGTAATAAACACAGCCATGTACCTTGGGGAACCTTTTCCTACATTACTACAAGCTTCTCAGGTTAGAGAAAAATAGATCACTTGAAAGACTAACCAAGCTGGCAAAAAATGGAAACAACAATCAATAAAACAAACTAGTGAAGCAGAAATCATGCAAATATGAGAATTGGATAGTTTAAAAAGAGGCGGATCAGTAGAAAAACCGAGAAAGAGAACTACACACTAGTAATCATGCAGCACTAATGCATCAGCTAAAACCTGCAGGCTGATCACCAGGGATGAGCTAAAAAAATAATAGACAAAACAAATGATGTGATTGAATAACCTTCTCAAATGAGAGATGGTGATAAAATGGCTTCAAAACTAAAAAGCCATGTATGTTTTTTTGCTGATTAATTCCTATAGTATCATCTTGAAAGAGCAAACACCTTATTTGCAGCTGACATACTTGGATCATGGAACTGTATCTAGACTAGGGGTTATATCCTGCCTGTTTGGCCCTGTCCGGGGGTATCATTGGATGGGGCCACAGTTTCCTGACCCCTCCTGTCTCAGCCTCCAGTATTTATGCTGCAGTAGTTTGTGTGTCGGGGGGCTAGGGTCAGTCTGTTATATCTGGAGTATTTCTCCTGTCTTATCCGGTGTCCTGTGTGAATTTAAGTATGCTCTCTCTAATTATCTCTTTCTTTCTTTCTCTCTCTCGGAGGACCTGAGCCCTAGGACCATGCCTCAGGACTCCCTGGCATGATGACTCCTTGCTGTCCCCAGTCCACCTGGCCGTGCTGCTGCTCCAGTTTCAACTGTTCTGCCTGCGGCTATGGAACCCTGACCTGTTCACCGGACGTGCTACCTGTCCCAGACCTGCTGTTTTCAACTCTCTAGAGACAGCAGGAGCGGTAGAGATACTCTCAATGATTGGCTATGAAAAGCCAACTGACATTTACTCCTGAGGTGCTGACCTGTTGCACCCTCGACAACTACTGTGATTATTATTATTTGAGCATGCTGGCCATTTATGAACATTTGAACATCTTGGCCATGTTCTGTTATAATCTCCACCTGGCACAGCCAGAAGAGGACTGGCCACCCCTCATAGCCTGGTTCCTCTCTACGTTTCTTCCTAGGTTTTGGCCTATGTAGGGAGTTTTTCCTAGCCACCGTGCTTCTACACCTGCATTGCTTGCTGTTTGGGGTTTTAGGCTGGGTTTCTGTACAGCACTTTGAGATATCAGCTGATGTAAGAAGGGCTATATAAATACATTTGATTTGATGACTAGACAAACACTTGAATCTACAGTATGCACTGTAAAAAGATCTGCTCTCGACCTCTCTGCTCTCGACCTCAACATGATCGCAAACTCTCTCATCAACATCTACAGCAGTCTTCCATAGAAAGATTGTGTATAAATGAACGAATGAATGAACAAATGAAGGAATGAATGAATGAAAGAAGGAACAGGTGAATGAATAAACAAATTAATGAATTGATGAAGAGACTGGTCAGCTATGAGGTCTTACCTCCTCAATGTCGTTGTCCAGAACGTTGATCCCCAGAGGGGTGGTGAGGCTGGCGTCGGTGAACACTGTGGTACCCACTGGTGCTGACTCCATGATGAAGCCCTGGTATGTGGCCTCCAGGAAGAATGGTGACTGGTTGTTCTCATCCAGAACCTCGATGTGGAGGTTAGCAAATGCAGGCAGGGGGTGGCCGTTGTCCTGCTCTGCCTGGAAAATATAGAACAGGGTGGCGTTCATTAAGGCACAGTGTAGACTTTTTTTGTGTTCTTATTGGACACAAAACTATCCCAGATTCACTTTTTTTCAAAAACATTTCCCCCCTAATTAACATGACCGAGAACTACTCAAAATGTGCATGTAAGCAGCACTAAGGTTTTGCACAAGTAATGCTTGGTTCATGGACTAAACTTTCTAAAGATAACTGATAAAAACGTGATTGAATCCAACAAGGATACAGAAAATAACCAATTGGAATGACATTTGAGAATACCAAAGGGTGATGTTTATTGCTCTGTAAATCTATTCCTTTCTAACAAACATGGAAGTAGACTGGAGACTCATTCATTGTAGAGGCCCGTTTGTTTTATCCTCTCCATCAGTAATTTTGATCCAATCTACGGTCAATCAGTACAGTTGTGTCAATCGAGTAATGAAACCGCCTTGTAATTATTGATCATGACAACGAAGAGGGAGAGGGGTGACTTCTGCAGCTCTTAGATTAAAAACCACTGACTGGTGATGAAATTAATGTCCTCATCAACCAGCTGAATGTTTCATAAAAGGCCTAGCCTTCAAAGGTGTTGCCTATATCCCTCCACCTCCACGATTGCCTGTATTTAGAGGCTCCACAAAATCAACTGTCTTCAGTTCCATTCACTGACTGGTCTACCAGACAAAATACACAAAATAAAGAAATGCTAATTTTCCCATGCATCAAAGTGTCTAGCGTTACCCTGGGGCTATGTCACTCACTATATTAGAATATTATATCATTTCAATGAGTGAACAATATGCCTTCTAATTGCACTTTGATATGTATGTGCAGGGTAACAACAATCTGACATTAAATCTGACATTCTGACAATAGTAACTTTATGTTATTGACTGAAATAAAAGTGATTATATAGGGGGTGGCAGGTAGCCTCGAGGTTATGTTCGAAAGCTGCTGGTTCGAATACCGGAGCCGACAAGGTGACAAATATGTTGCTGTGCCCTTGAGCAAGGCACTTAACTCTAATTGCCCAAAGGGCACTGTACAATTGTGACCCCCATTCCCTGCGGGCGTCTCAGGGGATATGCAAGAAACATCTCCATGACATGCTTCTGTAACAGGGCAAATATAAGCCCCCCCCCCCCCCACACACAATAAACATAAAATAAAAATACTATATATTATTAATTGTTCTTTGATGGTACAGTATGGTTATTGCTGTCGATTTTAAAATAAAATTTTGTTTACAGTGCCTTCAGAAAGTATTCACCCCTCTTTACTTTTTCCACATTTAGTTGTGTTACAGCCTGAATTTAAAATAGATTAAATTGAGATTTTTGCCACTGGCCTACAAAAACAATACCCCATAATGTCAAAGCTGTCACGCCCTGACCGTAGTTCCTTTTTTATGTCTCTATTTTGGTTTGGTCAGGGCGTGAGTTGGGGTGGGCATTCTATGTTTTGTTCTATGTTGACCTTTTCTATGTGTTTGGCTGGGTGTGGTTCTCAATCAGAGACAACGATAGACAGCTGCCTCTGACCATACTTAGGTAGCCTGTTCCCACCTGTGTTTGTGGGTAGTTGTTTTCTGTTGTGTGTCTGCACCAGCCAGAACTGTTTCGGTCATTATCTTTGTTATTTCAGTGTTAATTTAATAAATATGGACACGTACCACGCTGCACCTTGGTCCTCTCCTTCCAACAGCCGTTACAAAAGCGTAATTATGTTTTTCAATTAATAAATAATAATAAAATATGAAAAGCTGAAATGTCTTGAGTCAATAAGTATTCAACCCCTTTGTTATGGGAAGCTTAAATAAGTTCAGGAGTAAAAATGTGCTTAACAAGTCACATAATAAGTTGCATGGACTGTGTGTGCAATAATAGTGTTTAACATGATTTTAGGATGACTACATCTGTACCCCACACATACAATCATCTATAAGGTCCCTCAGTCAACCACAAAGACCAGGGAGGTTTTCAAATGCCTCACGAAGAAGGACACCAATTGGTAGATGGGTAAAAATGTAAAAAAGCAGACATTGCATATAATTTTGAGCATGGTTAAATTATTAATTACACTTCTGATGATGTATCAATACACCAAATCACTACGAAGATACAGGCATCCTTCCTAACTCAGTTGCCGGAGAGGAAGGAATCCGCTCAGGGATTTCACCATGAGGTCAATGGTGATTTTAAAACAGTTAGAGAGTTATATGGCTGTGATAGGAGAAACCTGAGGATGGATCAACAACATTGTAGTTATTACTTCACAATACTAACCTAAATGACAGAGTGAAAATGAGGAAGCATATATATCCCAAAACATGCATCCTGTTTCCAACAGGCACTAATGTAATACTGCAAAAAATGTGGCAAAGCAATTCAATTTTGTCCTGAATACAAAGTGTTATGTTTGGGGCAAATCCACTGAGTACTGAGTATCACTCTCCATATTCTCAACCAAAGTGGTGACTGCATCATGTTATTAGTATGCTTGTAAAAATGAAGGAATTGGGAGTTTTTCAATATAAAAAATAATGGAATGCCGCTAATCACAGGCAAAATCGTAGAGGAAAACCTGGCTCAGTTTGCTTTTCACCAGACACTGGGAGATGAATTCACCTTTCAGATGGACAATAACCTAAAATACAAGGCCAAATCTACACTGGAGTTGCTTCCCAAGAAGACAGTGCATGTTCCTATGGAAAGACCTGAAAATGGTTGTCTAGCAATGATCAACAACCAATTTGAAGGATTTTCTTAAAGAATAATGTTGCACAATCCAAGTTTGGAAAGCTCTTAGAGAAATTTCCAGAAAGACTCACAGTTGTAATCACTGCCAAAGGTGATTCTAACATGTATTGACTCAGGGGGTTGAATACTTATCTGTTGAATATATATTAGTGTTTTATTTTTCAGGAATCTTTTACAAATGTTAGAATGTTTCTTCCACTTTGACATTAAAGGGTATTTTATTTAGATCGCTGACTAACCATGACAATTACATCCATTTTAATCCCACTTTGTAACACAACAAAATATGGAAAAAGTCAAGGGTTGTGAATACTTTATGAAGGCACGGTAACTGTATAATTTTGCTGTCAGTTTTGAATAATATGCCCCACGCACAATCAACCAAAACACTTGTGTTTCTGTGGAATACTAAATATTATTTTCAGTTATATTTTCAATAAAATCTCAAGGTTACTGCATCAAACACCATCCTCGCCTCTGAGGCCATGTCTTGTGAGAACTCAACATGGAAGCCAAAGTGTTAAGTGAGTGACAGCATGGTCTCCATTACTGGCTAGAAGAGTTTGTAACTGTGTATATATGAATAGCAATGTCTTGTGTCAAAAGCACTTCACACCTCCCTGGTGGGGGAATATTAAGTCGATTGCCCCCCCAACTAAGATCAGATTCTATTACTGACACCCGCGAGCAGCGATCATATCAAACAGAATGAGAACCAAATTTAAACAAACAGTTACTGAAACTATTCAATCTTAGAAGTGGTCCATAACCAAATGCATACTCTGCAGCTTCATTCAATTACAGTGGTGGTAGAAAGCGTTGGATGACCGGCTCCATATGCTCAGTAAAGGGTGATTAACATGTATGTCATCAACATCTCTCAAACCACTTCGATAGTCGATCACATACACGTATCAGTCAAATCCAGTTCAAATATGATAGTCATCAGAAAAGTATACCTCTCTGTCCACCAGACACCCAGCTGCTCCCTCCCCTCCATTCTGAGACTATTCCTCTCACATGCATCTGTGTCACTGTGTGTCTATATTTAACACAGCCGCAGGGCAGTATCTGCTTTATTCATACTGTGTGTCTATATTTAACACAGCCGCAGGGCAGTATCTGCTTTATTCATACTGTGTGTCTATATTTAACACAGCCGCAGGGCAGTATCTGCTTTATTCATACTGTGTGTCTATATTTAACACAGCCGCAGGGCAGTATCTGCTTTATTCATACTGTGTGTCTATATTTAACACAGCCGCAGGGCAGTATCTGCTTTATTCATACTGTGTGTCTATATTTAACACAGCCGCAGGGCAGTATCTGCTTTATTCATACTGTGTGTCTATATTTAACGCAGCCGCAGGGCAGTATCTGCTTTATTCATACTGTGTGTCTATATTTAACACAGCCGCAGGGCAGTATCTGCTTTATTCATACTGTGTGTCTATATTTAACACAGCCGCAGGGCAGTATCTGCTTTATTCATACTGTGTGTCTATATTTAACACAGCCGCAGGGCAGTATCTGCTTTATTCATACTGTGTGTCTATATTTAAACGCAGCCGCAGGGCAGTATCTGCTTTATTCATACTGTGTGTCTATATTTAACGCAGCCGCAGGGCAGTATCTGCTTTATTCATACTGTGTGTCTATATTTAACACAGCCGCAGGGCAGTATCTGCTTTATTCATACTGTGTGTCTATATTTAACACAGCCGCAGGGCAGTATCTGCTTTATTCATACTGTGTGTCTATATTTAAACGCAGCCGCAGGGCAGTATCTGCTTTATTCATACTGTGTGTCTATATTTAAACGCAGCCGCAGGGCAGTATCTGCTTTATTCATACTGTGTGTCTATATTTAAACGCAGCCGCAGGGCAGTATCTGCTTTATTCATACTGTGTGTCTATATTTAAACGCAGCCGCAGGGCAGTATCTGCTTTATTCATACTGTGTGTCTATATTTAACACAGCCGCAGGGCAGTATCTGCTTTATTCATACTGTGTGTCTATATTTAACACAGCCGCAGGGCAGTATCTACTTTATTCATACTGTGTGTCTATATTTAACACAGCCGCAGGGCAGTATCTGCTTTATTCATACTGTGTGTCTATATTTAACGCAGCCGCAGGGCAGTATCTGCTTTATTCATACTGTGTGTCTATATTTAACGCAGCCGCAGGGCAGTATCTGCTTTATTCATACTGTGTGTCTATATTTAACACAGCCGCAGGGCAGTATCTGCTTTATTCATACTGTGTGTCTATATTTAACGCAGCCGCAGGGCAGTATCTGCTTTATTCATACTGTGCGTCTATATTTAACACAGCCGCAGGGCAGTATCTGCTTTATTCATACTGTGCGTCTATATTTAACGCAGCCGCAGGGCAGTATCTGCTTTATTCATACTGTGTGTCTATATTTAAACGCAGCCGCAGGGCAGTATCTGCTTTATTCATACTGTGCGTCTATATTTAACACAGCCGCAGGGCAGTATCTGCTTTATTCATACTGTGTGTCTATATTTAAATGCAGCCGCAGGGCAGTATCTGCTTTATTCATACTGTGTGTCTATATTTAACACAGCCGCAGGGCAGTATCTGCTTTATTCATACTGTGTGTCTATATTTAACACAGCCGCAGGGCAGTATCTGCTTTATTCATACTGTGTGTCTATATTTAACACAGCCGCAGGGCAGTATCTGCTTTATTCATACTGTGTGTCTATATTTAACGCAGCCGCAGGGCAGTATCTGCTTTATTCATACTGTGCGTCTATATTTAAATGCAGCCGCAGGGCAGTATCTGCTTTATTCATACTGTGTGTCTATATTTAACGCAGCCGCAGGGCAGTATCTGCTTTATTCATACTGTGTGTCTATATTTAACGCAGCCGCAGGGCAGTATCTGCTTTATTCATACTGTGCGTCTATATTTAACACAGCCGCAGGGCAGTATCTGCTTTATTCATACTGTGCGTCTATATTTAAACACAGCCGCAGGGCAGTATCTACTTTATTCATACTGTGTGTCTATATTTAACACAGCCGCAGGGCAGTATCTGCTTTATTCATACTGTGCGTCTATATTTAAACACAGCCGCAGGGCAGTATCTACTTTATTCATACTGTGTGTCTATATTTAACGCAGCCGCAGGGCAGAATCTGCTTTATTCATACTGTGTGTCTATATTTAACACAGCCGCAGGGCAGTATCTGCTTTATTCATACTGTGTGTCTATATTTAACGCAGCCGCAGGGCAGTATCTGCTTTATTCATACTGTGTGTCTATATTTAACGCAGCCGCAGGGCAGTATCTGCTTTATTCATACTGTGTGTCTATATTTAACGCAGCCGCAGGGCAGTATCTGCTTTATTCATACTGTGTGTCTATATTTAAACGCAGCCGCAGGGCAGTATCTGCTTTATTCATACTGTGTGTCTATATTTAAACGCAGCCGCAGGGCAGTATCTGCTTTATTCATACTGTGTGTCTATATTTAACGCAGCCGCAGGGCAGTATCTGCTTTATTCATACTGTGTGTCTATATTTAACGCAGCCGCAGGGCAGTATCTGCTTTATTCATACTGTGTGTCTATATTTAACGCAGCCGCAGGGCAGTATCTGCTTTATTCATACTGTGTGTCTATATTTAAAGCAGCCGCAGGGCAGTATCTGCTTTATTCATACTGTGTGTCTATATTTAACGCAGCCGCAGGGCAGTATCTGCTTTATTCATACTGTGCGTCTATATTTAACGCAGCCGCAGGGCAGTATCTGCTTTATTCATACTGTGCGTCTATATTTAACACAGCCGCAGGGCAGTATCTGCTTTATTCATACTGTGCGTCTATATTTAAACACAGCCGCAGGGCAGTATCTACTTTATTCATACTGTGTGTCTATATTTAACGCAGCCGCAGGGCAGAATCTGCTTTATTCATACTGTGTGTCTATATTTAACACAGCCGCAGGGCAGTATCTGCTTTATTCATACTGTGTGTCTATATTTAACGCAGCCGCAGGGCAGTATCTGCTTTATTCATACTGTGTGTCTATATTTAACGCAGCCGCAGGGCAGTATCTGCTTTATTCATACTGTGTGTCTATATTTAACGCAGCCGCAGGGCAGTATCTGCTTTATTCATACTGTGCGTCTATATTTAACGCAGCCGCAGGGCAGTATCTGCTTTATTCATACTGTGCGTCTATATTTAACGCAGCCGCAGGGCAGTATCTGCTTTATTCATACTGTGTGTCTATATTTAACGCAGCCGCAGGGCAGTATCTGCTTTATTCATACTGTGTGTCTATATTTAACGCAGCCGCAGGGCAGTATCTGCTTTATTCATACTGTGTGTCTATATTTAACGCAGCCGCAGGGCAGTATCTGCTTTATTCATACTGTGTGTCTATTTTTAAACGCAGACACAGGGCAGTTTCTGCTTCATTCATACTGTGCGTCTATATTTAACGCAGCCGCAGGGCAGTATCTGCTTTATTCATACTGTGCGTCTATATTTAACACAGCCGCAGGGCAGTATCTGCTTTATTCATACTGTGCGTCTATATTTAACGCAGCCACAGGGCAGTATCTGCTTTATTCATACTGTGCGTCTATATTTAACACAGCGACAGGGCAGTATCTGCTTTATTCATACTGTGCGTCTATATTTAACACAGCCGCAGGGCAGTATCTGCTTTATTCATACTGTGCGTCTATATTTAACGCAGCCACAGGGCAGTATCTGCTTTATTCATACTGTGCGTCTATATTTAACACAGCGACAGGGCAGTATCTGCTTTATTCATACTGTGTGTCTATATTTAAACGCAGCCGCAGGGCAGTATCTGCTTTATTCATACTGTGTGTCTATATTTAAACACAGCCGCAGGGCAGTATCTACTTTATTCATACTGTGTGTCTATATTTAAATGCAGCCGCAGGGCAGTATCTGCTTTATTCATACTGTGTGTCTATATTTAACACAGCCGCAGGGCAGTATCTGCTTTATTCATACTGTGTGTCTATATTTAACGCAGCCGCAGGGCAGTATCTGCTTTATTCATACTGTGTGTCTATATTTAACACAGCCGCAGGGCAGTATCTGCTTTATTCATACTGTGTGTCTATATTTAACGCAGCCGCAGGGCAGTATCTGCTTTATTCATACTGTGCGTCTATATTTAAATGCAGCCGCAGGGCAGTATCTGCTTTATTCATACTGTGTGTCTATATTTAACGCAGCCGCAGGGCAGTATCTGCTTTATTCATACTGTGTGTCTATATTTAACGCAGCCGCAGGGCAGTATCTGCTTTATTCATACTGTGCGTCTATATTTAACACAGCCGCAGGGCAGTATCTGCTTTATTCATACTGTGCGTCTATATTTAAACACAGCCGCAGGGCAGTATCTACTTTATTCATACTGTGTGTCTATATTTAACACAGCCGCAGGGCAGTATCTGCTTTATTCATACTGTGCGTCTATATTTAACACAGCCGCAGGGCAGTATCTGCTTTATTCATACTGTGCGTCTATATTTAAACACAGCCGCAGGGCAGTATCTACTTTATTCATACTGTGTGTCTATATTTAACGCAGCCGCAGGGCAGAATCTGCTTTATTCATACTGTGTGTCTATATTTAACACAGCCGCAGGGCAGTATCTGCTTTATTCATACTGTGTGTCTATATTTAACGCAGCCGCAGGGCAGTATCTGCTTTATTCATACTGTGTGTCTATATTTAACGCAGCCGCAGGGCAGTATCTGCTTTATTCATACTGTGTGTCTATATTTAACGCAGCCGCAGGGCAGTATCTGCTTTATTCATACTGTGTGTCTATATTTAACGCAGCCGCAGGGCAGTATCTGCTTTATTCATACTGTGTGTCTATATTTAAAGCAGCCGCAGGGCAGTATCTGCTTTATTCATACTGTGTGTCTATATTTAACGCAGCCGCAGGGCAGTATCTGCTTTATTCATACTGTGTGTCTATATTTAACGCAGCCGCAGGGCAGTATCTGCTTTATTCATACTGTGCGTCTATATTTAACACAGCCGCAGGGCAGTATCTGCTTTATTCATACTGTGCGTCTATATTTAAACACAGCCGCAGGGCAGTATCTACTTTATTCATACTGTGTGTCTATATTTAACGCAGCCGCAGGGCAGAATCTGCTTTATTCATACTGTGTGTCTATATTTAACACAGCCGCAGGGCAGTATCTGCTTTATTCATACTGTGTGTCTATATTTAACGCAGCCGCAGGGCAGTATCTGCTTTATTCATACTGTGTGTCTATATTTAACGCAGCCGCAGGGCAGTATCTGCTTTATTCATACTGTGTGTCTATATTTAACGCAGCCGCAGGGCAGTATCTGCTTTATTCATACTGTGTGTCTATATTTAACGCAGCCGCAGGGCAGTATCTGCTTTATTCATACTGTGTGTCTATATTTAACGCAGCCGCAGGGCAGTATCTGCTTTATTCATACTGTGCGTCTATATTTAACGCAGCCGCAGGGCAGTATCTGCTTTATTCATACTGTGTGTCTATATTTAACGCAGCCGCAGGGCAATATCTGCTTTATTCATACTGTGTGTCTATATTTAACGCAGCCGCAGGGCAGTATCTGCTTTATTCATACTGTGTGTCTATATTTAACGCAGCCGCAGGGCAGTATCTGCTTTATTCATACTGTGTGTCTATTTTTAAACGCAGACACAGGGCAGTTTCTGCTTCATTCATACTGTGCGTCTATATTTAACGCAGCCGCAGGGCAGTATCTGCTTTATTCATACTGTGCGTCTATATTTAACACAGCCGCAGGGCAGTATCTGCTTTATTCATACTGTGCGTCTATATTTAACGCAGCCACAGGGCAGTATCTGCTTTATTCATACTGTGCGTCTATATTTAACACAGCGACAGGGCAGTATCTGCTTTATTCATACTGTGCGTCTATATTTAACACAGCCGCAGGGCAGTATCTGCTTTATTCATACTGTGCGTCTATATTTAACGCAGCCACAGGGCAGTATCTGCTTTATTCATACTGTGCGTCTATATTTAACACAGCGACAGGGCAGTATCTGCTTTATTCATACTGTGTGTCTATATTTAAACGCAGCCGCAGGGCATATCTGCTTTATTCATACTGTGTGTCTATATTTAACGCAGCCGCAGGGCAGTATCTGCTTTATTCATACTGTGTGTCTATATTTAAACGCAGCCGCAGGGCAGTATCTGCTTTATTCATACTGTGTGTCTATATTTAAACGCAGCCGCAGGGCAGTATCTGCTTTATTCATACTGTGTGTCTATATTTAACGCAGCCACAGGGCAGTATCTGCTTTATTCATACTGTGTGTCTATATTTAAACGCAGCCGCAGGGCAGTATCTGCTTTATTCATACTGTGTGTCTATATTTAAACGCAGCCGCAGGGCAGTATCTGCTTTATTCATACTGTGTGTCTATATTTAAACGCAGCCGCAGGGCAGTTTCTGCTTTATTCGCAGCCTGGCAAGTTCCAACTCAATGAAGCCTAGAAGAAACTTTCCAACACCAACAGATGCTTATGGAAAGATAATCGTATTTTTTTGCCTTATAAAAAAAAAGAGGGAAAGGATTAGCACTCTATAACTGACAGTGGACAGGGCAGACTGGTAAATGGGTTTACTGCTGAGCTGATCTCTCCCACTCTCAGACTAGAGGGATGGAGGGAGAAGGAAGGATGGAGGGAGGGAGAGGGGAGAGATGGAAAGACGAAAGCTGAAGGGGAAATAGAGAGGAGGAGGGCACTCTGAATCCTGAAGGAGAACATCACTCAAGCACATTGCTGGTCTTAGATAAAAAGGTGTTATCTAGAACCTAAAAGGGTTCTTTGGCTGTCCCCATAAGAGAACCCTTTGAAGAACCCTTGTTGGGTTACAGGTAGAACCCTTTTGGTTTCAAGTAGAACCCTTTTGAGTTCCATCTAGGACCCTTTCCACAGATGGTTGTACCTGAAATCAAAACAGGTTCTATCTGGAACCAAAAAAGGTTGTACCTGTAATCAAAAGGGGTTCTTATGGGGACAGCTGGAGAACCCTTTTAGGTTCTAGATAACACCTTTTTATCTAAGACCAGCAATGTGCTTGAGTGATGTTCTCCTTCAGGATTCAGAGTGCCCTCCTCTCTCTTTCCCCTTCAGCTTTCGTCTTTCCATCCCTCCCCTCCCCTCCTTTTTTATACTGGCTGTTGGTGCACAAGGAGTCAGGAACACAATAACTGATGAAATCAGAGCGACTGTGGTTGACCATGTTGTCAATCATGGGATGAGCATGAGGGAGGCTGGGCAGCGGGTTCAACCAAATCTGAGCCGCTGTACTGTTGCAGGTATCATCTGGATATTTAGAAATGAGAACCAGTAAGTAACTGTGCTGTAGTCTTACTGGTACATTAGTATGTACTGTACTTTCATAATGAGAAGGATCTATCACTAAAACCATTCAAATGTTTTTACAGAACTCCAGTATCTGGTGGAAGAGGTTGACTATTCACCCCAGAGCAGGAGACCCACATTGTAAATATGGTCATTGCAAATAACTGCATCAGACTCAGACAACTGCAGGACCACATAATGGCAGATAACACCATATTTCAAAACGTCAACAGAGTGAGTCTCTCTGCACTGTCTCGTCTACTGAAACGCAATAGAATTAGGATGAAGCAGCTGCACAGAGTCCCTTTCGAAAGTAACTCAGACCATATAAAACAACTGAGATATGAATATGTGCAGGTAAGCTGTACTATCCTATCATTGGTACTGGATCTGGAAGTGTGTGGTGCTACATCATATTGACTGATCCCTGTCTTTTCCTACTGTGCTACATTGTCTTGTCTCTTTCAGAGAGTCATGGAGCTAGAAGCAGATGCAGTGTATCAGAAGCAGATGCAGTGTATCATGAGCTAATATATGTGGACAAGGCAGGTTTCAACCTTGCAAAAACAAGGGGCTGCGGCAGAAATATAATCGGACACCGTGCCATCATCAACGTCCCGGGACAACGTGGTGGCAACATAACAATGTGTCCGGCTATTAGTCAAAACGGCATCCTTCACCATCATGCAATCCTAGGCCCATACAACACTGCACACATTATCACATTTCTGGACACCCTCAACAACAGACTAATCCCTAATGACCAGGGGCCAGAACAGCCCAGGTACGTTATCATCTGGGACAATGTTAGTGTCCACCGGTCTGCTGTGGTCCGTAATTGAGTCACAGGTCACCCACTTTTCATCTCACTCAATATCCCCCATACTCTCCGTTCTTGAATTCTATTGAAGAATTCTTCTCTGCATGTGGTTGGAAGGTGCATGATCGCCAGCCCCACCAACGCATACCCCTTCTACAGGCAAAAGAGGAGGCTTGTGGAGACGTGGATCAGGGGTCATGCCAGGCCTGGATACGGCACTCCAGGCCATACTTTCCACGCTGCCGAGCTCAAGACAACATGTGATGTGGATGAAGTCTTATGGCCGGACCCACAAAGAAGGTGAGATGGAGCCACATTTGTTTATGTTCTTTTTTTTCTAGCACAAATGTTTTTGTTTTCTTCTACTGCGCTTTTGTTGTTTGAGGAGTGTTAGAACATTTTCCGCTTATTTGTATTGATAGTGTGTTATGTTCGGAAAACTTTACACATTTGGATACCTGTGTGTACAGTCGGGGCCAAAAGTTTCGAGAATGACACAAATATTAATTTCACAAAGTCTGCTGCCTCAGTTTGTATGATGGCAATTTGCATATACTCCAGAATGTTTTGAAGAGTGATCAGATGAATTGCAATTAATTGCAAAGTCCCTCTTTGCCATGCAAATGAACTGAATCCCCCAAAAAAACATTTACACTGCATTTCAGCCCTGCCACAAAAGAACCAGCTGACATCATGTCAGTGATTCTCTCGTTAACACAGGTGTGAGTGTTGACGAGGACAAGGCTGGAGATCACTCTGTCTTGCTGATTGAGTTCGAATAACAGACTGGAAGCTTCAAAAGGAGGGTGGTGCTTGGAATCATTGTTCTTCCTCTGTCAACCATGGTTACCTGCAAGGAAACACGTGCCGTCATCATTGCTTTGCACAAAAAGGGCTTCACAGGCAAGGATATTGCTACCAGTAAGATTGCACCTAGATCAACCATTTATCGGATCATCAAGAACTTCAAGGAGAGCGGTTCAATTGTTGTGAAGAAGACTTCAGGGCGCCCAAGAAAGTCCAGCAAGCGCCAGGACCATCTCCTAAAGTTGATTCAGCTGCGGGATCGGGCCACCACCAGTACAGAACTTGCTCAGGAATGGCAGCAGGCAGGTGTGAGTGCATCTGCACGCACAGTGAGGCGAAGACTTTTGGAGGATGGCCTGGTGTCAAGAAGGGCAGCACAGAAGCTACTTCTCTCCAGGAAAAACATCAGGGACAGACTGATATTCTGCAAAAGGTACAGTGATTGGACTGCTGAGGACTGGGGTAAAGTCATTTTCTCTGATGAATCCCCTTTCCAATTGTTTGGGGCATCCGGAAAAAAGCTTGTCCGGAGAAGACAAGGTGAGCGCTACCATCAGTCCTGTGTCATGCCAACAGTAAAGCATCCTGAGACCATTCATGTGTGGGGTTGCTTCTCAGCCAAGGGAGTGGGCTCACTCACAATTTTGCCTAAGAACACAGCCATGAATAAAGAATGGTACCAACACATCCTCCGAGAGCAACTTCTCCTAACCATCCAGGAACAGTTTGGTGACGAACAATGCCTTTTCCAGCATGATGGAGCACCTTGCCATAAGGCAAAAGTGATAACTAAGTGGCTCGGGGAACAAAACATCGATATTTTGGGTCCATGGCCAGGAAACTCCCCAGACCTTAATCCCATTGAGAACTTGTGGTCAATCCTCAAGAGGCGGGTGGACAAACAAAAACCCACAAATTCTAACAGAGCATTGATTATGCAAGAATGGGCTGCCATCAGTCAGGATGTGGCCCAGAAGTTAATTGACAGCATGCCAGGGCGGATTGCAGAGGTCTTGAAAAATAAGGGTCAACACTGCAAATATTGACTCTGCATCAACTTCATGTAATTGTCAATAAAAGCCTTTGACACTTATGAAATGCTTGTAATTATACTTCAGTGTTCCATAGTAACATCTGACAAAAATATCTAAAGACACTGAAGCAGCAAACTTTGTGGAAATTAATATTTGTGTAATTCTCAAAACTTTTGGCCACGACTGTATGTGTGTTTAATACATGTATGACAAGACTTTATTGCAAACTGCTATGCCCTGCAAACAGAAAAGCAAAAGCCAAAAGTGTTTTTCATTTATACCATCAGTGCGTAGTTGGTGCTTCGTGTGCTCATTCAAATGACGGTTTGTGTGTACTGTAGACACAAAACCACATTTTCTTTTTAAAGAGTTTGAAGAGTTTTGCAAGAATTGTTTGCTTTTGCAAGATATGTATAATGTTTTGCTGGTTTGGTGTAAGGTTTTGTGGTTGGTGTGTAGAGCTTTGCAAAAAAGAGCCTATAGTTTCAAAGATAGTGCCTAAGCAATCAGAATAAACTGTACTATAACATACAGCTTGCACTGGGCTCTTTGCTCCTGACTTTGAGCCATCTGTAGTACAGGAGTTCCCCCTGGCCTGATAAAGGAATTCTATCTACAGAAGCTCATGTTCATATTCCCCTCTGAGTGGGAGGATCCTTGTAGCATGCAGAAACTTAACGGATCATCGCCCTCTGGAGTTTAAAGCAACAAGCCTCCTGGGCGATGGTGTGTGAGATACCTGACTCATCCTGATGGGGTTTAACACACACACAAAGACAGACACCTACAGCCAGTGCATCCCCAGCCTCTGCCTCTTTCCAGCTGTGATTTACCGGATCATTCCCCTCTTAATCAGAATAAAAGACCATGATCCTGTCATGAAGAGAGCATCCCGGGCTACAGAGCTTTATTCTGATTACCTTGATTACCAAGTCAAATCTATTGTACAGGTCCCTGATGAGCGGTTTGAGGAGCTGCAGCTCGGCGGTGGTTCTGTTCAGGGAGAAGTAGTCGACGTACGTCTCAGGCTTGCCTAAAACGGGAGACAGGGAAATAAGCAACCGTCACTCTGAAAGTCAGGGGAGAAGATGGAGCCTTTAGGAAAATACTGTAAGTCTTCTATATATCGTTACTTTTAATACATTTTACTGCACCTGTCATTGCACGTATACATGACTGTAATTATAATGAAAAGTATTAAAAGCTTATTGTCAGTGTATGTCAGAGAATACCAGGTTGCTTTCAAATGATCGGGGTAAAGAAGGCGGAGGGATTGAAGGTTTTGAACTGCTTCCAGACAGATGGATCCTTCACTGTCTCTGACCGACAGGTCTCTCTCGCTCTCGCCCAGACATCTCTTTATTGGCCTCCCAGAGAGCCGGGGAGCGAGGAGGGGCGCATTCCACATCAGCATGATTCCCTGCAGGGGCTACAGCTGTGCTGCTGCCTGCTCATCTCAGCTCACCACAGGTGGCCCTCCACTCCCCTTCGCCACTGCCAGCAGAAATGCATCTCCGCCTCCCACTCATCTCTCCATCGCATCCTCCCTCCCTCCCCACCACCAGCCTTTTGGCTATTGCTGCTGTGCTGAGTCGCCACAACCACCACCCCTCTGCATGGCCAGGCCTGGGAGCTAGCTATCCCCTCTGAAGGCCCGGGAGTTAGCGATCCCCTCTGATGTCCCGGGAGCTAGCTATCCCCTCTGAAAGCCTGGGAGCTAGCTATCCCCTCTGAAGGCCTGGGAGCTAGCTATCCCCTCTGAAGGCCTGGGAGCTAGCTATCCCCTCTGAAGGCCCGGGAGTTAGCGATCCCCTCTGAAGGCCCGGGAGCTAGCTATCCCCTCTGAAGGCCTGGGAGCTAGTTATCCCCTCTGAAGGCCTGGGAGCTAGCTATCCCCTCTGAAGGCCTGGGAGTTAGCTATCCCCTCTGCAGGCCTGGGAGTTAGCTATCCCCTCTGAAGGCCCGGGAGCTAGCTATCCCCTCTGCAGGCCCGGGAGTTAGCTATCCCCTCTGAAGGCCTGGGAGCTAGCTATCCCCTCTGCAGGCCCGGGAGTTAGCGATCCCCTCTGCAGGCCTGGGAGCTAGCTATCCCCTCTGAAGGCCCGGGAGCTAGCTATCCCCTCTGAAGGCCTGGGAGCTAGCAATCCCCTCTGAAGGCCCGGGAGTTATCGATCCCCTCTGATGTCCCAGGAGCTAGCTATCCCCTCTGAATGAACTTTGTTCTTGGAGACCTTCAATGCTGCAGATTTCTTTTGGTACCCTTCCCCAGATATGTGCCTCAACACAATCCTGTCTCGGCGCTCTACGGACAATTCCTTCAACCTCATGTCTTGGTTTTTGCTCTGACATGCACGGTCAACTGTGGGACCTTATACAGACAGGTGTGTGCCTTTCCAAATCATGTCCAATGAATTGCAGTTACCACAGGTGGCCTCCTATCAAGTTGTAGAAACATCTCAAGGATGATCAATGGAAACAGGATGCACCTGAGCTCAATTTCGAGTCTCATAGCAAAAGGTCTGAATACTTATGTAAATAAGGTATTTCTGTTTTATAAATGTGCAAACATTTCTAAAAACCTGTTTTCGCTTTGTCATTATGTGTTATTGTGTGTAGATACATTCCGAATGCACTGTAGATGGCAGCCATGTTAACAGGGACCTACCAATGAGGATGGAGTAGAGGATGCCTGGCCTCTGTGATGGAGGCTGGATGTTCCTGTCCTGGTCCACGGCCTGAATGATGGGCGTCACGTTGACAGGGTTCACTTTGCTCTGAGATGAAAGAGTAATGGTTAGTTATATCTGGCTGTCAAAACAAAAAGAAAAAGCCATTTCCACAGTGTGGGATACGGGAGCTTCCATTCTTGCTGTGCTAAAAGGATGGAGAAAATAAATGATGAAGAATTAATGTATGGCGTTGGACACGATCTTCATCAATTAGTTATCTTGGCATTTCACAGCAGCAACAGCAAAATAACTGCAGTGTTTCAGTTGTACCTCTAACTTAAACATTATGGGCAAAGCACAAATCATGTAGATTCTGCTGACTTGCTTTGCAGTAAAAGGTGTATTCTTAAAACAGTGAATAATCATAAACTGTATGACCTCTTTGTGGATCTCTTTATCACAGTACCTGTCACAAAAACCAATGAACTGCAGACATTTGTGTTGTTCTCCCCGGTACAACATGTCTTTATGTCATTTAAGAGGTTGAAAGCACAAGAGAGAGCGTGGGAGAGAGAGCGGGAAAGAGAGAGAAAGAGGGGAAAAGAGAGCGAGAAAAGAGTGAAAAAGAGGGAGAGGAACAGAGGGAGGGAGAGAAGAACAGAGGGAGGGAAAACGAGAGAGGGAGAAAAAGAGAGAGAGGAAAAGAGAGACAGGAAAAGAGGGAGTGAGACGGTGGGGGAGAGAGAGACTGAAAAATAAAGTTTGCAAGAGAGAGAAAGAGTTTGTGAAAGTGAGAGACTCCAGAGAGAGAGAGAACAGGAAGGGAGAAGTAATGATAAAGTGAGTAACTGGTCGTCCATTCCAAGTTGCCCCAGCCTAGGGGGAGGAGTAAAGATGTGCAGAATTACAAACAACAGGCGGGCCTAGTCTCAGTAAATAAGCAGCTCATTTAGAACTCAACTCTTCTCAGAGAAACCAAGTGACACTGCTAAAAGTGAAGATGAGTTTCAACCAGTGTTAGATGCCTGGTTGCCTCTGAAATAAGGCTCTGGGAATCTTGTCATTCTGTGTGTCTGTGTGTGTGTGTCTGTGTGTGTGTGTGTGTGTGTGTGTGTGTGTGTGTGTGTGTGTGTGTGTGTGTGTGTGTGTGTGTGTGTGTGTGTGTGTGTGTGTGTGTGTGTGTGTGTGTGTGTGTGTGTGTGTGTGTGTGTGTGTGTCATGACCCCTACAGGGACCCCACTGCATAATTGTGATCTCTGTGTGCCAGGAAGAAGTCTCGAGCAGCTGCTGTAAACACACACACAAACACACCGGTAGGACCATATGCTCCGGGGGCTGGTTGGCAGGAAATGACAATTTGTGACAGACATTGATGACAAGCTCGAGGAGCTGAGGTGCTGCAAAGACAGACGCTGTTTGTGTGGAATAAATGACAAACATCTCGGTTTGTTTACCTTGTAGAGTACAGAGACTACAAGGAGGTCAGACATTAGTCAGAACTGTAATAAAGCCACCTGGAATCAAGCTCTGAATGAAACTAAAGGCTTTTCCTCCTGTCATTCCTCCCCATGTTACTTGATCATCATACTTCACACAGCCCTATGAGTAGTTGTTAAGTGGAGGCAAAAAGTGTCGCCTACATTTTATCAGACACTGTTATCCAGGGTGACTTACAGGAGCAATTAGGCTTAAGTGCCTTGCTCAAGGGCACATCGGCAGATTTTTCACCTAGTCAAACCAGCAACCTTTCAGGTACTGGCCCAAAGCTCTTAACCACTAGGCTACCTGCCACCCATCCACTCCTCTCTGCTCTGTACATCTCCCTCCCTCATCATAGATCATGAGCACAATTTGGCAAAGATTTATCTCTGTGGGGCCCATTGTAATCCTCAGCCCCTGCAACTACAATGGCCCCAGTATGACTGCAGTAAATCTAATGACTCTTCGGGGCCCTGTCCTCGGTGGACAGATTAGCTCTGATGATACTCCCTCAGTCAGCCCTTATCTCCTGAGGAACTACAGCAGACAAGACTGGTGTCCAGATTACATGGAAATGCATTTATATGAAATAGCGTGAAGGTGATGATGATGATGATGATTCATCACAATATGTGTCCGTGTTAAGTTGAATTGCAGAATGAATCAGCCTCATTCAAGGCAAGGGATTATAGATTTTTAGTGATACATTCAATTATTTAGAAGCCTGTATTTAAAGTCAAGATTTTGCCTTTTCTTTACAAATAATACTACTGACTGATACAGATGCATATTTCATGTGACTGAAATACACAACTAGGCATGATGCCAAATGAATGTATTTCCTTTGATCTGGATGAAACCATACCTACTCCTTCTCGGCAGACCAGCCAGGGTCCTCCGCTCCGTTCCACATCCGTGGCCCATAATCAATGGTTGACTGAGCGTCGGCTGGGCGTTTTAACGGCTGAACTGGAGGAAGATCGTCTCTTGAGGCACCGGTTGAAGCACGGGAGGATTTTATTACTGTAATTAACGAGGATGGATTCTCTGGTGGAGTGTGATCTGTGATGGTGTAACGAGCAAGCGGCGGCCCTTTGGTCCCTCCTCTATTTTCACTAACCCACAGGAAGACAAATCAATAGACTGCTTTACTCTACACTACTCTACTCAGATGAACCCGACCTTCCAAATGAATGCCGAGCATCTCCAGATTCCTCTATGATGTATAGTGAACACTGACAAGAAACTTCAATTAAAAGACTCTGCATCGGGTATAATTTGACAGTTTTGTATATGATATGATCAGCACCTGTTTTCAAAACAGCCAATTACTCGTCTTAGATTTGGAATGACTTGTCTGTTCACATTTTCATTATTAGCTATATCTTATTCCAACTTTACATTTCAGCCAGCAAACGAATTATCCAGTGAATTCATTAATTACACTCTCCATTTAATTTTATACACACCAGTCACCAACAAAGCAATTATGCTCCACTCAACACTGGGGTACAATACTTTCAAAGCCTCCTGTGTTAATTGTCAACAGGCACTAGCAGTTGCCTACCTACTGTTCTCTCAGTGATGTATTTTCAATCTTATATCTCAGCTCTGATGGTATATTAGATTATATTAACACTAGCCACAGAGGACGTCCAGAGTGCTGCTGCGTATGGGGGGTGGGGAGCTAAATAGTCAAATTGACAGAGGAAAAAGCATTGGAGCCCCACTTCAGCCTTGTTTGGGATGACCTTTTATGTTATTCCTGCTCCGGAGAGGCTCTCTAGCTCTCTGCTATGGAAGGATATAAAGGGGCTGCCAGGAGGGATCAGTTTGTCTTGGGGAATGCACCTCCACTCTCCTCAAGAACATTCTCCTTGCTCCTGGCTCCTGTTCCCTAGAAGGTCTCACTATTTCCTGGATCCTCAGCTGAGATATTGTCTTTCAAACTAAGTGTAGCGTGAAAGGAGACCCACTGGCATAACATTGTGACAAAGAGGAGTTTTTGGGATCTGACCTATGACCTGCTGTATCCTTCTCCTCCTCCCCTCTAATCACAAGCTTCGTTTCACAGGTAGCGCTCTTTTTATACGCTGCAAGGTACCTGAACGGTACTGAGCCTCAATAAATAAGTTGAAGCATTATTTAAATGTTTCGTTGAGCACTGGCGGAGGAGATATGAGAGGCGTATTAAAGAGATAACGGGGAGAGCTGCCTGACAGGGAGGATGTCTGAGAGAGACAAGAGGAATATAACAGTACATCATTACACATGTGAAACTGAACTAGCCCCCTGAGTGATGGGATTGATGGGGATGACAGGATGAGGTGGGGGTGTTTTGAAGACCTGATAAGAGGTTATGCTGGCTTCGCCACGGCATACATAATCAGAATCACATAATGCCGCCTGTCACAGCACTCGTAAAATGTGTCCTTGAGTGCATTCTAGCGTAGGCATTAAGTACAGGAACCAGCCACCCAAACCAGTGGTGTAAACTTGACTTAAGGCTCCTGTTCCCTTGTTCTGTCACTTGGCTGCAGAGTGTGGAAGGTTCTCAATGTAAGCAAATGTCGTTTTAGTCCTCTGTGTTTGGTATGGCTCTAGTGCACCACTGCCTTCTCACGGACACAGTTTGACCTTCTGTAACTCTCTCTTAGGATATATTGGAATGTCAGCAAAAAATGACATTTAATACTTTTCAGCAAAAACGCTGCTTGATCGTGACAATGGAATTGATCTGGAGGCGAAAGAAAGAGTTTAGGAGAGGTGTTGGCTAGCAGAGTAGAACACCTGTTTAGGAGAGAGGTTGGCTAGCAGAGTAGAACACCTGTTTAGGAGAGGTGTTGGCTAGCAGAGTAGAACACCTGTTTAGGAGAGGTGTTGGCTAGCAGAGTAGAACACCTGTTTAGGAGAGGTCCTGGCTAGCAGAGTAGAACACCTGTTTAGGAGAGGTGTTGGCTAGCAGAGTAGAACACCTGTTTAGGAGAGGTGTTGGCTAGCAGAGTAGAACACCTGTTTAGGAGAGGTCCTGGCTAGCAGAGTAGAACACCTGTTTAGGAGAGGTGTTGGCTAGCAGAGTAGAACACCTGTTTAGGAGAGGTGTTGGCTAGCAGAGTAGAACACCTGTTTAGGAGAGGTGTTGGCTAGCAGAGTAGAACACCTGTTTAGGAGAGGTGTTGGCTAGCAGAGTAGAACACCTGTTTAGGAGAGGTGTTGGCTAGCAGAGTAGAACACCTGTTTAGGAGAGGTGTTGGCTAGCAGAGTAGAACACCTGTTTAGGAGAGAGGTTGGCTAGCAGAGTAGAACACCTGTTTAGGAGAGGTGTTGGCTAGCAGAGTAGAACACCTGTTTAGGAGAGGTGTTGGCTAGCAGAGTAGAACACCTGTTTAGGAGAGGTGTTGGCTAGCAGAGTAGAACACCTGTTTAGGAGAGGTCCTGGCTAGCAGAGTAGAACACCTGTTTAGGAGAGGTGTTGGCTAGCAGAGTAGAACACCTGTTTAGGAGAGGTGTTGGCTAGCAGAGTAGAACACCTGTTTAGGAGAGGTGTTGGCTAGCAGAGTAGAACACCTGTTTAGGAGAGGTGTTGGCTAGCAGAGTAGAACACCTGTTTAGGAGAGGTCCTGGCTAGCGGAGTAGAACACCTGTTTAGGAGAGGTGTTGGCTAGCAGAGTAGAACACCTGTTTAGGAGAGGTGTTGGCTAGCAGAGTAGAACACCTGTTTAGGAGAGGTGTTGGCTAGCAGAGTAGAACACATGTTTAGGAGAGGTGTTGGCTAGCAGAGTAGAACACCTGTTTAGGAGAGGTGTTGGCTAGCAGAGTAGAACACCTGTTTAGGAGAGGTGTTGGCTAGCAGAGTAGAACACCTGTTTAGGAGAGAGGTTGGCTAGCAGAGTAGAACACCTGTTTAGGAGAGGTGTTGGCTAGCAGAGTAGAACACCTGTTTGGGAGAGGTGTTGGCTAGCAGAGTAGAACACCTGTTTGGGAGAGGTGTTGGCTAGCAGAGTAGAACACCTGTTTAGGAGAGGTGTTGGCTAGCAGAATAGAACACCTGTTTAGGAGAGGTGTTGGCTAGCAGAGTAGAACACCTGTTTAGGAGAGGTGTTGGCTAGCAGAGTAGAACACCTGTTTAGGAGAGGTGTTGGCTAGCAGAGTAGAACACCTGTTTGGGAGAGGTGTTGGCTAGCAGAGTAGAACACCTGTTTAGGAGAGGTGTTGGCTAGCAGAGTAGAACACCTGTTTAGGAGAGGTGTTGGCTAGCAGAGTAGAACACCTGTTTGGGAGAGGTGTTGGCTAGCAGAGTAGAACACCTGTTTAGGAGAGGTGTTGGCTAGCAGAGTAGAACACCTGTTAAGGAGAGGTGTTGGCTAGCTGAGTAATACACCTGTTTAGGAGAGGTGTTGGCTAGCAGAGTAGAACACCTGTTTAGGAGAGGTGTTGGCTAGCAGAGTAGAACACCTGTTTAGGAGAGGTGTTGGCTAGCAGAGTAGAACACCTGTTTAGGAGAGGTGTTGGCTAGCAGAGTAGAACACATGTTTAGGAGAGGTGTTGGCTAGCATGAATGATAGCATACGATCATAGATACAATTTGGCTACATAGGACCTACAAACATTTACAATGAATAGCAAAATCACAATAACCACAAGAATAGCTTCAGATCAAAATCTACGTTGAGAAATTAAATATCCAGGCAGCCTCTCAATTTAACAATACGTTGGAATAGATCTACAATAGAGTTAGCCAATAGCTGGGCTACTCAAGGTCTTTGTTTTTGTGGAGTCTGGGATTCAATCATCGGGTGCATTCAAGGAGTGATAATAACCATCCTTTTCTAGATTTCTAGAACTTAAGCGCCAAGACAATTTAATGTGGTCGCCTGGAAAATGTTATTTTCCTAGTGTCTGCCGGGTTCCAAAGTTCCCTGACCGTGAGTATCCACTTTACATTTGGATTAGTAACAATTTAAATAAACTGGTGCTTCCACTCAAGGTACGAGAGTCCAAAGTGTAAAACTAATTACCTGTGAATAATCTGTCTTGTAATTCTAGCATTTCCATGCTTCCCTGACTCTGCCATTTACTTGTGTTAGACTCTGATCAAGAGAAACTGTAAACAGGGCCCTGCCTAGATCAGTGAACAAAAACCAATGGAAATGACAAGGAGGTATCATTCTGATCGTCATTCTACATGACAAAACACGTGTCACGCTATTTGGAGTCTAAATCTAATTACTAAATTACTTTCACACACACCAGAGGAGGCTGGTGGGAGGAGCTAGAAGAGGACGGGCTCATTGTAATGGCTGGAATGGAATTAATGGAACATTCCATCCATTACAATAAGCCTCCTATAGCTCCTCCCACCAGCCTCCTCTGATACACATCCTCTCATACTTTCGACAGTTCAACATGCTTCCTCCAAGGCGAAGGTCGAGATCTGTGTGTTCTCCGAAACATGATCCAACCAAGTC
Source organism: Salvelinus alpinus (assembly GCF_045679555.1). NCBI lineage: Eukaryota > Metazoa > Chordata > Actinopteri > Salmoniformes > Salmonidae > Salvelinus > Salvelinus alpinus. The sequence goes on along the minus strand of NC_092088.1, from coordinate 15,717,058 downwards.
GCACTGCTTCCTTTTTCATGTATTTTTTATACATTTTTTTTGTATTTGAAATGTTTTCCCTTTTTCTCCCCAATTTCGTGGTATTCAATTGGTAGTTACAGTCTTGTCTCATCGCTGCAACTCCCGTATGGACTCGGGACAGGCGAAAGCCGAGAGCCATGCGTCCCCCGAAACACGACCCAACCAAGCCGCACTGCTTCTTGACACAATGCCCACTTAACACAGAAGCCAGGAGCATCAATGTGTCATAGGAAACCGTGTCAGTGTGCACTGTGTCAGTGTGCACCGCGCCAGGCCCGCCACAGGAGTTGCTAGTGCACGATGGGACAATGACATCCCTGCCGGCCAAACCCTCCCGACCCGGACGACGCTGGGCCAGTTGTGTGCCGCCCCATGGGTCTCCATGGGGAGCCTGGACTCGAACCCAGAATCTGTATTGGCACAGCTAGCACTGCGATGCAGTGTCTTAGACCACTGCGCCACTCGGGAGGCCAGTGAACACTGATCTAACTCTGGGTTGGGGAAGCCCCTGTGGGAGGGGGGTCGGAAGGGACATTTTTATCTCATTCCATCTCGTCGCTTGTTTCTTTGTCCATGTGTCACAACAAAAATAAACAGCACACGTCTCTTATTAAAACAGCATGCATAATCAGAAGGATAGCTAAATATTTACCAGAAAAAATTATTCAGCAAATAACACAAGCATTAATTGAGAGTCAGGTGAACTACTGTTCTGTGGTCTGGGGAAATGCATCATTAAGTGAAGTTAGGAGGCTGCAGAATGCACAGAATAAAGCAGCAAGGATTGTTTTAAGGTGGAGATATGGTTCTTCTGTTGCAGTCATGCGCAGTGTTCTTGGTTGGTCATCAATCGATAAGATAATAGAAAGGAACATGCTTATTTTTTTTCATAATATACATCATTTAAAACGGCCAAGTTCTATTCACAACGGTATTCAGTTGGTAAGAGACAGACATTCCGTAAATACTAGGAATAGATTGTCCACCATCTATGTGTTATCCAGACAGAAAAGAGAAATAGGCAAAATAACATTTCGATTTAGAGCAATAAAGAAATTGAATGAATTAACTGAGCAAACCAGAAACCTTTCAATATATAAATTTAAACATTATTTTAAAACTATTTAAATATAATACATAGACATGTTGTGGGACTATAGTAGATGAAGAATCAATATTTTTTAGATTGAGTATTTATTGGGTCATTATGTTAGTATATTATGTATGTTGGTAATTGTGTGTTATATGTGGAAATGTGTTCGTATTAGAAATTGTATTTTAATGTTTAAGGACTCTTGGAAGATTAGTCCAAATGGGGACTAAAAGAGATCCAAATAAACATCAGATTTGATTTGATTTTATGTGAATTTTCATCTTCATTCTGGTTATGCATGACCAATAAATGTAATATATCACTACCTATAAATAGCATAAATCTATCCCTAGCATAAATCTAATAGCCCTCTGTATTTAAAGCCAAAATCTTTGAAATTATCTTAAACACAAAGAAATCACACTGAACCAGTCTTGTGTTTAGTACTAATATGCCGAAGATGACTCCTGAGGCTGATATGCGAAACAGAGGCCAGAGAAGCCAAGCTGTGTCTCAGCCACCTCTCTCCCTGGCCCTGAGAGTAGTGTGCTGCTTGTCAAGCAGCCCTGTTTGAATGGAGCAACATGTAAAAGGCTTCTTCTCAGCAGGGGGTCTGAAGCTCAGAGTTCTGGAGACGGTGCTGGTGTGCAGTAACACTTACTGGGTCAGTGAGCTCCAGGATGTGGACCCGGTAGGTGAGGGGGCTGCAGTCACGTGTGTTGTCGACCAGAGAGCAGGGCAGGAACATAGGCCCCAGGTCATCCCCGTCCAGCACGTCTACAGTCAGGGTGGTGGTGGCAGTACGCCGTTCGTTGGAGTACGGGGCGCGATCCTACAGGGGGAGATGACAGGGGTGGATGTGGTAAACTGAGGATTTAAAGTACATTTTTGAACGTCTACCCTTCTTCTACAGCTATTCTATCTTAAGTGCAACTTCCTTTCTGTCTTTTCAAAAACATTCACGTTTTCTAAAACATTCTATATTGTATTCATTTGAGGCTGGAAAGCACTTGCATTGAAAACAGTAAAACCTATATGCCACATCAGGTATCTGTTCATTTAAGTGTTCCAGTATCAAAAGGTATTGTAAAACATTTTGGTAAAATGAAATGAATTGTGTTTTTGGTGATTGTTCCATTCCAGAGGAAGACCTTGACATCATATACTGCATTATTCCTATCTGTTTATTCCTATCTGTACTTACCATTCTTGACTTGGAAATGTAGTACTTGTATTTTACTAACATTTTTCAACAGATTTAGTTTTCTTATTATATTTCAAAAGGTCATGTAACAATAATGGAACACAACAAAAAGGTATTTTTGCATTTACAAAGTGGTACAAAGGTTTTCTTAGTGCTATAGCCTACCCTATTTAAAAACCACATTGTACAGAACTGTACTCAGGTAAGTGCTCCAGTGTTTCGTTGGACAATTGGTTTCCCCAGACAGACTAATTGATTTACAGTAATGTACTGTTAAACCATAGTTTATTTGGAATTTACGGTAACATACTGTACCTTAATGGCTGCCATTAAGTTACCGTAAAAACAAGTTAAGTATTTTCAGTGTAGAATAAGCCACCTCAATATTTCCAGCCATAGGTTGCAATATACACTACATGACCAAAAGTATCATCAAACATGCTCGTCAAACATTTCATTTCAAAATCATGGGCATTAATATGGAGTTGGTCTCCCCCTTTGCTGCTACAACAGCCTCCACTCTTCTGGGAAGGTTTTCCACTAGATGTTGGAACATTGCTTTGCGCATGGAGGCATTGTCATGCTGAAACAGGAAAGGGCCTTCCACAAACTGTTGTCACAAAGTTGGAAGCACAGAATTGTCTAGAATGTCATTGTATGCTGTAGCGTTAAGATTCCCATTCACTGGAACTAAGGGGCCGAGCCTGAACCATGAAAAACAGCTCCAGACCATAATTCCTCCTCCACCAAATTTTATAGTTTGCACTATGCATTCAGGCAGATAGCGTTCTCCTGGAATTCGCCAAATCCAGATTTGTCCGTCGGACTGCTAGAGGGTGAAGCATGATTCATCACTCCAGAGAACGCATTTCCACTGCTCCAGAGTCCAATGGTGGCGAGTTTTACACCACTCCAGCCAATGCTTGGCATTGCGCATGGTTATCTTAGGCTTGTGAGTGGCTGCTCGGCCATGGAAACCCATTACATGAAGCTCCCGACGAACAGTTCTTGTGCTGACGTTGCTTCCAGAGGCAGTTTGGAACTCGGTAGTGAGTGTTGCAATCAAGGACAGACAATTTTTACCCGCTACGTGCTTCAGCACTCAGCGATCCCGTTCTGTGAGCTTGTGTTGCCTACCACTTTGCGGCTGAGCCGTTGTTGCTCCTAGACATTTCCAGTTCACAATAGTAGTACTTACAGTTGACCGGGGCAGCTCTAGCAGGGCAGACATTTGACGAACTGACTTGTTGGAAGGGTGGCCTCATATGACGGTGCCACGTTGAAAGTCACTGAGCTCTTCCATAAGGCCATTCTACTGCAAATGTTTGTCTATGGAGATTGCATGGCTGTGTGCTCTATTTTATACACCTGTCAGTAACGGCTGTGGCTGAAATAGCCGAATCCACTAATTTAATGGAGTGTCCACGTACTTTTGTAGGTATAGTGTATCTTTAGGAGCTGATCCATTGTGAGTATTGTGAAATAATTATTATGTTAAGGTAAGATTTGAAAATAGAAAGCTGATCTGAGAGCAGTGCTGTCTTACTTTCGACCCTTTCAGTGTCGTCCCAATGACACACGTAGCGAACGTTCTCTCTGTTTTGGGAAATGCATGTTACCTCTTCGGCCATCGTTGTAACGACGCGTCATTAAAACCCTCTTAAGCCTAACTCCATCTCTATCGGGAAACCATAGATACCAACAGACAGACAGACTTACATTGGCCTGGATGAGAATCAGGTAGCGGGTGATTTCCTCGTAGTTGAGCCTCTCCCTCAGGACCACCGAGCCGGAGAGGGTGAGAGGGATGTCAAACGTCCTGTTGGCCGTCTGCGACACAAAGAGATACAGTGCCCTGGGTTAAGAGTGGACTCTACTTAGGAAAGCTTTCCCCATGAGAAATGCATTGTCTGCCAGAGCGGGTGCAGAGATCTCGGGGGTAGAGATTGCCTCAACAGGACGTGTGTGGCCTTCTGACTCCTACTTAGTGACATGAGTAAAACCGTACTGCTCTAATGTCTTTATCAATCTTTTTGGACTGTGATGTGTGATTGCCATCAGTCGTGGCTTTAAAGAGAATGTGTCAGTAAGTGTTGAGATGTGACGTACCGGGTCAGTTGGGTTGTACTGGATGATGTATTCGATCTGTCCGTTAGGGCCGTCATCAATGTCCAGGGCTCCATTGTTCCCAGTGAAGCCGGAGAAGATGGTAGTGCCAACTGGGGTCAACTGTAAGACAACATTATTACAACCTAATGACAGTGCTAACAATTCAAACGCTAAAAATAATTCCCCACACGAGTGTCAGTTTTTCATGTGCTAAGCCTTCGGTCAACAACAACCTGCTTCAGAACACTAATGATCCAACACCAATGATCCTGAATGTGACATACAGTCACGGCTAAACCAGCAAGCTGCAGGGCTCCAGATTGAGACCATTTAGTCACATTTTGCGACCCTTTGACTTGGCAGTGCTAATTGGATTTTTAATTGGTCGCATCCTTGCGAGTTGCAAATCCTATCTCTTTCAAATCTCAGAAGTTCTTATTTTTGGGGCGGCTAAAACCATGATTCGGTCAAACAGTACGCATTAGGGGCCCCCCGAGTGGCACAACGGTCTAAGGCACTGCATTGCAGTACTTGAGGCGTCACTACAGACCTGGGTTCGATCCCAGGCTGTGTCAGAACCGTCCGTAACCGGGAGTCCCATAGGGCGGCGCACAACAGGCCTAGTGTCGTCCGGGTTATGGGAGGGTTTGGCCAGGGGGGCTTTACTTGGCTCATTGCGCTTTAGCGACTCCCTGTGGCTGGTCGGGTGCCTGCAGGCTGACTACGGCTGTCAGTTGAACAGTGTTTCCTCCGACACATTGGTGCAGCTGGCTTCCGAGTTAAACTGGCGGGTGTTAAGAAGAGCGGTTAGGCGGGTCATGTTTCGGAGGATGCATGACTCAACCTTCGCCTCTCCTGATCTGTTGGGGAGTTGCAGCGATGAGACAAGATCTCAATTGGATATCACGAAATTGGGGAGAAAAAGAGGGTAAAATACAAAAAAATAACAACAAAAAACAGTTAACCTACTGACAGTGTCTTTGAGATGTGGAGCGAGGCGCACGAGTGCTATCAGCTGTCATACCTGAGCCCCACAGTGGCTCTCTATCAGTCATACCTGAGCCCCACAGTGGCTCTCTATCAGTCATACCTGAGCCCCACAGTGGCTCTCTATCAGTCATACCTGAGCCCCACAGTGGCTCTCTATCAGTCATACCTGAGCCCCACAGTGGCTCTCTATCAGTCATACCTGAGCCCCACAGTGGACCTCTATCAGTCATACCTGAGCCCCACAGTGGACCTCTATCAGTCATACCTGAGCCCCACAGTGGCTCTCTATCAGTCATACCTGAGCCCCACAGTGGACCTCTATCAGTCATACCTGAGCCCCACAGTGGACCTCTATCAGTCATATCTGAGCCCCACAGTGGACCTCTATCAGTCATACCTGAGCCCCACAGTGGACCTCTATCAGTCATACCTGAGCCCCACAGTGGACCTCTATCAGCTGTGAGAAGAGGAGATAATAGTCTAGCATCTGTTGGCAGCACAGAGGAAACGTGGTTATTTGAGCTCCTCTGCTACTCTTATATCTGACAAGACTTTTCAGGAACACAAAAATATGTCAGAGACAAGAGGAAGACAGGAGACAGTTCAGCGAAACACTACCTGATCTCAGCTATGGTTTGACTGGTACTGAATTGAAAAAAAAGAAGTCTCAGAATAGGAGAAATCTAATAGAAAACCCACAGCAGGGGTATCAGAGGTCATTTCTAAAGAGATGCTGTAATGAAAGTGGAGGCAGGATTTCATGTTTCCCATGTGCAAATTGAAAATATCCCAAGTCGTCGACGACAGAATAGGAAAGGCCAAACACCCAATCCATTCGGCAGTGTTGTTAGCCAAAAAACAACAACGTAAAGCATGCATTATTTAGGAGCTAACGACGTGTGAGTCTATATCAAAATGGTGAATCGTGGTGTCTGTCCTCATTGAGGTGCAAGGCTCTCCCCCCCCCCCCGCCGCCCCGCCACAGACACACCTCTGGGAGCACATCAACCCTCCACGTCCCTCCGTCTGCACGTCAGCGCCTCCATGATAAACATTGCGTAGCAGACTGTATGCACGAAGGCTGTCGTAATGAATTCTTTAATGTAGGACAAAGAAGTGTACAGTGCCTTTAATAACCAAGAAATGACACGGGAGATATCTAATAATAACAGGGGGTTGAGCAGAATGTTATATGTCATAGTGGTACATTTATTGAGATATACAAGGAGAGGCCAACAATTCTCCCCATTTGAGATAAACATGGTCTTGTCAGGTTAAGGAATATCTAAAGCTGCCTGTGCACCTCAAGACTAGTCCGTGCCTGAGTAACACGTGTGAGGGATTCAGCTCTTAAAGATGTAGTTAATGGCACCCAAGTGGCGCAGTGGTCTAAGACACTGCATCTCAGTGCAAGAGGCATCGCTGCAGTACCTGGTTCGAATCCAGGCTACATCACATCCGGCTGTGATTGGGAGGGCGGCGCGCAATTGGCCCAGCGGCGTCTGGGTTTGGCCGGGGTAGGCAGTCATTGAATTTGTTAAGAATTTGAATTTGTTAAGAATTTGTTCTTAACTGGCTTGCCCAGTTAAATAAAAGTTAAATAGAGAAAAATTAAAAATGGCATTTATAAACAGTGTTGAGGTGTGACAAGAGCATACAGCTGGAACACATTCAAATAATCACGTCTTCAACAGAGATTTTATTTTTCTCTCCGCTTCGACAGCCCTGTAGAACTCCATTATGTGGGCTTAGGTACTACTAGACGCTCCATGTTGACTGATGGACAAGGGACTGCATTCTGTATCTCTGTGTCAGTTTAACATTTCAAACACTGCAGAGCAGAATACGGAAAGCAACCATGCCCAACCGTTTGAGACCAGCAGCTTCAGCTACTCTGCAAGGCTGCTTGCTAATGAGCTAAATTGACTAGGATGACACTCAGGGGAACCTCTTTCAATTAGGGAAAAGCTGAAAAATCCCCATGTCACTATTTTGGACCACGGTGGCACACCAGCCACTCTATGGCCTTCTATGCCCAGAAGGCCATAGAGTGGCCTACAGATGTAGGATCTTAATTTGATCACCCTATTGCAGGAGAACTTTCCTGCAATGCAGGACATTTTAAACTTGTAATGTATTTGAAGTTTTTAAAGGCTTCTGAAGTTTGTACTTTCCACTTTGAAATTTCATTCATGATTTTTCCTTACAAAAAATGGATCAACCCCTACAAATATGCCCATGAATTACAATCCACATAATAATTCACATTTCCTGTTACTGCAGGATTATGTTCCTGCTGTAGCAAACTGGGTCAAATGAAGATCCTACACTTGTACAGTTAAACCACATAGAGACCCATGAGGGTCCCTCTGGTGGTCCCACTGTTAACCCTTTACACTCGTGGGAATTGACCTACAGTATGTGGAAAGGGCTAAAATGCATAACCATGCTAGCAATTGAAAGGGAACAGTTTGGATATAATATGAAAATTATTAGACCAAAGGCGAGGACACAACAGTTCACCTGACACAAGACTGTTGATCTTACATGCATTTTACATTTACTGTACGTTTTGCCGTATTTGTTGATAATAAAATCTGAAAATATTCTGATAAGACCATTCCTGGAAAATGTGGGGTATGACAAGGGTTTGAGTGAGAGGACTAACTGGTGTCTCCAAAGTGTGCACAGTTCCTAAGCAATTCCTAAGGCACTTTTATGACTCAAAGCAGAGTCTTCAACTATAAGGTGCTTATCTGAGCTCTCCTAGCTGTGCCGTTCAGGAACTACGGCAAGCACACTTGTAGATGTTTCATTTGGAACACAACCCTGCAATCACACAATTACAAAAACAGTCCATTATATATCACAATCTGGGTCAGGTGGGCATGATTTGAAAGCTTGTTCTATTGCTAAATGATAAAATATGACCTTACAGTGCTAGGCTGTCAGAAGGAAATTCAGAGAAACAAATAGACATTTTTGTTTGCAAAGAAAGAAATCATGAGTATGTTCAGGTGTATGTGCCCCGGCTAATTTTCTTCACAATAAACAAACACACAAGGGCTCGTTCTGCCCAGGATAACTTAGGGTATGATGCCATGTCATCTTGTAACTGCACATCAAACATAGTGATCATAAGCGTTGACACTGTATTTGACATGAGTTTTATGATATGGAAATGTGACGTGCACATTTGGACTCGCGGGTGTTTGACTTGCTTGTATGACATCAAAGAGGTCTTTATGATAATCCTCAACGGCTCACCTTTCAAAATACATCGAGTCCTCTTTCATTTACAGCATTTCCCTCACTTAGACAACAAAACATTTGCAAAAGTTGCTCAATTAGCGAGAGGCATGGGGCAACTTCTTGTCGCTGGCGGTGCTCATGTTCAGATCGTCTGTCAGACTAAACCCATACAGAGCTGTGAAGCGGAGAGCCTAATGTTAAACGGCATTTATAAACTGGGTGGTTCGAGCACTGAATGCTGATTGGCTGACAGACGTGGTATATCAGACCGTATACCACGGGTATGACAAAACATGTATTTTTACTGCTCTAATTACATTGTTAACCAGTTTATAATAGCAATAAGGTACCTCAGAGGTTTGTGGTATATGGCCAATATACCACGACTAAGAACTGTATCCAGGCACTCCGCGTTGCATTGTGCGTGAGAACAGCCCTTAGCCATGGTATATTGGCCTTATACCACACCCTCTCGTGCCTTATTGCTTAAGTATAGCATGTTACCGTACAGCCACTACGTTCCAATTTAGGTGTTTATCAGTGTCTAAATCTGCCATTTTCAACCCGTATACGGGTACGAGTGTAAAGGGTTAAACCAGATAGAGACCCGTGGAGGTCCCACTGTTAGACCAGACAGAGACCCGTGGAGGTCCCACTGTTAAACCAGATAGAGACCCGTGGAGGTCCCACTGTTAGACCAGATAGAGACCCATGGAGGTCCCACTGTTAAACCAGATAGAGACCCATGGAGGTCCCACTGTTAAACCAGATAGAGACCCATGGAGCTCCCACTGTTAAACCAGATAGAGACCCATGGAGGTCCCACTGTTAAACCAGATAGAGACCCATGGAGGTCCCACTGTTAGACCAGATAGAGACCGTGGAGGTCCCACTGTTAGACCAGATAGAGACCCATGGAGGTCCCACTGTTAAACCAGATAGAGACCCATGGAGGTCCCACTGTTAGACCAGATAGAGACCCATGGAGGTCCCACTGTTAAACCAGATAGAGACCCATGGAGGTCCCACTGTTAGACCAGATAGAGACCGTGGAGGTCCCACTGTTAGACCAGATAGAGACCCGTGGAGGTCCCACTGTTAAACCAGATAGAGACCCATGGAGGTCCCACTGTTAGACCAGATAGAGACCCGTGGAGGTCCCACTGTTAGACCAGATAGAGACCCATGGAGGTCCCACGGTTAAACCAGATAGAGACCCATGGAGGTCCCACGGTTAAACCAGACAGAGACCCATGGAGGTCCCACTGTTAAACCAGATAGAGACCCATGGAGGTCCCACTGTTAGACCAGATAGAGACCCGTGGAGGTCCCACTGTTAGACCAGATAGAGACCCATGGAGGTCCCACGGTTAAACCAGATAGAGACCCATGGAGGTCCCACTGTTAAACCAGATAGAGACCCATGGAGGTCCCACTGTTAGACCAGATAGAGACCCATGGAGGTCCCACTGTTAAACCAGATAGAGACCCATGGAGGTCCCACTGTTAGACCAGATAGAGACCCATGGAGGTCCCACTGTTAAACCAGATAGAGACCCATGGAGGTCCCACGGTTAAACCAGATAGAGACCCATGGAGGTCCCACGGTTAAACCAGATAGAGACCCGTGGAGGTCCCACTGTTAAACCAGACAGAGACCCATGGAGGTCCCACTGTTAGACCAGATAGAGACCCATGGAGGTCCCACTGTTAGACCAGATAGAGACCCATGGAGGTCCCACTGTTAGACCAGATAGAGACCCATGGAGGTCCCACTGTTAGACCTAGTGCTGAGCCATTAATCAAAATGTTTGGTTATTATTCCTTTTTTAAACAACTTGACGTTGGTTCAATTATTTGAATTCCATTCTGTTTATACATTTTTCTGTGAGCTCGATGTGCAGTTTCTGTAGAGATAAATCAGATCAAGATTGAACTGTGCAATGTAGTAGGGAGTTGTAATTTCCAACAAGCCAATATTCGACATAGTTTAGCGCAGAAAACGTGGCAATTAACTACAATGGCCATAATCCAATGTGCGCCCGCTTAAACTTGTCCGGTCTGGGTGGAGCACTGAGCTTTAATATGAACAGTGTGGAGCAGACATGGAGACGGAGAGAAGAGAGAAACACAGTGATCGAGAGGGTTAGAAAGCCGTTGCTTCTCGAGCATGAAAATACATGATCTAAGTGATCAATAGCTGGTATTCAGCAGTCATACAAGTATGCCTTATTTACTTTGAAGAACTACTAAAATAGTGACTTTGTCAGACAGCATAGGCAGCAGCTCTATAGAGATGAGATGACTTGGAATGAAATAATAAAGTCGTCAAATAAAACAAATGTAATATACACAACAAATGAAATATTTTATTAAAGTAAAGTAATGGTAATAAATTATGGTTAATAAGTGATAAGCAGTAATGGGCAGTCACTAGCATCATGGGACTTTTATTCATTGTTTTATTCAGTGTTGTTACAGCATTCAACCCCCATAATGCATAGTGCATTTCATGTGCCTAAAAAAAAAGTGAAACCTAAATCGAAAAAAATTGATTAATTTTGAATAATCGAACCGAAACCGAACCGACCTCAAAAAGCACTAATCAAAAATCAGGAAGTCTCCAGAATGGGATAATGGACCACCACTGTTAAACCACACAGAGAATCAGGACGTCTCCATAATGGGCCATGGTCCACGCATGATACACTCTGTATGTCATTATATTACCCAGTCATGTATTACCGTTACAGTCATTTTAATGACCAAAGACTCAGTCCCTTTTTTAACAGTCAAAAAGCTCCATCTGAATACATTTAATTAGATTTGAAGTTATTACCCGTACCTACCAGTCCACAGTCACTGAGCAACGGCTAATATTTCACATTTTTACAGCATTTTTTTCAAATCATATGGCCCTTTTCAGGTTGAACGGACTGAAATATTTCATGCTAAGTAATGAGATACTGCTCACACATCGTCTTGGATTGTAATAAAATATTTAACTAGGCTGTCCTGGGGGCCTCACCTCCAGTGGCGGTTCTAGACCATTTCAACTGGGGGGGCCAAGCTGGGGCCAGTTGTACTGTTAGAGAGGCCAGTTACATTAGACGTTATTGTTGTCATATCGTTTTCTTCACTGCATTGCAGGCATTAGCAGGCAAAAGACCATGTTCATAATCATTCAACTATTTATTTGCATTTTCTGTCTAATAACGGATGTAAAAAAAGAACGATAGCAAAAATTTGTTATGTAAAAATTATTTCATACTCCACATTTAGGGGGGCCACAAGGGGGTCCAAAATTGTTGTCACAGCCCCCCCCAGAACCGCTAGTGCTCACCTCATTTATGGCGACATAGTAGCGAGGCTGCTGGAATCGGGGTGCGTTGTCATTGCGATCCCTCACCACGATGCGCACCTCGTGTAAAATGACGGTCCCGACCAGCTCATTGGTGCACTGGACCTGGACAACAATGGAATGGATGTAGGACGGGGGCTAAAAGGAAGGAAGAAGTTTTAGTCTCGGAAATCCCAGACCTAGGGGAACAACGCTAATGTGGGAGGCAAACGTCTGCCTAGGGAGACTAAATAGGTATCTTTTCAGTACAAACCGAGGACAGGAGGGGACAGAGTCATTTGCGAGTTCTTTTTCCTAATTCTATGGCCATGTGTCTCCTTTTAAACTGGTTCACACTGAAGTACAGGACTGAGATGGATGTGTACAACATCTAGCGGAAGGTATGGCTCAGATTCTACCTTTTAATCTCTGTGATTATCATAGAGTAGTTTAACACCAGTACATAACATATACCATTTAGCAGAAGCTTTTATCCACTGTACTGTGTACAAAGTGGACATGTGCAGTACACTATGAATGTATACATGTCCAATAGGAGAATGCAAAAGAAAAACACTGAACAGAAAGAAGCTACATTATCCTGTAGAGCTTACTTTACCTCAGGATGTATTTTAAGGGAATGTACATGTATAGCTAACCTGCAGTGAACAGTTTTTTCTTTAGAGGAACCCAAACCACAAACCCTTTTGAGTTCTATTCTCCACAGACAAACATATGGATAGTCATAGTGAGTGTCAGAGGACTTACATCTCGGTCGAGGGCCCTGCCAGTGCTGTTGAGGTACAGCCTTTGTCTGACCGGGTCCAATATTACCCAGTGGTTGTAGTTGTCTCGGAGGGAGAGAGAGATGGTTCTGCCTGGGTCTTCCACTCGGCCTTGGATTTGCATATTCTCAACCAAAAGTGTTCCTTATGAGAAAAGAAAAGAAGTTCCTTAGAAATGCAGTAAGGAGTTGATTGACAGAGATGTGATAAAACTACCTCCTATAAGCAGGTTCTCTGGGCAGTAAACGTTCCCTTGTGGTGTTAAACTCACTCTTCTCGAGTGCTCTTTTATGAGATATTGTTACTTTCTTTCAGAAAAGCACAAGTAGAGAGAAAAATAAGCCCAGGACAACAAAAGCTTCTGACTCATATGACTTATTTTCTGAGAATTAAAAGTTCCTACGGAAAAAAACTTAAACAACTGCTAGACTGAAATGTTTTCAAATCAGAGGAGACCAATTAGTTGATTCCAGCAGCATTTGAATGATGCATAACCTCTGAAAATTGTCAGCTATTGACGTTCATGAAAACCAGGGAGCCGACCAAGCTAAAATTACATTTGACATCTTGACCATCTTCTCTGAAGCATGCCTGCTTTCCACACACTCTGATGCTGCAGTCCAGACAGGGACTAACAACCTGCCAGATATCAAGCTTTGATGGTGCCTGAGCCTGAAGGTACTACCGTCCATGTACGTTCATTCCAATTACGGCAAGCACTGGCCAGTTCAGCCTCCGCTAATTACACAGTACTACCCTCTGGACACATATTTCTGACATCAATTGTTGTGCAGTTAGAGTGGCTGTCAAACTTCAAACCCACGCCTAGCCTAGGTCCAGTACACACTACAAATAATGGTTCTAAATAGTACCAGATGGGTGTTCTTTGGCTTGTAACCATAGCGGAACCCTTTTTGGTGCTATATAGAACCCTTTCCTAAGGTTCTATAAAGAACCATTAAATAAGGTTATATACAGTGCATACGATAAAGAACCATTAAATAAAGTTATATACAGTGCATACGATAAAGAACCATTAAATAAAATTATATACAGTGCATTCGGGAAAGTATTCAGACCCCTTGACTTTTTCCACATTTTGTTATGTAACAGCCTTCTTCTAAAATGTATTAAATACATGTTTTCCCTCATCATTCTACACACAATAGCCCATAATGACAAAGCAAAAACAGTTTTTTATACATTTTTGCAAATGTAAAAAAAAAACACACAAAAAAACACCTTATTTACATAAGTATTCGGACCCTTTGCCATGAGACTCGAAATTGAGCTCAGGTGCATCCTGTTTCCATTGATCATATTGAGATGTTTCTACAACTTGATTGGAGTCCACCTGTGGTAAATTCAATTGATTGGACATGATTTGGAAAGGCACACGCCTGTCCATATAAGGTCCCACATTTGACAGTGCATGTCAGAGCAAAAACCAAGCCATGAGGTCGAAGGAATTGTCCGTAGAACGCCAAGACAGGATTGTGTCGAGGCACAGACCTGGGGAAGGGTACCAAAACATTTCTGCAGCATTGAAGGTCCCCAAGAACACAGTGGACTCCATCATTCTTAAATGGTAGAACGTTGGAACCACCATTACTCTTTCTAGAGCTGGCAGCCTGGCCAAACTGAGCAATTGGGAGAGAAGGGCCTTGGTCAGGGAGGTGACCAAGAGCCCGATGGGCACTCTGACCGAGCATCAGAGTTCCTCTGTGGAGATGGGAGAACCTTCCACAAGGACAACCATCTCTGCAGCACTCCACCAATCAGGCCTTCATGGTAGAGTGACCAGACGGAAGCCACTCCTCAGTAAAAGGCACATGACAGCCCGCTTGGAGTTTGCCAAAAGGCACCAAAAAGACTCTCAGACCATGAGAAACAAGATTCTCTGGTCTGATGAAACCAAGATTGAACTCTTTGGCCTGAATGCCAATTGTCACAACTGGAGGAAACCTGGGACCATCCCAACGGTGAAGCATGGTAGTGGCAGCATCATGCTGTGGGGTTGTTTTTCAGCGGCAGGGACTGGGAGACTAGTCAGGATTGAGGGAAAGATGAACGAAGAAAAGTACAGAGAGATCCTTGGTGAAGAAGGCTGTAACGTAACAAATGTGGAAAAAGTCAAGGAGTATGAATACTTTCCAAATGCAATGTTTATACAGTACCAGTCAAAAGTTTGAACACACCTACTCATTCAAGGGTTTTTCTTTATTTTTTTACTATTTTCTACATTGTAGAATACTAGTGAAGACATCAAAACTATGAAATAACACACATGGAATCATATAGTAACCAAAAAAAGTGTTAAACAAATCAAAATATATGTTATATTTGAGATTCTTCATGAAGTAGTCACCTGGAATGCATTTCAATTAACAGGTGTGCCTTCTTAAAAGTTAATTTGTGGAATTTAATTCCTTCTTAATGCATTTGAGGCAATCATTTGTGCTGTGACAAGGTAGGGGTGGTATACAGATGATAGCCCTATTTGGTAAAAGACCAAGTCCATACTACGGCAAGAACAGCTCAAATAGGCAAAGAGAAACGACAGTTCATCATTACTTTAAGACATGAAGGTCAGTCAATACGGAAAATGTCAAGAACTTTGAACGTTTCTTCAAATGCAGTCGCAAAAACCATCAAGCGCTATGATGAAACTGGCTCTCATGAGGACCGCCACAGGAAAGGAAGACCCAGAGTCACCTCTGCTGCAGAGATTAAGTTCATTCAAGTTAATTGCACCTCAGATTGCAGCCCAAATAAATGCTTCACAGAGTTCAAGTAACAGACACATCTCAACATCAACTGTTCAGAGGAGACTGCGTGAATCAGGCCTTCAAACCAAATCAAATGTTATTTGTCCCATATGCTGAATACAACAGATGTAGACCTTACAGTGAAATGGTTAATTACAAGCCCTTAACCAACAATGCAGATTTAAGAAAAATACCTAAAAAAGTAACAAATAAAAGTAACAAATAATTAAAGAGCAGCTGTAAAATAACAATACCTAGGCTATATACAGGGGGCACCGGTACAGAGTCAATGTGCGGGGGCACCGGTTAGTCGAGGTAATTGAGGTATTATGTACATGTAGGTAGAGTTATTAAAGTGACTATGCATAGATAAAAACAGAGAGTAGCAGCAGCGTAAAATAGGGGGGGGGGGGGGGGGGGGGCAATGCAAAAAGTCTGAGTAGCCATTTGACTAGATGTTCATGAGTCTTATGGCTTGGGGGTAGAAGCTGTTTAGAAGCCTCTTGGACCTAGACTTGGCGCTCCGGTACTGCTTGCCGTGCGGTAGCAGAGAGAGCAGTCTATGACTAGGACCTTCCTCTGACACCACATGGTATAGAGGTCCTGGATGGCAGGAAGCTTGGCCCCAGTGATGTACTGGGCCATACGCACTACCCTCTGTAGTGCCTTGCGGTCGGAGGCCTAGCAGTTGCCATACCAGGCAGTGATGCAACCCGTCAGGATGCACTCGATGGTGCGGCTGTAGAACCTTTTGAGGATCTGAGGACCCATGCCAAATCTTTTTAGTTTCCTGAGGGGGAATAGGTTTGGTCGTGCCCTCTTCACGACTGTCTTGGTGTGCTTGGACCATGTTTTGTTTGTTGGTGATGCGGACGCCAAGGAACTTGAAGCTCACAACCTGCTCCAATCCAGCCCTGTCGATGAGAATGGGGGCGTGCTCGGTTCTCCTTTTCCTGTCGTCCACAATCATCTCTTTTGTCTTGATCACGTTGAGGGTGAGATTGTTGTCCTGGCACCACCCGGCCAGGTCTCTGACCTCCGCTCTATAGGCTGTCTCATTGTTGTCAGGTGATCAAGGTTCTTTACAGAACCAATCTCAAAGGTTCTTTGAAGGTCAGTTTGTAAAACCATACAGGGTTTTTAATTGTTGTCAGCCATATTATATTGTTTAAATTCCATAGGTGTTATTATTGTGTTAATTGACAAGTTGAATCAAGTGAGCTACCTCTGGAACAGCTGGGGGTCCAGAGAAAATTGAGAACCCCCGACTGATTTAGTCAACTGTTCTCAAATTACACAAGCCATACATGAGTCTTTCACAAGACACTATCACTAGCCATATTCATATATAACATGTAATAATAACACATGAGATAAACTGGAATGACACGCTCACTCACGATTGCACAAAAAGATCTGTGAGCAAGCCATGTCCCAAAATATTATAATGAGCCACCTCCCCTACATTTGAATTATCACTAAAAGAGCAAAAATACATTTTGTGAACTGTAAAGAACCATTGACGAACTCAAAGGGTTATCTGAGGCATTATGGTTCAACATAGAACCATCACCCTTCCCAGAGAACATTTTTTAGAGTGTATGAGGCCAGGCAAGAGGCTAGGGAAGAGAAGGGCAGACAGGCCAGAGGCTGGGGAAGAGAAGGGCAGACAGGCCAGGCCAGAGGCTGGAGAAGAGAAGGGCAGACAGGCCAGGCCAGAGGCTGGGGAAGAGAAGGCCAGACAGGCCAGAGGCTGGGGAAGGGGAAGGGCAGACAGGCCAGGCCAGAGGCTGGAGAAGAGAAGGGCAGACAGGCCAGGCCAGAGGCTGGAGAAGAGAAGGGCAGACAGGCCAGGCCAGAGGCTGGAGAAGAGAAGGGCAGACAGGCCAGGCCAGAGAAGGGCAGACAGGCCAGAGGCTGGGGAAGAGAAGGGCATACAGGCCAGGCCAGAGGCTGGGGAAGAGAAGGGCAGACAGGCCAGGCCAGAGGCTGGATAAGAGAAGAGCAGACAGGCCAGGCCAGAGGCTGGGAAAGAGAAGGGCAGACAGGCCAGGCCAGAGGCTGGGGAACAGGCTGGCTCCAGTCTCTAGCAACACTGGCTGAGTAACCTTAGGCTGGCTCCAGTCTCGAGCAACACTGGCTGTGTAACCTAGCCTCAGGCTGGCTCCAGTCTCGAGCAACACTGGCTGTGTAACCTAGCCTCAGGCTGGCTCCAGTCTCTAGCAACACTGGCTGAGTAAACTAACCTCAGGCTGGCCTCAGTCTCTAGCAACACTGGCTGAGTAACCTAGCCTCAGGCTGGCTCCAGTCTCGAGCAACACTGGCTGAGTTACCTAGCCTCAGGCTGGCTCCAGTCTCTAGCAACACTGGCTGAGTAAACTAACCTCAGGCTGGCTCCAGTCTCTAGCAACACTGGCTGAGTAACCTAACCTCAGGCTGGCTCCAGTCTCGAGCAACACCGGCTGAGTAACCTAGCCTCAGGCTGGCTCCAGTCTCTAGCAACACTGGCTGAGTAACCTAGCCTCAGGCTGGCTCCAGTCTCTAGCAACACTGGCTGAGTAACCTAGCCTCAGGCTGGCTCCAGTCTCGAGCAACACCTGCTGAGTAACCTAACCTCAGGCTGGCTCCAGTCTCAAGCAACACTGGCTGAGTAACCTAGCCTCAGGCTGGCTCCAGTCTCGAGCAACACTGGCTGAGTAAACTAACCTCAGGCTGGCTCCAGTCTCGAGCAACACTGGCTGAGTAAACTAACCTCAGGCTGGCTCCAGTCTCGAGCAACACTGGCTGAGTAAACTAACCTCAGGCTGGCTCCAGTCTCGAGCAACACTGGCTGAGTAAACTAACCTCAGGCTGGCTCCAGTCTCGAGCAACACTGGCTGAGTAAACTAACCTCAGGCTTACTTTTGCTGTATGTTGACAGCATATGGAAATGTGAAAGCCTCATCTTGTGCTTGAAGCAGTTTACAGTGTTTGAAGCATGTTTCTGACAGCTGATTAGAATGCTTGGCTATGTACAATTTGAATAAGCAGCAGTATGTGTATGTTATGTGTTCATGTTACAAAACCCTGTCACCTTCAGTAATGATTTAATTTACATTCCACACGGCTGTTTCTTCTGTTTACTGCAGTTTGTTCCTAGCTGAATTCCCAACTACAATGCTTCTTCTGCCTGATTGGAAAATCAGGGTCCCTGTACTCAGAAGTGCACTGATTAAAAACACACATCCGCAAAGGAGATCTGCATGTTCAATCAACAGATGACTACGCAGACACACACACACACACACACACACACACACACACACACACACACACCCTTTGGTTGGGAAGTGTCTCTTAGGGTTTCGCTCACCACCCTTTTGCTTGTGCCTCGTAATGATGCTCTATGTTGCTGTCAAGGCAACGACGTCCAATGTACTTCTCCACCTATATATACACAGACAATAGCAACAGTTTACCAGAGAGCACTCTGGGAACAATACATGGAACAAAGCCAATATCTACAGGGAAAACGAGAGAGAGCCGAGTTGAAAAGGTTGCTAGGTTTCTTTTTACACTCACTAAACAAACAAGAGAGATGACTGCACACAAGTGAACATTCCACATGTCTATGAGGAATTGCAGTGAGACTTGGTTCACTGGCTGCATCTTTTCTCTAATGTGCTAAGGGACTTCTTCCTTGTGTATCATTTAAACATTTGATGAAAGATAATTTCACTTCTTCAGGTGCTGGACAGAAAAGGCAGAAAAACCTGTAATTCACAACAGTGATTCAGGTGTTAGACAGAGGGACAACATGTCACTCTCGTCTGATCAATTCATCTATTGGAAGAATAGGCAGGCTTTCCGGAAGCTCAGTCATTTGTCGCTGAGCATCTCCATTCGTTACACGTGTTATACCATCTACACATTATTCATTTGTCACTTATGACTCTAATCTTACCTCATCCCCTGCTCTACTCCAGTTGTGTTTGCGTACAGCAGCCAGATGGTTGTTATTCTACACTGATGGTTAAAAGAACACATTAGTGGCTGGTGCTGTTTGAGTTACAGTACAGACACAGACAGCACTTCCCTCTCTGTTTCCCGGCAGCTGTGGGCTGACATTTGACCAGCAGCGAGCGGAGTCATGCAGGTCCCTCAGCAGCTGGCACATGGGATGGCATCCTGGCATGGTCCTGCAAGCTGGCAGAGTACCTGTGACTGGTGATGGGTAGACAGTGGAGGCTTGGCTCCCTGTCGGATCATACTGGGCTCCAGCCTCCTGGATACGAGGAGAAAGCTGCTGGGTCAGCTCTGTTTACTCATGAATCATTGTTCCCATTCACCCCATGCAGAGCAAGCATTTACAATAGGACAGGCAGCGAGACATGCTGATCTTAGTCCATTATCTCTTGTGGAATTACCCAGGTAGAGTACTCTCAAAGGCAGTGATATTTTGTTAGTAGGCGTACTGGTGTTGGGCATATTGTGGAGCGATGTAAACAATTTTATTTCACCCAGTGTCTATCTCAAGCATACCAGACAGACACTATTGAAAACCCTGTTGATTATTGAATACATTCATTCTCTCTTGAGCTATAAAGTGCACACAGTACATTCGTTTATTTTATAAATACCAGAGACCTTGGCATGGAATGTAAGCATTTACATTTGTTTCTCAAGGTCTCCGAGGCTTTTATCACACACATTAAAAAAGGTTGTACAGTTTGAAAGAAAAGCCTTTAGGAGTGAGCAGCTATTTTGTGAATTTTCTCCTGACCAGTGCTTGACTTGGGCAGGAGCTCACCGGAGCATAGTACCGACACCTCAAATGTTCTACTGCTTGAGCTCCTGTTCCTCTTACAGAATATTAGCTCAACAGTAGTGTGGCGCTCCTGCACCCAAATATAAACAGTACCGGCACCCCAAATGACCACTGCTCCTGACAAAGTATATTTCTATATTATATTTCTACATGGGTACATTTTTCATGTACAAATGGACAAAAGGAATGCATACAGTATGTGAGGATGTTGTTCATCGACTACAGCTCGGCCTTCAATACCATAGTGCACACTTAGCTCACCACAAAGCTCACGGCCCTGAGTCTGAACTCCTCCCTATGCAACTGGGTCCTGGACTTCCTGTCAGGCTGTTCCCCAAGTGGTGAAGGTAGGCAACATTACCTCCTCGACACGGACTCTCAACACGGGGGCCCAACAAGGGTGCGTCGACAGTCCCCTCCTGTACTCCCTGTATACCCACGTTCGATGACGACACGACAGTAGAAGTCCTGATTACCAATAACGACGAGACGTCCTACAGG
Source organism: Salvelinus alpinus (assembly GCF_045679555.1). Classification (NCBI taxonomy): domain Eukaryota; kingdom Metazoa; phylum Chordata; class Actinopteri; order Salmoniformes; family Salmonidae; genus Salvelinus; species Salvelinus alpinus. Next base: position 15,696,188 of record NC_092088.1, on the reverse strand, counting down.
GAGGAGGTAGACAACATCTCCCTCAACGTCAGAAAAACAAAGGAGCTACTTGTGGACTTCAGGAGGAACTGGGCACGGGCATGGGCATGCATCCATCCTCATCAACAGGGCTGCTGTGAACATAGTCAAAAACGTAAAGTTCCTCTGCTGACCATACGGACACCGCGGTGAAGAAGGCACGACAGCGACTCTTTAACCTCAGGATGCTGAAGAAATCTGCCCTGTCCCCGAGGACCCTCACAGTGTTCTACAGGAGCACCATCGAGAGCATACTACCGGGCTGCATCACAGCCTGGCAGGGCAACTCCACCGCCGCAGACCTCAAGGCGCTACAGAGGGTGGGTGCACACTGCCTGCCCTCCAGGACACCTACAACACCAGGCGTCCCAGGAAAGCCAAGAAGATCATCAGGGACCCCAGCCATGGCCTGTTCTCCCCGCTTCCATCACTAAGATGCGGGCATTACAGGAGCGTCATGGCAAAAACTGGAAGACTGGCCAAGAGCTTCTACCCCTAGATCATCAGGCTGCTGAATAGCCACCACTAGTCGGCCTCCCCCCTGTCCTCCTCCCCCCATTGTTACAGTGTTAATATGTATTTGATTTCTATTTTTAGTTATTACTTGTATTGTTTTTATTTCTCATTTTTGGAGCTCGGCGTTGAAGATTTCCACTGTACCATGTAATTACACCTGCAACCATATACATGTGACTGTTCAACTTCTAATCTGATCTAGTGTAGAAGAGAGAGAACGCGCTTCACATATTTTGCCTTTCATTTAATCTAAGGAAAGAAATGTTTTTGGGCCGATGACAACGATAATAAATTGCCATGATCCATTTCTCCCTGACATTACTGTACAAGTGAGCGACTCTGAGGAGTCCCATGATTAAAATGATCAGAGTAAAATCAAATGAGCATAGCAGGGGTGGATGTGGGAGAAGGTTGGGGGGAACGGTTCAGTTTTGCTGCAGGATATACTGGTATAAGCATTAGACAGTGAGCGAGTGCATGTAACCACTGGTGAACAACACATTACAGATTTCTTCATCTTCTTCATCTCTTTGGCTCCAGCTGCTTCTAGAGAATGGTGCTTTGTGGGATGTGGAACCCAACATGACAGAGTACATGAGGTGATGATCTAACTCAGGACTCTTAATGGTGACATAGTTGTTTTCTGGGGCAGCATTCACCAGCGTGAAGCCTAAAGTGTCCGTTTTTCACATTCAAGACCCCTGGTCTGAGGACAATTGGACACGGTCCTCATAAAATGGCCTAATAGTTAACCCTCTGCTGCTATTACTAGTAGTACAGTCCCTGCAGGACCTGATCACTACCAGGCAATGAGCCTGGGACTATATTGGTCCATTAGAGGAGACGTTTAATCAAGACACAAAGTCAAGGGCTCTGACCAGGTCTCATAGAACTGAGCACTCTGCCGGCTGGCCAGCCAGTCCAGGATGATTTAGAGCAGTGGCTGGCACTGAGTCCTAATGCACACCACCATGCAGGCTGAGCAGAGGACAGGGGATGCAGGCAGCAACAACACAAATCACTGAATGAGAGAACTTCTCATTAACACTACGTACCTGGGTAAAGAGGCTTATCCTCAGTGGCAGGTGACAGGGATGTAGGGTTTTAGGGTAATTTTTCATGTTATGTAATGTATTACTGTAAATATATTTATTGCTCGAATCTGACTGAAATGGCATAACTGGTATTGCATAAGCAACTATTTCCAATATACATTTTGGGGGTTTTCAGGTTGCCAGATTATAGGGATAATAAGAGTGGAGTAAAGAAGTCAGGAATTAACCAGGACATGCGATCGAAGGAAGTGCAAAACATTGTGAAAAACGAAATGTTTTTAATGAGGTAAGAGAACAGTGGCATGTACAGTAAGTCATCTCACAAACCAGAGTTGGTTGTCCTCCATTCCTCCTTCCCCATTCCTGGCTATATTCTCTGCCTAATACCTATCTCTTAGCATGATGTGTACTGTATGTACGGTGGAGAGCCTTCTGACTTGGATAACTATCGTCCAATTTCCAAGCTATCTTCCCTTGCCAAATTTTTAGAGTCCCTTACTATTGTGTTGCCTTATTTCTTGACCTGTCAAAAGCGTTTGATAGGGTTGACCATTTCTTACTTGTTCAAAGGTTGTGTGAAATAGGCCTAGATCAGTCATCATGCTATTTGGTTCAAGAACTATCTAACGGACAGGACACAATGGAGCGGTTTCACGGACAGAGTTTCATTTAAATCAGGACTATTCTAATTCTACTTAAATTAATCCTGATTTTTTTTTTAAATGGCTTTCTGAGACGTTGCTTAACTTCAGATGAATTAGTTCTAGATTACGGAGTCCCAGACTAAGGTAAATTAGATTAACGATGTGCACTTAGTGCTGACCAAAGGATGCTTCCAAAACTAGGGATGGGACACTAATACATAAGCATTGTGTGGAATTGGAGCAAGTCACCAAAACCAAACAATGGACAGAGGTAAAAGAAAACATTCAAAGAATGTCTGTGACTTTGAAAAAACCCTCTTCAAGTGAATTATGTCAAACCACCCAGTTATGGAGAACAAACAGCATGTTTCATCAACAGAAAACAAGAAGAAGAACGCCCTGGACAACCATCTGTAATGAATTCAACTCAAAGGAAAAAGTAAAAAAAAGCTACAACAACTTCAGGTACGATACTGTATTTACTGTTGTCCCACTTTTACAAAGAGTCACTTTGAAATTGTACTTTTCTTGTGTAACAACACAGTGGGGCCTACATTTATTTGTGACAGAAATGTAACACAAAACACTATCATCCATAATTACTAATCTCATTTCTATATTTTCGTATTTCTAAAGGTCCTGTGGGAAAAAAAGTAATTCAAATGAAAGAAGATAAATGCTGTTGCTCGTAGGGAGTGTTTCACGACTGGTGGCGGACCCCAAGTAAGATTAGAGACAGATAAACTGGGGGACTTGTTGACCGGGATCAGTGATAGCCAGCAACCCCTGGATGGTATCCCTGATGATGACCATTTGGACAGTTCAGATGGGAGATGGTTCCAATCCTCATTTGGTAGGACACATCCATTCATCATGGGCCATCCCCGGATTGCAGGGAAGATGTAATGGTGTTAGTCATCTCTTGCACTCCCATTATACAAATGACGTAATGAACTCATCTCTTGAAGAAATTCTGTCATCTAATGCAGCAATGTAATCATTTTCTAGAGGGAGATGATCACCATAGCTTGGAGAGAATACGACCGGAGGAAGGTCAGCCTGCTACATCTGCTGCAGACAGGAAGAAAGATTGTGTCACTAACCCGGGCCGGAGGACAAAGACAAAGAGGCTGAGCATGCATGAGAAACTTACCATGGAATTTTGCGTGCGCAAACCAATGTACTTAAAAGAAGATCATGATGTGAAGCTGCAAATCATTCATGTTGAGTTGGCTATGAAGGAGGAGGAGACAAAAGCAGTAACAGTACCAATGTTCTTCACAAACAAGCACCAGTTTATGGTCCCGATATTTCCATTTGTGAATTAAAACCCTTTTCGTTACCAATCCATGACTATTGTTTTCTTCAATCACTGAAGCTATCTTTTTTTGTGAGAAGTGCTGCATAGTAAAAGCATCTCTGCAGGCTAGTCCATTTCTGTCATTGTCTGCCTCAACCATAGGAACATCTGGGTCTTCCTCATCTTCAATGCCAGGATCTGGGCAGCCATGCTGTTCGAGGTTTTTGTGAAGCACTGCTGTTGCAATTATGACAATGTAGCATTTTCTTGTTTGAAAGCCTAATGTGTTTCTGAGACACTGGAAACGACTTTTCCATATACCAAATATGCGCTCCACTACACGTCTGGATATGAGCTTGGTTGTACCATTGTTGCTCAGGTCCTATTGCATGGAGGTGGGTCTGTGCATACCCACTGTCACCAAGGATGATTCCACTATGTTGTCCTCCTTCAAGCTGAAAATACAAAGAGGAGTATTGGAAAAGTTGCACCTTTCCAACGTACAACAATGTTGGAGAACTGCAAATCGGGAGTGCACACACCTGTACTCCTCAGTGCCCCCTCAGTACAGTAGGCCATTCATGACCCTCGGCATGATTTTGACTCAATTAAAAAATAGCTTACTGATCTTCAACTAGTGCTAAATGCTAATAAAACCACGTTTATGTTGTTCTCTAGGTCTCGTTATATTGACCCTGAGGACCTGCATATTTGCACATTGAATGGAGCCCAAATTGAGTAAGTTCCCCGTTATAAATGATTGGCTATTTGGATTGAGAATAAGCTCTCTTAAAACACACATTGAAAAACGGACAAAAAAGTAGAGAATTAAGAATGTAAAATAAATGGGAAGAGATTTCCGATGTACCGATTCCATGGGACATATTCTATGAATAGATGGGATGGGCTGAGAGTGGCTGAGGGATGTGATTAAAGAGTTTATGTTCGGTAATGTGTTATTATTATTTGATTGCTATATATAAAAGTACAATTTATTTAACATGTATATGCAAAATGTATGCATATGTAGCAGAATATCTGTAAAAACAAAAAAAAATATGTGTCCTACAAAGGGGTGGAGGGTTAATAAAAAAAATTAAAAGGTTTCTTTTATAGAAATAAATCCTGCCTCACTTTGGAAAGTAGAAGGAAGATTGTTCAAGCAACGCTTTTCCCAGTACTTAATTATGGTAATATAATCTACATGCATGCAGCAGCCTCTGCAATAAAACCTTTAGTTTCAGTCTATCACCCAGCACTGTGTTTTATCACTGGGGCCAAATTGTGTACACATCACTGCATTTTGTGTAGTTCTGTTGGCTGGCAGTCTCGGACTACCAGAAGAGCCCAGTATTGGCTATTTATTACATAAAAAGCAGTTCTTCAGAGACTCCCCCACTACTTCAGCTCACATACTAACTGAAGATCGAGACATTTTCACACCAGCTCTCTGGACTGGCTGCTTCTGGAGGTCCCGCGGGTCTCTACTGACCTGGGGGAAAAATGCTTTGGGTTTTATGCCGCCAGCACACGGAATAGCCTTCAGGCTACCTTGAAATTAGACTCGCTGGTCTCCATTGGAAAGCTTCGATGGAGTTTAAGGGAGGCGATTATGTGCGAGTTTTGTTTTGATACAGTTTGTTGTATTTACAGTATTGATATTATGTATTGTTTGTTGACGTTCACAGGGCTGCAAATAGGATCCTCGTCTCAATGGTGAAACGCCCTGTACAAATAAAAGTTGATAAAAAATATAGATATTTCAAAAAGCACAGAGATGTGTTACCATGCTACCTATCCTCTGCCTCATCTGACTCCATCCCTCTCAGAAGCTCCCCTTCGCACTCAGTACACACCTGATTTCTTTATGTTGTCTGCAGAGAGGTCTATTCTCCATAACCATCTCACAAAACACTGATTTGATACACTCCCTCTCTGTTTCTAGCTAGAAAATTACGTTTTAATTCAATTTTGGAACATGTTTGAGGAGAATGATTAAATAGCTATGGTAATCTGTGTCCTGCACGGTTCTTGGTCTTTGGTCTGTCATTTCTCAACTGTTTTTCCAAAGCTTAGACAAGTTTTTTATGTCTGCAGAAGAAAGCAAACTCTTTACAATTCAAATGGGGACCCATGAAATCATTTATATAGAATAAATAAATTGACTGTGGATCCGTGCACAGTCACTGTATGAGAAATATCATCATTTTTGTGGTGCCGATATAAAATATATTCACGACAGCAATTGGTTCGGATAAGTATAGTGCACGGCTTAAACTACATAAAAAGAGTTTGATGGCGCCGGAGGAGATTAACGGGATCCTAACCAATACACTTGTTTTTCTTAAAACTGCATTGTTGGTTAAGGTATTTTAAGTAAGCATTTCACTGTACACGTGTTGTATTCAGCGCATGTGACAAATACATTTTGATTTCATTTCATTTCATATGATGCTGAGGCATGTTTTATCCATTAAATGAGGAATTAAAGTCTCTCTCACGCTGTATGGGGTGAAAATCACAGGTAAATTACTGTTACATGAGGAACTGATTACCTTAAATCCTGAAGGCATCACTGAGCTTGGCAAAGAGAGAGTCAAACTAAGGGCTTTTCTCTAATTTGCTTTACTCTCAATGCAAACACATTCTGACTCCTGCACACAACCTCTCTCTGACTCAGTCCCTCTCAGAAGCTTCCTTTCACACTCAGTACGGTCCTATTAGATCAATATTCTTCCTCATGATGCCAAAAATGATTCCTATCCCTCTCGTTGCCCGCTCCGCCCCCTTCTTGACACCTTTGTCTCATGTGCTATTGTGGACACTCAAAGCTTTGAGCTTTGTCTGTCTCTCTGTGTGTCTGTCTCTCTGTGTGTCTGTGTGTGTGTGTGTGTGTGTGTGTGTGTGTGTGTGTGTGTGTGTGTGTGTGTGTGTGTGTGTGTGTGTGTGTGTGTGTGTGTGTGTGTGTGTGTGTGTGTGTGTGTGTGTGCGTGCCCAGCCCGTGTGTGTGTGTGTGTGTGTGTGTGTGTGTGTGTGTGTGTGTGTGTGTGTGTGTGTGTGTGTGTGTGTGTGTGTGTGTGTGTGTGTGTGTGTGTGTGTGTGTGTGTGTGTGTGTGTGTGTGTGTGTGTGTGTGAGAATGAGTGAGTGAGGATACCTCACTACCTCCCGGCAATCTGACACCTAATCTCTTGGCCAGTCCAGAGTGACCCTCTACTGGCCCTGCATCATCCACATTAGCCCCACACCTCAGATTCCATCATCCACACCTGACACTCGCCACTGTGCCTAAACAGTAAAAGACCATTGGATAGCAAAACTAAAATGAGAAGGTAATCTAGCAATGATCCATGACGGCGCAGACGGATAGCGGCGCAGACGGATAGCGCTGCTGTGCTTCTAGCTCTTAGGAAACTTTGCAGTATTTTGTTTTTTTATGTGTTATTTCTTACATTATTAGCCCAATAATTTGTTTGTGTTATTAAATACAGCCGGGAAGAACTTTTGAATATCAGAGCAGCGGTAACTCACCAGCATTACTAGCATTAGACCAGGAATACAACTTTCCCGAATAGGATCCTTTGTTCGTACCCCCCAGGGCAATTGAACTTATTCCAGAGGCTGTTCCAAAACCCCTCTGGCAGAAAAGTGGTACTAGGAATGGACTTTTAGTCCGAATCAGGAGGCAAGCACACCACCCAGCACTTCCAAGTATATTAATCGCTAATGTTCAGTCACTGGATAATAAAGTTGACGTGCTCAGGGCGAGTATTTCCTTCCAGAGAGACATCAGGGATTGTAACATACTCTGTTTCACGGAAACATGGCTCTCTTGGGATATACTGTCTGAGTCAGGACAGCCAGTTGGGTTCTCAGTTCATTGCGCAGACAGGAATAAATATCTCTTTGGGAAGAAGAAGGGCGGGGGTGTATATTTAATGATTAACTACTCATGGTGTGATTGTGATAACGTACAGGAACTCAAGTCCTTTTATTCACCCAACCTAGAATACATCACAATCAAATGCAGACCGTATTACCTCCCAAGAGAATTATCTTAGGTTATAGTCAGAGCCGTGTATATTCTCCCTCAAGCCGATACCACGACAACCCTCAAAGAACTTCACTGGACTTTATGAAAACTGGAAACCACATATCCTGAGGCCGCATTTATTGTAGCTGGGGATTTTACAAAGCAAATTTGAGAAAAACCTTACCGAAGTTCAATCAACACATTGATTGTAGTACTCGCTAAGCTAAAATACTCGACCACTGCTACTCCAACTTCCGGGATGCCTACAAGGCCCACCCTTCGGCAAATCTGATGACGACTTCATTTTTCTCCTTCCTTCCTATAGGCAGAAATTCAAACAGGAAGTACCCGGGCTAAGAACTATTCAACGCTGGTCTGACCAATCATAATCCACACTTCAAGATTTTTTTGATCACGTGGACTGGGATATGTTCCCGGGTAGCCTCCGAGAACAACATAGACGAACACACTAATACGGTGACTGAGTTTATCAGGAAGTGTATAGAAGATGTTATACCCACTGTGACTATTACAACCTACCCTTCCAGGCTCTGTCGCAGCCGGCCTCGACCGGGAGACCCATAGGGCGGCGCACAATTGGCCCAGCATCGTCCGGGTTAGGGGAGGTTTTGGCCGGCAGGGATGTCCTTGTCCCATCGCGCACTAGCGACTCCTGTGGCTGTCTGGGCACATTGCACGCTGACACGGTCGCCAGGTGTACAGTGTTTCCTACGACACATTGGTGGCTTCCGGGTTAAGTGGGCATTGTGTCAAGAAGCAGTGCGGCTTGGTTGGGTTGTGTTTCGGAGGACACATGGCTCTCGACCTTCGCCTCTCCCGAGTCCGTACAGGAGTTGCAGCCATTAAACAAGACTGGAACTACCAATTGGATACCACGAAATTGGGGAGAAACGGGGTAAAAAAATTAAATAAAAATACCTACCCTAACAAGAAACCGTGGATAGATGGCAGCATTCGCTCAAAACTGAAAGCGCGAACCATCCTATTTAACCATGGCAAGATGACTTGGCATATGGCTGAATACAAACAGTGTAGTTATTCCCTCAGTAAGGCAATCAAACAGGCAAAACGTCAGTATAGAGACAAAGTAGAGTCGCAATTCAATGGCTCAGACAGGAGACGTATGTGGCAGGGTCTGCAGACAATCACGGACTACAAAAGGAAAACCAGCCACGTCGCAGACACCGACGTCTTGCTTCCGGACAAGCTAAACACCTTCTTCGCCCGCTTTGAGGATAACACAGTGCCACCGATGAGGCCCGCTACCAAGGACTGTAGGCCCTCCTTCGCCATGGCCGACGTGAGTAAGACATTTAAGCGTGTTAAACCTCGCAAGGCTGCCAGCCAAGACGTCATCCCTAGCCGTGTCCTCAGAGCATGCGCAGACCAGCTAGCTGGAGTGTTTACAGACATATTCAATATCTCCCTATCCCAGTCTGTTGTCCCCACATGCTGCAAGATGTCCACCCTTGTTCCTGTACCCAAGAAAGCAAAGGTAACTGAACTAAATAACTATCGCCCTGTAGCACTCACTTTTGTCATTATGAAGTTCTTTGAGAGGCTAGTCAAGGATCATATCACCTCTACCTTACCTGACACCATAGAAGCACTTCAATTTGCTTACGGCCTCAATAGATCCACAGACGATGCAATCGCCATCGAACTAGTGGGCACACTGCCCACTGCCCACTGCCCTATCCCATCTGGACATACCCATGTAAGAATGCTGTTCATTGACTGTAGCTCAGCATTCAACAACATAGCACCCTCCAAGCTCATCATTAAGCTCGAGGCCCTGAGTCTGAACCCCGCCCTGTGGAACTGGATCCTGGACTTCCTGATGGGCCGCCCCCAGGTGGTGAAGGTAGGAAACAACACCTCCACTTCGCTAATCCTCAACACTGGGGCCCCAAAAGGATGGTTGCTCAGCCCTCTCCTGTACTCCATGTTCACCCATGACTGCGTGGCCATGCACGCCCGCAACTCAATCATCAAGTTTACAGACAACACAACAGTAGTAGGGCTGATTACCAACAATGATGAGACAGCCTACATGGTGGAGCTGAGGGCCCTGGGAGTGTGGTGCCAGGAAAATAACCTCTCACCCAATGTCAACAAAACAAAGGAGATGATTGTGGACTTCAGGAAACAGCAGAGGGAGCACCCCCCTATCCACATCGACGGGAGCACAGTGGAGAAGGTGGAAAGCTTCAAGTTCCTTGTCGTACACATCCCTGACAAACTGAAATGGTCCACCCACACAGACAGTGTGGTGAAGAAGGCGCAACAGCGCCTCTTCAACCTCAGGAGGCTAAAGAAATTTAACTTGGCACCTAAAACCCTCTCAAACTTTTACAGATGCACAATTGAGAGCATTCTGTCGGGCTGTATCACCGCCTGGTACGGCAACTGCACCGCCCACAACCGCAGGGCTCTCCAGAGGGTGGTGTGGTCTGCCCAACACATAACCGGGGGCAAACAACCTGCCCTCCAGGACACCTACAACACCCGATGTCACAGGAAGGCCAAAAAGATCATCAAGGACAACAACCACCCAAGCCACTGCCTGTTCATCCCGCTATCATCCAGAAGGTGAGGTCAGTACAGGTGCATCAAAGCTGGGACCGAGAGACTGAAAAACAGCTTCTATCAAGGCCATCAGACTGTTAAATAGCCAATAGAGGCTGCTGCCCTATATACATAGACTTGAAATCCCTGGCCACTTTAATAATGGGAACGTTAGTCACTTTAATAATGTTTATATATTTTGCATTACTCATCTCATATGTATATATACTGTATTCTATTCTACTGTATATTAGTCCATGCCGCTCTGACATTGCTCGTACAAATATTTATATATTCTTTATTCCATTCCATTATTTTAGATTGTGTGTATTGTTAAATATTACTTGTTAGATATTACTGCACTGTTGAAGCTAGAAACACAAGCATTTCGCAACACCCACAATAACATCTGCTAAACATGTGTTTGTGACAAATAAATTTGATTTGATTTGAAAAAACTCATGAATTTGCTGAGACAAGTCAAAGTTTTAAGGAAATGTGTACACAATTTACAGCTGACCTGATTTGCTTTCATTTTGGGGGATGATATCTTTATGGTGTCTGCAGAGAGGTCTATTCTCCATAATCATCTCACAAAATACTGATTTGACAACCCTCCCTCTCTGTTTCTAGCTGGAAAATTTGGATTTAATTCAATTTTGGAACATATTTGAGGAGAATGATTAAATAGCTATGGTAATCTGTGTTCTGCACGGTTCTTGGTCTTTGGTCTGTCATTTCTCAACTGTTTTTCCAAAGCTTAGACAAGTTTTTTATGTCTGCAGATGAAAGCAAACTCTTTAAATTAAAATGGGGACCCATGAAATCCATCATATTGAATAAATAAATTGACTGTGGATCCGTGCACACTCACTGTATGAGAAATATCATAATTTTTGTGGTGCCGATATAAAATATATTCACGACTGCAATTGGTTCGGATAAGCATAGTGCACGGCTTAAACTACATAAAAAGTAATTTCATATGATGTTGAGGCATGTTTCATCCATTAAATGAGGAATTAAAGTCGCTCTCACGCTGTATGGGATGAAAATCACAGGTAAATTACTGTTACATGAGGAACAGATTACCTTAAATCCTGATTACCTTAAATCCTGGACAGTTCTGACTTAGAATATGTGGACTACAAATACCTAGGTGTCTGGCTAGACTGTAAACTCTCCTTCCAGACTCACATTAAGCATCTCCAATCCAAATTTAAATCATGAATCGGCTTCCTATTTCGCGACAAAGCCTCCTTCACTCATGCTGCCAAACATATCCTCGTAAAACTGACCATCCTACAGATTCTTGACTTCGGCCATGTCATTTACAAAATAGCCTCCAACACTCTACTCAGCACATTGGATGCAGTCTATCACAGTGCCATCCATTTTGTCACCAAAGCCCCATACACTACCCACCACTGCAACCTGTATGCTCTCGTTGGCTGGTCCTCGCTACATATTTGTCGCCGAACCCACTGGCTCCAGGTCATCTATAAGTCTTTGCTAGGTAAAGCTCCGCCTTATCTCAGCTCACTGGTCACCATAGCATCACCCACCTGTAGCACGCGCTCCAGCAGGGATATTTCACTGGTCATCCCCAAAGCCAACACCTCCATTGGCCGCCTTTCCATCCAGTTCTCTGCTGACAATGACTGCAACGAACTGCAAAAATCACTGAAGTTGGAGACTTATATCTCCCTCACTAACTTTAAGCGTCAGCTGTCAGAGCAGCTTACCGATCGCTGCAGCTGTACACAGCCCATCTGTAAATAGCCCATCCAACCAACTACCTACCTCATCCCCATATTAGTTTTTCTGCTCTTTTACACACCAGTATTTCTACTTGTACATCCTCATCTGCACATATATCACTCCAGTGTAAATTGCTAAATTGTAATTACTTCGCCACTATTGGCCTATTTATTGCCTTCATTTGCACACACTGTATACAGATGTTTCTATTGTGTTATTGACTGTACGTTTGTTATCCCATGTGTAACTCTGTGTTGTTGTTTTTGTCACACTGCTTTGCTTTATCTTGGCCAGGTCGCGCAGTTGCAAATGAGAACTTATTCTCAACTGGCCTACCAGGTTAAATAAAGGTGAAATTAAAAATTTAAATAAAAAAGTAATCACTGAGCTTGGGTGGAAGAGAGTCAAACTAAGGGCTTTTCTCTCATTTGCTTTACTCTCAATGCAAACACATTCTGACTCCTGCACACAACCTCTCTCTGACTCAGTCCCTCTCAGAAGCTTCCTTTCACACTCAGTACGGTCCTATTAGATCAATATCCTTCCTCATGATGTCACAAATGATTCCTATCCCTCTCGTTGCCTGCCCCGCCCCCTTCTCGACACCTTTGTCTCCTGTGCTATTGTGGACACTCAAAGGGACCTTGAAATTGTCCCAGCTGTTGCTGATCAGCTGACCTTCTCTCTCCTGGCTCAGAGCTGTCTGTCTGTCTGTCTGTCTGTCTGTCTGTGCCCATGTGTGAGTGAGAGAGGATACCTCACTACCTCCCAGCAATCTGACAGCTAATCTCTGGGCCAGTCCAGAGTGACCCTCCACTGCCCCTGCATCACCCACACTAGCCCCACACCTCCAATTCCATCATACACACCTGACACTCGCCACTGTGCCTAAACAGCAAAAGACCATATGAGAGCAAAACTCAAATGAGAAGGTAATCTAGCAATGATCCCCATGTCACAGCGTTTACTGTTTTAGCCCAGTTGAAGGTGCAGAGAAATGCAGAGCAATTTTCAAAGTCTGTTAAGGTTCTGTCTTCAAATGACACATACTTTAGGTTTCAGCTCCTTGGCAATCACACATAAAACTGCCCCTTTATAATAAAAAGTCGCCAGGGCTATACATTTATTCATTTTTTATTTCTAGCTGTTGGAAGGGAATGAGGTACAGTACACCTGAAAAAAACTCATGAATTTGCTGAGACAAGTACATTTTTTTCAGGAAATGGGTACACAATTTACAGCTGACCTGATTTGCTTTCATTTTGGGGGGTGATATCTTTATGGTGTCTGCAGAGAGGTCTATTCTCCATAATCATCTCACAAAATACTGATTTGACAACACTCCCTCTCTGTTTCTAGCTGGAAAATTTGGATTTAATTCAATTTTGGAACATATTTGAGGAGAATGATTAAATAGCTATGGTAATCTGTGTTCTGCACGGTTCTTGGTCTTTGGTCTGTCATTTCTCAACTGTTTTTCCAAAGCTTAGACACGTTTTTTATGTCTGCAGAAGAAAGCAAACTCTTTAAAATTAAAATGGGGACCCATGAAATCCATCATATTGAATAAATAAATTGACTGTGGATCCGTGCACACTCACTGTATGAGAAATATCATCATTTTTGTGGTGCCGATATAAAATATATTCACGACTGCAATTGGTTCGGATAAGCATAGTGCACGGCTTAAACTACATAAAAAGTGATTTCATATGATGCTGAGGCATGTTTCATCCATTAAATGAGGAATTAAAGTCGCTCTCACGCTGTATGGGGTGAAAATCACAGGTAAATTACTGTTACATGAGGAACTGATTACCTTAAATCCTGAAGGCATCACTGAGCTTGGCAAAGAGAGTCAAACTAAGAGCTTTTCTCTAATTTGCTTAACTCTCAATGCAAACACATTCTGACTCCTGCACACAACCTCTCTCCCTAAAATAATTATTCAATTCATTGATACTGGATTAAAGGGATACTTTGGGATTTTGGCAACGAGGCACTTTATCTACTTCCCCAGAGTCGTATGAACTAGTGGATACCATTAGCATGCTAGCTTAGCGTTGGCTTGCAAAACTACCTAGAACTTCCTTCATACTGGACACAAAGACATGAAAATTGTAAGAAATACATGCTCTACAAATAGAAATTAGCACTATATTAGCTTTGGTCAGCTTTATTCTGCAAGTCAAATTAACTCCAGAGAGGTGTGACAGAGACAATAAGCCAAAGAACTGCAGAAGAGTTACAGTCAGTTCGGAGAAAATACTCCAACCCAATTAGACATTCAAACAAATACCTGCCCTCCATCCAATGTCTCAACTCTGACCCTGGTTCTGGCACCACCTCGAGGAGCAGTAGACAGCCCTAGTGAGAAGGTGCAGGGTTCTGCCTGCTGACATCCCTTGCCAAGGAGCAGCAGTGTGGAAAACCTCTGATGCTCATTGGGCAGTCAATAGGGAAACAACAGCCAGCCACTGACCTCTGCTAACACCTGTCAAATGCATCACTAATGTTCAAATGCAATTACAGCTCAGAACGCAACGAAGCCCGGCCCGGCCCGGCCCAGCCCAGCCGCCACACCCAATAGTGACTCAGAGTGGAGAAAGAAGGGAAAGATGGGAAGAGGGGGGAGAACGGAGAGATCTACTACAGCGAGGGTCCCTGGCTGTGCAGCACGCTGAACACCATTAGTAATGTGGCTGGCAGGGCTGGCCCCGCGCGGAGCCACTGGGGAAGGTCAAGGGAGGGAGACAAATATGGCCCCAACAACCAACAGCATTAGCAGCTCCACTCATTAGCATTAAAGACGCTATGTATGGCTGCCTCCCTCCCTGGTGGGCCCGTTTTAAATTCACCCATAAACTGGTAATGGCTCAGCCCTCAACCGAGGAAAACAATTAGGACAGAGAGAATGTGGAGTTTTAAGTGGTCGGAATCCTCCTCCTGAACAAATATTTTGTGAACCATCCTTTAGTCTTTTTGTTTTATTATATTGGAAAATACAAATGCTGTGTGTCTGGAACTGCAAGCTTGAAGCCTGTGCTTGGAGTGCTTTTCACTCCATTTGACTCAACCAGAGTTTATGATTTTCCCAGCATGGTCCATTATTCCAACAGTGCTGCATGGAAAGAATACATACCATTGGGGCTCTCTTCATCTATGGCAACAATGGTGGCGGGTGGACCAGTTCTGGAGAGTTTGCATTCTGGAATTCACAGACACACGAGAAGAACAAACATGAACCTGTAATCTCCTGTTACACACCAATAGAGTTCACAGCTATACTCTGTCTAGAAGCAACACTGGACAGAACACACTGAATAGATCGAGGATGTATAGATCCAAGATGTATCGATCCAAGATGTATCATCTAGGATGTACAGATCTAGGATGTATAGATCCAAGATGTATCGATCCAAGATGTATAGATCTAGGATTTAAAGATCTAAGATGTATAGATCTAAGATGTATACAGTAGATCTAAGATGTATAGATCTAGGATTTAAAGATCTAAGATGTATAGATCTAAGATGTATACAGTAGATCTAAGATGTATAGATCTAGGATGTATAGATCTAAGATGTATAGATCTAGGATGTATAGATCTAAGATGTATACAGCAGATCCAAGATGTATCGATCTAAGATGTATCGATCTAAGATGTATCATCTAGGATGTATAGATCTAGGATGTATATATCTAAGATGGATAGATGTACTGCCATGGGGGGATAGAAGGAGAATGGGGGCAAAGTGTAGAGTGGTAATGAAAGATGAGGCTGTATGAGGCTTCTTTATGAGCAGAATGAGGCTGTAACTGGAGGTTAGAGTGCTAGTCTGTTCACAGAGAGAAAGATCTATGGCCTTACCATCATATTGCCAGTCTGGAGTCAAATATAGTAACATCAGCCAGAGAGCAGAACAGAATGACAGAAGAAAAGAAAAGGACAAGCAGGAAGTCAGTTATCTTTAAGACACTTGAAAGAGAACAAAAAAAATTGGAAAAAATGAGGGAAGAGAACATATCAAAAGAAAAGTTCTGAAACTTTGAAACAGAGGTGCGAAAGTTCACATTATAAGGTGATTCCTAGTGAAACTAGAACAAAACAGGACCGTAATTTTGGTGATTTTCACAAAATATAACCCATAGGAGGGTACTTTGGAGGAAGGATTGTTGACATGTATTTGACATTTGTAACTTAAAGTGTAATTCAACAATAATGAATAAAGTTGGAACATCTGTGGCATTTTGAGACGGGAAAGGGGATACCTAGTCAGTTGCACAACTGGCATTTTGGCCTTACCCAAGCCTCCTTTCAGACTCCAGAAATGTTTCATCTGTAGATGCTACAAAGCAAAAATTGGTGTTATATGTAGCTTTACCTCTTGCTCTGTAATATGAGTAGTATTTTGATTTCAATGACAATTTTCAACGTGAATATTGAAAATATAAAAACAATGATTTGGCAAATCTTTCAATATATTGTTGAACAATAATATAATCTATGGGCATATCAAAGTTTCAGAGTAGGAGTGTGACAAGCTGACTCGTAGCTCTTGTCACGAACATGCATTATTTAATTATCCTTATAAATTGTTTAGCACGTTCATGTTTCCCCATAAATCTAGTAATTCCTTACTTCTAAATGTATATACTGTTGTTCTTTCCCTCTTTTACCAGTATCATGAGTATTTACTGTGCGCAAGGCTAATTATGTGTCAAGAGAGAAAGGTGTTTGTTTATTTCCATATTGTAATGTATCCTGTGTTTGAATTTTGCGGATCTCGAAGCTCCATGCACGGCTCCATAAGTAATACATTTTGCTGACTGTTGGCCTGCAGAACTATTGTTAGGAAATGTGTATTCATTAATGGAAAGTATTCCCGCTTTGAGGATAAGCCAGGAATGTTTAAGATGTTTATTTAGATGGAATATGCAAATGTGGGTAAAATGAAGATGTCTGTTACATGATTTAATATGCCATATTTGGGTAAAGAGCTCCATGGTTAATGGTTTGGTCCATAGGGAGGGGCCATAGGTATAAAGGTACCTGTTGCACTTGTGAGCTGGAGTTGTGTTCTAGCTCTGGTATGTGAGCTGTGTGGGGAGGCTGTCCATAGCCTGTTATACCCCAACCTGCTATAGTTGGTTTGGTATGTGAGCTGTGTGGGGAGGCTGTCCATCATCTGTTATACCCCAACTTGCTATAGTTGGTTTGGTATGTGAGCTGTGTGGGGAGGCTGTCCATAGCCTGTTATACCCCAACCTGCTATAGTTGGTTTGGTATGTGAGCTGTGTGGGGAGGCTTTCCATCATCTGTTATACCCCAACCTGCTATAGTTGGTTTGGTATGTTAGCTGTGTGGGGAGGCTGTCCATCATCTGTTATACCCCAACCTGCTATAGTTGGTTTGGTATGTGAGCTGTGTGGGGAGGCTGTCCATCATCTGTTATACCCCAACCTGCTATAGTTGGTTTGGTATGTTAGCTGTGTGGGGAGGCTTTCCATCATCTGTTATACCCCAACCTGCTATAGTTGGTTTGGTATGTGAGCTGTGTGGGGAGGCTGTCCATCATCTGTTATACCCCAACCTGCTATAGTTGGTTTGGTATGTGAGCTGTGTGGGGAGGCTGTCCATAGCCTGTTATACCCCAACCTGCTATAGTTGGTTTGGTATGTGAGCTGTGTGGGGAGGCTGTCCATAGTCTGTTATACCCCAACCTGCTATAGTTGGTTTGGTATGTGAGCTGTGTGGGGAGGCTGTCCATCATCTGTTATACCCCAACCTGCTATAGTTGGTTTGGTATGTGAGCTGTGTGGGGAGGCTGTCCATCATCTGTTATACCCCAACCTGCTGTAGTTGGTTTGGTATGTTAGCTGTGTGGGGAGGCTGTCCATCATCTGTTATACCCCAACCTGCTATAGTTGGTTTGGTATGTGAGCTGTGTGGGGAGGCTGTCCATCATCTGTTATACCCCAACCTGCTGTAGTTGGTTTGGTATGTTAGCTGTGTGGGGAGGCTGTCCATCATCTGTTATACCCCAACCTGCTGTAGTTGGTTTGGTATGTTAGCTGTGTGGGGAGGCTGTCCATCATCTGTTATACCCCAACCTGCTATAGTTGGTTTGGTATGTTAGCTGTGTGGGGAGGCTGTCCATCATCTGTTATACCCCAACCTGCTATAGTTGGTTTGGTATGTTAGCTGTGTGGGGAGGCTGTCCATCATCTGTTATACCCCAACCTGCTATAGTTGGTTTGGTATGTTAGCTGTGTTAGCTGTGAACAGAATCTGTTCATCTTGTAAATAGCTTTGTAGATGATGTAAATATTGGATTTATTCATTCACCTGGCCAGTATTTTGCATCTGATCCTGCTGCCTCCTGCTACTTACTACCCTTAACACTGCTTCAAACTCCATGCTGCCTCCTGCTACTTACTACCCTTAATGCTGCTTCAAACTCCATGCTGCTTCCTGCTACTTACTACCCTTAATGCTGCTTCAAACTCCATGCTGCCTCCTGCTACTTACTACCCGTAACGCTGCTTCAAACTCCATGCTGCCTCCTGCTACTTACTACCCTTAATGCTGCTTCAAACTCCATGCTGCCTCCTGCTACTTACTACCCTTAATGCTGCTTCAAACTCCATGCTGCCTCCTGCTACTTACTACCCTTAATTCTGCTTCAAACTCCATGCTGCCTCCTGCTACTTACTACCCTTAACGCTGCTTCAAACTCCATGCTGCCTCCTGCTACTTACTACCCTTAATGCTGCTTCAAACTCCATGCTGCCTCCTGCTACTTACTACCCGTAACGCTGCTTCAAATTCCACTCCCTACAACAGGAAGCTCTGCTAGTTTACAGTTATTACCTCAAAAAGTCATATTTCATTTCCTTAAAATGTCCACCCTTCGCAGATCAGTCTGTGCCGATCATTACCCACAACCCACTATGGTAGAAGAACAGTCTAGCGCAAAGCAGTGGGGCGGGGCTGTGGTGGTGGCGAGGCATCTGAATAGAGTGCACAAGTGAGTGATTTGATGAACACTGTTCCTGGGTGGCAGGCTGGGAGAGATCTGCTGCTTCAAGGGACTGCATTTGTTAACCGGGGAGGGGTGTCAGTTTCCCAGCGCTCCCAACTTCCCTGCTTCCGACACACACCTTTACGAAATATTAATGGGTAGTTATGAGAAGACAGACAGCTCGATATGAATAACACCGTGTCGACACGCTGCTGAGTTCACCCTGAAAGAAAGATAAGTGGTCATGGAGAAAATGGCTTTTCAAGGGATGGTGCACTTGCTAGATTATTTCTTCTTAAAAAAAAAGATTTCTCTTCCTAACACAATAGCCGTTTGCAGACGGGCGATGAGTGCACAGTGCAGTCAGTATGTAAATGCTCGGAAACCACTGCTACCTGACAAGATATCAAAATGCTCCAGCTCCCATATAAACAGCTCTAAAATGTGTCTGGGTCTTGAGTTTGTCTGGAACATTGAGCCTTGATTACATTGGTTTGTTGTGTCTGGAGAATGGATGGATGGACAAGCATGGGGCAGCAACAGATGAGATATACATTCAGAGTCCTTATGCCCTCTGTATGGCTGGCCATCATAAATGACTAATTACCCAATAGCTGACTAGGGTATTGAGTCACATGACATCAGAAAGGCTGTAACCCAACAGCGCCCCGGAGACTGTAGCCCTTGTATCAACGCTAGCTACAGTATTTGCACAGCCACTGCAATGCCACGAACGTCTCAACGGGTGAACAAACAGATAGTGTTATGCTGAAATATTAGTACCCAGGACAACTGAATGAGTTCTTTGACATCAGAGGGCCTGCTGCCTGTGACCTACCTTCCAGATTCCAAAAAAAGCACAAATATTGTTTTGATGAATCGTTTGGGACTGTTCAATAATTAACAAGATCCTACAGACACAGCATCCAATTTTGCCAACTGTTTGAAAGAAAATGTAACTTATATACAGTGGTGCAAAGTACTACTTAAGTCTTTTATTATGATATCTGTACTTTAGTTTACTTTTACTTCAAAACTTTTACTTTTACTTCACTACATTCCTAAAGAAAATAATGTACTTTTTACTCCATACATTTTTCCTGAAACCCAAAAGTACTCGTTACATTTTAAATGCTTAGCAGGACAGGAAAATTGTCAAATTCTCGCAGGTATCAAGAGAACATCCCTGGTCATCCCTACTGCCTCTAATCTGGTGGACTCATTAAACACACATGCTTCACTTGTAAATTATGTCTGAGTGTTGGAGTGTGCCCCTGGCTATCCATAAATAAAATTTAAAAAAAGAAAATGGTGCGTCTGCTTTGCTTAATATAAGGAACTTGAAATGATTTATACTTTTACTCTTGATACTTAAGTATATTTTAGCAGTTACCATTACTTTCAATACTTAAGTATGTTTAAAACCAAATATTTTTAGACTTTTACTCAAGTAGTATTCTACTGGGTGACTTCCACTTTTACTTGAGTCATTTTCTGTTCAGCTATCTTTACTTTTACTCAAGTATGACAATTGGCTACTTTTTCCCACCACTGACAAAAGATCAGTTTCCTCAAAAACATGTATATTTAGTATTTATAGCGCTAGCAACATCATGCTCCTCCCCTTGTACACTATCCAACGTTGTGTTTGTGGGATCATGTTGCTATATATTTTCATAATTAATGTGTATACGTAGAAAGGAACAAACATCCGTTTTGAAACAACTACAATACTAAAGTGGGCGGTAAATGCCTCAATAAGCAGACATTCAGTTAGCACATTATCTGACTATCTAATCAACTGACATCAAATCCACTAGTTTGCCTGGATGCCAAAACAGTAAAAGGCAAAGGAACCGCCCACGAAACCTGCTCTAGCCGAAAGGCAATTTCCAATTAACTGATAAGTGTACCTAAGTCTAACAGTGGGTTATATACCTGTCTTCGATTTGATGGATTCTGCATTATTTGAAGCAGCACTAGCTTTCACTTGAGGTTGGTGTTAGGGCCAATTAGGATTAGTATTCCATTTCAGAATAATGAGGGTGATGAGATCATCGGCTAACATTTGACCCTTTGATTGTTTAAATAGTTAAATGCTTCTTTGACCCTGCAGGGGCAACGTTCTTCCCATAGAAATATAATCACTAGAATGGATATCCCCCATTTAACTCAATGCTCTGTTATTCTATTTCTATGCTGCCTCCCCCTTGTCCTAATATGACACCAGGACATTGGCTGATTCCAAAGTGGAGCGACGGCGTGTGACAATGACCATGGACGTTTGATGTCAAGAGACAATCCCTGCATGTACCCACTCCTCTAACTGTGATAACCTGTGTGAGAGATGCTGCTAGGAGATTGGACCAACGCCATCGAAGGTCATCATCGTAGAAATCAATAGCGAGCAATAAGGCAGCTAACAGAACACACTCCAGGCCAGCGAGGCTAGCGTTACTCCCAAGACGAGAAGCCATTCTAATCACAATATGTCTCCTTCGCCCATTCAAGAGAAATACAATGTAAAGGGGAGTGGGGTAGTAATGCGTTGTGATTTTGGTATGTGAGGTGAATTGGATTCGAACAAAGTGAATGTGGAATCAATAAAGAATTCTAAAACATAAGTTGTGATGTCTGTATATTAGAAGTCATAAACACCTGTTGACTCGCTAACAGATTTCGAATAACTCGATTTTGTCAGAGGGAACTTTTCTAAAGAATAACTGCTTTGTAGTATGATAGCATAGTACACTATCAAGGTTGATTTTATAAGAACAGATCACACCTATTAGAATCGACTATAGTCCATCTTTCATGTATCATGTCATACTTCACTAATGTTTTAGTTATACTTTGAATTAAAACTGGATGGTGATAAAAACAGGATTATATTCTGATTTTCTCAAACCACCTTACGAAGTCAAAGACACAGTGAGCACAACAGGTGCCAATGCCTGAGATCTTTAAGGCAATGGGTATTCATTATCTGTTTTACACACACACACACACACACACACACACACACACACACACACACACACACACACACACACACACACACACACACACACACACACACACACACACACACACACACACACACACACACACACACACACACACACACACACACACACACACACACACACACACACACACACATCACCCCCACCCATTCCCTTTTCTGGTCATCTCTAATGAGGCAGATAGATGTAGGCCCCAAAAAATCTCTGAAAGAAATGTCAGGAGTCAGACTCCAAAACACATGATTCATGACATCATCTTCACAACAGCCAACCGAAGATCACAGTCAACGTTCTACTTAGTACACATCTTAACCCAACGAGTCATTCAAATATAGGAGATAATTTGAGGGACATGTATGATGTCAGCACACTATTACACCCAAATTGACCACCCAAAATATATCTCAAAATATTCGATTTACTTATTACCCCAGCGATGGCTTGTGTATACTATAATATGATTGCCACTATGGGAGTCTTGAGAATGGAGTTTGAGGCTATTTTGGACAGAGCCACGCCGCAGCTGCACTGACATCCACCTGATCCTTGTACGCCCAGGATGGGCTGGTTTTCACCAGACACATCAATCTCTTACAAGGTCAAAGATCCCGTCTCCTCCTGAGGCGGATGGATGAGCCTACAGGGAATGGCTTTGAATACCTGCTGATTTAAACTTAGGGACTCCGAATCCTATTCTATTTTATTCTAAAATTGTGCCTCGGTTAACTGCATGAGTGGGGGAAAGAAAAGGGGTTAGAAAAAGGGGATAGAAAAAAGGTATAGAAAAAGAGGATAGAATAAGTGGTTGAAAGCTATTGAGGCTTTACTGTTGACTGAATAGACATATCTGTTGTGTGTGTATACTGGGAGAAATGTGATGAGTCTCAATCACAACAAGTGGCTGCACAGTCAATTGGCCAGCTAGGCCAAACATCACGGCTACTCTTTCATCAGATATGAGACGGCGTGGGCTTCCCTTCGCAGAATTTATCCCACTGCTTTATTTGCATCTTGGATCATTGGAAATAGGGCTGAGTGGGTGTGTAGTCAGGGTGAAATAGGGCTGAGTGGGTGTGTAGTCAGGGTGAAATAGGGCTGAGTGGGTGTGTAGTCAGGGTGAAATAGGGCTGAGTGGGTGTGTAGTCAGGGTGAAATAGGGCTGAGTGGGTGTGAGTCAGGGTTAAGGAAATAGGGCTGAGTGGGTGTGAGTCAGGGTTAAGGAAATATGGCTGAGTGGGTGTGAGTCAGGGTTAAGGAAATAGGGCTGAGTGGTGTGGAATAGGGCTGAGTGGGTGTGTAGTCAAGGTTAAGGAAATAGGGCTGAGTGGTGTGGAATAGGGCTGAGTGGGTGTGTAGTCAGGGTTAAGGAAATAGGGCTGAGTGGGTGTGTAGTCAGGGTTAAGGAAATAGGGCTGAGTGGTGTGGAATAGGGCTGAGTGGGTGTGTAGTCAAGGTTAAGGAAATAGGGCTGAGTGGGTGTGTAGTCAGGGTTAAGGAAATAGGGCTGAGTGGGTGTGAGTCAGGGTTAAGGAAATAGGGCTGAGTGGGTGTGTAGTCAGGGTTAAGGAAATAGGGCTGAGTGGTGTGGAATAGGGCTGAGTGGGTGTGTAGTCAAGGTTAAGGAAATAGGGCTGAGTGGGTGTGTAGTCAGGGTTAAGGAAATAGGGCTGAGTGGGTGTGAGTCAGGGTTAAGGAAATAGGGCTGAGTGGGTGTGTAGTCAGGGTTAAGGAAATAGGGCTGAGTGGTGTGGAATAGGGCTGAGTGGGTGTGTAGTCAAGGTTAAGGAAATAGGGCTGAGTGGGTGTGTAGTCAGGGTTAAGGAAATAGGGCTGAGTGGGTGTGTAGTCAGGGTTAAGGAAATAGGGCTGAGTGGGTGTGAGTCAGGGTTAAGGAAATAGGGCTGAGTGGGTGTGTAGTCAGGGTTAAGGAAATAGGGCTGAGTGGGTGTGTAGTCAGGGTTAAGGAAATAGGGCTGAGTGGTGTGAAATAGGGCTGAGTGGGTGTGTAGTCAGGGTTAAGGAAATAGGGCTGAGTGGGTGGAATAGGGCTGAGTGGGTGTGTAGTCAAGGTTAAGGAAATAGGGCTGAGTGGGTGTGTAGTCAGGGTTAAGGAAATAGGGCTGAGTGGTGTGGAATAGGGCTGAGTGGATGTGGAATAGGGCTGAGTGGGTGTGTAGTCAAGGTTAAGGAAATAGGGCTGAGTGGGTGTTGTAGTCAGGGTTAAGGAAATAGGGCTGAGTGGGTGTGTAGTCAGGGTTAAGGAAATAGGGCTGAGTGGGTGTGAGTCAGGGTTAAGGAAATATGGCTGAGTGGGTGTGAGTCAGGGTTAAGGAAATAGGGCTGAGTGGTGTGGAATAGGGCTGAGTGGGTGTGTAGTCAAGGTTAAGGAAATAGGGCTGAGTGGGTGTGTAGTCAGGGTTAAGGAAATAGGGCTGAGTGGGTGTGTAGTCAGGGTTAAGGAAATAGGGCTGAGTGGTGTGAGTCAGGGTTAAGGAAATAGGGCTGAGTGGGTGTGAGTCAGGGTTAAGGAAATAGGGCTGAGTGGGTGTGTGTCAGGGTTAAGGAAATAGGGCTGAGTGGTGCGAAATAGGGCTGAGTGGGTGTGAGTCAGGGTTAAGGACCACATAGTTGAATAAGGAGACTGGGGGTTAGAGGGATAGACTCAGTCTCTCTCTCTATCTCTCTGTCACAGACCCAGTGGAAGGACACTGAAGGGTTAGTGGTTAGCTGTCTCACAGTCGGTGTGATGTATGGATGGATGAGAGAAACATGCAGGTCTGAGCCAAACTGAGGCTGGCAATGCCTGCCCCCTAATGAAATGAGTGCTGTATGTTCTGTCAATACTCTCATCTCCACCATCAAAGTGTGTTGTAAGTTCTGTCAATACTCTCATCTCCACCATCAAAGTGTGTTGTAGGTTCTGTCAATACTCTCATCTCCACCATCAAAGTGTGTTGTAGGTTCTGTCAATACTCTCATCTCCACCATCAAAGTGTGTTGTAAGTTCTGTCAATACTCTCATCTCCACCATCAAAGTGTGTTGTAGGTTCTGTCAATACTCTCATCTCCACCATCAAAGTGTGTTGTAGGTTCTGTCAATACTCTCATCTCCACCATCAAAGTGTGTTGTAAGTTCTGTCAATACTCTCATCTCCACCATCAAAGTGTGTTGTAGGTTCTGTCAATACTCTCATCTCCACCATCAAAGTGTGTTGTAGGTTCTGTCAATACTCTCATCTCCACCATCAAAGTGTGTTGTAAGTTCTGTCAATACTCTCATCTCCACCATCTGCTTGGCCTGAATAGTAATCTGGTTGGAACTCAAAACAAACCAAAATACAGACATTGAAATGCGTTTTCTTTAAACTCACAAACCTCAAAAATAACTGAGGGGAGACAACTAAAACGTTAATGAGTATAGAGCAAATAAAAACACTATATATCCTTGATATAGTTTCCTGTGAAGTTAGTTTGTTTTCACAGTGAGTGTCTGAAATATGTAACTAGCTAAAGTAGGCCTATATTATGATGTATTATGTATAGCTAGCTAGACACTTATATGTATATGTATAGCCCAGAGGGGCATGTGGCGCATAGCAGAGAGAGAACTCTCTGGATAAGTGTGTAGGTGTGAGTGGGACACTTTGCCTGCCTTAGCACCGGATTGGTGCTGCTCAGTGCTCAGGGGGAACCAACCTACAGTCCTATCAATGCACAGCCCTGGTTCCCCAGCAGAGTCTGGTTATAGACCTGGACATAGTACCGCTTCAGTAACTACGCTTGTCTTATTGTATATATTAAATTACTTAGATAATAGGAATCACTGTGTTGCCATATTTATAGACCTATTCAAGGCATTTGTTTGGTGTTTGGGGTTTTAGGCTGGGTGTCTGTATAGCACTTTGTGACGTCGGCTGATATAAAAAGGGCTTTTCAAATACATTTGATTGATGGATTTGATACTGTCAACCATCCTCTATCCATTCAAAGGTTGTCTGAAATGGGAATCGACCAGGCGTCTTGCAAGTGGTTTGGGAACTATCTATCAGACACGACGCGATGTGTGCTTTCGGGTGGTGCCAAGTCAAGTTACCTTAATATTACTAAAGGTGTCCTGAAGAGGTCGATTTTGGGACCTGTCCTATTTACAGTGGGGAGAACAAGTATTTGATACACTGCCGATTTTGCAGGTTTTCCTACTTACAAAGCATGTCGAGGTCTGTAATTTTTATCATAGGTACACTTCAACTGTGAGAGACGGAATCTAAAACAAAAATCCAGAAAATCACATTGTATGATTTTTAAGTAATTCATTTGCATTTTATTACAGACCTCTACATGCTTTGTATGTAGGAAAACCTGCAAAATCGGCAGTGTATCAAATACTTGTTCTCCCCACTGTATATAAATCATATTGGTCTATCCTCAAAAACCTGTAACATTCATCTGTATGCAGATGACACTGTTATGTATGCTATTGGCCCTACATCTGACCAGACTATGTTGGAGCTGTAGTCTGATTTTGTTGCTTTGCAGAAAGTCCTTGTTGATTTAAAATTGGTACTTAATGTTGGAAAAACTAAATGTAATTCTCGTAGAAATATTTCAGATGGCATTTATGCATTAGATGGTTCTTTCATCGAGCAGGTTCCCGCCTATAAACATCTGGGCTTTTGGATTGCGAATAATTAGACGTTTAAAAAACATACGGATGAGCTAGTAAAGAGGCTGAGATTTAAAGTAGGCTTCTTTTATGGAAATAGATCATGACTCTCCCTAAACAGCAGGAAGCAGATTGTACAGTCAACCTTCCTGCCAGTTCTTGACTACGGTGACACCATTTATCAGAATGCAGCAGCCACTACTCTTAAACATTTGGATGCCGTCTACTATAGCGCCCTTCGCTTTTTATATGCATCCTGTATCAAAAGGTTGGCTGGGCCTCATTAAAGTCCCGTAGACCACTTCGTTACTCCTTTTTTTTTTTTTTTACAAAGCTCTACTACACAAGCTTCCAACCTACCTAACTTGATTGTTGAAGCATAAAAACAAGAGTTACCAAACCCATTCACAGGATTGGTTAACTCTTGAGATTCCTCAGGTCTCCACCGAACTACGTAAATCAGCTTTTAGTTATAGCGCTCCACATTTTCTGGAATCACTTACAGAATTCATGACACTTGGTGTCCCTGGTACCACTAGGGCATTTTAAAACCCTGATGATAAATTAATTCACTGGAGGTGTGCATTGTTTTGATTGCTGACGGCTGTGACGTTTGTTATCTTCTATATAATGTACTTGTTATTCTATCTTGTAACTTGTCGTTTTTATCTTTTATATTATGTCCTCAGGTCACCATTGGAAATTAGACTCTGGTCTCAATTGGGCTCCCCTGAATAAATAAAAGTTACTTACAAGGGGAAACTCAACTGTCTAACTGCAGAAAGAATGGAAAGAGGGACAGAGGAGAGAGATCATAGAGAGAGAGAGAGAGAGAGAGAGAGAGAGAGAGAGAGAGAGAGAGAGAGAGAGAGAGAGAGAGAGAGAGAGAGAGAGAGAGAGAGAGAGAGAGAGAGAGAGAGAGAGAGAGAGAGAGAGAGAGAGAGAGAGAGAAAGGGAGAGAGAGAGAGAGAGAGAGAGAAGACAGAAAGAGAGAGAGTCTGTCTGCCTGGTGACACTGATTGGTAACTATCACTCCTATGAAGAGAGCGGGCCAGGAGAGTGAGATAGAGAGTATTGAATTGAACTGAATTGAGAGAAAGAAGAGTGCACAAACTCAAATTAACACCGTCTCTGTGGGTGACACTGATCACTGGCTTAAGACGGTATCTGTCACTCCATGGCAACCACATGATGAGGATGCATTCATTTATTTTTGCATTGGAGTTGCTTTACTACAACACACTCATCTCATCTCTCTAACATCCATCTACTTCAAGAACAAATGGATATCTTCGACTGAAATAGGAAATAGTCTACTTGACCATGATGATGTCATGCCACATTGCTCTAGGTAGTCAAGTGGTCTGATGTTTTACATGAATAGACAGACCAGAAACTATTCTCCAGCACCTTGACGATCATCCTAGGTAGTAGGTCAATATAAGAGCAATACCAACTACAGTTTCAAAGCCTTGACCCCTAATTAAGTCTAAATGTACATC
The DNA here is from genome assembly GCF_045679555.1 of Salvelinus alpinus. Classification (NCBI taxonomy): domain Eukaryota; kingdom Metazoa; phylum Chordata; class Actinopteri; order Salmoniformes; family Salmonidae; genus Salvelinus; species Salvelinus alpinus. Next base: position 15,668,058 of record NC_092088.1, on the reverse strand, counting down.
AGAAAGTGGGACACAGACAAAAGCGGTGAAAATCCGATTTCTTAACCAGAGGTGAAATTAACATCGCACCAAGGTGAGAACAGTTCATTAAAGTGTCCAACATTAGTGGCCCAACCCGATAAATCAGTTTGAAATAGTTGGATCATAGACATTTCTACCTTTTTTTTCTTAAAAAAAAATGTTTTGGGGGGGGCAGGGCACGGAGGAGCTTCGATAAATCAATAGTACATTTCAGAATATACAACTCCATTAAGGCACGGGTCAAATGAGTCAAATAATGGCACATAAATCCTGAGGAATCTGTCAGGTAGAATATGAATAAGCGAGCAAGAGGCTGTAACTGAGCAGGAGTATAGAATCAGAGTTTAGCTGTGGGTTGAGGCAAGCTGAACATATCAGTTAGCTTGAATCTGAGACCATGACATCAAATACAGTGGTACAAATGACATAGAAATACTAAATTTTCATGAAAACAAACACATTCAATGTATTTCATTAACTGGGTATTCGGAAACAAAGACACACTGGCAAATCTAGTTGTATATATATGTAGTTGTACATACACGTACAAAAGTTTGGGGTCACTTAGAAATGTCCTTGGTTTTGAAAGAAAGGCACATTTTTGGTCCATTAAAATCACACCAAATTGATCAGAAATACAGTGTAGACATTGTTAATGTTGTAAATGTCTATTGTAGCTGGAAACGGCAGATTTTTTATGGAATATCTACATAGGCTTACAGAGGCCCATTATCAGCAACCATCACTCCTGTGTTCCAATGGCACGTTGTGTTAGCTAATCCAAGTTTATAATTTTAATAGGCTAATTGATCATTAGAAAACCCTTTTGCAATTATGAAAACTGTTGTGCTGATTAAAGAAGCAATATAACTGGCCTTCTTTGGACTAGTTGAGTATCTGGAACATCAGCATTTGTGGGTTCAATTACAGGCTCAAAATGGCTAGAAACAAAGAACTTTCTTCTGAAAGTTGTCAGTCTATTCTTGTTCTGAGAAATGAAGACTATTCCATGTGAGAAATTGCCAAGAAACTGAAGATCTGGTACAAAGCTGTGTACTACACCTTTCACAAAACAGCACAAACTGTCTCTCACCAGAATAGAAAGAGGCGTGGGAGGCCCTGGTGCACAACTGAGCAAGAGGACAAGTACAGTGGTTCCTCCTTTAAAAGTTGCGTCATACTGCGGCACACCTTGCGTGCTGCCACAGCACGTCATTTAATTCTCAGCTAATTTTTCTCTCAGCGAGTTTTTGCTAGTTTGACCACCAGAGAGTATTCCGTATTGGCATTACCAGAGAATTTAAAACCTTTTTTGTAATAACATAGTATATGGGATTGATTAAGAAATTTGGCTCAATTAATTAGATTAATATTATGGTGTTTCTATTCAGAGAAAAACGAAACCCTCAGGGTTTCCGTTAGGATGGAATGGAAAATATGGCGATGTACAACAGGACGGTCGGGAGTAGGCTACAGGAGTAGAGGATTCTAAATAATTTGCCTTCATTAGACAACTTTGTTACAATATTTCTGTAAATCAGTATTATTTATTCCCATAGTAATTCGTTATGGATCCATAACTAAATCAACATCTGCATTTTGAAAGAGAATTTTTTATCATTATTTTATTAACAAAATGTGTTAATTTGTTTATTAGGCTACTGTGCAGTGTACAATACATACTGTAGTAAACATGGGAAAGTGCCTAATTCCTTACATAAGGGAGAGCAGGCCATGTCTGTACTACAGAATGCGGGGCACGCAGGAGACCGGGGTTCAAATCCCCATTGGGGAGGAAGGAGTAGGCTGTCCTTGTAAATAGGAATTTGTTCTTAACTGATTCCATATGTGTTATTTCATAGTTGTGATGTCTTCACTATTATTCTACAATGTAGAGTAAAAATATAGAAAAATCCTGGAATGAGTAGATCTGTTCAAACTTTGGACTGGTACTTGCTGGAACGGAAAATGACAGTCGGCAGTACAGTACTGGGCTCTTTACGAAGGAATAGGCTGTCCTTGTAAATAAGAATTTGTTCATAACTGACATGACAAGTTAAATAAAGGTTACACTAAGAGCATAACATTTCTGCAACCTAATTTTCAAATTCTAGTCTAACCAATACCCAAATGGAGATTAAGTGAAATATAAACATCCACAATTGAATGTCCTTTTTTCTCGTTATTTTTTTTTTTTAACGAAAGCATAAAGATGTTGATGAATAACTACTGTACTGCTGTTTTGAGTTAGAAATGTAACACTTTAGAGTACTTAAGCATCAGATACATTGCAAGTTGAGGGATTTTCACAACAGTAGCCGGGTTATAAAAAGTATATTGTCCTGCAAATAGGATACATTTGCATGATGGCCTACACCTCCTACAGTTGTGACGTCTTCACTGTTTTTCTACAATGTAGAAAATAGTAAAAACATAGAAAATCCTTGAATGAGTAGGTGGGTCCAAACTTTTGACTGGTACTTGCTTAATTAATTTGATTAATATTGTGGTGTTTCTATTCCATGAAAAACCCTCTGGGTTTCAGTTAGGATGGAACAGAAAATATGGCGCTGTACAACGTGATGTCTGGCAGTACAGTACTGGGCTATTTATCTAAAGAATCCCTGTGTCGTGCTTGTCTCAGAGCAGCACGAAACAGTGCTAAAATATATGTAGGCTTTTTCTAACTTCAAAATGCTCGTATATCTAAAAATATTTTTTTCAATGATGTGACTTTCCGCCAATAATTACATTTAGAGGATTGGAGGACTCTAAGGGGCTTTTATATAATTCTAAATTAAATAATAATTGCTTTGTTTATAAAGTAAGGACATTTTGGAGATTTCGTTTTCATTTAACCTAGAGTGAGCGAGAAAAAGACCATTCTTGAACATGGGGTGAGAAATTCTCACTAATTTGTCAATAAAGCCAGTAATTTAGAATTATTTATTTCTGGAGAAACCTAGCTTGATTATTTAGCAGACATCACTTGCTAATATTCAGTCAACACATATCTTAAGAATATCATGGAATATTTGAACATTTTCGTTTCTCCATGCTTGTCTCAGAGCCGCGCGAAACGGTGCTGAAATAGACGGCCACAGCAGGAAGGCTATGTATTCTGTGCCCACTCATGGTATCTCTCTTCGGTTACACATCCTTGGAATAGCAGAACAGCATAAAGGTCCGGGTGGCCCTTGCTGTGCCTGGTGAGCAGTTGGTCAAGTTCTGTTGTCAGAAAAGGAATGGAAATGTCAGGGTGAACCGAAAACCTGACGAACCCACCACGTACTATATGTTGACTCTGCCTGTTGGAGGTGGAGTTCCAGAGCTCACAGGTGTGCCTGGCATGGATTAATACTCCATCTCGTCCCTCACCCTTTTCAACGCATGAGTGATTCATTGACTATTCAAGCCATTGACTCACTGATGAATGAAGATGATGTGCGATCGGCAAAGGCAATCTGTAATCTGCGGGCATCACGGTTTGGTAAGAAATGTTATATATATAAATATTATTTGTAAAAAATTCTCAGAACACTAACTATGTGTGTTCGATTGGTTTTGTATTGTTCTGTAGTTTCGACCCAATGATTCGTCTGACAGACAAAGAACTTTGCGTCCTGCAGGCCCAGACATGGATCAAAGCTGGCGAGACATTCAATAACGTCATCTTCACAGACAAATCAACCAGGGCCCTTGAGCAATTTGCTCACAATTGCTACAGAAAAAAAGGAAGAAGATCAAGAAGATTAACAAAAGCATAAATATGTTGATGAAGAAATGCTGTTTTGTGCTGTATTGAGTTAGAAATGTAACACATTAGAGTACTTAAGCATCGAATACATTGCAAGATTTTCACAACAGTAGCCGGGCTATAAAAAGTCTATTGTTCTTGCTAATTGAAATAATTTGCATGATGGGCTACATTCTTTATTGTAACCACAATGTCACACATAATTTGTATCTACCTTTCCAATTACTTTTAGAGTTTGGGAATTACAAATGTGCGCTTTCTTTTTAGTTACATTGTTTTAGTTCGAACGTGCAGACTTATTTTCTTTAAATGGTTGTTTTATGTAGGATGCTACATTTTTGACCAGTTGCAATTGTAAGTAGGCCTAATAAAGCAAACTACTTCTATTAGGCTGTTAAGGCTCATAGCCTACCTCAGCCAGTCAAGTTATTTTATAGAAGTCTAGGCTCCAAAGAAATAGACTCCAATTAAGCCCACTTGTTGTTTGTAAAGTAAAATTCAAAAGGCACTCACACATCTGAGCAACAGCCAGATAAGATGAGGAAAAAGAAGAAAAAAGACTTGTGAGGCATCTGTTTCTCAAACTAGACACTCTAATGTACTTGTCCTCTTTCTCTGCAGTGAGGCCTCCCACTCCTCTTTCTATTCTGGTTAGAGACAGTTTGCGCTGTTTTGTGAAAGGTGTAGTACACAGTATTGTACGAGATCTTCAGTTTCTTGGCAATTTCTCGCATGGAATAGCCTTCATTTCTCAGAACAAGAATAGACTGACGAGTTTCAGAAGAAAGTTCTTTGTTTCTAGCCATTTTGAGCCTGTAATCGAACCCACAAATGCTGATGCTCCAGATACTCAACTAGTCTAAAGAAGGCCAGTTTAATTGCTTCTTTAATCAGCACAACAGTTTTCAGCTGTGCTAACATAATTGCAAAAGGGTTTCCTAATGATCAATTAGCCTTTTAAAATTATAAACTTGGATTAGCTAACACAACGTGCCATTGGAACACAGGAGTGATGGTTGCTGATAATGGGCCTCTGTATGCCTATGTAGATATTCCATAAAAAAAAGCCATTTCCAGCTACAATAGTCATTTACAACATTAACAATGTCTACACTGTATTTCTGATCAATTTGATGTTATTTTAAATGGACCAAAAATTTGCTTATCTTTCAAAAACAAGGAAATGTCTTAGTGACCCCAAACTTTTGAACGGTAGTGTATATATGTCGTTGTATATATGTAGTTGTATATATGTAGTTGCGTGTGTATATACAGTTGGGAGAACAAGTATTTGATACACTGTCGATTTTGCAGGTTTTCCTACTTACAAAGCATGTAGAGGTCTGTAATTTTTATCATAGGTACACTTCAACTGTGAGAGACGGAATCTAAAACAAAAATCCAGAAAATCACATTGTATGATTTTTAAGTAATTAATTTGCATTTTATTGCATGACATAAGTATTTGATCACCTACCAACCAGTAAGAATTCCGGCTCTCACAGACCTGTTCGTTTTTTTTTAAAGAAGCCCTCCTGTTCTCCACTCATTACCTGTATTAACTGCACCTGTTTGAACTCGTTACTGTATAAAAGACACCTGTCCACACACTCAATCAAACAGACTCCAACCTCTCCACAATGGCCAAGACCGGAGAGCTGTGTAAGGACATCAGGGATAAAATTGTAGACCTGCACAAGGCTGGGATGGGCTACAGGACAATAGGCAAGCAGCTTGGTGAGAAGGCAACAACTGTTGGCGCAATTATTCGAAAATGGAAGAAGTTCAAGATGACGGTCAATCACCCTCGGTCTGGGGCTCCATGCAAGATCTCACCTCGTGGGGCATCAATGATCATGAGGAAGGTGAGGGATCAGCCCAGAACTACATGACAGGACCTGGTCAATGACCTGAAGAGAGCTGGGACCACAGTCTCAAAGAAAACCATTAGTAACACACTACGCCGTCATGGATTAAAATCCTGCAGCGCACGCAAGGTCCCCCTGCTCAAGCCAGCGCATGTCCAGGCCCGTCTGAAGTTTGCCAATGACCATCTGGATTAATCCAGAGGAGGAATGGGAGAAGGTCATGTGGTCTGATGAGACAAAAATAGAGCTTTTTGGTCTAAACTCCACTCGCCGTGTTTGGAGGAAGAAGAAGGATGAGTACAACCCCAAGAACACCATCCCAACCGTGAAGCATGGAGGTGGAAACATCATTCTTTGGGGATGCTTTTCTGCAAAGGGGACAGGACGACTGCACCGTATTGAGGGGAGGATGGATGGGGCCAAGTATCGTGAGATCTTGGCCAACAACCTCCTTCCCTCAGTAAGAGCATTGAAGATGGGTCGTGGCTGGGTCTTCCAGCATGACAACGACCCGAAACACACAGCCAGGGCAACTAAGGAGTGGTTCCGTAAGAAGCATCTCAAGGTCCTAGAGTGGCCTAGCCAGTCTCCAGACCTGAACCCAATAGAACATCTTTGGAGGGAGCTGAAAGTCCGTATTGCCCAGCGACAGCCCCGAAACCTGAAGGATCTGGAGAAGGTCTGTATGGAGGAGTGGGCCAAAATCCCTGCTGCAGTATGTGCAAACCTGGTCAAGAACTACAGGAAACGTATGATCTCTGTAATTGCAAACAAATGTTTCTGTACCAAATATTAAGTTCTGCTTTTCTGATGTATCAAATACTTATGTCATGCAATAAAATGCAAATGAATTACTTAAAAATCATACAATGTGATTTTCTGGATTTTTGTTTTAGATTCCGTCTCTCACAGTTGAAGTGTACATATGATAAAAATTACAGACCTCTACATGCTTTGTAAGTAGGAAAACCTGCAAAATCGGCAGTGTATCAAATACTTGTTCCCCCCACTGTATGTAGTTGTACAGTATATGTAGTTGTACAGTGTGCATAGGATATGGGTACTGAGGAGGAGGTATAGAGGACTTACCATCTGTGTCTTGAGACAGGCAACAAGTAGCTAACAGCAGAAGTCCTATCCCTAACCATTTGAAGTGCCATGACCTCTTCTGCATTTTTGTCAATCGTTACTGCGTGCCCACCTGGAGGGCGAGAGAGGGAGAGAGAGAGAGCGAAAGAAAGAAAGATAAGGAAAATTACTTTTCTGTCGTGTATGTCATAATAAGTGCCAAGGGTTTTGTCCTGCCATCCTGACTTGAACAGGAAAACTCCTCTTGGCCCTATCCACTAGGTCTAATTAGCCTCATAGCCAGGTCATAATAGCTGAAATCTTTACATCCACATGTTAACATGAACATCGACAACACAGAACAAACAAACTGCCATGCCACGGTATCTTTGACATGGTATCTTTGACATGGAATCTTTGACATGGTATCATTGACATGGTATCTTTGACATGGTATCTTTGACATGGTATCTTTGACATGGTATCTCGTTAACATATTAACTCTTTCTCTACAACATTGTCCACTATTCCTTCTCCAGAATCCAGAAAACCTAACCCTCACAGGGGAATTGCAGGTATTCGGAAAGGAATCTGAGTCAGTCCATTTCAAAGGACATATCCTACCCAATTTTGCCTTTGTGAAAGTATTTTTTCGAAGGGCTACGGGGGTCTTCTATCAAATTCAGGTTCTCTCATGTAATACCAGGGAGGAACTACATTCAACCATTCCCTTTGAAGTAGACCGTGTAGTTTATAGTGTTTTCCACCTGAGAGATATTACAGTAACGGTCCACAATAAAGTATAGCTTTGATGTTTCCTTCATGTCTTCATTGGTAACTAATTATATGAAAATCAGTCTCTTCCATGTATCCCTTCACTACTGATAATATACCCCCAAAAATGTTTTGGGGAAATGTATTGAAAGAGGATTGTAAGAGGATAGTGCTAGGGTAAAAATGCATGCAATCGCTAAGATATGCAGGTACTATGAATTCATGACTGTGTGGATCTCAGAGACGGTGCAGAATGCAATGTTATGCGTCATACTTGGGGCGGCAGGTAGCTTAGTGGTTAGAGCGTTGGGCCAGTAACCGAAAGGTTGCTGGATCGAGTCCCCGAGCTGACAAGGTAAACATCTGTTGTTCTGCCCCTGAACAAGGCAGTTAACCCACTGTTCCCTGGTAGGCCGTCATTGCAAATAAGAATTTGTTCTTAACTGACTTGCTTAGTTAAAGGAATTTCGCTCAAACTAAAATATAAAACCAATGGGCAATGGAGAAATGCAATGGGTTGAAATGATTTTTCAATAGTACATACTTTGGTAGAAGGATTTAGTCCTGAGCAAAGGAAAAATACCACACAGACAGAGACATATCGTGACGTAGGCTATCAAGGTAACCGATTCCTTATAACATCAAGCCCTTCTCTTTCTGAACTGATTAGAGTTGCAAGTGTTATTGTCACGTATACAGCAGATTTAAACAGTACAGTGAAATGCTTAACTTGCAAGCTCTTTCCCAACAATGCACATCGCTACACAGTCATGTACAGGGGCACAACTTTGGTTGAAGTAGTGGGGGGGAAATGTTTGTATAAAAAAAAAATATCCAGTCAGATAAGCACTCCAAACAGCCTGCCCGACGGCTTGGAGGCGTCTGCATGGTCCTAAAGCACACCAATTGACTCGTTTTATATCACATTCCAATGATAAAACTCGGGGGGCACAAAAATGCAATTTCAGAATGTGGGGGACATGTCCCCCCCCCATCCCCAGTGAAAGTTGCGCCCCTGGTCATGTAAGTGGACTGATAATTATGGTCTTTGCTCCTCTCAACCAAGAGCTTCTTTGGAGAGAAAATGTAATTTCATACAGTCCATTGTCAGGACGGATGCATATCTTTCCCCCATTGTAGTTCTGTTCCCAGATGAAACCAGAGAGACCTCTGACAACCAAGACTCAAAAGCAAAATAAACACTGGGGTTTCAAAGCTTTAATGCCAAAATATGTCTGGTTTTCTCATGTAGCGGAGCTTTTGAGCATTTAATCCACCCAGGTAATTGACTGTAGAGACATTTTAAAAACATACATCCACACACACCAAACAAGAGCACACACACACACGCACGTGCGCCCACACACACACACGCATGCATGCCCACACACGCACACATTTATGCCCACACATGCACACACACACACGCACGAACACCCACACGGTAAACATCTTCCCCAGTATTGATATAGGTCTCAATAAGCTAATGGCCGAAGACAGAGCCCTTCACTTCAGCTTTAATCCCTTAGAGTAACAGAGACAACACCTGCCTTCCTGTGCCATTGGCTCAACCTCCCAGCAGCACAATCTCACAAAAAGGCTCCACATCTACTCTGACAACAACTATCTTTTATTAATATTCTTTGAGAGGGAAAGCTAATATATTTTCGGATAAAAAAATGATTTCCAATATTTTGTAAAGTGGAAAAAGTTGGCATAAGAAGAGAAAAACTCTGATATTATATGTGTTCTCTGAAAGGCTTTCTTGAATAGGCTGTTGGTTCTTCCTGTAATCTAATGTCTATGAAATGGAGGAGACTGGAAAGTAACATGGTACTTTGGAAGTCATAAATGTGTACTGTCTGAGAAGCAGGCAAAGGGCAGCTAGGTAATGGACCACATTTAACTTGTTAACACTGTTAATCCAGTTCTGTCACCAGTGTTTCACTAACTCTGTGAGAAGAAACACCATTAGCCAGGCGAGCTATCTAACGGGAAACTATTCATTGGGAATAATGAGGCGGAAAGGGAATGTGATGTTGCGGAACTGGCAATAACACCGAAGGAAGGATTACTCTTACCGGTAATTAGTAGATCAGTAAAAAAACAGCCATCTTTACCTTACTTTATCGCAACATTTCACTAGAAACTTGATAAACCTTTACAACATTTTAATCCGTCCAATAGCACTCTACTGTCTTGGAAAATAAAATACCTTGCCAACAAAAAGTAAAATCTCTTTAATGTATTCTTCATTGGACATTGTGTAATGGTCTTTCCCAGAGAACTTTAATATCTATTAGGCTGGTGAAATTTAGCCCTCATTATCCACAGTGAAAGGTAATCAGGCAGGACTGGGTTGTAGTGGAGCAGGAGCCAGAGGAGAGTAATGATGGCACTGATGCCCATCAACACTAACACCGGAGCACCTTGATTTACTCATGCAAGAGAGCCTCCCTGAAACCTCTCTGAAATATCTACAACCCTCAGAAATATCTGTATCAAGATGACAGTTTTAACATTTACATTGTTTGCAAACAAAATATTTGGGGTTCCGATTTGATGTGACAGTTGAACTGAGCTCATGAGACATCTACAGTATAAGTTCAATTGTTCATGTATCAAATGGGTAAATATCATTCATTTAAAAGTCTAACAATGGATGTAGCAACTGCAGATTGCCCCTTTAAAGGTCTACAAGCTCTACTAAAGCTACTGAAGCCTACACGATAAACAAGAGAATGCAAAATGATGGCAAATTACGAGAGGAATCAAAAGACTAATAATTGGTTAGATTTGGTATATTTGTGAGTGTTTTTCCCCTCATTAAAAAAAATCTGTGAATGACTCATGTTCAGAGATGAATGACCTAAATCAGGGGAACAAATTAATATAATTACGTGCTTTATCATCCATATTGCCACAAATGAATGCTCCTGACTAGAGTGTTTTTTGTGTTAATCGTAATGAAAAAAAACTATGATGCAATGGATGTTGTGCAAAATGTCCTCGACACTGTGCTTTAGCTATTTATAATACAACAACGGTAAGTGAACTAAAGTATGTCAATAGACATCATTATACTTCGTAATGTGGCACTGCAGAGGGCTGCAGCACAAACGATTGCAAGCCTAAAGGTATTGCAGTACAATTCAGCACCATGGACAGCAGCCCCAATAACGTCAGTACTGTTCAGCACCATAGACAGCAGCCCCAATAATGCCAGTACTGTTCAGTGCCATGGACAGCAGCCCCAATAACGCCAGTACTGTTCAGCACCATGGACAACAGTCCCGATAATGGCCATACTGTTCAGCACCATGGACAACAGCCTCAAGCACACCAGTACTGTTCAGCAACATGGACAGCACTAGCATCCTCAATAGTGTACAAAACAGTAGGAACACCTGCTCTTTCCATGACAAAGACTGACCAGGTGAATCCAGGTGAAAGCTATGATCCCTTATTGATGTCACCTGTTAAATTCCCTCCAAATCGGTGTAGATGAAGGGGAGGTGACAGGTTAAAGAAGGATTTTAAAGCCTTGAGACAATTGAGACATGGATTGTGTATGTGCCATTCAGAGGGTGAATGGGAAAGACAAAAGATTTCAGTGCCTTTAAACATGGGTATGGTAGTAGGTGCCAGGAGCACCGGTTTGTGTGAAGAACTGCAACACTGCTGGGTTTTTCATGCTCAACAGTTTCCTGTGTGTATCAAGAATGGTCCACCACCCAAAGGACATCCAGCCAACTTGACACAACTGTGGGAAGCATTGGAGTCAACATGGGCCAGCAACCCTGTGGAACGCTTTCGACACCTTTTAGTCCATGCCCCAATGAATTGAGGCTGTTCTGAGGGCAAAAGGGGTGCAACTCAATATTATGAAGGTGTTGCTATTGTTTTCTATACTCAGTGTAGATCCAGTAATATCAGTAGCCCCAATAGCGCCAGCCTATTCAGCACCATTGACAGCACCCATTCCTACATGTTCAGTACAATGGCAGAGTCAGCTGGGCAAACAAAAGCTGTTTGGTAGCTTGAGCACTTTAAAAAACAAATATTTTGATTTATAAGTGTCCACTTTTTCTGATATGAGCAGAGGAATGCAGGGATATAACATTATTTGAGCCAGCAATTGTATAAAATAACTTTCACAGCTGACTGCCTAAAGGGGCCTAAATAATAAACTCAAAGCCAAACTCATCATTCTCAAATGTAGAGGAGACAAAGGCGAAAGTGTTGACTGGGTTTTCAAGCACTTTAATCCAAAACACAGACCCAGATTCACATACTCTTTTTGAAGGTCTAACATCCATAGCAGAAGTCAAACCTCTCCGTCAGTGGTCCGTTCTTCCGTCCTCTGGATGGAAGTGAACTGATTCTATGCAGGTTTGGGGAGAATGGACCAGACAGACGCAGCAAACGGCATTTGTTTCAAATGACAAGCTTATTCAATGAATCCCTCTTTCGTTATTTTCTCCGTTTTGTTCACTGCTGCTGGCTACAGATTGGTCGAGGTGGCAATGATGGATGGTTGGAACAAACATTTCTGGACAGCTAATTAAAGAAATCTAATTCGATAAGGGGGCTCTAGACTTAAAGAGCATTAAATGCAGTGCCTGAAAGCAGGCTGAATCCAATTACCCATTGTCTTTAATGAGAGGGAGAAAGCTTAACAAGCTATTGGCACCCAGACTGATTATTTAGAGTATGATCCAAAAATGTTTTGGTCTCCTTTGATGAGCAACATTGAAAGACATTTAGAAATATTGTAATTATGTCTAAATGTAAAAATGGACACAGCAAAGTATTCAACTGCTCTACAATTCCCTCTCTCTACTACTGGATACAAACAGACAAGACAACGGAATGAGAGCAAGACACGCCTCTTGTAGACCTAGTGGGAAATGCATTTCAGTGAGTATCAGGTAACAGTTAAATGCTAGAAGCAGCTTGTTGACCCTAACCAGGAAGGGTCCTGACTTCTGACTCAGTGAGATCAGTGATGAGCCCACGGCAATGTTTACCCAGCCGAAATGGTAAACACGATGACCTGGCTAAACATCAGCATTGACTTTGATGTTTGCATCCTCATCTTACACTTGGAGAAGGTTACTATTGCGTCCAGCCCAGAGGTTATGCTTAAGCAACGGGATGAACTCTTGTAGCTTAGCATATGGGCCATTGATTTAACATCAATTGATGAGGTCTAGTTCTGGGCTGCATTTGACTTGTGTGTGGAGGCTGACAAAGTGCAATATGTTTTTAAGACACTTTTAGATATTGAATTAACATTCCTCATACAGCATTATGTCATCAGGTATCAGAGAAAGGAATGCTTGTATTATGTCATCGGGTGTCAGAGAAAGGAAGGCTTGTATTATGCCATCAGGTGTCAGAGAAAGGAAGGCTTGTATTATGTCATCGGGTGTCAGAGAAAGGAAGGCTTGTATTATGTCATCAGGTGTCAGAGAAAGGAAGGCGTGTATTATGTCATCAGGTGTCAGAGAAAGAAAGGCTTGTATTATGTCATCGGGTGTCAGAGAAAGGAAGGCTTGTATTATGTCATCAGGTGTCAGAGAAAGGAAGGCTTGTATTATGTCATCAGGTGTCAGAGAAAGGAAGGCTTGTATTATGTCCTTCAGATGTCAGAGAAAGAAAGGCTTGTATTATGTCATCGGGTGTCAGAGAAAGGAATGCTTGTATTATGTCATCAGGTGTCAGAGAAAGGAAGGCTTGTATTATGTCCTTCAGGTGTCAGAGAAAGGAAGGCTTGTATTATGTCATCAGGTGTCAGAGAAAGGAATGCTTGTATTATGTCTTTCAGGTGTCAGAGAAAGGAAGGCTTGTATTATGTCCGTCAGGTGTCAGAGAAAGGAAGGCGTGTATTATGTCATCAGGTGTCAGAGAAAGGAAGGCTTGTATTATGTCCGTCAGGTGTCAGAGAAAGAAAGGCTTGTATTATGTCGTCAGGTGTCAGAGAAAGGAAGGCTTGTATTATGTCATCAGGTGTCAGAGAAAGGAAGGCTTGTATTATGTCATCAGGTGTCAGAGAAAGGAAGGCTTGTATTATGTCGTCAGGTGTCAGAGAAAGGAAGGCTTGTATTATGTCGTCAGGTGTCAGAGAAAGGAAGGCTTGTATTATGTCCTTCAGGTGTCAGAGAAAGGAAGGCTTGTATTATGTCCTTCAGGTGTCAGAGAAAGGAAGGCTTGTATTATGTCATCAGGTGTCAGAGAAAGGAAGGCTTGTATTATGTATGCAGTAGCTGTAGTGTGTTATGCAAATGATGCATATGCAGATGTATGCAACACCCTTGATAATGCACAAACGGTATGTTAATGTGAATCCAGCTACTGTGAGCCTAAACACTGAGAAAGCATGGTACCACTTTATCTGGATAGTTCATCTGTAGATGCTCTACACACTATCTACAGACTATCAGTAACATTTCAACTAACCTTAACCCTAGCCCTAATCCTAACCCTTATTCTAAACCATACCCATGACATCCAAATGTGAGTAGCTTCATGATTTTTCTCCTGCTAAAAGATGCACAAAATTCCAGAGGCATTGACAATTAATTGAACTTTTCCTTTTTTTAAACCGATGTAGGCTACCCCTCTTTTTCACAGATCAGTTTGGGACATTGGGGATTAAATTCTGGTTCCGGGATCCTTGGGACATCCCTACCCTAAACCATATCCCTTACCGAACCCTAAGCTTAACCGTTTTAAATGTTAACTCAATGGGGTAGGGACATCCCAAGCACAACAAAGGACACTTTCGTTTACAGTTAGGCTACTTTCACCTTACATCTACAAAGGCAAGGCAACAGATTGTTGAGAATGTTCAAGCTAATTGGATGACCCTTTGCATAATCATGCCTGCATTAAGTACAACGGGATAATGTAACTGTACACTTAAAATAGATAAATATAGTATTGTAAACTTTTAATTCACATGAGTGTTATTGCAAAGGGTCGGAATTAACGAATTCCATATAGTTTTGTAGGTATGGGATAACGATATTCAAGTTGTGGTGTCATGTCGAGAAAATCCGGTTACACGTTTGTATGCGTTCTTTAACAAGTAAATACAGTATTCCCGGCAAATAATAACATGGCCATTATATCCCCAAAAAAAGTCGTTCACCCAGGATGACCATTCTATGAAACGGACAAATAGTGACAGCCAGTCTGATACACTGACTTTAGTAGGACCCTGCAATAGACTGGCACTTCATTCTGTAAAATCCTTAGAATAAAAACATTTCAAACACTTTTTTCTTCTCAAAAATACAAGTAATGGGCAGAAAAAGACTTACCATTAGCTCTAAAGCCATGTAAATCCTGTCCCGATAGTGCTTCTTAGAGAAAAACGCATCGCGAGGAATCCCTGAACATCAGGAACTCTATCGCCCTCTGTCTGCTTTGCCTTCCCGTTCCCGTTCTAAAGTGGCATTCAGAAACAGAAATCACACGCACTCCTCCTGCGATAAGTGGCAAAGTAGCCAGTGTGGAACTTGCTTGTATCGGAATAGGCTCCGTCTGAATTGATGACTGCTACTACTCGAGCGCCTGAACAGTAGTCCCCTTGGGTACTCTATGTATTAACCAGAGCGTCGCTGCTCAGAGAGGAAATGTCCATTGAAGCCGTGAATTCACAACAGCGCCGTAATCTAAATAGGACACAGTACAACTCAGATTATAGGCGCAGAATACAATTCATGTGCCCGCTGCGGATAGCTCACTATGGGCAGACCCAGCCTGGTCTCATAGACTAGAAGCAACATAGTAAACGTAAATCCGGGACACTCGAATTAGTATAGTGTGTTATGTTTGGTATGGTTACATAAAACAGATGGTAGTAAGGCGGTTGGTCGGGATGGGTGAATGTATACTGCAAACGTCTAACAACCCAAAGGTTGCGAGTTCAAATCTCATCATCGACTACGTTAGCATTTTAGTTAATTAGCAACTTTTCAACTATTTACTTATTTTGAGCTACTTTTCAACTACTTAGCATGCTAGCTAACCCTTCCCCAGCCTTAACCCTTTAGCTAACCCTTCACATAACCCTAACCTTAACCATTTGAGCTAATCCTTCCCCTAACCCTAACCCTTTAACTAACTCCTAAACTTAACCCTAACGTCATACAAAATGTGTGATAGACATCCACAAATTAATACATAAAATTCGAAAAATAACATATCATACTAAATGGAGTGTGATGGATTTACATAGAGAATAATACGAATGGATCTGAGACCAGGCTACAACCAAGCATGAGCTGTGTTCAAATCAAATTGTATTAGTCACTTGCGCCTAATACAACAGGTGTAGACCTCACAGTGAAATGCTTACTTACGAGCCCCTAACCAACAATGCAGTTAAAAAAAAATATGGATAAGAATAAGAAATAAAAGTAACAAGTAATTAAAGAGCAGCAGTAAAATAACAATAGCGAGACTATATACAGGGGGGTACCGGTACAGAGTCAATGTGCCGGTTAGTTGAGGTAATATGTACATGTTGGTAGAGTTATTAAAGTGACAATGCATAGATGAGAAGCAGCAGCGTAAAATAGGGGGATGGGGGGGTTAGGGTTAGGGTTAGGGTTAGGTGTTGATTAGGTGTTCAGGAGTATTATGGCTTGGGGGTAGAAGCTGTTTAGAAGCCTCTTGGACCTAGACTTGGCGCTCCGGTACAGCTTGCCGTGAGGTAGCAGAAAGAACAGTCTATGACTAGGGTGGCTGGAGTCTTTGACAATTGTTAGGGCCTTCCTCGGACACAGCCTGGTATAGAGGTCCTGGATGGCAGGATGCTTGGCCCCAGTGATGTACTGGGCCAGTCACACTGCCCTCTGTAGTGCCTTGTGGTCAGAGGCCGAGCAGTTTCCATACCAGGCAGCGATGTAACCCGTCAGGATGCTCTCGATGGTGCAGGATTTTGTGGAGCGACAGG
Source organism: Salvelinus alpinus (assembly GCF_045679555.1). Classification (NCBI taxonomy): domain Eukaryota; kingdom Metazoa; phylum Chordata; class Actinopteri; order Salmoniformes; family Salmonidae; genus Salvelinus; species Salvelinus alpinus. The sequence continues at coordinate 15,651,602 of NC_092088.1, read as the reverse complement.
TAACGATGTTGTATAACCTATTCAAATAACTAATGACTCCTCAACATGTTTCATGATCGTGTAATGCCAAGAGACTGTTGACTATTGTGTAAGTATAGTACTGTTACCTACACTTACTCTTGCCAAATTGCTTTTTATTTATGTACATTTTTTAAATTATAAAGTGAAAATTGCATAATCAAACATCCTACTAAGTGTAACATTATTGGTTCTGTCCCTCTATTCACCCCAACCTGGGCTTGAACCAGGAATCCTCTGCACACATGAACAATAGTCACACTCAAAGCATCATTACCTGTTGCTCCACAAAATCCACAACCCCTGCAGAGTAAGGGAAATAACTATTTCAAGGTCTCAGAGCGAGTGACATCACAGATTGAAACGCTATTAGCGCGCACCGCAAACTAGCTAGCAATTTCACACTAGTTACATAAGCATGGACCGACAGCATCGTCTATTTTTGGTCCTTTTTTTGGCGCGGTCCAGACCGGCCTTGATTTCAACGTCCACGGAAATCACGGAATCATTGTTCCTGACCGGACCAAATCTGAACCAGTCATAGACATCTGTGTTTGCTTCAGATTTTTCATCAGAATTAATACCCAGCATGCTTTGCAAGTCTTTGTTTTTACATGACATTTACATTTTGGTCATTCAGCATGCATGCAGGACTTTAAGGCGCTTTGGATAAAAGTGTTTGCTAGATGGCATTTATTATTATATTCATACCTCTTGACTTATTCAACATTTTGAAAGACTGAATTGAAAATGTATTAAAATCTTCTTTTTTTTCTCACCCATTTAAACACAATTCCCAAATAATGACAAAGTGATATATTGAAAATGAAATACAGAAATCTCATTTACATAAGTATTCACACCCATTCGCTATGAAACTCCAAATTGAGCTCAGGTGCATCCAATTTTCCTTCCCAATGTCCTTACAACTTGATTGGTGTCCACCTATGACCAATTCAATTGTTTGGACATGATTTAGAAAGAATTACACCTGTCTATATAAGGTCCCACAGTTGACACTGCATGTCAGTGCAGAAACTATAGTATGAAGTACAAGGAACTGTCCGTAGAGCTCAAAGATATAATTGTGATGAGGCATATATCTGGGGAAGGGTATAAAACCATTTCTAGAGTGTTGAAAGTTTTCAAGAGCCTAGTGGTCGCCATCATTGGGGAAATTGAAAAAATATGCAACTACCCAGACTCTGCCTAGAGCTGGCCATCCGACCAAACTGAGCAAACATGCAAGAAGGACCTTGGTCAGGGAGGTGACCAAGAACCCAATATCAACTCTGACAGAACTACAGAGTTCCTTGGCTGAGATGAGAGAACATCCCAGTCTCTAAAGCACTTCACCAATCTGGGCTTTATGGGAGAGTAGCCGGAAGCCACTGCTGAGAATAAGGCACATGACAGCGATGCATGGAGTTTGTAAAAAGGCACTTGAAAGACTAAGTGCATAAGGCAAATGTTTCTGTGGTTTGATGACAGATACATTTAACTCTTTGGCCTGAATGCAAAGCACTATATCTGGAGAAAACCAGGCACAAATCATCACCTGTCTAACACAATCCCTACCATGAAGCATGGTGGTGGTAAAATCATGCTATTGGGATGCTTTTCAGAGGCAGGGACGGGGAGACTGGTAAGGATAGAGGTAATAATAAAGAAAACCAAATACAGGCAAATCCTTGACGAGAACCTGCTTCAGAGTGAAAACAACCTTAGAACTGATATCTTCACCCCAGTCTAACAGGACAATGACCCCAAGCATACAGCCAAAGCAACGCTGCAATGGCTTCAGAACAAGAATGTGAAAGTCCTTGAGTGGCCGAGCCAAAGCCCAGACTTGAATCCCATTGAACATCTGTGGAAAGACTTGAAGATTGCTGTTCACCGCCGCTCCCCATCTAATTTAACAGAGCTTGAGAAAATCTGCAAGGAAGAATACGAGAAAATCCCAAATCCAGATGTGCAAAGCTGATACAGACATACCCAAGATGATTCAAAGCTGTAGTCAACATCAGGAAAATATGTATTTTCAATGTCAAGAAAATATATATTTTCACTTTTCATTCAGAACCTAAAATGAACCTAACAGCAAGGTCTGGAAAATACATATTTTCAAAGTCATTTTACACACTAGGATGGGTCTACAGTCATATTGTGTTACCACCTCTAATAGTAAAAGGGTTGGGGGTGCAGAGCAATTATAGCATAGTGGCTTTACCTTCTGTCCATCTGTTCAGTGAGTAGGATTACATCAAATCCTGTTGAGCCAGGGTATTCAGAAAGCCAAGGACTAGTAGTAAGTGGTCATCAAATCAACTGTGATAAAGTCGAGCAATGATAAAAAAGGTTCTGTAATCCATTTGTGTGCATGATGTAACACTACTTACTAGGCAGGTTTCCATTGACCCAGGTTTATATTAAAAAAAACATGTGTAATGAAAACAGCTGATAAAAAATACCTTTTCTAACGATCAACAACATTTTTGATCCGTTCAACAGGGTGCATTTTTATTTTGATGATGGAAACAGTGTTCTTCAACACTGAAATATAAACACAAAAATATAAACACAACACGCACCAAATTCCCGAGTGGCGCAGTGGTCTAATGCACTGCATCTCAGTGCTAGAGGCGTCACTACAGAAACACTGGTACGAATCCAGGCTGTATCACAACCGGCTGTGATTGGGAGTCCTATAGGGCGGCACACAATTGGCCCAGCGTCGTCCGGGTTTGGCCGGTGTAAGCTGTCATTGTAAATAAGAATTTGTTATTAACTGACTTGTCTAGTTAAATAAGAGTTTACTGAGTTACAGTTCATACAGTATAAGAAAATCTGTCAATTTAAATCATTTAATTAGGCCTTAAATCTATGGATTTCACATGACTGGGTGTACAGATATGCCTCTGTTGGTCACAGATACCTTTAAAAAAAGAGAGGGGTCAGTATCTGGTGTGACCACGATTTGCCTCATGCAGCGCGACATCTCCTTCGTAGGCTGTTGATTGTGGCCTGTGGAATGTTGTCCCACTCCTCTTCAATGGCTGTGCGAAGTTGCAGGATATTGGCGGGAACTGGAATACGCTGTCGTACACGTCGATCCAGGGCATCCCAAACTTGCTCAATGGGTGACATGTCTGGTGAGTATGCAGGCCAAGGAAGAACAGACATGTTCAGCTTCCAGGAATTGTGTACAGATCTTTGCAACATTATCTTTGCCGCATTATCATGCTGAAACATGAGGTGATGACAGTGGATGAATGGCAGGGTAATGGGCCTCAGGATCTCGTCATGGTATTTCTGTGCATTCAAATTTCAATCGATAAAATGCAATTGTGTTCGTTGTCCGTAGCTTATGCCGTAGCTTAAACCCACCACCACAGGGCACTCTGTTCACGATTTTGACATGAGAAAACCGCTCACCCACACAATGCCATAAACGCTGTCTGCCATCTGCCCGGTACAGTTGAAATTGGGATTCACACTTCTCCAGCATGCCAGTGACCAATGAAGGTGAGCATTTGCCCACTGAAGTTGGTTACGATGCCAAACTGCAGTCAGGTCAAGACCCTGGTGAGGACAACGAGCATACAGATAAGTTTCCCTGAAACGGATTCTTACAGTTTGTGCAAAAATTCTTCGGTTGTGCAAACCGATAATTTAATCAGCTGTCCAGGTGGTTGTTCTCAGACGGTCCCGCAGGTGAAGAAGCCGGATGTGGAGGTCCTGGGCTGGCGTGGTTACATGTGGTCTGCGGTTGCGAAGCCGGTTGGACGTACTGCCAAATTCTCTAAAACGACGTTGGAGGTGGTTTATGGTAAATAAATTAACATTAAAGTCTCTGGCAACAGCTCTGGTGGACATTCCTGCAGTCAGCATGCCAGTTGCATCTGTGACATTGTGTTGTGTGCCAAAACTGCACATTTTAGAGTGGCCTTTTATTTTCCCCCAGCACAAGGTGCACCTGTGTAAAGATCATGCTGTTTAAATCGGCTTCTAAATAATCCATCCACCTGCCAGGTGTGGCATAAATTTGCATAGGAGAAATGCTCACCAACAGGCATGTAAACACATTTGTGCAGCACATTTGAGAGAAATAAGCTTTTTGTGCATATGGAACATTTTTGGGATCATTTATTTCAGCTCATGTTGAATTTTTGTTCAATGTATAAAGCTCTACTCCATTTTTAATTCTAAATGCCTACTGCTTGCTAAATAAAAATTGAACCTATACAAATTATGTTTCTTTGCAGGGCAAGGATTGTCCTGACTTTCAATAATGCCTGAATTGCTTCGCCCTGCTTTTCTGGTTGGCTGGATACAAGTTTCACCATCCACTTATTTCAGATCTACAGGAGTGCAAGTTTCACCATGCACAGACCATGGCGATACATTCAGGCACATGAGAAGTATTACAATATGGCAAATATTAGTCAATTATTGCATTATACTCGCAGGCTACCTGAGACATGAAACAGATAGGTGGGAAGGCATACAGGCTGTCGCCAATTTATAAATGGGTTATTTGCCTGAATGGGTAACGGAGACACTTCAACCACAACCTTTTTATCCGACACTGCACAGTGGTTGCTCAACTAAACGTTTTGAGATTATGCTGTGGGTAATTTGTGGTTTAGTACGGTACCCTGTGTCACTGCTTCATTGCTCCAGACCAGCGCAAGAGGGAGTTAGAGCACCGATTATGCTTTTGGGTACTAATGTGTCTCTAACTGACAATGAATGGTGAACATAAACCAAATAGAAACCGATAATTGTGCACAACTTAAAAATGTAATTTCAAAGAACTGAATGATGATGATGAAGGTGATTGTTTTTAGAACAATAGTGTAAGAATTGCTATTTCCCTGTCCTACTACTTTGTATAAAAAAAAATATAATTACCAACATTCTTTCTGATAGTCTTTAATAAATAAATGTTTTGGTTATCCTGACCTGGACACCATGTATTATAATAGACCATTATGGACTATTAGCAGGGCTATAGACTCACCATATATTATAATAGACCATTATGGACTATTAGCAGGGCAATAGACTCACCATGTATTATAATAGACCATTATGGACTATTAGCAGGACAATAGACACACCATGTATTATAATAGACCATTATGGACTATTAGCAGGACAATAGACTCACCATGTATTATAATAGACCATTATGGACTATTAGCAGGACAATAGACTCACCATATATTATAATAGACCATTATGGACTATTAGCAGGGCAATAGACTCACCATGTATTATAATAGACCATTATGGACTATTAGCAGGACAATAGACTCACCATGTATTATAATAGTACATGATGGACTATTAGCAGGACAATAGACTCACCATGTATTATAATAGACCATTATGGACTATTAGCAGGACAATAGACTCACCATATATTATAATAGACCATTATGGACTATTAGCAGGGCTATAGACTCACCATGTATTATAATAGACCATTATGGACTATTAGCAGGACAATAGACTCACCATGTATTATAATAGACCATTATGGACTATTAGCAGGACAATAGACTCACCATGTATTATAATAGACCATTATGGACTATTAGCAGGACAATAGACTCACCATGTATTATAATAGACCATTATGGACTATTAGCAGGACAATAGACTCACCATGTATTATAATAGACCATTATGGACTATTAGCAGGACAATAGACGCACTGTATATTATAAAAGACCATTATGGACTATTAGCAGGACAATAGACTCACCATGTATTATAATAGACCATTATGGACTATTAGCAGGACAATAGACTCACCATATATTATAATAGACCATTATGGACTATTAGCAGGACAATAGACTCACCATGTATTATAATAGACCATTATGGGCTATTAGCAGGACAATAGACTCACCATGTATTATAATAGACCATTATGGACTATTAGCAGGACAATAGACTCACCATATATTATAATAGTACATGATGGACTATTAGCAGGACAATAGACTCACCATGTATTATAATAGACCATTATGGACTATTAGCAGGACAATAGACTCACCATGTATTATAATAGACCATTATGGGCTATTAGCAGGACAATAGACTCACCATATATTATAATAGACCATTATGGACTATTAGCAGGACAATAGACTCACCATGTATTATAATAGACCATTATGGGCTATTAGCAGGGCTATAGACTCACCATGTATTATAATCGACCATTATGGACTATTAGCATGACAATAGAATATTGCCAACACCTCCCTGTAGTTTGATACTTTGTGCAAGGCAATTGATCAGCATCAGCATTAAAAACTTTGTGGATGGGCCTCCCGAGTGGCGCAATGGTCTAAGACACTGCATCCCAGTGCAAACTGCGTTGCTACAGATGCTGGTTCGATACCCGTGCCGGCCGCGACCAGGAGATCCATGAGGCGACGGTGGGCTTTTGATTTCTCTCCCTCTAAAAACAGAAATAAATCATTATAAATAGCAAACTGGCTTCATTTACAAATTAGTAAGAATGTCTCATCCTATGTTTAAGAATGGCCTTTTTCATCGCTCACTTTCAGTTATTTGAAAACAAATTAATCTCCAAAATATAGTTATTTTTAAAACAAACCATAGAAAGTTGGTTGCAATTTCAGTTGCAATTTCAATTACAATTACCACCAGAAAAGACAGAACAAATAATACAACAAGTATTGTGATTAAACTGAAATATACTAATTGATAAAAAAAACTTTATTGGCTGTACTAGATTTTCAGTTCCTCCTGAAAGCCCTAATCTGCTCACTTGACACTGGTCATGGTGCTACTACAGTATGTGGTTACAGCATAATCAAAGTGAGGACAATCGGCGATCTGCTGTATACTTATAGCCTATTGTAACCTGAAATTCACACCTTTCCAGTACTCCTCACCCCGCCCCAAACTCCACCTGAAAAAAGTGCATTGGTTGCCAAGAAAGCGGTTAGTTTTGCTAGATTCTTAAAATGTGTACGCAGCATGTGTGTGTTAGAGTCATTTAATTCTTAATTGATCTACCGTTTCTATCATAGGCCACTGTAATCGATGAGTGCTCAGGGCGGTAACATTCTGCTCATCTGATTAAGGTGCTCATGGATCAGATTCAAACTTTGAAGACCGAGATTGAGTCATTGAAGGCAGACCGGCAGAAAGAGAAACAGTAGATAATGAGGGCAGAGAAATGGGCGACAGCTGATGCATTGGTCCAGAGCCAGGCGGTATTGGCAGAGAGTCACTCGTCATTGGCGGAGAGTCAGGCGGAGAATGACCCGTTCAAGAGGGAGAGGAACAAGATGGAGTCACAATCCATGCCAGGCACACCTGTGAGCTCTGGAATTCCACCTCCGACAGGCAGAGTCAACATGTGTGGCAGGTTTGTCAGGTCGTCGGTTCACCCTGATATTTCCATTCCTCTTCTGACAACAGAACTTGACCAACTGCTCAACAGGCACAGCAAGGGCACCGTCCGGACTGTTATGCTGTTCTGCTATTCCATGCTTTCATTAATAAAATAATGTAAAAATACTCTTTCAAAATGTAGATGTTTATTTCGTTATGGATCCATAACGAATTGCTATGGGAATAAATATCACTGAATGACAGAAATATTGGAACAAAGTAGGCTAATGAAAGTAAGCAAATTGTTGCTTACTGGAAAATACTCTTTCAAAATTAATGGAAGAGACAGCATTCAGAGGTCAAGACAGCACTGCTCGGAGACAAGCATGGGGACTGGTCTTGATAAACCAACGCAATTATTTTTTTTCACTGGATCTCAATTTGGGTATTGGTTAGACTACAATTAGGCTGTGGAAATGTTAGGATTATTTTGCTCTTACTGTAGTACTGTAGCCTACTCCCGACCGGTCACGTTGTACAGCGCCATTATAGGCTATTAGTAGGACAATAGACTCGAAGGAGGGTAGGTGGAGAATTGTATCGTCAAATGTATTCCTTAGTTAGGTTGGCTGTATCACAACCGGCCGTGATTGGGAGTCCCATAGGGCGGCACACAATTGGCCCAGCGTCGTCCAGGTTAGGGGAGGGTTTGGCCGGCCAGGATGTCCTTGTCCAAAAAATAGGTACGGTGGGCTTATGGTTTCTCTCCCTCTAAAAACAGAAATAAATATTTTGGCCTTTATAAATTTTATTTTGGCCTTTATTCAGATTATAAATTGCTCACTTTATGTTATTTGAAAATGAAATAATCTCCAAAATATCGTTCTTTTTTAAACAAAATTATCATTATTATTAATTAATTTATAATTAATTAAAAGCCCCCCTTTTCCTGAACAGCTTTTTTTCTGGAGTGAAGTCATTAAGTCGAGCTAAGATAGTTAAATGGAAACTGTTGTCGCATTTATTTTGTATGCCAACGTTCTAAATTTCGTTAAAAAAAAATCACTGGACGAGTTAATGGAAACATAGCTAGTGATGGACAGGAAAAAGCATGGTTGGCATTCATTGGATTACAGATGGAATGACAATAATTTTTGTAATTTGGTGTGCTCCACACTTTGTTGAAGACAATTTTGGAAAGCAGATGTTAGTTTCTGACAGTGTCAGCCAGTAATTGTTTAATTATTCCTGATAAATGATTTACTGTACACATTTGGGGCCATATATTCACACACTTTGTTTATTTTATACAACTCCCTGACCCAAAAATGTGCAAGTTATCGTTTTTTTGTCGTGAATCTTGTTCTGGAGGCCGCACTACTGCTGAGTGGTCATTAGCTGGCACAGCCGCAAATTCATTAAATCTTATTTTTTACCCTAACCTTAACAACACTGCTAACCCTAATGCTTAACCCTAATCCTAAATTAAGACCAAAAGCTAATCTTAGTTTTCCACAATTTTTACAACATAATACATTTTGACTTTGCAGCTGGCCCATCTAGCGGAAATCTAGATGGGCCATAAACCATGGAGGTGGTTTATGGTAAATAAATTAACATTAAAGTCTCTGGCAACAGCTCTGGTGGACATTCCTGCAGTCAGCATGCCAGTTGCATCTGTGACATTGTGTTGTGTGCCAAAACTGCACATTTTAGAGTGGCCTTTTATTTTCCCCCAGCACAAGGTGCACCTGTGTAAAGATCATGCTGTTTAAATCGGCTTCTAAATAATCCATCCACCTGCCAGGTGTGGCATAAATTTGCATAGGAGAAATGCTCACCAACAGGCATGTAAACACATTTGTGCAGCACATTTGAGAGAAATAAGCTTTTTGTGCATATGGAACATTTTTGGGATCATTTATTTCAGCTCATGTTGAATTTTTGTTCAATGTATAAAGCTCTACTCCATTTTTAATTCTAAATGCCTACTGCTTGCTAAATAAAAATTGAACCTATACAAATTATGTTTCTTTGCAGGGCAAGGATTGTCCTGACTTTCAATAATGCCTGAATTGCTTCGCCCTGCTTTTCTGGTTGGCTGGATACAAGTTTCACCATCCACTTATTTCAGATCTACAGGAGTGCAAGTTTCACCATGCACAGACCATGGCGATACATTCAGGCACATGAGAAGTATTACAATATGGCAAATATTAGTCAATTATTGCATTATACTCGCAGGCTACCTGAGACATGAAACAGATAGGTGGGAAGGCATACAGGCTGTCGCCAATTTATAAATGGGTTATTTGCCTGAATGGGTAACGGAGACACTTCAACCACAACCTTTTTATCCGACACTGCACAGTGGTTGCTCAACTAAACGTTTTGAGATTATGCTGTGGGTAATTTGTGGTTTAGTACGGTACCCTGTGTCACTGCTTCATTGCTCCAGACCAGCGCAAGAGGGAGTTAGAGCACCGATTATGCTTTTGGGTACTAATGTGTCTCTAACTGACAATGAATGGTGAACATAAACCAAATAGAAACCGATAATTGTGCACAACTTAAAAATGTAATTTCAAAGAACTGAATGATGATGATGAAGGTGATTGTTTTTAGAACAATAGTGTAAGAATTGCTATTTCCCTGTCCTACTACTTTGTATAAAAAAAAATATAATTACCAACATTCTTTCTGATAGTCTTTAATAAATAAATGTTTTGGTTATCCTGACCTGGACACCATGTATTATAATAGACCATTATGGACTATTAGCAGGGCTATAGACTCACCATATATTATAATAGACCATTATGGACTATTAGCAGGGCAATAGACTCACCATGTATTATAATAGACCATTATGGACTATTAGCAGGACAATAGACACACCATGTATTATAATAGACCATTATGGACTATTAGCAGGACAATAGACTCACCATGTATTATAATAGACCATTATGGACTATTAGCAGGACAATAGACTCACCATATATTATAATAGACCATTATGGACTATTAGCAGGGCAATAGACTCACCATGTATTATAATAGACCATTATGGACTATTAGCAGGACAATAGACTCACCATGTATTATAATAGTACATGATGGACTATTAGCAGGACAATAGACTCACCATGTATTATAATAGACCATTATGGACTATTAGCAGGACAATAGACTCACCATATATTATAATAGACCATTATGGACTATTAGCAGGGCTATAGACTCACCATGTATTATAATAGACCATTATGGACTATTAGCAGGACAATAGACTCACCATGTATTATAATAGACCATTATGGACTATTAGCAGGACAATAGACTCACCATGTATTATAATAGACCATTATGGACTATTAGCAGGACAATAGACTCACCATGTATTATAATAGACCATTATGGACTATTAGCAGGACAATAGACTCACCATGTATTATAATAGACCATTATGGACTATTAGCAGGACAATAGACGCACTGTATATTATAAAAGACCATTATGGACTATTAGCAGGACAATAGACTCACCATGTATTATAATAGACCATTATGGACTATTAGCAGGACAATAGACTCACCATATATTATAATAGACCATTATGGACTATTAGCAGGACAATAGACTCACCATGTATTATAATAGACCATTATGGGCTATTAGCAGGACAATAGACTCACCATGTATTATAATAGACCATTATGGACTATTAGCAGGACAATAGACTCACCATATATTATAATAGTACATGATGGACTATTAGCAGGACAATAGACTCACCATGTATTATAATAGACCATTATGGACTATTAGCAGGACAATAGACTCACCATGTATTATAATAGACCATTATGGGCTATTAGCAGGACAATAGACTCACCATATATTATAATAGACCATTATGGACTATTAGCAGGACAATAGACTCACCATGTATTATAATAGACCATTATGGGCTATTAGCAGGGCTATAGACTCACCATGTATTATAATCGACCATTATGGACTATTAGCATGACAATAGAATATTGCCAACACCTCCCTGTAGTTTGATACTTTGTGCAAGGCAATTGATCAGCATCAGCATTAAAAACTTTGTGGATGGGCCTCCCGAGTGGCGCAATGGTCTAAGACACTGCATCCCAGTGCAAACTGCGTTGCTACAGATGCTGGTTCGATACCCGTGCCGGCCGCGACCAGGAGATCCATGAGGCGACGGTGGGCTTTTGATTTCTCTCCCTCTAAAAACAGAAATAAATCATTATAAATAGCAAACTGGCTTCATTTACAAATTAGTAAGAATGTCTCATCCTATGTTTAAGAATGGCCTTTTTCATCGCTCACTTTCAGTTATTTGAAAACAAATTAATCTCCAAAATATAGTTATTTTTAAAACAAACCATAGAAAGTTGGTTGCAATTTCAGTTGCAATTTCAATTACAATTACCACCAGAAAAGACAGAACAAATAATACAACAAGTATTGTGATTAAACTGAAATATACTAATTGATAAAAAAAACTTTATTGGCTGTACTAGATTTTCAGTTCCTCCTGAAAGCCCTAATCTGCTCACTTGACACTGGTCATGGTGCTACTACAGTATGTGGTTACAGCATAATCAAAGTGAGGACAATCGGCGATCTGCTGTATACTTATAGCCTATTGTAACCTGAAATTCACACCTTTCCAGTACTCCTCACCCCGCCCCAAACTCCACCTGAAAAAAGTGCATTGGTTGCCAAGAAAGCGGTTAGTTTTGCTAGATTCTTAAAATGTGTACGCAGCATGTGTGTGTTAGAGTCATTTAATTCTTAATTGATCTACCGTTTCTATCATAGGCCACTGTAATCGATGAGTGCTCAGGGCGGTAACATTCTGCTCATCTGATTAAGGTGCTCATGGATCAGATTCAAACTTTGAAGACCGAGATTGAGTCATTGAAGGCAGACCGGCAGAAAGAGAAACAGTAGATAATGAGGGCAGAGAAATGGGCGACAGCTGATGCATTGGTCCAGAGCCAGGCGGTATTGGCAGAGAGTCACTCGTCATTGGCGGAGAGTCAGGCGGAGAATGACCCGTTCAAGAGGGAGAGGAACAAGATGGAGTCACAATCCATGCCAGGCACACCTGTGAGCTCTGGAATTCCACCTCCGACAGGCAGAGTCAACATGTGTGGCAGGTTTGTCAGGTCGTCGGTTCACCCTGATATTTCCATTCCTCTTCTGACAACAGAACTTGACCAACTGCTCAACAGGCACAGCAAGGGCACCGTCCGGACTGTTATGCTGTTCTGCTATTCCATGCTTTCATTAATAAAATAATGTAAAAATACTCTTTCAAAATGTAGATGTTTATTTCGTTATGGATCCATAACGAATTGCTATGGGAATAAATATCACTGAATGACAGAAATATTGGAACAAAGTAGGCTAATGAAAGTAAGCAAATTGTTGCTTACTGGAAAATACTCTTTCAAAATTAATGGAAGAGACAGCATTCAGAGGTCAAGACAGCACTGCTCGGAGACAAGCATGGGGACTGGTCTTGATAAACCAACGCAATTATTTTTTTTCACTGGATCTCAATTTGGGTATTGGTTAGACTACAATTAGGCTGTGGAAATGTTAGGATTATTTTGCTCTTACTGTAGTACTGTAGCCTACTCCCGACCGGTCACGTTGTACAGCGCCATTATAGGCTATTAGTAGGACAATAGACTCGAAGGAGGGTAGGTGGAGAATTGTATCGTCAAATGTATTCCTTAGTTAGGTTGGCTGTATCACAACCGGCCGTGATTGGGAGTCCCATAGGGCGGCACACAATTGGCCCAGCGTCGTCCAGGTTAGGGGAGGGTTTGGCCGGCCAGGATGTCCTTGTCCAAAAAATAGGTACGGTGGGCTTATGGTTTCTCTCCCTCTAAAAACAGAAATAAATATTTTGGCCTTTATAAATTTTATTTTGGCCTTTATTCAGATTATAAATTGCTCACTTTATGTTATTTGAAAATGAAATAATCTCCAAAATATCGTTCTTTTTTAAACAAAATTATCATTATTATTAATTAATTTATAATTAATTAAAAGCCCCCCTTTTCCTGAACAGCTTTTTTTCTGGAGTGAAGTCATTAAGTCGAGCTAAGATAGTTAAATGGAAACTGTTGTCGCATTTATTTTGTATGCCAACGTTCTAAATTTCGTTAAAAAAAAATCACTGGACGAGTTAATGGAAACATAGCTAGTGATGGACAGGAAAAAGCATGGTTGGCATTCATTGGATTACAGATGGAATGACAATAATTTTTGTAATTTGGTGTGCTCCACACTTTGTTGAAGACAATTTTGGAAAGCAGATGTTAGTTTCTGACAGTGTCAGCCAGTAATTGTTTAATTATTCCTGATAAATGATTTACTGTACACATTTGGGGCCATATATTCACACACTTTGTTTATTTTATACAACTCCCTGACCCAAAAATGTGCAAGTTATCGTTTTTTTGTCGTGAATCTTGTTCTGGAGGCCGCACTACTGCTGAGTGGTCATTAGCTGGCACAGCCGCAAATTCATTAAATCTTATTTTTTACCCTAACCTTAACAACACTGCTAACCCTAATGCTTAACCCTAATCCTAAATTAAGACCAAAAGCTAATCTTAGTTTTCCACAATTTTTACAACATAATACATTTTGACTTTGCAGCTGGCCCATCTAGCGGAAATCGCTCAGTTCTGCCTCCAGGGCAAGATTCATGACAAAAAACATCAACCTGATAAAAAATTACCTTATGACGCAGGACAACATGAATTTACCACTTCAGATGTTTAAGGATTAACAAAACGAAAGGTGTTTTGTGAGGGTGATTCCAATTTAAAATGCAAGTCCCTCTATTACAGATGTAGGATCTTAATGTTATAACTCTTTTGTTGCTTAGAATGAGCTTCGTGATTTACATAAATTCACTGAAAACCCACATTAACACTAGGTTATATTAACAGTTTTGCCTACTTGTAGCCTACTTTTGGCCAGCTAATAACCTAAACACCGATCAAGCAACATTATGGACTAAACGTTAAAATCCTGTTGCTGCAGAACTATTTTCAAATTAAGATCCTACATCTGTACATGGGGAAACAGCAAATCAGCTGAACCGAAGCCATATAACATACACATCCAGATCAAGAAAAAGTCAAGTAAAGCGAAATTAACAACCTTCCAGTCTTATTTACAGGAACTTAACACATTACAATGGCAATGTGCCAACAAAATGAGCCCACACACACAGAGAGAGACATACAGGCAATAAAGATGGCAGCCCAATTCAGAGACTGAATGTGCTCTTTTCTCATGTTTTCTTTATTATACAGGCCTCAATGACTTCTTCAACTGGACTGCCTGGGTTTGCTGTTCCAAAAGTAATTAATGTATTATTTGGAAAGCGAGAAAGGCAAAGGTCATTTGCACCAGCTGTAATGCCCCTCTCTGTAAGGGCTTTCCCTTTTGTTCCCAACACACACAGGGTATTTGGATGCATTGTTGCCACACATTATAGTCTAATAAGGCAATAGGTGGAATTAATATGCAAATCTTCCTCTAAGTAATTGATGCATGTACACATTCCTGAAGCATATGTACATGCTGAAACGAAAAGGACACAGAAACAAATCCACCCTTATAGAGCCTATTCAATCATGGTGTAAAAGGTGTAAAATGCTGAAATGAATTAATTCATTATGATCACACAGGTGATTTATCTATCACGGCCTGAAGCTAATGAAATATATATGTTTGGGCCTATAAATCTCCATTTCAAAGACCCACAGCAAAAAAACGGCAGTCGTTCAATCAAATGTCATTTAGCTTCACAAATGATTTAGTCCATCTACCCTTCAATGGACACAGAATCCAATTCAAGAGGTGGATCTACTGTACAGAACAACCATTCAGGTGACTGCTGCCATGCCTTTTGACTCAAGTTGTTAGCTGAGACCTGCCACAGGGCAGGAACAAAGAGTGTTGTGTTGGAGCTCTCCACAGTGCCTACTTCGGCTCAAAGAGAGCCGGCAAGTGCTGACACATATCCTACTACACTATAATTCCTGTAAACTAGAATTCCTTTTTTTCTTTTTTTACATTATCCAAATATCAGCTTCATCTATTAACGGACAGTCACTGTGTTTATACAGTATTTTCTGTCATTTCTTTGAAGGAACTGTCTGTAAAATAATGGAAATTGTACCGGTAATTGTTTGCCAGTAGACAATTTTTTTACAGTGTACTACTGTATCATTGGATAATGATACAGCCTAAAGTAGATAACAGGACAAGGAGTAGTATTTTAACCCTATAACAGCATGTAGACAGTAGACACAATGCTGTGTGCAAAGCTGCTATACTGTAGGATTAAACAAACTAGCTGTGTTCGAATATTCATACTACCCACACTAACCGTACTATTTGTGATGTAAATTGAGAATATAATATGCTTACTGGTCATAGTATGGATGTAGTTAGTATGCCAAAAGTTCACCAGGTGTCGTACTACTTTCCCTAAAATACGAAGTGTACAAGCAGTGAACACTATTTCCATGCTTTTAGGGCTCATAATGCAGTTCTTCAGAAAATGGGCGTGGCTTCAGATCTGAAAAAATCCGTCCGACGAGAGCGAACACAAATCCATCGCTTGAACTAATTATGACAAATGTTAAGAAAATGTTGAGCAATGTAATAAAGTCATGACTTTTCAAATAAAGTTACGTTACACGTTATGTTGGCTGACAATTTGTTAGCTACTCTGTCCTTATAAAAACACATAAGCATATCATTACAGCAGTTTGTACTGGTATGTTAGATAGCTACCTAACGTTAGTTGGCTAGTAATACATCCAACTTGCCGGTATATTAACTAACTACCCAACGTTTATTGACTTGATTATTCCAGCCATTCTTAGCCTAGCTAAGTGGTATAGTTGTTGTGAGTTCTCATTTGGGTGCTTTCATAAATTTGTTCTGGCTATCTACTTCGATTTCAGAGCACTCTCCTATGAGTGTGTCATTGCGCAGAATAACTGATGAATTTACGAACGCTCAACACCCGTTGAATATGGCTGGTGTCAGTAAACGTCGGCAAAAAAGCGTATTTAAATTGTTGCCAGCAGCACAGTGACAGTCAACAAGACTCTGGATAACATGAAAACAGCCTAACCAGCTCTGCTAGGGTGAGTAAAATGGTCAGAGTGAGGTGTTTGGAAGTAGCTAGCAAGCTAGCCAATGTTAGCCAGTTAGTTTGGGTGCTTGACTGCCGTTGTGAGGTCAGAATGCTCGGATCAACTCCTCGGCCAGAGCGTCCAGTGGCAGTGGCACTCTGAACCTGCCGAGAGTGAAACACTCTGAATTTACAAACGGACAATCTGATAACGCTCTGAATTTATGAACTCCCAGAGCGCACTCTGGCACTCCAGATTGAATTTACAAACACACCTGAAGTCATAAAATGTTTAGCTAGTCATTTGTTTTGCTAACAAGCTAGCAAGAGGTTGCATAACAACAGCATCAGCATCAGACAGGTGAAAGCCCTAGTACGCTCAACTGAAAGGATACCGTTCGTTTACAGTATATTAAAATTAACTAATAGTATACAGTATGTTAGTATGGGTATTCAAACACAGCTACTGTCTCCATATATGAAGTTAACACCTATATACAGTACCATACTTAAGACTAAGAATTTCCACAGGGGTCCGAAGACATCAAGGTGTTGGTGATCGGAGACTAAAATTCCACCATGGTATCAGGGTCTGACCCCTCATCGCCCGGCAACCTGTCTACACAACTCTCACTGTCAAACTCTGACCCTATTCACCCACACACCAAAAGTGGTTTGCTTGTTAGCTACATTTCTTTCTTCACTTTCCAAGTAACACTTTGTGTCCTATCGCTGAGCTTCAACATGTGTCTTAGTTAGGGTAGGTCTGAGAGAGAGAGAACGCATGTGGAAGATTGTGAGGTAGGCTCTGGCTCTGTGGTCCATTATAAGAGGGCCAATTGGTCCTTCTCTGGTGGCAGTGAGGTGCCCCCCCCCAGCTATCTCTCTCACACACACACACACACACACACACACACACACACACACACACACACACACACACACACACACACACACACACACACACACACACACACACACACACACACACACACACACACACACACACACACATCACTGCAAAGTTACTGTGGGGGTGTGTGTAAGTTCTGACTTATTTTTGCCTTGGTCTCCACTGACAATGTGTTGGAGACAGAGGCTGAGTGGAGGCTGCCTATCCCAAGCATAATAAAGTGGTAACAAGGGACAAAATAAATGTCACAGTGGATATGAAGGTCAGGGTAGGTGTGGGTAGGTATGTGTATGTGACGGTTGGTGAGGGTAGGTTAGGGTAGTTGATGGTAGATATGGGTAGATGAGAGTAGGTGTGGGTAAGTGAGGGTAGGTGTGGGTAAGTGAGGGTAGGTGAGGGTAGGTAGGGGTAGGTGAGAGTAGGTGTGGGTAAGTGAGGGTAGGTGAGGGTAGGTAGGGGTAGGTGAGAGTAGGTGTGGGTAAGTGAGGGTAGGTGAGGGTAGGTAGGGGTAGGTGAGAGTAGGTGTGGGTAGGGGAGGGTAGCTGTGGGTAGGTAGGGGTAGGTGAGAGTAGGTGTGGGTAAGTGAGGGTAGGTGAGGGTAGGTAGGGGTAGGTGAGAGTAGCTGTGGGTAGGTGAGGGTGGACAAATACGTGTGGAAAATGTAATGATGTAACCAACTGAAACAACTGTAGCATCTTTAAATACAATCTTTTAAATATACAGTACCAGTCAAAAGTTTGGACACACCTACTCAATCCAGAGTTTTCTTTATTTTTACTATGTTCTACGTTGTAGAATAAGACATCAACACAACGAAATAACACATATGGAATCATGTAGTAACCATAAAAGTGTTAAACAAATGAAAAAATACTTTATATTTGAGTTTCTTCAAAGTAGCCACCCTTTGCCTTGATGACAGCTTGGCAGACTCTTAGCATTCTCTCAACCAGCTTCATGAGGTAGTCTCAACGTCAACAGTGAAGAGGCGACTCCGGGATGCTGGCCTTCTAGGCAGAGTTCCAAAGAAAAAGCCATATCTCAGACTGGCCAATAAAAATAAAAGATTAAGATGGGCAAAAGAACACAGACACTGGACAGAGAAACTAGAAGTCCAGCATCCCGGAGTCGCCTCTTCTCTGTTGACGTTGAGACTGGTGTTTTGCGGGTACTATTTAATGAAGCTGCCAGTTGAGGACTTGAGAGGCATCTGTTTCTCAAACTAGACACTCTAATGTACTTGACCTCTTGCTCAGTTGTGCACCGGGGCCTCACACTCCTCTTTCTATTCTGTTTAGAGCCAGTTTGCGCTGTTCTGTGAAGGGAGTAGTACACAGCATTGTACGAGATCTTCAGTTTCTCGCATGGAATAGCCTTCAATTCTCAGTACAAGAACAGATTGATGAGTTTCAGAAGAAAGTTTTTTGTTTCTGGCCATTTTGAGCCTGTAATCGAACCCACGAATGCTGATGTTCCAGATACTCAACTAGTCTAAAGAAGGACAGTTTTATTGCTTCTTTAAATCAGGACAACAGTTTTCAGCTGTGCTAACATAATTGCAAAAGGTTTTTCTAATGATCAATTAGCCTTTTTAAATGATAAACTTGGATTAGCTAACACAACGTGCCATTGGAACACAGGTGTGATGGTTGCTGATAATGGGCCTCTGTACACCTATGTAGATATTCCATCAAAATATAAAGAAATCTGCCGTTTCCAGCTACAATAGTCATTTACAACATTAACAATGTCTACACTGTATTTCTGATCAATTTGATGTTATTTTAATGGACAAAAAAATGGAAATTTCTAAGTGAACCCAAATTTTTGAACATTAGTGTATATATATCCCCCTTTTTGGCTGAAGACCTAGCTAACCAGTAACTAGCTAACACCAGACACAGATGAAAGGGGAAACATATAAGTACAGTATCTTTTCCATAGATGAATAGGTTCAACTTTTAATTATATTTGCTGAACCCTACAGTCAACTTTTGGCACCAGGAGAGTAGCTATCTAGATATATAAGTCACGCCCCTCTGCAAACACGCCTTCTCCGATGTTGGTTACAATGCGGTCCTTATTTATAATACGTACAAGAATATCATGTGATTTAAAATTAGAGTTATGGTGATGTCATCACCATCATGTCCCTTAATAATGAACCCAAGTGAACCCAAGGACCAGTAACTTTATGATCAAACTTTTTTTTTACCCCTTTTTCATGGTATCCAATTGGTAGTTACAGTCTTGTCCCATCGCTGCAGCTCCCGTACAGACTCGGGAGAGGCGAAGGTCGAGAGCCGTGCATCCTCCAAAACACAACCCAACCAAGCCACACTGCTTCTTGACACAATGCCCACTTAACCCGAAAGCCAGCCTAACCCGGACGACGCTGGGCCAATTGTGCACCGCCACACGGGTGCGGCAGGCTGTGACAGAGCCTGGACTCAAACCAGGATCTCTAGTGGCACAGCTAGCACTGCGATGCAGTGCCTTAGACCACTGCGCCACTCGGGAAGCCCTTAACTTTATGATCAAACTTGATCAATGTAGAAGCAACAGTCATTTTCCACACATTAGTCATCATACTTTGATCTGGTTTCCTTCAAATATCATAACATTTCATGAAAAACATGATTTTTACTGTTCATTAAATTGAACCTGTTTCGTCCTTCTTAGGGTTGGGGGCATATCTTTAAAACCCGATCCTTAACCCGTTCATCAGGAGATATTATTAGGAAAGATCCATGTTTCATTTACTGTGTCTTTCAAATGCAACCAGCCTGAAATCCTCCACTACAACAAAAACCAGACGACTAGTCACTTTAGTCATGGCAACGCTGGAACGAGTGTCTGAAAAATGAGTGTCTGAAGTTTTGAAAAGCCCAAAGTCATTACAACTGAGGTTCACAGAAAACTGTGAGAGAGGGTGATTACTGGAGATTACTACCACATGCCTGTGCTGCCGGTCAGTGGTACCTAAGAGAACCAACGCAGGCAGGCAGGGCCAGGGCCCATTCCAGTGAACTTGCACTAATAGAACTAATTATAAGTGAACTGGAAGAACACTCAAGGTCCTCCATCACAAGGCAGCACCTCTATAAATGTGGTGGTGGCAGCTGACAGATTTCGTGGGGTTTTTAAGAGTAATATATTTACAACCTGCTTACTTAGACACCTTTACGGCCCCAGTCAATCTAAATGTCAGAGCCGATAAACTCAACATGAATATTGATGCGTGTTAAAACAGGGGTATCTACATCGTTTTATGCAGTGTACCAGCCCAGATCACATTGTATTACATGGTGCTGTGTAAAGCTCAGAGCACAGTACTAATCCTATAGCTATTGTCTAAATCTTTATTGAACTTTGATCCTGTGAAGGGTGAGATAGAGTTCATGGTGATTGGTCTGTGCTAATTTCAATGTTTTTTTTTTATGTCTTCAAAATATACCTGGATGTGAGTATACAGTACTTCTTCCCAGAACATGGGTTTTCAGGCTGACGACTACACCCTGTTTATAGGAGCTTCTGTGACACTTGAGAATTCAATTACAGACCAAGCAAATGCCCTCTGAGCACTCCAAACCAGCACAGAGTGAGAAGTGGAGGTAGTATATTACGCTACTCTATCTGACTTCACACTCCTCTTCCAGTCCACTTGTCTCCCTCCTTGTCTCCCTCCTGGCTACCCGCCCTCACCATTCAAGGCCACTTGTCCTCTGTGATGAGGGATGGGCCTATCACTCCATTTTCTCTCACAGGGATAACATCAGCTTGGTGCTAGATGTCTATTGTTGCTGACAATTGAGGTCTTAACATCTAGCTAGTAAACAGATTCAGAGAGTTCAGGCTCTGGATTTGTTCCACCATTGGTCAGATACATGAGGATTTACAAAATCGGGTACAAAATACATATAACATTCTAGAAAAGCGGTGGTCCCGGCAAATTATGATGGCAAGGAAATACAACCAGTTTGTATCGCTGCTCTCCGGACCTCGTTTAAAGACCGGATGAGGCCCAGGGAGAAAAATTAGTTTGACACCCCTGTTCTAGATAAACAATGAGACCAGTGGAGGCTGCTGAGGGAAGGACGGCTCATAACGTCTGGAACGTTGCGAATTGAATGTCATCAATTGAATGGTATTTGATACCATTCCACTCATTCCACTCAAGCCATGACCACAAGCCCTTTCTCCCCAATGAAGGTGCCACCAACCTCCTTTGAATGAGACATCTGGATGAATTCAGACAATGGTATTACCATAACCCCTGGCAACGGCTGGCATCAAGAATTATATTCAGCTGGTAAAACAAGAAACAAGGAAGATCAAGACTTATCAAGGCTGTTTCTTTGTGATCAAAAAACACATTTTCTCCTGGCAACAATGCTACCACCTACAAGAGATACGTTTGTTATGGTTAGGAGCAATATTTTATAACAAAAAGGTTCTCTGTCGATTTTAATACAACTGTCACAGATGATTTTAACTCGTAAATCTTTTCCAGAATTCTGTGCTAGCGATTGCTGGTTAGAGGATTGTTTGTTGAGTGATGGTGAATGTGTTTGTTAATGAAACATATAGGAGGCCAAAATAGACAGGATGAAGAGCTCTTTATGCATTCTCTATAATGTAATCTCCCGCGGGCAAATTCTGCACGAGGACCAACCAAGATGATCTATAATGTGAAGACAAAGTCCCATAGATGAAGACACACATTGCTGTTTTGAACATTACAGTGTAATGTCATATATGACAACCGCCTTAACAGTCCCAAACAATGATTGACTAGAAATTGGAATTTGGATTTGTTTCGTAAAGGTCATTTTTATGTCAGACGAAATAAGCGGGAAGCCTGCTGACAATGACAGGCATTGAGCAACAAATTCTCCTTCCCTTCAGGGTTAATGCCTGCTTTTGGGAGATAATGAAAAATTATAGGCCATATGAACCTGAAACCCATGTTTGCTTTAGTTTTAATTACCTGTCAATATGTGGCAGAAGGAGCCGGAACAAATGTCAATGATCTGCAGAGCATTTTACGGAGAAGACATTTTGGTTGGGTTATCTACTGTAGATATTAATGACAAGACGTATTTACTTTTTATTACATGTTTGCCTCTAGCATTAAGCCGGCCAGGGGATACGCTAGACATCTTATTGACTGACTCCATTTGGAAAGCCACAGAAATCCACTGGGATCTCATTGGGAGCTCATTTTCCTACTGTACAATAAACAAAAGATACTGATACACACTAAATAATTAGGGTTCTAAATAGTACCAGATAGGGGTTCTTTGACATATAACCATAGCGGAACCATTTTTGGTGCATTATAACACCCTTTTTTGAAGGTTTTATAAAAACATTCTCATAAGGCTATAAAAATAAAGAACCCTGTCATTAAAAAAGGTTCTATATACTGTAGGAACAAAAAAGGGTTCTGCTATGGTTACAACCCTTTTTGGGGCTATATACAACCCTTTTTCATGATTCTTTTTAGAATCTTTATGGATAATGGTTCTATAAAGAACCTTTCTCAATCTGAAAGGTTCTTTGTAGAACCATACAGGGTTTTTTATTCTGGTCAACCCTATTATAGGTGTTATTGTATTAATTGAAAAGTTGAAACTAGTGAGCTACCTCTGGAACAGCTGGGGGTCCCTGAGGAGAGAATTGTAGTGATGTTACGTTTGATACCGGAGCTCTGAGGTATGCGTCAAAATCACTAAGCAGGTAACTTCGAGGCAGTGTGCTGATGCTTGTATCACTTTATCAGAGGTACATCATCAATGACGTCCGCAGCTTCGTTTGATCTCGTGCTTTTTAAAACTGTGTGTTGCAAAATATGAGATCCCACTGATTTCGCCGTGGTTCCGGTGCTTTCTTCTCTTCCAAGCTGCTTACAAACGCCAACCTCTACTGGACACGTACTTACAAATATAACTAGGATTTTGTACAAATGTTTCATCTGATCGGTAGTTTAGCAGGTAGATTATGGAACATTCAGGGATGTGAGTGTATGAGGTCAAATCCTGTTGAGACATACTATTTCAAAAATGGTTTTATGTGAAACAACACTGTCCATATATTTTGTTTTATTTAGTATAGCATAAGCTTCTGTCTTAAGCATCCTAAATAATGTCATAGATTCCATTTTTTTTACATAGTAAACATGAAGGAGAAAAAGGGAAGCAAAAAATGGAAGCATGATGCAAGGACCTGGTATTCCAACGGATTATAGGCTACTAAAGCCAACGATGTACCGCTGCACCACGGAGTTGTGATAAACAAGCTCCTATTTAATGCTGACCAGCAGATGTCTCTAATGTGTATTATGGACAGATAACGAAGCTCAGAGTAATGAACCGTTTTGCGGGAACAATTTGGTGAAAGCTCCAAAGCCTTCAGTAGTACTTCTCTGATAGAGTTCAGTGTGTCAAATAGGAGGGCCTGTTGTCTGGACCACTGGCAGTCTCTATGGGGGTGCCACAGGGTTCAATCCTCGGGCCGACTCTTCTCTGTATACATCAATGATGTCGCTCTTGCTGCTGGTGATTCTCTGATCCACCTCTACGCAGACGACACCATTCTGTATACCTCTGGCCCTTCTTTGGACACTGTGTTAACTAACCTCCAGACGAGCTTCAATGCCATACAACTCTCCTTCCGTGGCCTCTAACTGCTCTTAAATGCAAGTAAAACTAAATGCATGCTCTTCAACCGATCGCTGCCCGCACCTGCCCACCCATCCAGCATCACTACTCTGTAAACTCTCCTTCCAGACTCAGATTAAGTATCTCCAATCCAAAATTAAATCTAGAATCGGCTTCCTATTTCACAACAAAGCATCCTTCACTCATGCTGCCAAACATACCCTAGTAAAATTGACCATCCAACCGATCCTTGACTTCGGCGATGTCATTTACAAAATAGCCTCCAACACTCTACTCAACAAATTGGATGCAGTCTATCACAGTGCCATCTGTTTTGTCACCAAAGCTCCATATACTACCCACCACTGCGACCTGTACGCTCTCGTTGGCTGGACCTCGCTTCATACTGGTCGCCAAACTCACTGGCTCCAGGTCATCTACAAGTCTCTGCTAGGTAAAGCCCCGCCTTATCTCAGCTCACTGGTCACCATAGCAGCACCCACCCGTAGCACGCACTCCAGCAGGTATATCTCACTGGTCACCCCCAAAGCCAATTCCTCCTATGGCCGCCTTTCCTTCCAGTTCTCTGCTGCCAATGACTGGAACGAACTGCAAAAATCACTGAAGCTGGAGACTAATATCTCACTCACTAGCTTTAAGCACCAGCTGTCAGAGCAGCTCACAGATCACTGCACCTGTACATAGCCCATCTGTAAATAGCCCATCCAACTACCGCATCCCCAATACTGTATTTATTTATTTATCTTGCTCCTTTGCACCCCAGTATCTCTACGTGCACATTAATCTTCTGCACATCTACCATTCCAGTGTTTAATTGCTATATTGTAATTACTTCACCACCATGGCCTATTTATTGCCTTATCTCCCTTATCCTACCTCATTTGCACATGCTGTATATGTACTTTTTCTACTGTATTATTGACTGTATGTTTGCTTATTCCATGTGTAACTCTGTGTTGTTGTATTTGTCGAACTGCATTGCTTTATCTTGGCCAGGTCGCAGTTGCAAATGAGAAATTGATCTCAACTAGCCTACCTGGTTAAATAAAAATGAAATAAATAAATAAAAGATAATTGAGAACAACTGACTGAGCTGTAAGTAAAGCACACCCTAAAATAATTTAATGAGCCACCTTCCCTACATTTGAATTATCACTTAAAGAGTAAATAAAAAAATGTGTGAACTGCAAAGAACCATTGAAGAGCTCAAACGGTTCTTTAAGTCATTGTGGTTCCACATAGAACCATCACCCTTCCAAAAGAACCCTTGAGAAACCCACATTTTTTTGTGTGTGGAGACCAGGGTTGAGGTCAATTCTAATTTAATTTCAAATTCCAAATTAAATTATAGAATTCAAGAAAGAAGCGGTGAATGTACTTGGAATTGGAAGTGCAGCAATCTTCAAACAATTTAATTGAAATTGAATTGGAATTGTAAAATAAAATTTATAGGGAGAGGAAATTGAATTTTATTTTAATTTGTGGAATTGACCACAACCATGGTAGAGACCATTAGAAAATGGCTTTATTATAGGAGCTGGCAAAACCATTATTTGGGGGTCAAGGTTTCAAGTTCATATCTAACCATCCACATGTTCCTATAGAAGTTTGGCCAAGTACTATCAAGCCATAATTTCCCAACTCCCAGCACACTCATGACATGATCAAGCCTCTGGGACAAGACCAAAGAAGCAATACTGGAATCCAGATACTACAACCAGCATTAGATACTCTTTACTACTCCCTCCAGGGTTCATACAGACAGGGGAAAGTCAAATTCAACAACTTTGAAGTACTTTGTCAAGCACTAATATTTATTTTTCAGGACCATCAATTTGTAATAGTTCGTTTTATACAATTGTTTCTAGTCGCCACCAGATGGCAGTATATCGCCACAACCGCAAGAATAAAAACAACTAACTTACTATTCATCACTACCTTACAAGTTCTACTCAAAAATATGTATTTCACTACTTATTTACTACATACAGGAGTGGTAAGTCAGTACTGATGATGTTTACTTATTTTCTTATGTGAACTGTAAGTCAGTAAAATCTTTGAAATCGTTGTATGTTGCATTCATATTTTTTGTTCAGTGTACATGATAATAATAGTACATTGTCTTTATAATTTAAATTGGTGCCACAGGCTGTCCCAACACATAATGACATGAAAGTGAATGTGAACAGTTTAAAAGGCCCTAGTTGACTCTAAAATGTTGTATTCTATACCCATTGGAAGAGAAACAAGTTATTAATGTGTTTGATAAGATAAGAAATTATCTCAGCGGACCCTATTTACATTTTAGGGGACCCCTTATGGGTCTCCAACCCCAAGTTTGGGAACCACTGTAGCACTAACCTCTCTCCCTGCTCGCTTCAATGCTTCCTCTCTTTGTGTATCTCCTTTGCCTACATTGCAGCTTGACTGACCACTTTCTGTCTCACTACTCTCTGTAAAGAAAAGCTATTTTGTTATAAGAACTTATAGAAGCACATCTTTTGATTATAGTTAGCTTAATATTTGTGAACTGCTCCTGCTAAAGTCAGGCTCCGTTCAACGTTAGCTTCTAACTTCATCCTTCTAGCCAGCTAGTCATAGCTAGCTACCTGGCTAACAGCCAAAGCCCTTGAGCTACCTAGCTAGACATCTGACAGGAATATCAGCGATGAATCAGTTGTACACTCATTCTCTGAGAGTCAGGTTTTTTGTTTGTTTGGGGGATGTCACAATTCAGGAGTCGAGAGATACATCTTTTTTTAAATCCCACTGTCAGCGGCGTCTCTCTGCCACTTAAAACTGAAGGGAGCAGGTGAACATAATGAGCATACATGAATCATTCACAGCCGGGATTACAACTCAGATCAAGAAACCTTCTGAGCGTTGATCAACACTGGGAATGCAATAATAAATTGGTAAACAATAATTAACTAAATAAAAAGGTGCGGAAACAGCGTTTACCCTCCATTACATTCCTGGTTGGGTCTGGCAAAACCCACTCATAAACATCAATATCCTGCCAGTGAGGATTGAATCTACATTTGCCCGCCATTTTAGCTATCAATGTGACGTTTGGCGGCACCTAATTAGTCAGTTCTGTACCAACCAGAGCGCCAAACACATGAGGAAATAAAACTCAGTAGTCTGCCTGGAAATGAATTCGCAAGACCAATACATTTACCAACTTCAGAAAATGTCTGATTTTCAATGTATTCCAGTACTTGAATTTCAGAGTGCCAAATTCAAGTACACAAGTACCTTGTACGAACCCTTTCCCACCTATGACATTTGCAGACATGAGCAATATGGTTTAAAAGTGAACAGGACATAATTCTCATAACAACTTAAACGGAAAGGGGGGAATCAATGATCAATTTAAAGGTTAAGCCTTCTAAGCTTTCTTGAAGGGACATAATCCTATCAATGTTTCTCTGTTTATACGGAGACCTGACAGAGTCTGGGGACAACACAGACTTAACCGTTCAAGCTACAATTACAGCAGGCCAGGGACCAAAAGCATACTTTTATAGTCAAAGTGCAACTAATTCTCTACAAACAACTTTGATAATGCATGGGCTTTCACCTTATACAAGTCCTCCAAGATGGCACCTTGTTGCTGTCCGTGATTAGCCAATTGTTTACACTTGTACTTTTCTGATGTACATTTTGCTTCATATTCACCTTTTCTGGGGGAAAAACATATTAAAAGCTATAAGACGTATACCAAAACTCACATTTCACCATTTCTAGAAAGATAATTTCTATTTTTAGACTGTGAGTGAACAAAATTGAACTGAGCGTGCAAAAAGCTTGCTCATCCTTCAAAAGACAACAGCAATCTCCCCCTTTCTCTGGAGACTGCAGGCATTCATCTAGCGTGCCCCATGGGTCCTTCAATGTGCTCTGCTACCATCTCCCTTCGATGACTCAACAAGACTGGGATGTACAACAATAGTCTACAAAAATGCCATTCAGCCTTCTGAGGCATGAGCTCACCGCTGCTACTCGCCCAAGCCTCCCCAGCTTCTCCTTTACCCAAATCCAGATAGCAGATGTTCTGAAAGAGCTGGAAAACCTGGACCCATACAAATCAGCTGGGCTTGACAATCTGGACCCCCTATTTCTGAAACTGTCCGCCGCCATTGTCGCACCCCCTATTACCAGCCTGTTCAACCTCTCCTTCGTATCATCTGAGATCCCCAAGGATTGGAAAGCTGCCGCGGTCATCCCCCTCTTCAAAGGGGGAGACACCCTGGACCCAAACTGTTACAGACCTATATCCATCCTGCCCTGCCTATCTAAGGTCTTCGAAAGCCAAGTCAACAAACAGATCACTGACCATCTCGAATCCCACCGTACCTTCTCCGCTGTGCAATCCGGTTTCCGAGCCGGTCACGGGTGCACCTCAGCCACGCTCAAGGTACTAAACGATATCATAACCGCCATCGATAAAAGACATTACTGTGCAGCCGTCTTCATCGACCTGGCCAAGGCTTTCGACTCTGTCAATCACCATATTCTTATCGGCAGACTCAGTAGCCTCGGTTTTTCTAATGACTGCCTTGCCTGGTTCACCAACTACTTTGCAGACAGAGTTCAGTGTGTCAAATCGGAGGGCATGTTGTCCGGTCCTCTGGCAGTCTCTATGGGGGTACCACAGGGTTCAATTCTCGGGCCGACTCTTTTCTCTGTATACATCAATGATGTTGCTCTTGCTGCGGGCGATTCCCTGATCCACCTCTACGCAGACGACACCATTCTATATACTTCCGGCCCTTCCTTGGACACTGTGCTATCTAACCTCCAAACGAGCTTCAATGCCATACAACACTCCTTCCGTGGCCTCCAACTGCTCTTAAACGCTAGTAAAACCAAATGCATGCTTTTCAACCGTTCGCTGCCTGCACCCGCACGCCCGACTAGCATCACCACCCTGGACGGTTCCGACCTAGAATATGTGGACATCTATACGTACCTAGGTGTCTGGCTAGACTGCAAACTCTCCTTCCAGACTCATATCAAACATCTCCAATCCAAAATCAAATCAAGAATCGGCTTTCTATTCCGCAACAAAGCCTCCTTCACTCACGCCGCCAAACTTACCCTAGTAAAACTGACTATCCTACCGATCCTCGACTTCGGCGATGTCATCTACAAAATAGCTTCCAATACTCTACTCAGCAAACTGGATGCAGTTTATCACAGTGCCATTCGTTTTGTTACTAAAGCACCTTATACGACCCACCACTGCGACCTGTATGCCCTAGTCGGCTGGCCCTCGCTACATGTTCGTCGTCAGACCCACTGGCTCCAGGTCATCTACAAGGCTATGCTAGGTAAAGTGCCGCCTTATCTCAGTTCACTGGTCACGATGGCTACACCCACCCGCAGCACGCGCTCCAGCAGGTGTATCTCACTGATCATCCCTAAAGCCAAAACCTCATTTGGACGCCTTTCCTTCCAGTTCTCTGCTGCCTGCGACTGGAACGAATTGCAAAAATCTCTGAAGTTGGAGACTTTTATCTCCCTCAACAACTTTAAAAATCTGCTATCCGAGCAGCTAACCGATCGCTGCAGCTGTACATAGTCCATCTGTAAACTACCCACCCAATTTACCTACCTCACCCCCCATACTGCTTTTATTTATTTACTTTTCTGCTCTTTTGCACACCAGTATCTCTTCTTGCACATGATCATCTGATGATTTATCACTCCAGTGTTAATCTGCTAAATTGTAATTATTCGATGTATTGCCTACCTCATGCCTTTTGCACACATTGTATATAGATTCTCTTTTTTTTCTACCATGTTATTGACTTGTTTATTGTTTACTCCATGTGTAACTCTGTGTTGTCTGTTCACACTGCTATGCTTTATCTTGGCCAGGTCGCAGTTGCAAATGAGAACTTGTTCTCAACTAGCCTACCTGGTTAAATAAAGGTGAAATAAAAAAATAAAAAAATAAAAATAAAACTGCATTTTATTTTTATATTAAAAAGGCCCAGTGCAGTCCAAAACATTATTCACCTGTGTTTTATTTAAATTTGCCACTTGGCGATGTCATCATGGAAGGGCAAAAATATATTTTGCCCGTCCATGCTGACATCACCAAGTGGCAAATTAGTAATGACCAATAAGAAAGAGAGTTCCAAACCTCTCTGCCAATAACAGCTATTTTTCAGTTTTCCCCTTCTACTCAGACCCCTCCCAGACAGTCCTAGCAAAATTCTTGATTGAGCAATTGCTCTTAGCTAAGAAGTTATTTTTGTTTCCTTTCAACCATTTTAATTGAAAACATTCACAATAAGGTACTTACTTGTTCCCCCAAAATGATTTGATATTGAGATAAAAACAGCTGCATTGGACCTTTAAAATTAGTCTTGTTGTGGGATTAGATCACCTGGCGACCATTCAAAGATTGAGGCTATTAATAGCTGTTTCACTATGCGTTTGTACAGATCAACCGATCCATCGTTCTTCATGAGCAGTTACTATAGATGGAAAATATAAAGGGGCAGTACCTGACTTCTGAAAACAAAGGTCAACTGACGATTTGACAAATGTATAGTATGTGTGGTAAAGATTACATACTGAATTAAACCCTTAAAAATAAGCTGCCTTCTGTGGTACCTAGGCCAACTGCTATTTTACCATCACTGAAAATAAAACTTGTAATGGCAAAACGATGAGTTTCTCAGAAAAGTGAGAAATGTCAGAACTGTCAATGAGCAACATTTCCTGTGTGACCTGGGGTTGTACAGTATGATCGGGAAGGTGTGTCGTCTATCTCTGATTCAGATCCTTAAATGTTTCTGTTTAACTCTATTTCAGATTAGCATGCCCCATATAAGATATTAAGGGTAAAAGACAGGGGGTGGAGATTTTAAAATATATATTTTTTTAGATTTGAGCACTTTCCAGAATTTAGCTGGGTGTCCACCACTCTCAGATACACAATTAAAGAAGTAGGTTGACTTTGCTTTTCTAGCCAGAGTGTCAGTCAGAGGTAGAATCAGTCTATCTAGCCTTAGCCCAAGCTAAGTTCCTTTCATGAAATCTTTCAGATAATTAATGCGTGAACCACGAGTTAGATCTCATTGCCCCAGCAGGTTCTGACAGCCTATGGTCCCATTACAGACAAAAATTATATTTGTGGTGCTTTTAATAACCATTTTGCCTCAGCTGGCTATCTTTGAAAATACCTCAAGTTCCACTAGAGGGAGTCCTTTATTCACCCCTAAACAATTAGCAGAGAATGAAACACTGCCAGGCACTCCCTCTTTTTTTCTTTCATTTGAACCATTTTATATCAATGATGTATTAAGTGTTTTGTAAAAAATGTATGTGAAAAAAATCCACAGGAGCTGATTCACTTGATCCCTTTCTACTGCAGCTTTCTGCCCCCTCATTCTAGAACCTGTGACCCACATTTTTCACTTAGCAATTGCTTCGGGGTGCTATCCTTAAAATCTGGAAGGCGGCGCATGTCCTCCCCCTTTACAAAGGGTGGGTATCCTTCTGACCTAGATAACTACCGCCCAATTTGTAAACTATCTTGACTTGCAAAAATATTAGAATCACTGGCACTTTTTTTAACTTAAAATTATATTCCTAATGTCTACCAGTCTGGTATTAGACCTGGATCTCGCACTGTTTCAGTAACTATGCTTGTCTTAAATTGTAAAATAAATTGCTTAGATAATAGTAATCACTGTGCTGCCATATTCATAGACTTATCCAAGGCCTTTGATACCCTCGACCATCCCCTACTAATTCAAAGGTTGTCTGAAATAGGCCTCGACCAGATGTCTTGCAAGTGGTTTGGGAACTACCTGTCAGATAGGACACAATGTGTGCTTTTTGATGGTGTCAAGTTACCTTGATTTTACTAATGGTGTCCCGCAGGGGTCGATTTCAGGACCTGTCCTCTTTACTATTTATATAACAAAATTTGGTCTATCTGTAAAACCTGTAACATGAATCTGTATGCAGATTGCACTGTTGGACATTATTGCCCCAATGGCTGATCAGGCTATGTTGGAGCTGTAATCTGATTTTGTTGCCTTGCAGAAAGTCCTTGTTGATTTAAAATTGATAAATGCGGGAAAAACTTAATGCATGCTATTTTCGAATTCTTGTAGAAATATTTCAGATGGCATTTATGCATTAGATGGTTCTTTCATCGAGCAGGTTCCCGCCTATAAATATCTGGGCTTTTGGATTGCGAATAATTGGACGTTTAAAAAACATACGGATGAACTAGTAAAGAGGCTGAGATTTAAAGTAGGCTTCTTTTATAGAAATAGATCATGACTCTCCCTAAACAGCAGGAAGCAGATTGTACAGTCAACCTTCCTGCCAGTTCTTGACTACGGTGACACCATTTATCAGAATGCAGCAGCCACTACTCTTAAACTTTTGGATGTAGTCTACTATAGCGCCCTTCGCTTTATCCCAGGCGACATTTTCTATCATCACTAGGGTAGGGGGAAGCATCCGGAATTTTCGATGAAAAGCATGCCCAAATTAAACTGCCTGCTACTCAGGCCCAGAAACTAGGATATGCAAATAATTGGTGGATTTGGATAGAAAACACTCTAAAGTTTCCAAAACTGTTAAAATAATATATGTGAGTATAACAGAACTGATATGGTAGGCACAAACCTGAGGGAAATCCATCCAGGAAGTGGGAAATCTGAGGTTTGTAGTTTTTCAAGTGATTGCCTATCCAATATACTGTGTCTATGGGGTCAGATGGCACTTCCTAAGGCTTCCACTAGATGTCAACAGTCTTGAGAACGTTGTTTCAGGCTTCTACTGTGAAGGGGGAGCGAATAAGAGCTGTTTAAATCAGGGGTCTGGCTGAAAGCCTTTAGTTTAGTCATGCGCGCAGCCATGAGCACGAGCTCCGTTCCCTTTCATTTCTAAAGACAAAGGAATTGTCCGGTTAGAATATTATTGAAGATTTATGATAAAAACATCCTAAAGATTGATTCTATACTTCATTTGACATGTTTCTACGAACTGTAATGGAATTATTTTGACTTTGTCTGGACTTAGTGCCCGCGCATTGTGCATTTGGATTACAGGACTAAACGCGCAAACAAAAAGGAGGTATTTGGAAATAAAGATTAACTTTATCGAACAAAACGAACATTTGTTGTCTAACATCGAGACCTGGGAGTGCCATCAGATGAAGATCATCAAAGGTAAGTGATTAATTTTAACGCTATTTCTGACTTTTGTGACACCTCTCCTTGGCTGGAAAATGGCTGTATGGTTTTCTGTGGCTAGGCGCTGACCTAACATAATCGCATGGTGTGCTTTCGCAGTAAAGCCTTTTTGAAATCGGACACTGTGGTTGGATTTACAAGAAGTTTATCTTTAAAATGATGTGTAATACTTGTATGTTTGAGGAATTTTAATTATGGGATTTCTGTTGTTTTGAATTTGGCGCCCTGCAATTTCACTGGCTGTTGTCACGGTGGGACGCTACCGTCGCACTTGTACCAGAGAGGTTAAATGCATCACTGCATCCTGTATTAAAAAGTTGGCTGGGCCTCATTAAATTCCCGTAGATCATATCATTACTTACTTTTTGATAACAAAGCTCTACTACACAAACTTCCAACCTACCTAACTTGATTGTTAAAGGATAAAAACATGAGATACCAAAACCGTTCACAGGATTGGTTAACTCTTGAGGTTCCTCGGGTCTCCACCGAACTACGTAAATCTGCTTTTAGTTATAGCGCTCCACATTTTTGAAATCACTTGTGAAATTCCTTACATTTCAAATCCCTGGTACCACCAGGGAAGTGTAAAACCCTGATGATGAATGAGTTCACTGAGGTGTGCAATTGTTTTCATTGACTGACTTGAATCATTTGTTTATGATGACTGTGATGTTTGTGATGTTATATGCAATGTACATGTTATTCTATCTTGTAGATTTTAAATTTGATGTCCTCAGGGCACCATTACAAATGAGACCCTGATTTCAGTTGGCCTTCCCTGATTGAATATTTTATTTTAAAACAACTTTTTCTGTCCCTGAGTTTAAGTGAATTCTTAGACTCCACCAAAGTGCATTTCCACACTTACTACAAAATTACCTAATTGTGTCAATGGCGCCGGAGAAGATGGCTGACGTTTTATGTGCTCCTAACTGATTGTGTTTTTATGTTTGTTTTCTTGCGTTGTTTGTAATGCATTTTTAAAACTTATTTTGTACATGTTTGTACAATGTTGCTGCTACCATCTCTTATGACTGAAAATAACTTCTGGACATCAGAACAGTGATTACTCACCACGAACTGGCGGAAGCCTTTTTTTCCTTTCACGAGTAAGACGAGCCCGACATACTGCTTTCCCGGGAACAGGCCCAAATCCCTGTCATTTGCCTGAAGAGACGACGGGAAAAAGAGGAGATAGGTCGGGCTCGCTTCTAAGAATTCATAGGCGATCGAATAAACCCCCCCACCCCCCCCCCACCCGCCTTCCGTTCTACTATCTAACGTGCGTGCAATCTTTGGGGGGGGGGGAATAAATAATCGACGACCTACGGGAAGATTAAACTACCAACGGAACATTAAAAACTGTAATATCTTATGCTTCATGGAGTCGTGGCTGAATGACGACATTATCAACATACAGCTGGCTGGTTATACGCTGTACCGGCAGGATAGAACAGCAGCGTCTGGTAAGACATGGAGTGGCCGACTATGCATATGTAAACAACAGCTGGTGCACGATATCTAAGGAAGTCTCGAGGTTTTGCTCACCTGAGTTAGAGTATCTCATGACAAGCTGTATACCACACTATCTACCTAGAGAGTTTTCATCTGTATTTTTCATAGCTGTCTACATACCACCACAGACCGATGCTGGCACTAAGACCGCACTCAATGAGTAGTATTCCGCCATAAGCAAACAGGAAAACGCTCATCCAGAGGCGGCGCTCCTAGTGGCCGGGGACTTCAATGCAGGGAAACTTAAATAAGTTTTACCAAATTTTTATCAGCATGTTAAATATGCAACCAGAGGGGGAAAGAAACTCTGGACCACCTTCACTCCACACACAGAGGCACGCACAAAGCTCTCCCTTACCATCTACTTTGCAAATCTGACCATAATTCTATCCTCCTGATTCCTGCTTACAAGCAAAAATTAAAGCAGGAAGCACCAGTGACTAGATCAATAAAAAAGTTGTCAGACGAAGCAGATGCTAAGATACAGGACTGTTTTGCTAGCACAGACTGGAATATGTTCTGGGACTCTTGCTATGGCATTGAGGAGTACACCACATCAGTCATTGGCTTCATCAATATGTGCATCGATGATGTTGTCCCCACAGTGAACTAATGTACATACCCCAACCAGAAGCCATGAATTACAGGCAACATCCGTACTGAGCTAAAGGCTAGAGCTGCCGCTTTCGAGGAGCGGGACTCTAACCCGGAAATCCCGCTATGCCCTCCAACGAACCATCAAACAGGCAAAGCAATGCAGGACTAAGATTGAATCGTACTACACTGGCTACGGCGCTCCTCGGATGTGGCAGGCCTTGCAAACCATTTCAGACTACAAAGGGAAGCACAGCCGAGGAGCTGCCCAGTGACAGGAGCCTACCAGATGAGCTAAACTCCTTCTATGCTCGCTTCGAGGCAAATAACAAAAACATGCACGAGAGCACCAGCTGTTCTGGACGACTGTGTGATCACGCTCTCCGCAGCCAATGTGAGTACGACCTTTAAACAGGTCAACATTCACAAGGCCGCAGGGCCAGACGGATTACCAGGACGTGTACTGCGAGCATGCCTTGACCAACTGGAAAGTGTCTTCACTGACAGTTTCAACCTCTCCCTGTCCGAGTCCGTAATACCAACATGTTTTAAGCAGACCACCATAGTCCCTGTGCCCAAGAACACTAAGGTAACCTGCCTAAATGACTACCAACCCGTAGCACTCACGTCTGTAGCCATGAAGTGCTTTGAAAGGCTGGTCATGTCTCACATCAACACCATTATCTCAGAAATCCTAGACCCACTCCAATTTGCATACTGCCCTAACCGATCCACAGATAATGCGATCTCTATTGCACTTCACACTGCCCTTTCCCACCTGGACAAAAGGAACAGCTATGTGAGAAAGCTATTCATTCACTACAGCTCAGTGTTCAACACCTGTGCCCTCAAAGCTCAACAATAAGCTAAGGACCCTGGGACTAAACACCTCCCTCTGCAACTGGATCCCGAACTTCCCAACAGGCCACCCCCAGTAAGGGTAGGTAACAACATATCCGCCACACTGATCCTCAACAAAAGGGCCCCCCAGGGGTGTGTGCTCAGTCCCCTCCTGTACTCCCTGTTCATTCATGACTGCACAGCCAGGCACGACTCCAACACCATCATTAAGTTTGCCAATGATCACCGACAACAACGAGACAGTCTATAGGGAGGAGGTCGGAGACCTGGCCATGCGGTGCCAGGATAACAACCTCTCCCTTAACGTGATCAAGACAAAGGAGATGATTGTGGACTACAGGAAAAGGAGGACCGAGCACGCCCCCATTCTCATCGACGGGGCTGTAGTGGAGCAGGTTGAGAGCTTCAAGTTCCTTGGTGTCCACATCACCAACAAACTAACATGGTCCAAGCACACCAAGACAGTCGTGAAGAGGGCACGACAAAACCTATTCCCCCTCAGGAGATTGAAAAGATTTGGCATGGGTCCTCATTTCCTCAAAAGGTTCTACAGCTGCACCACCGAGAGCATCCTGACTGGTTGCATCACTGCCTGGTATGGCAACTGCTTGGCCTCCGACCGCAAGGCACTACAGAGGGTAGTGCGTACGGCCCAGTACATCACTGGGGCTAAGCTTCTCTATACCAGGCGGTGTCAGAGGAAGACCCTAAAAATTGTCAAAGACTCCAGCCAGCCTAGTCAGAGACTGTTCTCTCTGCTACCGCACGGCAAGCGGTATCGGAGCACCAAGTCTAGGTCCAAGAGCCTTCTAAACAGCTTCTACCCCCAAGCCATAAGACTCCTGAACATCTAGTCAAATGGCTACCCAGACTATTTGCATTCCCCCCCCCCCTCTTATGTTGCTGCAACTCTGTTATTATCTACGCAGTCACTTTAATAACTCTACCGACATGTACATATTACCTCAATTACTTCAACTAACCAGTGCCCCTGCACATTGACGCTGTACCGGTGCCCCCCTGTATATTGTCTCGCTGTTGTTATTTTACTGCTGCTATTTAACTACTTGTTACTTTTATTTCTTATTCGTATTTTTTAAACTGCATTGTTGGTTAGGGGCTTGTAAGTAAGCATTTCACTGTAAGTTCTACATCTGTTGTATTCGGCGCATGTGACTAATAAAATGTGTTTCGATTTGATGAAAATTCATTTATTTTTTTCATCCGGAAAAAGCTAAAGAAGGACAAAAGCAATATCATTCCAGGGTGGTTTATATCTACGTTGCTTAGGGTTGGAAATCCTGCTGTTACACTACCCAGAAGACACTGTGATGAGAGCGGACAGTGTTGTTACATTACCCAGTGCACTAGGAGAAGACACTGTGATGAGAGCGGACAGTGTTGTTACATTACCCAGTGCACTAGGAGAAGACACTGAGAAGAGAGAGGACAGTGTTGTTACATTACCCAGTGCACTAGGAGAAGACACTGAGAAGAGAGAGGACAGTGTTGTTACATTACCCAGTGCACTAGGAGAAGACACTGTGATGAGAGCGGACAGTGTTGTTACATTACCCAGTGCACTAGGAGAAGACACTGAGAAGAGAGAGGACAGTGTTGTTACATTACCCAGTGCACTAGGAGAAGACACTGAGAAGAGAGAGGACAGTGTTGTTACATTACCCAGTGCACTAGGAGAAGACACTGAGAAGAGAGAGGACAGTGTTGTTACATTACCCAGTCCACTAGAAGAAGACACTGAGAAGAGAGCGGACAGTGTTGTTACATTACCCAGTGCACTAGGAGAAGACACTGAGAAGAGAGAGGACAGTGTTGTTACATTACCCAGTGCACTAGGAGAAGACACTGAGAAGAGAGAGGACAGTGTTGTTACATTACCCAGTGCACTAGGAGAAGACACTGAGAAGAGAACGGACAGTGTTGTTACATTACCCAGTGCACTAGGAGAAGACACTGAGAAGAGAACGGACAGTGTTGTTACATTACCCAGTGCACTAGGAGAAGACACTGAGAAGAGAGAGGACAGTGTTGTTACATTACCCAGTGCACTAGGAGAAGACACTGAGAAGAGAGAGGACAGTGTTGTTACATTACCCAGTGCACTAGAAGAAGACACTGAGAAGAGAGCGGACAGTGTTGTTACATTACCCAGTGCACTAGGAGAAGACACTGAGAAGAGAGAGGACAGTGTTGTTACATTACCCAGTGCACTAGGAGAAGACACTGAGAAGAGAGAGGACAGTGTTGTGACATTACCGAGTGCACTAGGAGAAGACACTGAGAAGAGAGCGGACAGTGTTGTTACATTACCCAGTGCACTAGGAGAAGACACTGAGAAGAGAGAGGACAGTGTTGTTACATTACCCAGTGCACTAGGAGAAGACACTGAGAAGAGAGAGGACAGTGTTGTTACATTACCCAGTGCACTAGGAGAAGACACTGAGAAGAGAGAGGACAGTGTTGTTACATTACCCAGTGCACTAGGAGAAGACACTGAGAAGAGAGAGGACAGTGTTGTTACATTACCCAGTGCACTAGGAGAAGACACTGAGAAGAGAGAGGACAGTGTTGTTACATTACCCAGTGCACTAGGAGAAGACACTGAGAAGAGAGAGGACAGTGTTGTTACATTACCCAGTGCACTAGGAGAAGACACTGAGAAGAGAGCGGACAGTGTTGTTACATTACCCAGTGCACTAGGAGAAGACACTGAGAAGAGAGAGGACAGTGTTGTTACATTACCCAGTGCACTAGGAGAAGACACTGAGAAGAGAGAGGACAGTGTTGTTACATTACCCAGTGCACTAGGAAAAGACACTGAGAAGAGAGAAGACAGTGTTGTTACATTACCCAGTGCACTAGGAGAAGACACTGAGAAGAGAGAGGACAGTGTTGTTACATTACCCAGTGCACTAGGAGAAGACACTGAGAAGAGAGAGGACAGTGTTGTTACATTACCCAGTGCACTAGGAGAAGACACTGAGAAGAGAGAGGACAGTGTTGTTACATTACCCAGTGCACTAGGAGAAGACACTGAGAAGAGAGAGGACAGTGTTGTTACATTACCCAGTGCACTAGGAGAAGACACTGAGAAGAGAGAGGACAGTGTTGTTACATTACCCAGTGCACTAGGAGAAGACACTGAGAAGAGAGCGGACAGTGTTGTTACATTACCCAGTGCACTAGGAGAAGACACTGAGAAGAGAGCGGACAGTGTTGTTACATTACCCAGTGCACTAGGAAAAGACACTGAGAAGAGAGAGGACAGTGTTGTTACATTACCCAGTGCACTAGGAGAAGACACCGAGAAGAGAGAGGACAGTGTTGTTACATTACCCAGTGCACTAGGAGAAGACACCGAGAAGAGAGAGGACAGTGTTGTTACATTACCCAGTGCACTAGGAGAAGACACCGAGAAGAGAGAGGACAGTGTTGTTACATTACCCAGTGCACTAGGAGAAGACACCGAGAAGAGAGAGGACAGTGTTGTTACAT
This sequence comes from Salvelinus alpinus, assembly GCF_045679555.1. Taxonomy (NCBI): domain Eukaryota; kingdom Metazoa; phylum Chordata; class Actinopteri; order Salmoniformes; family Salmonidae; genus Salvelinus; species Salvelinus alpinus. The sequence continues at coordinate 15,611,660 of NC_092088.1, read as the reverse complement.
TACCCAGTGCACTAGGAGAAGACACTGAGAAGAGAGAGGACAGTGTTGTTACATTACCCAGTGCACTATGAGAAGACACTGAGAAGAGAGAGGACAGTGTTGTTACATTACCCAGTGCACTATGAGAAGACACTGAGAAGAGAGAGGACAGTGTTGTTACATTACCCAGTGCACTAGGAGAAGACACTGAGAAGAGAGAGGACAGTGTTGTTACATTACCCAGTGCACTAGGAGAAGACACTGAGAAGAGAGAGGACAGTGTTGTTACATTACCCAGTGCACTAGGAGAAGACACTGAGAAGAGAGAGGACAGTGTTGTTACATTACCCAGTGCACTAGGAGAAGACACTGAGAAGAGAGAGGACAGTGTTGCAGACTGGTTCCCATTCAGGGGAAATCAAGCGTTGCCAGAAATTCACAGATCAAAGGAGGAAGACGTTGGAGATTCTTTCTCTGTAAATAAAAAGCCTTCACATCCTGCTGAGTACTTGACCTCAGATATATTTGATTAATAAAACCAATTACATGGTGTTAGCATAGCTGCTGCTCTGATCTACGTAGCCTGATTGACAGCTACCTGTCTGTGGGTCTAATCTGAAAGCAGGGAAACAGAGAAGGGTCAATAATGAGGGACCTTTGTTATATGAGAAGCAGCTGATATGGAGGGGGTGCACATTCCTATGGAAAAACGTGTTTTAACTTAATGAGTTCAAGTCCAACTGAATAGAATAAGAAAATGCCCCGTTCATTTCAGAATAAAAACATTTGCACAGAAGAATACCCTTTTCGCTTGTTTTCAAACAGACCAATCTTATGTTTCTTAACATTTGCTGAAATAATGTTGTACAGTATATCTGCATTTACCAACAGCACAACAATTCTGAAAGTGTAATACCACATAATGCTAATTAAGACAATGTTATACTCCGACACAATGTATTGATTGAGATAACATTATGAAAGCAGTTTCACATTCAGACGAAGCTTATGAGATTCTATCAGAATATTCTACCTCTTTGGTTGCATGCACCACCACACTGCATGATATAAAGACAGTAGCACCACCACACTGCATGATATAAAGACCGTAGCACCACCACGCTGCATGATATAAAGACCGTAGCACCACCACACTGCATGATATAAAGACCGTAGCACCACCACACTGCATGATATAAAAACAGTAGCACGACCACACTGGGTGCTATAAAGACAGTAGCACCACCACACTGGGTGCTATAAAGACCGTAGCACCACCACACTGCATGATATAAAGACAGTAGCACCACCACACTGCATGATATAAAGACCGTAGCACCACCACGCTGCATGATATAAAGACCGTAGCACCACCACGCTGCATGATATAAAGACCGTAGCACCACCACACTGCATGATATAAAGACAGTAGCACGACCACACTGGGTGCTATAAAGACAGTAGCACCACAACACTGGGTGCTATAAAGACCGTAGCACCACCACACTGCATGATATAAAGACAGTAGCACCACCACACTGCATGATATAAAGACCGTAGCACCACCACACTGCATGATATAAAGACAGTAGCACCACCACACTGGGTGCTATAAAGACAGTAGCACCACCACACTGGGTGCTATAAAGACAGTAGCACCACCACGCTGGGTGCTATAAAGACCGTAGCACCACCACACTGGGTCCTATAAAGACAGTAGCACCACCACGCTGGGTGCTATGAAGACAGTAGCACCACCACACTGCATGATATAAAGACCGTAGCACCACCACACTGGGTGCTATAAAGACAGTAGCACCACCACACTGGGTCCTATAAAGACCGTAGCACCACCACACTGGGTGCTATAAAGACAGTAGCACCACCACACTGGGTGCTATAAAGACAGTAGCACCACCACGCTGGGTGCTATAAAGACCGTAGCACCACCACACTGCATGATATAAAGACCGTAGCACCACCACGCTGGGTCCTATAAAGACAGTAGCACCACCACACTGGGTGCTATAAAGACAGTAGCACCACCACGCTGGGTTCTATAAAGACCGTAGCACCACCACACTGCATGATATAAAGACCGTAGCACCACCACACTGCATGATATAAAGACAGTAGCACCACCACGCAGGGTGCTATAAAGACAGTAGCACCACCACACTGCATGATATAAAGACCATAGCACCACCACACTGCATGATATAAAGACAGTAGCACCACCACACTGGGTGCTATAAAGACCGTAGCACCACCACACTGCATGATATAAAGACAGTAGCACCACCACACTGCATGATATAAAGACCGTAGCACCACCACACTGCATGATATAAAGACAGTAGCACCACCACACTGCATGATATAAAGACAGTAGCACCACCATACTGCATGATATAAAGACCGTAGCATCACCACACTGCATGATATAAAGACAGTAGCACGACCACACTGGGTGCTATAAAGACAGTAGCAACACCACACTGGGTGCTATAAAGACCGTAGCACCACCACACTGCATGATATAAAGACAGTAGCACCACCACACTGCATGATATAAAGACCGTAGCATCACCACACTGCATGATATAAAGACCGTAGCACCACCACACTGCATGATATAAAGACAGTAGCACCACCACACTGCATGATATAAAGACAGTAGCACCACCACACTGGGTGCTATAAAGACAGTAGCACCACCACACTGGGTCCTATAAAGACAGTAGCAGCACCACGCTGGTTGCTATGAAGACAGTAGCACCACCACACTGCATGATATAAAGACCGTAGCACCACCACACTGGGTGCTATAAAGACAGTAGCACCACCACGCTGGGTGCTATAAAGACAGTAGCACCACCACACTGGGTCCTATAAAGACCGTAGCACCACCACACTGGGTGCTATAAAGACAGTAGCACCACCACACTGGGTGCTATAAAGACAGTAGCACCACCACGCTGGGTGCTATAAAGACCGTAGCACCACCACACTGCATGATATAAAGACCGTAGCACCACCACACTGCGTGATATAAAGACCGTAGCACCACCACACTGCATGATATAAAGACCATAGCACCACCACACTGCATGATATAAAGACCGTAGCACCACCACACTGCATGATATAAAGACCGTAGCACCACCACGCTGGGTGCTATAAAGACCGTAGCACCACCACACTGCATGATATAAAGACCGTAGCACCACCACACTGCATGATATAAAGACCGTAGCACCACCACGCTGGGTGCTATAAAGACAGTAGCACCACCACACTGCATGATATAAAGACCGTAGCACCACCACACTGCATGATATAAAGACAGTAGCACCACCACGCTGGGTGCTATAAAGACAGTAGCACCACCACACTGCATGATATAAAGACAGTAGCACCACCACGCTGGGTGCTATAAAGACAGTAGCACCACCACACTGCATGATATAAAGACAGTAGCACCACCACACTGCATGATATAAAGACAGTAGCACCACCACACCGGGTGCTATAAAGACAGTAGCACCACCACGCTGGGTGCTATAAAGACAGTAGCACCACCACACTGCATGATATAAAGACAGTAGCACCACCACACTGGGTGCTATAAAGACAGTAGCAACACCACGCTGGGTGCTATAAAGACCGTAGCACCACCACACTGCATGATATAAAGACCGTAGCACCACCACACTGGGTGCTATAAAGACAGTAGCACCACCACACTGGGTGCTATAAAGACCGTAGCACCACCACACTGGGTGCTATAAAGACAGTAGCACCACCACACTGGGTGCTATAAAGACAGTAGCACCACCACACTGGGTGCTATAAAGACAGTAGCACCACCACACTGGGTGCTATAAAGACAGTAGCACCACAACACTGGGTGCTATAAAGACAGTAGCACCACCACACTGGGTGCTATAAAGACAGTAGCACCACCACACTGGGTGCTATAAAGACCGTAGCACCACCACGCTGGGTGCTATAAAGACCGTAGCACCACCACACTGGGTGCTATAAAGACAGTAGCACCACCACGCTGGGTCCTATAAAGACCGTAGCACCACCACACTGCATGATATAAAGACCGTAGCACCACCACACTGCATGATATAAAGACAGTAGCACCACCACGCAGGGTGCTATAAAGACAGTAGCACCACCACACTGCATGATATAAAGACCATAGCACCACCACACTGCATGATATAAAGACAGTAGCACCACCACACTGGGTGCTATAAAGACCGTAGCACCACCACACTGCATGATATAAAGACAGTAGCACCACCACACTGCATGATATAAAGACCGTAGCACCACCACACTGCATGATATAAAGACAGTAGCACCACCACACTGCATGATATAAAGACAGTAGCACCACCATACTGCATGATATAAAGACCGTAGCATCACCACACTGCATGATATAAAGACAGTAGCACGACCACACTGGGTGCTATAAAGACAGTAGCAACACCACACTGGGTGCTATAAAGACAGTAGCACCACCACGCTGGGTGCTATAAAGACCGTAGCACCACCACACTGCATGATATAAAGACCGTAGCACCACCACACTGCGTGATATAAAGACCGTAGCACCACCACACTGCATGATATAAAGACCATAGCACCACCACACTGCATGATATAAAGACCGTAGCACCACCACACTGCATGATATAAAGACCGTAGCACCACCACGCTGGGTGCTATAAAGACCGTAGCACCACCACACTGCATGATATAAAGACCGTAGCACCACCACACTGCATGATATAAAGACCGTAGCACCACCACGCTGGGTGCTATAAAGACAGTAGCACCACCACACTGCATGATATAAAGACCGTAGCACCACCACACTGCATGATATAAAGACAGTAGCACCACCACGCTGGGTGCTATAAAGACAGTAGCACCACCACACTGCATGATATAAAGACAGTAGCACCACCACGCTGGGTGCTATAAAGACAGTAGCACCACCACACTGCATGATATAAAGACAGTAGCACCACCACACTGCATGATATAAAGACAGTAGCACCACCACACCGGGTGCTATAAAGACAGTAGCACCACCACGCTGGGTGCTATAAAGACAGTAGCACCACCACACTGCATGATATAAAGACAGTAGCACCACCACACTGGGTGCTATAAAGACAGTAGCAACACCACGCTGGGTGCTATAAAGACCGTAGCACCACCACACTGCATGATATAAAGACCGTAGCACCACCACACTGGGTGCTATAAAGACAGTAGCACCACCACACTGGGTGCTATAAAGACCGTAGCACCACCACACTGGGTGCTATAAAGACCGTAGCACCACCACACTGGGTGCTATAAAGACAGTAGCACCACCACACTGGGTGCTATAAAGACAGTAGCACCACCACACTGGGTGCTATAAAGACAGTAGCACCACCACACTGGGTGCTATAAAGACAGTAGCACCACAACACTGGGTGCTATAAAGACAGTAGCACCACCACACTGGGTGCTATAAAGACAGTAGCACCACCACACTGGGTGCTATAAAGACCGTAGCACCACCACGCTGGGTGCTATAAAGACCGTAGCACCACCACACTGCATGATATAAAGACCGTAGCACCACCACACTGGGTGCTATAAATACAGTAGCACCACCACACTGGGTGCTATAAAGACAGTAGCACCACCACACTGCATGATATAAAGACCGTATCACCACCACACTGCATGATATAAAGACCGTAGCACCAACACGCTGGGTGCTATAAAGACCGTACCACGCTGGGTGCTATAAAGACCGTAGCACCACCACACTGCATGATATAAAGACCGTAGCACCACCAAACTGCATGATATAAAGACCGTAGCACCAACACGCTGGGTGCTATAAAGACCGTACCACGCTGGGTGCTATAAAGACCGTAGCACCACCACACTGCATGATATAAAGACAGTAGCACCACCACACCGGGTGCTATAAAGACAGTAGCACCACCACACTGGGTGCTAAATAGACAGTAGCACCACCATACCGGATGCTATAAAGATAGTAGCACCACCACACTGGGCGCTATAAAGACAGTAGCACCACCACACCGGGTGCTATAAAGACAGTAGCACCACCACAACGCATGATATAAAGACAGTAGCACCACCACGCTGCATGATATAAAGACAGTAGCACCACCACACTGGGTGCTATAAAGACCGTAGCACCACCACACTGGGTGCTATAAAGACCGTAGCACCACCACACTGCATGATATAAAGACCGTAGCACCACCACACTGGGTGCTATAAAGACAGTAGCACCACCACACTGGGTGCTATAAAGACAGTAGCACCACCACACTGCATGATATAAAGACCGTATCACCACCACACTGCATGATATAAAGACCGTAGCACCACCACGCTGGGTGCTATAAAGACCGTACCACGCTGGGTGCTATAAAGACCGTAGCACCACCACACTGCATGATATAAAGACCGTAGCACCACCAAACTGCATGATATAAAGACAGTAGCACCACCACACCGGGTGCTATAAAGACAGTAGCACCACCACACCGGGTGCTAAATAGACAGTAGCACCACCATACCGGATGCTATAAAGACAGTAGCACCACCACACCGGGTGCTATAAAGACAGTAGCACCACCACACCGGGTGCTATAAAGACAGTAGCACCACCACACCGGATGCTATAAAGATAGTAGCACCACCACACCGGGCGCTATAAAGACAGTAGCACCACCACACCGGATGCTATAAAGATAGTAGCACCACCACACCGGGTGCTATAAAGACAGTAGCACCACCACACCGGGTGCTAAATAGACAGTAGCACCACCACACCGGGCGCTATAAAGACAGTAGCACCACCACACCGGGTGCTAAATAGACAGTAGCACCACCACACCGGATGCTATAAAGATAGTAGCACCACCACACCGGGCGCTATAAAGACAGTAGCACCACCACACCGGATGCTATAAAGATAGTAGCACCACCACACCGGGTGCTATAAAGACAGTAGCACCACCACACCGGGTGCTAAATAGACAGTAGCACCACCACACCGGGCGCTATAAAGACAGTAGCACCACCACACCGGGTGCTATAAAGACAGTAGCACCACCACACCGGGTGCTATAAAGACAGTAGCACCACCACGCTGCATGATATAAAGACAGTAGCACCACCACAATGGGTGCTATAAAGACAGTAGCACCACCACACTGCATGATATAAAGACCGTAGCACCGCCACACTGCATGATATAAAGACCGTAGCACCACCACACTGCATGCTATAAAGACCGTAGCACCACCACGCTGGGTGCTATAAAGACAGTAGCACCACCACACTGCATGATATAAAGACAGTAGCACCACCACACTGGGTGCTATAAAGACAGTAGCAACACCACGCTGGGTGCTATAAAGACCGTAGCACCACCACACTGCATGATATAAAGACCGTAGCACCACCACACTGGGTGCTATAAAGACAGTAGCACCACCACACTGGGTGCTATAAAGACCGTAGCACCACCACACTGGGTGCTATAAAGACAGTAGCACCACCACACTGGGTGCTATAAAGACAGTAGCACCACCACACTGGGTGCTATAAAGACAGTAGCACCACCACACTGGGTGCTATAAAGACAGTAGCACCACCACACTGGGTGCTATAAAGACAGTAGCACCACCACACTGGGTGCTATAAAGACAGTAGCACCACCACACTGGGTGCTATAAAGACCGTAGCACCACCACGCTGGGTGCTATAAAGACCGTAGCACCACCACACTGCATGATATAAAGACCGTAGCACCACCACACTGGGTGCTATAAAGACAGTAGCACCACCACACTGGGTGCTATAAAGACAGTAGCACCACCACACTGCATGATATAAAGACCGTATCACCACCACACTGCATGATATAAAGACCGTAGCACCAACACGCTGGGTGCTATAAAGACCGTACCACGCTGGGTGCTATAAAGACCGTAGCACCACCACACTGCATGATATAAAGACCGTAGCACCACCAAACTGCATGATATAAAGACAGTAGCACCACCACACCGGGTGCTATAAAGACAGTAGCACCACCACAACGCATGATATAAAGACAGTAGCACCACCACGCTGCATGATATAAAGACAGTAGCACCACCACACTGGGTGCTATAAAGACCGTAGCACCACCACGCTGGGTGCTATAAAGACCGTAGCACCACCACACTGCATGATATAAAGACCGTAGCACCACCACACTGGGTGCTATAAAGACAGTAGCACCACCACACTGGGTGCTATAAAGACAGTAGCACCACCACACTGCATGATATAAAGACCGTATCACCACCACACTGCATGATATAAAGACCGTAGCACCACCACGCTGGGTGCTATAAAGACCGTACCACGCTGGGTGCTATAAAGACCGTAGCACCACCACACTGCATGATATAAAGACAGTAGCACCACCACGCTGGGTGCTATAAAGACCGTAGCACCACCACACTGCATGATATAAAGACCGTAGCACCACCACACTGCATGATATAAAGACCGTAGCACCACCAAACTGCATGATATAAAGACAGTAGCACCACCACACCGGGTGCTATAAAGACAGTAGCACCACCACACTGCATGATATAAAGACAGTAGCACCACCACACCGGGTGCTAAATAGACAGTAGCACCACCACACCGGGTGCTAAATAGACAGTAGCACCACCACACCGGGTGCTAAATAGACAGTAGCACCACCACACCGGGCGCTATAAAGACAGTAGCACCACCACACTGGGCGCTATAAAGACAGTAGCACCACCACACCGCATGATATAAAGACAGTAGCACCACCACAATGGGTGCTATAAAGACAGTAGCACCACCACACTGCATGATATAAAGACCGTAGCACCGCCACACTGCATGATATAAAGACCGTAGCACCACCACACTGCATGCTATAAAGACCGTAGCACCACCACGCTGGGTGCTATAAAGACCGTAGCACCACCACACTGCATGCTATAAAGACCGTAGCACCACCACGCTGGGTGCTATAAAGACAGTAGCACCACCACACTGCATGATATAAAGACTGTAGCACCACCACGCTGGGTGCTATAAAGACAGTAGCACCACCACACTGCATGATATAAAGACCGTAGCACCACCACACTGGGTCATATAAAGACAGTAGCACCACCAAATTGGGTGCTATAAAGACCGTAGCACCACCACACTGCATGATATAAAGACCGTAGCACCACCACACTGGGTGCTATAAAGACCGTAGCACCACCACACTGGGTGCTATAAAGACAGTAGCACCACCACACTGGGTGCTATAAAGACAGTAGCACCACCACACTGCATGATATAAAGACCGTAGCACCACCACACTGCATGATATAAAGACAGTAGCACCACCACACTGCATGATATAAAGACCGTAGCACCACCACACTGCATGATATAAAGACCGTAGCACCACCACACTGCATGATATAAAGACCGTAGCACCACCACACTGGGTCCTATAAAGACAGTAGCACCACCACACTGCATGATATAAAGACCGTAGCACCACCACACTGCATGATATAAAGACCGTAGCACCACCACACTGGGTCCTATAAAGACAGTAGCACCACCACACCGGGTGCTATAAAGACAGTAGCACCACCACACAGGGTGCTATAAAGACAGTAGCCCCACCACACCGGGTGCTATAAAGACAGTAGCACCACCACACCGGGTGCTATAAAGACAGTAGCACCACCACACAGGGTGCTATAAAGACAGTAGCACCACCACACTGGGTGCTATAAAGACAGTAGCACCACCACACTGGGTGCTATAAAGACAGTAGCACCACCACACCGGGTGCTATAAAGACAGTAGCACCACCACGCTGGGCGCTATAAAGACAGTAGCACCACCACACCGGGTGCTATAAAGACAGTAGCACCACCACACCGCGGGATTAAAAGCTGCCCTTCAAACGAGCAAAGACTGTATTCTGAGAGAGGGGTCATGATTCATCAAGTGATCCACATTCATGATGTTTGAACTGGAGCTTTGCAGACACACTGCCGAGGTGAAAAGTCAGCTAAGTTGACGATGACACCGGGCATATGGAATCCTCGCTTCAACAAAAACAACGTTTTAAAGAAGCATTGGAAGAGAAAAACCATGAATAAAACATGGGTGATTCTACTTCTCTTCTTGCTGAGAAGGTGGTTGTGCTACTAGACTATAATTAGGCAGACAGCGCTATTTACCACAAAAGTGTATGTAACTTAGAAATGGCATAGCCTCCTGCTTTAAAATAATGGATACCAGTATTGCAGAGATCAGGGGTGATTCTGTAAACCATGGGTAAGCTACCCTGGCCCTGGACTGCCGCAGTCTTTTCATGTTTTTGATTTAACCGACCTGGAAGACCAGGTATGTTGAAGTTAGGTAATCACTGAACTGACCCATTAGCTCAGCTGGTCAGGTGTGGTCCTTAGTTGGAATTAAATCCTGCGGCACTTCAGGAACAGGGTTGCCTACCCCTGCTGTAAAGCATGCACAAGTCCATTTAGAAATCCAACAATATCCAGACAGAGGGCAAGACTACTACTTGGTTCTGATATCGACTCTCAGCTGCTCATGTTGGAGGCAATAGTTTATTTCCACTGCAAGGTCCTGAGCCTGGCAAGCTGTGGAACATCGACACAGCTCTTATTGTCTCTCTCTGGTTAACAGTGCATTGTTTTTATTGAGTAGAGGACAGTGCTTGTGTGGATGCCTGCCTGTCTTTCTTAGCTGAATATTGGAATACATTCACTCCAGGCAGCACAGTATTATCCTCCATGGAAGCAGGGAGGCCAAGGATACTACTCTCGGAAATCCAACAGCCTTTGGATTTGGGAACAAGGGGGATTGTCGGCAACTTTGAAAGGGGCGAAAAAAATCTTCAGACATATAAATCACGAGTTTGGTTAGGCGAGGCTTAAAATGTGTGCCCTTGAAAAAAATAATCCCTTTAAAAACATGACAGAGGCGAACACAATGCGGACGCAGATAGCTAGGGTAATTATAGCCACAGCCAGTCAGTGGTGGAAAGCTTGTAACGCTAACGTTAGCTGACATGGTGCATACAAACTACTCACTTGCAATTTACACTCAATGAAAGTAGTCCTCTGTGAGAAAGTAGTCCTCCATCTAACTAGCTAGAAATGTTCTGTCCGGTGAGGAAGTTTACGCCAGGGCACTAACGCATAAGGCTCGGGACGGATGTCTCCCTGTGGAGGCTGAAAGAATACAGCGGAATAAGGGTTCACATAGTAGAAGGCTACAGATGTAGGATCTTAATTTAATTAATCTTTTGTTGCCAAGAAATTTCCTGCACAGCATGAAATGCAAACTTGTGGTGTATTTGAGTTTTTTTTAAATGTAATAATATTTGTAAATTCCATTTAGAAAGTTCGGACTTGATCTTCCCAAATAAAAAAGTACAAAAATGTCCATTAATTATAATACACATAATTATTCACATTTCCAGTTGCTGCAGAATTATTTTCTGCTGTAGCAAACTTCCTCAAATTAAGATCCTACATCTGTTGGTCCATTCTGACAGTAGCTAGGTTTCCATCCAATTGGTGACAGATTTTCATGCAAATATTCTAAAACACACTACATGACCAAAAGTTTATGGACACCTGCTCGTTGAACATCTCCATCCAAAATCATGGGCATTAATATGGATTTGGTACCCCTTTTACTGCTATAACAGCCTCCACTCTTCAGGGAAGGCTTTCCACTAGATGTGGAACATTGCTGCGGGAAGTTGCTTCCATTCAGCCACAAGAGCATTAGTGAGTTCGAACACTGATGTTGGGTGATTAGGCCTGGCTCGCAGTCAGCGTTCCAATTCATCCCAAAGATGTTTGATGGAGTTGAGGTCAGGGCTCTGTGCAGGCCAGTCAAGTTCTTCCACACTGATCTCGACAAACCATTTCTGTATAGACCTCGCTTTGTGCAGAGGGGCATTGTCATGCTGAAACAGGAAAAGGCCTTCCCCAGACTGTTCCCACAAAGTTGGAAGCACAGAATCTTCTAATCAAATCAAACTTTGTCACATCCGCCGAATACAACAGGTGTAGACCTTACCGTGAAATGCTTACTTACAAGCCCTTAATCAACAATGCAGTTCAAGAAAGAGTCAATAAAATATTTAACAAATAAACTAAAGTAAAAATAATAATAAAAAGTAACAAAATAACAATAATGAGGCTATATACAGGGGGTACCGAGTCAATGTGCGGGGGTATAGGTTAGTCGAGGTAATTTGTACATGTAGGTAGGGGTAAAGTAACTACGCATAGATAATAAACAGCGAGTAGCAGCAGTGTAAAACAAATGGGGATGGGGGGGTTATAGGCCGGGTGGCCATTTGATTAATTGTTCAGCAGTTTAATGGCTTGGAGGTAGAAGATGTTAAGGAGCCTTTTGGTCTCAGACTTTGCGCTCCGTACCGCTTGCCATGCGGTAGCAGAGAGAACAGTCTATGACTTGGGTGAATGTCATTGTATGCTGTAGCGTTAACATTTCCCTTCACAGGCACTAAGAGGCCAAGCCTGAACCATGAAAAACAGCCCAGGACCATTATTCCACCTTCAAACTTTACAGTTGGCACTATGCATTAGAGCAGGTTCTCCTGGCATCCGCCAAACCCAGATTTGTCCGTTGGACTGCCAGATGGTGAAGCGTGATTCATCACTGCAGAGAATGCGTTTCCACTGCTCCAGAGTCCAATGGCGGCGAGCTATACACCACTCCAGCCGATGCTTGGCATTGTACATGGTGATGGTAGGCTTGTGTGTGGCTGCTCGGCCATGGAAACCCATGTCATGAAGCTCCCGACGAACAGTTATTGTGCTGATGTTGCTTCCAGTGGCAGTTTGGAACTTGGTAGTGAGTGTTGCAACCGAGAGCGCGGTTCAGCAGTCCCGTTCTGTGAGCTTGTGTGGCCTACCACTTCGCAGCGGAGTCGTTGTTGCTCCTAGACGTTTCCACTTCACAATAACAGCACTTACAGTTGACCGGGGCAGCACTAGCAGGGCAGAAAATTGGCGAACTGACTTGTTGGAAAGGTGGCATTCTATGACGGTGCCACATTGAAAGTCACTGAGCTCTCCAGTAAGGCCATTCTACTGTCAATGTTTGTCTATGGAGATTGCCTGGCTGTGTGCTCGATTCTATACACCTGTCAGCAACGGGTGTGGCTGAAATAGCCGGACCTACTAATTTGAAGGGGTGTCCACATACTTTTGTATACATCGTGTATGTGATGTATTTCCACCAAATAGACAAAAGTTTTCATGTACTGAATAAAAATCTTAAGTTCAATGTGTTTCCATCACATTTTCATATCTACCGATAGTTTTGTCAATAAAAACTGTTGCGTTACATAGCAAATGTGCCAACTCTGGTCTTGGCGTGTTGCTCTAGCCAGCACCTCGCAGATAGCCTACAGTGCAGGTAGACTAGTTTACATGATGAGATTATTCATATTTATATTTGTCAAACGGCAGTCAATCATCAATCATAATGTCACCAGAATAAGACCCTCAATATTCATTGGAAACGAGCATCAAACCTTGCACTTTCACCACCCTGTGAAGTTTATAACTTATTTCATCTGTAGCCAAATAAACTGCATGCTTTCCCAAGTCGTAGTAGGAGGACCACACTATTGTCATCACGTGACTTCAAGTTTACTTCGATATGATGGTTATTATATACATTTTTGTGCATAAAGGCGTTTCTACTGGCATTTCTCGCATAATTAATTTTACCAACACAAAAAGATCCCACCATGTCAAATGAACAAATTATCTGTAAGCATTTATACTTGTAACCGAAACTTCACTGCTGTTATATATACTCGCATTAAAACTGTGGATGGAAACGTATTTAGTGTTATAACAGCTTTCCCTCCAGGTTGCAATGGCAGAGGCATCTGTCGATGTGCCCTTGAGCAAGGCACTTAACCCTCATTTGCTCCAGGGGCGCCATACTACTATGGCTGACACTAAAAAACAATACATTTCACTGCACCTATCCGGTGTGTGACAATAAAACCAGGGGGTGAAAGTATGCCGGTGTGGTCCGGTACGGTGTCCCGGGAAAAATAAATAGTGGGGGAACCCGTACCGTAAAACATGAGCCTATCACAATAATTATAACACTTTTTATCATTACCGCATGTCAGAGGCATGAAACATGAGTGAACGGGCTTGAAAACTGGTGGTATAGCCTACGCTTCAAAATGCGATGTGGTTCGATGAGATCACTGACATTTTGCCAAGGCAGAGATGAGTGGTCGACACGGAGACGCATGCGGACAGTAATGGACACATACATTGTATACTGTATATACACTGAGTATACCAAACATCAGGACCACCTTCCTAATATTGAGTTGCACCCCCTTTTGCCCTCAGAACAGCCTCAATTTGTCAGGGCATGGACTCTCAAACCAGTGCGCCTGGCACCTACTACCCGTTCAAAGACACTTAAATATTTTGTCTCAATTGTGTTTCTATTAAAACTATTAAAAAGTGAACTTGAGACCTAACGACAATCACAAAAAACCTTGAGGAAAATTCACAACAGGCTAAAGGATTTACGTTTTAATTTTATTTTACGTTACATCTAAAAGAGTGAACATGAACATACCGCCGTAAACATTTTTACAAACGCCTGGGCATTATCAGCATTGTTGTGCATGGATTGTGTGGGTATCGACATAATGTTAAGCCAGTTGATTTGTAACAAAAGCCATACTGTATGTATATTTATGTAATTGTCTGCTATAGTACTCTGGTTTCAATTAGGACCTCATACACTTGCAACATTTCAATTAAACCAACACGAACTGGATGCCTGGACTGCAGAGATCTTTTTTAATAGAAGATTAAGGCCAGCATTGTAAAACCATCAAAATAGCATAATAATTCACAACATCAAATTCCGTGTGTGTTCATGTCAGACGATTAGGAGTAGATCTGCAGTAGCAGTGCTATACACACAGTAGACTATAAAACAAAGCCAGTCTAACAGCCTCAAGCTAGCCTGTCACCTCACTTAGCGCAGCCAACTTCTCTGTCGAGCTAGAAATGCTAGCCATTTGTGAGATGAGGCGAGATTCCGAGCACTTAACTGGACGACACCGTCATTTCCACCCAATGACAAATCTGGTATTCATTTAACTTGTGCTTTTTTTGTCACACTTATTCCAAGCCTGTCATAGCATTTCATAAGTCATTTGTGGTGTTCGAACAAGCATGTACAATCCTATTTTGGTTTAATAAATCAGCTGGTGACCTTTCCTATGGAATGTATTAATGCACACGGTCCTTTCAGCGCAAGCTCTTTATACCACTCTTTCGCATATTATGCTTAAATCCTCAGCACATTTGCCTCCCAAGTGGCGCAGCGGTCTAAGGCACTGCATTGCACAATTGGTCCAGCATCGTCCGGGTTAGGGAAGGGTTTGGCCGGCCGGGCAAAACGGCCCGCGCTCTAGTGACTCCTTGTGGCGGACCGGACGCCTGCAAGCTGACTGCGGTCAACAGCTGGACGGTGTTTCCTCCGACACATTGGCGCGGCTGGCTTCCGGGTTAAGCGAGCAGTGTGTCAAGAAGCAGTGCGGCTTGGCAGGGTCGTGTTTCGGAGGATGCATGGCTCTCGACCTTCCCCTCTCCCGAATGTGTAGGGGAGTTGCAGCGATGTAACTACCAATTGGACAACACGAAATTGGGGAGAAGTACAAAAAAAATATCAACATATCAAACATCAACTGCCGACAGACAATGCTTTCCTGTTAGTTTTTTTTTACTGAAACATCACTCTAGATCGGAGGAGAGCTGATGTGACACCTATGCTTATTAGTCCTCTAAAAAAAATCTTTGCACTTTCGAGTACTTTCAGATATGACTGAATTGTTCTTAGCAACTGATGTTCAATACAGAAATAAAATAAATTGGAAAAACCTTGAAATAAATCAAAATCTTAAATACCAATATAAATATGAATGTTCCCTTTCTTCTGAAGGTTCATTGCCAAAACGGGGGTGATAGTGATTACCATGCTGAGGGTGTCCCTCAAGCATCACAAAAAAAAAGAGAGGCTGTTGGAATTTCTTCCTCCACACTAATGATGGCGCCCAGCAATCCCAGGGCAATAAAAAGAGGGCATTATTTTAAGAAATGGGATGCAATGAGGACAAAGGAAGGAGGACACAGCCCCAGTAGTTTATGGTGGGTAATTACCAAGCGAATAATGTTCAATAGTAACCTCCACACGCCCCAGGAGTACCACAGGCTGATGAAACATTTAATAGCGGGAGTTAACGTCTTTATAGATGAATTCAACCGTATGCTCACATCTTAAATAAACCAGTGGGATGTTGACAGATTCTTGGATCCAATGTCCTTTGGTGGAGAACAATGCAAGAGCGACTTCTGTAGAGACACGTCTCAATGAGAAGTGTTTGGGAGTCCTAAGGAAGATGCTAGTTCCTTCTACCCTATATCTAAACCTGTGCCATTCTGTAATACTAGCCCCTGTGTTAGGAGGTTGTTACAGGGGGGTGGCAACGTTGAAAGAACTAACCGTGCTGCTTACGCCTCTGTGAACAGACATTCATCCCTACACCCACACCACCCTACGTGTAAATTGGTTGTCAGGACCCAACCTGGCAACTCTCCCACACACAAAATAAAATGAGGATTCCTCAAGGGTTCTTTGGGAAGAGTGATGGTTCTATGTGGAACCATAATGACTCAAAGAACCCTTTGAGCTCTTCAATGATTCTTAGCATTTAAAAAAGGGTTCTTTCCTCCCTTATTGAAAATGTAAATATAGGGGAAGCATCTCAGAGTATTTTGGGGTGTGCTTTGTGCACAGATCTTTTTGTGCACCTGTGAGTGAGAGTGTCCTTCCAGTTTATCTAATATGTTGTGTTTAGCTATTGCATGTTATATATGACTACAGCCAGTGATGGTGTCTTGTGAAATCAGTCAGTGGTTATCAATTCTCTCCTCAGGGACCCCCAGCTGTTCCAGAGTTACTGTAGCTCACTTGATTCAACTTGTCAAATAGAACAATAATAACACCTATGCAAGTTTAATAAGTTTAATAATATAATATGGCTGACCAGAATTAAAAACCCTGTATGGTTCTACAAAAGGATCTCCATAAAGGTTCTTCAAATAACCATAAAAAAGGATTCTATATAGCCCCAAAAAGGGTTGTAACCATAGCAGAACCCTTTTTGGTGCTATATAGAACCTTTTTTAATTGTTCTTTATAGAACCTTAGCAAAGGGTTCTTTATAGCACAATAAAACCTTCAAAAAAGGGTTCCGCTATGGTTACAAGCCAAAGAACCCTTATCTGGTACTATTTAGGACCATAATTTTTTAGTGTGCAGATGGCTAGTTCAGACCCCAAACTAACACTAACAGTCAAACGCTAGCCACAAATGTAGTATCTCTAGCTAGCCCCAAGTTCACACAGAATAATTTAAAAACACACTGTGGAGCCTCAGGCAGTTGTTAAAGGTGAGTGTCTTAAATCCATGATCAGGTACAGGTATTCAACACAGCCATTCCCTTCTGAAGAAGGTTTTTGAATGCTACTGTCCTCAAATTAAGTCGAATCCAAGACCTAACCTGAAAAGGCAGTCAAACGAGTGCATTTCGCCCTATAAATATACACTAAGAATATACACTAATACTCTACCATCATGTGTGGAGTTTTAAGAAAAGGCATGCTCTCACTAGAGAGTTAAAAAAAAGCATCCAACATCCACAGATTCCCTATTCAAATGGAGAGCATGAATGTTTCGGCCAGACTTTTTAATTGCATGTCATCCATTAACTTCAAAGTGGCGTTGACAAGACTTTGCTGGGTCCGTAAGCCCCACTCACATCCCCATGCTCTGTACTCATTAGAGGCTCTCCCTCCTCATCCTACTCTTTCCTCTTTCTCATGTAGCCTAGTAGTGCCCATCGCATCTCTTCCTGGATGTTTCTTGCTTTGAGATTAAGTAGAAGTAAAACGACTGCTGGTAACAATCAACCCAACTGATGTATGATGCACTCTCCACCTCTGATCCTGTCTCAACCATGAGAATATGTATCTGTGTGGTATAATTGTTGTTAGTAATTTTTGCTACCACACTGCCAATATATTGTCCTTTTGAGTGGCCAATTTTAGTCTATTTTCCAGTTTGACTCTACAAACAAAGCCATGAAACAATATGTTCAAGTGTACAGTACGCACACAGAGAAATATCCCAATGCCATATGGATTTTATAAAGCCAATTGATTCAAAAAATATGACTGAAGGACCTGTAGGAGTTCTCCTAATGTTCTAAACAACAATACGTTGACTGTTGGGACTGCTTCTGACAGTTGGATGTTTGGGACTGCTTCTGACAGTTGGATGTTTGGACTGCTTCTGACAGTTGGATGTTTGGACTGCTTCTGACAGTTGGATGTTTGGACTGCTTCTGACAGTTGGATGTTTGGGACTGCTTCTGACAGTTGGATGTTTGGGACTGCTTCTGACAGTTGGATGTTTGGACTGCTTCTGACAGTTGGATGTTTGGACTGCTTCTGACAGTTGGATGTTTGGACTGCTTCTGACAGTTGGATGTTTGGACTGCTTCTGACAGTTGGATGTTTGGAC
Source organism: Salvelinus alpinus (assembly GCF_045679555.1). Classification (NCBI taxonomy): domain Eukaryota; kingdom Metazoa; phylum Chordata; class Actinopteri; order Salmoniformes; family Salmonidae; genus Salvelinus; species Salvelinus alpinus. Next base: position 15,592,856 of record NC_092088.1, on the reverse strand, counting down.
TGCTTCTGACAGTTGGATGTTTGGTCTGCTTCTGACAGTTGGATGTTTGGACTGCTTCTGACAGTTGGATGTTTGGACTGCTTCTGACAGTTGGATGTTTGGGACTGCTTCTGACAGTTGGATGTTTGGGACTGCTTCTGACAGTTGGATGTTTTGGACTGCTTCTGACAGTTGGATGTTTGGACTGCTTCTGACAGTTGGATGTTTGGGACTGCTTCTGACAGTTGGATGTTTGGACTGCTTCTGACAGTTGGATGTTTGGACTGCTTCTGACAGTTGGATGTTTGGACTGCTTCTGACAGTTGGATGTTTGGGACTGCTTCTGACAGTTGGATGTTTGGACTGCTTCTGACAGTTGGATGTTTGGACTGCTTCTGACAGTTGGATGTTTGGACTGCTTCTGACAATTGGATGTTTGGACTGCTTCTGACAATTGGATGTTTGGACTGCTTCTGACAGTTGGATGTTGGGACTGCTTCTGACAGTTGGATGTTTGGACTGCTTCTGACAGTTGGATGTTTGGGACTGCTTCTGACAGTTGGATGTTTGGGACTGCTTCTGACAGTTGGATGTTTGGGACTGCTTCTGACAGTTGGATGTTTGGGACTGCTTCTGACAGTTGGATGTTTGGGACTGCTTCTGACAGTTGGATGTTTGGGACTGCTTCTGACAGTTGGATGTTTGGGACTGCTTCTGACAGTTGGATGTTTGGGACTGCTTCTGACAGTTGGATGTTTGGGACTGCTTCTGACAGTTGGATGTTTGGGACTGCTTCTGACAGTTGGATGTTTGGGACTGCTTCTGACAGTTGGATGTTTGGGACTGCTTCTGACAGTTGGATGTTTGGACTGCTTCTGACAGTTGGATGTTTGGACTGCTTCTGACAGTTGGATGTTTGGACTGCTTCTGACAGTTGGATGTTTGGACTGCTTCTGACAGTTGGATGTTTGGGACTGCTTCTGACAGTTGGATGTTTGGACTGCTTCTGACAGTTGGATGTTTGGGACTGCTTCTGACAGTTGGATGTTTGGACTGCTTCTGACAGTTGGATGTTTGGACTGCTTCTGACAGTTGGATGTTTGGACTGCTTCTGACAGTTGGATGTTTGGACTGCTTCTGACAGTTGGATGTTTGGGACTGCTTCTGACAGTTGGATGTTTGGGACTGCTTCTGACAGTTGGATGTTTGGGACTGCTTCTGACAGTTGGATGTTTGGACTGCTTCTGACAGTTGGATGTTTGGACTGCTTCTGACAGTTGGATGTTTGGACTGCTTCTGACAGTTGGATGTTTGGACTGCTTCTGACAGTTGGATGTTTGGACTGCTTCTGACAGTTGGATGTTTGGACTGCTTCTGACAGTTGGATGTTTGGACTGCTTCTGACAGTTGGATGTTTGGGACTGCTTCTGACAGTTGGATGTTTGGGACTGCCTCTGACAGTTGGATGTTTGGGACTGCCTCTGACAGTTGGATGTTTGGTCTGCTTCTGACAGTTGGATGTTTGGACTGCTTCTGACAGTTGGATGTTTGGACTGCTTCTGACAGTTGGATGTTTGGGACTGCTTCTGACAGTTGGATGTTTGGGACTGCTTCTGACAGTTGGATGTTTGGGACTGCTTCTGACAGTTGGATGTTTGGGACTGCTTCTGACAGTTGGATGTTTGGGACTGCTTCTGACAGTTGGATGTTTGGGACTGCTTCTGACAGTTGGATGTTTGGGACTGCTTCTGACAGTTGGATGTTTGGACTGCTTCTGACAGTTGGATGTTTGGACTGCTTCTGACAGTTGGATGTTTGGACTGCTTCTGACAGTTGGATGTTTGGACTGCTTCTGACAGTTGGATGTTTGGGACTGCTTCTGACAGTTGGATGTTTGGACTGCTTCTGACAGTTGGATGTTTGGGACTGCTTCTGACAGTTGGATGTTTGGACTGCTTCTGACAGTTGGATGTTTGGACTGCTTCTGACAGTTGGATGTTTGGACTGCTTCTGACAGTTGGATGTTTGGACTGCTTCTGACAGTTGGATGTTTGGGACTGCTTCTGACAGTTGGATGTTTGGGACTGCTTCTGACAGTTGGATGTTTGGGACTGCTTCTGACAGTTGGATGTTTGGACTGCTTCTGACAGTTGGATGTTTGGACTGCTTCTGACAGTTGGATGTTTGGACTGCTTCTGACAGTTGGATGTTTGGACTGCTTCTGACAGTTGGATGTTTGGACTGCTTCTGACAGTTGGATGTTTGGACTGCTTCTGACAGTTGGATGTTTGGGACTGCTTCTGACAGTTGGATGTTTGGGACTGCCTCTGACAGTTGGATGTTTGGGACTGCCTCTGACAGTTGGATGTTTGGGACTGCCTCTGACAGTTGGATGTTTGGGACTGCCTCTGACAGTTGGATGTTTGGTCTGCTTCTGACAGTTGGATGTTTGGACTGCTTCTGACAGTTGGATGTTTGGGACTGCTTCTGACAGTTGGATGTTTGGGACTGCTTCTGACAGTTGGATGTTTGGGACTGCTTCTGACAGTTGGATGTTTGGGACTGCTTCTGACAGTTGGATGTTTGGACTGCTTCTGACAGTTGGATGTTTGGACTGCTTCTGACAGTTGGATGTTTGGACTGCTTCTGACAGTTGGATGTTTGGACTGCTTCTGACAGTTGGATGTTTGGACTGCTTCTGACAGTTGGATGTTTGGACTGCTTCTGACAGTTGGATGTTTGGGACTGCTTCTGACAGTTGGATGTTTGGGACTGCTTCTGACAGTTGGATGTTTGGACTGCCTCTGACAGTTGGATTCCAAAGTAAGACAAAAATAGACCCTTTTCCAGGACACGACACACTCACGTCGCGCACAAATGCGCGCAACTCTTGGCGACAGAAAGAAAGCCATTGCCATCTGCGCCCATTCAGACTAGATGTATGTTTTTATTACTTCTAAACAAAATAGCTTTTGGGGGGGATCTCATACACTTACAATGATGTTTAGATTCTTGCTTGAACAGTCGCTAAGATTATATTTGGTTGTGATCTTTGCAAAATAACTATTTGGGATGCAGCAGTTGTTAGCTAGAATGCTAACGCTCATTGATATAGGCTGTAGCAAAAGCTAGCCAAAGAGACATTTTACTGGTTGAAGTTGAAGTGTATTCTAAGTATAATGCAGTTGATTTGCGACGATGACACAAACATTATATTAAGCAAGACAATCATACGAGCCTTAAAATCCAATTATAATCCAAAAGTAGTGTGAAATGCATTCATAAGCAGCATGTAAATATAGGCTTTTTTTGCTGGCGTTCTATAAGAACTCCTTGTTCTGCCACCAACTTGCGCGCATCACCATCGTGCGACAATGTTTTGTAAAGACAGAAAGAGGTCTATACTCTAGCTCAGTGTTACTCACTTGTTTTGTAAGGGGGCCACTTTGGGTTGAGACAATCATTCAGAGAGCTTGTTTTTCAACAGGACAATGACTCAACACACCTCCAGGCTGTGTACGGGCTATTTTACGAAGGAGAGTGATGGAGTGCTGCATCAGATGACCTGGCCTCCACAATCACCCAACCTCAAACAAATTGAGATGGTTGGGATGAGTCAGACCACAGAGTGAAGGAAAAGCAGCCAACAAGTGCTCAGCATATGTGGGAACTCCTTCAAGACTGTTGGAAAAGCATTCCAGGTGAAACTGGTTGAGAGAATGCCAAGAGTGTGCAAAGCTGTCATCAAGGCAAAGGGTGGCTATTTGAAGAATCTCAAATATGAAATATATTTTGATTTGTTTAACACTTTTTTGGTTACAACATGATTCCATGTGTTATTTCATAGTTTTGATGTCTTCACCATTATTCTACAATGTAGAAAATAGTACAAATAAAGTAAAACCCTTGAATGAGTAGGTGTTCTAAATCTTTTGACCGGTAGTGTATAAGACCCATATTAAGGGTTACCTCAGTAGTTAGATGAGTGACAAATGTCCCTTCTGCTCCTTGACTGAATTAATTCGAAATGTATAGTCTGTTGTTGCTATCCTTGTGAGGCAATCCAGTTGTGCATTTGTTTGTCTGTTTTTGTTTCACAATGTTCATTGTTGAAAATGTTGCTTCACATGAATAAGTCCTGCACACACTGCTTCAGAAGTGGATACTCTGTCTGACAAGGCTCCAGAAATGGGTGCTCTTAGTTCACCTTGCAATGTGTCATCTGCCTGCAGCTCCACTATCTCACTCTCTATTTCAGTACGGTCAGGACAGAGGGTTGTGATGACTGGGGTCAGAGATGACACTGGCACATGAAAGGGATTCTCAATAAAGTTTAAAAACTCCTTGTACTCCATCATATCCTTGAATCTTGACTCAAACTCCAACTTCAGCTCTGAGTTTTGGGAAATGAACAATCTGTCTGTCAGGTATGAACATTGTGGTGATTTTATTTTGAAATGCTGTGACCACACGCAGCATTTTGCCCGGAGTTTGAGCTTTCCCTTGGAGCTGGAGATTCACAGTGTTCAGGTGGCAGGTGATGTAAATTTAAAAAGCCAGCTTATCCACTGTGGGTCCTCCAGCTCTGGCTCCTCTCTCCCCTTGCTTGCAACAAATTCACAGATTTGAGGGAGGAGAGAGAGAAATCTTTCTAAAAATGCCATGAGACAGCCATCTCACCTCATTGTGAAATATCAAGTCGCCGTATTCTGTCTGGTATTCCTCCAGCAAGTCGCGGAACTGCCGGTGATTCAGTGCCCTCGCAATAATAATGTTCACCACGCGCACGACTTGCTGCATCACATCCTGCAAGTCACAGTCTTTGAGTTTAGCCACAATTGCTTCCTGATGAATGATACAATGAAACATAACACATTCGGGAATATCCTCTCTCTTTCTCATCAGGCCTATGAGTCCCTTCACCTTCCCTCGCATGTTTGGGGCGCCGTCAGTGCACACAGACACCAGATTTGACCAGTCAATATTATTAAATGAGCAAAAAATTTAACAATGGCTTTCAGAATATGCTCTCCCTGAAGGGGCAGTAAACGTAAAAGTTCCTCTCTGAACGACTCGTTTTGAGGGAAGCAGACCCAAAAACATAATTGAGTAATGTCACTTACATTAGTGCTTTCGTCAAGCGCAATAATGAAACACGGCACCACGGATATGTCAGTAATCAGTTGCTTACGGATGTCCTCGCCGATGTCTTCTATGCGTCTAGTTAGGGTCAAGTCTGAGAGTCGCAGTCCCTTAATTTGCTTTAAAGTAGCTTCCTTGTTTGTGAAATCAGCATACAATATTTTGGCTGAGGCCAAAATACATTATTTGACAATCTCTGCATCTATGAAGGCCTTCTTGTTTCTTGCGAGTATCCAAGCAATCTCATATGTTGCCTCTGTGGTTTTCTCTACAACCGTGCTAGATCTGTCCATCATTTGTTGTTGTCCTTTGAGCTGTCCTTTGAGTTGTGCTATTTTGATGTTTCTGAGGTTGCTTTGTAGCGGATATGTTTTGTCAAAGTGGGCAATGTTTGACTTGAAATGTCGCTCTAAATTTTCAAATTGAAAAGAATTGACTGTCTAATGGCAAATAAGACAAAGTGAGCTAGTCCCATCATGCAGTACAAAAAAATACTTGTCTGTCCATTTCTCTTGGAACTTTGTGTTCTTCTTGAATCAACCGTATCCTTCTCTTAGCCACCGGAGCCACGTTAGCTACGTTAGCTACATTAGCTAGCTGTATTTCCCCGCCGCCATCTTCCTGATTTTCCTGGTTCTCCGGTGGTTGTTCGTTCATAGCTGTCACGTTGTTCTCCAGCTCTTCCCCCTCATTATCATTGTCAATAGATTTACGTTTCTTTTTTATAATAAATTGATCCATGTCTACCAGACTGCAAAATTAGCCAGTAGCAAACTGATATGTGTCAGCAGCTGTAGCTGAGCAGTTGTGTTCTATTTCGGCAAACGTTCTATTTCGGCCTTTCTGTTCAACAGCGGCGCTATACTGCCATCTATCTGCCATCCAGGGAACAATAGATATATTCAATGGAGTGATTCAGGCCTGCATTATTAAACACATTGAATTGAAATTGTATAATTGTTATGCATTTTGAATGGAAAATTAGAAACTCCCAGCAATTCGCATATGAAGGACTTGCGGGCAGTTTGCGCCCTGCGGGCTGCCCAATGACTACCACTCCTCTAGCTATATGTTTTTACCACACATTATCTTACTCTTACTCGGCTGAAGAACGCATATGACGAGTCTGAATAGATATTTCTGTGAAGTGATGTCATACTTATTAATACTTTATCATCATGAATGAAATGTTGTAGACATCAATTATTGGTAATCACCACAAGCCGCAAATGTCATCAGTCATTCATATAATCCTAGAATTTGTCAACTGGTGCTAAAATGGTCTGACTGACGCCTTTAATGTTACATCCGGGTGAGCTCTGATCGGTTTTAATAAGAGTGCTGGTAGCTGTAGGGGTACTGAAAGTAACATTAGCAATGGTAGTAGTAATAGTAGTAATACTAGTTGTACTATACCTACTAGCTGCCACTGATCCTTTTTTCCCCTTTTCTGTTTATTGGTTTCACCTGTTTTGTGTTTGGTTGATTAGTCGGGCTATATTACCCAGTAGGCCCGCCTGCTATTTGTGCGGGATTGTTTGTGTAACTAAGGTGCACGTTTGAGGTATACGTGTTTCTTATTTTGTGTGTCCGACTGGTCGCAGGTACATGCCGCGTGGTAGATTTCAGCTCCCTTCATATTATCGTATTAACCCCTCGTTTCATGTGTCTCTCCTCAGGCCGGTGGTAGCTGGTCCCCTGCAGGAAGGTGAGGTGCCGGAGGTCCCTCCCCCCCCTCTGGACATCGAGGGGTCCCCGGCGTACACGATACGTGCCATTCTGGACTTGAGACGCCGCGTGAGGGGCCTGCAGTACCTCGTAGACTGGGAGGGGTACGGCTCGGAGGAGAGGTGCTGGGTACCGGTGGGGGACATCTTGGACCTGTCACTGCTGAGGGATTTCCATCGCCTCCATCCGGATCGCCCTGCGCCTCACCCTCCGGGTCGCCCTCGAGGCCGGCGTCGGTGCGCGTCGGGGGGGGGGGGGGGGGGGGTACTGTCACGATTCCTACAGAAGGTGGCTCTCCTTCCCGTTCGGGTGGCGCTCGGCGGTCGTCATCACCGGCCTACTAGCTGCCACTGATCCTTTTTTCCCCTTTTCTGTTTATTGGTTTCACCTGTTTTGTGTTTGGTTGATTAGTCGGGCTATATTACCCAGTAGGCCCGCCTGCTATTTGTGCGGGATTGTTTGTGTAACTAGGGTACATGTTTGAGGTATACGTGTTTCTTATTTTGTGGGTTTTGCTGGACTGTTGCAGTCCCCGGTTTTGGGGCATTTGTTTTGTGTGCGCCCTCTGTTTTGTGGGGTGGCTTATGTTCGCCGTTTTGTGCATTAAATAGCACTACCACTGAACTCTCTGCTTCCTGAGCCTGACTTCGCACCCACTACACCCAGAACGTTACATCCTCTCCCCCCGCCATGTGCTCAAGAGAAAAATGCATTCTGATTGTATAACATTTCAAATATTCAGCTCAATAGCAACTCTTTTTACAATAGTGCGTGAAATGCGCACCGGCCATTGCGAGGGCGTAGGCCTATTGGTCTCATGGGTAGTAGTAGCTCACAACTTCAAAGTGCTTTAGGACATTACATTTACTATTGGATGAATAGATGGCTACTGGCAGTGGGCAATCTAGTTCATGTGTTTTGAGTTTCCACTTCCTCAGGTGTTAAACCCCAAATGAATTAGCCTATGATATTAGTTTGGCTATCTTTATGTGCACTATGTAATTCATCTCTATAAAAATCTCTATATTATCTCTATAGTAAAATATACCTATAGTCTAATTATATTGTTAAATGAAACAAAGTATTTCTTGAATACTTCAGTAGTCTATTTATTATACTTGTTAATAAAGCACTATGAATGACTTTATAAGATAATTACTTATGATGTGGGTCTGACCCAAATCGTGGACTGGTGCCACCACCTGTAAAAGTTAGCGGCACCAGTGATACCAGGGGAAGATGTTAGTCTGGAGCCCTGTAATGTAATGAACACTAAGGGGAGGTGATGATTCAGGAGGTGATGATTCAGGAGAACATGTTAGTCTGGAGCCCTGTAATGTAATGAACACATAGGGGAGATGATGATTCAGGAGAACATGTTAGTCTGGAGCCCTGTAATGTAATGAACACTTAGGGGAGGTGATGATTCAGGAGAACATGTTTGTCTGGAGCCCTGTAATGTAATGAACACTTAGGGGAGGTGATGATTCTGGAGAACATGTTAGTCTGTAGCCCTGTAATGTAATGAACACTTAGGGGAGATGATGATTCAGGAGAACATGTTAGTCTGGAGCCCTGTAATGTAATGAACACTTAGGGGAGATGATGATTCAGGAGAACATGTTAGTCTGGAGCCCTGTAATGTAATGAACACTTAGGGGAGATGATGATTCAGGAGAACATGTTAGTCTGGAGCCCTGTAATGTAATGAACACTTAGGGAAGGTGATGATTCAGGAGAACATGTTAGTCTGGAGCCCTGTAATGTAATGAACACTTAGGGAAGGTGATGATTCAGGAGAACATGTTAGTCTGGAGCCCTGTAATGTGATGAACACTTAGGGGAGGTGATGATTCAGGAGAACATGTGAGTCTGGAGCCCTGTAATGTAATGAACACTTAGGGGAGGTGCTGATTCAGGAGAACATGTTAGTCTGGAGCCCTGTAATGTAATGAACACTTAGGGGAGATGGTGATTCAGGAGAACATGTTAGTATGGAGCCCTGTAATGTAATGCACACTTAGGGGAGATGATGATTCAGGAGAACATGTTAGTCTGGAGCCCTGTAATGTAATGAACACTTAGGGGAGGTGCTGATTCAGGAGAACATGTTAGTCTGGAGCCCTGTAATGTAATGAACACTTAGTGGAGGTGATGATTCAGGAGAACATGTTTGTCTGGAGCCCTGTAATGTAATGAACACTTAGGGGAGGTGATGATTCAGGAGAACACATAAAACAGGAACTAATTTGCAATATAGCCTAAATCGGTAGCTTGGCTTTTATAATGTATAAGGCTTTTTTATTTCAACTTTATTTAACCAGGTAGGCCAGTTGAGAACAAGTTAGTAGTAGTAGCTTAAGCACACAGACAGACAGCAAGAGAAAGAATAAGAAGTAGCACAGAGTGACAGCAGAGAAGATGCTGAGACCGGTAGACAGCACAACAGGGAGGCAGATGGTGAGTTGGCGGCACACGCAGTAATGTGTGTTGGTGTGGATAAAATGCCAGGGCTGAATTCTTGTCCCATCTGCCCATGGTAGTAGTAGTAGTAGTACTTAGAGTCAGTAAGCTTGAGAGGCCTTTGACTTAAATATTTTCAACACTCAGTGTTAGTGGAAAACACTTCCAGAAAGAGCGGTATTTCCATTGATACATCCTTGAGATGTTTCTACAACTTCATTGGAGTCCACCTGTGGTAAATTCAATTGATTGAACATGATTTGGAAAGGCACACACCTGTCTATATGAAGGTCCCACAGTTGACAGTGCGTGTCAGAGCAAAAACCAATCCATGAGGTCGAAGGAGTTGTCCGTAGAGCTCTGAGACAGGATTGTGTAGGGGCACAGATCTGGGGAAGGGGGAAGGGTAACAAGGATAACAAAACATTTATGCAGCATTGAAGGTCCCCAAGAAAACAGTGGCCTCCATCATTCTTAAATGGAAGAAGTTTGGAACCACCAAGACTCTTCCTAGAGCGGTCTGCCTGGCCAAACTGAGCAATCGGGGGAGAAGGGCCTTGGTCAGGGAGGTGACCAAGAACCTGATGATCACTCTGACAGAGCTCTAGAATCCTCTGTGGAGATGGGAGAACCTTCCAGAAGTAGAATGGCCAGACGAAAGCCACTCCTCAGTAAAAGGCACATGACAGCCAGCTTGGAGTTTGCCAAGAGGCACCTAAAGAAACAAGAAACAAGATTCTCTGGTCTGATGAAACCGAGATTGAACTCTTTGGCCTGAATGCCAAGCGTCACGTCTGGAGGAAAACTGGCACCATCCCTACGGTAAAACATGGTGGTGGCAGCATCATGCTGTGGGGATGTTTTTCAGCGGTATGGACTGGGAGACTAGTCAGGATTGAGGGGAAAGATGAACGGAGCAAAGTACAGAGAGATCCTTGATGAAAACCTGCTCCAGAGTGCTCAGGACCTCAGACTGGGGCGAAGGTTCACCTTCCAACAAGACAACGACCCTAAGCACACAGCCAAGACAACACAGGTGTGGCTTCTGGAAAAAGTCTCTGAATATCCTTGAGTGGCCCAGCCAGAGCCAGGACTTGAACATCTCTGGAGAGACCTGACAATACCTGTGCAGCGACACTCCCCATCCAACCTGACAGAGCTTGAGAGGATCTGCAGAGAAGAATGGGAAAAACTCCCCAAATACAGGTGTGCCAAGCTTGTAGCATCATACCCAAGAAGACTCAAGGCTGTAATCGCTGCCAAAGGTGCTTAAACAAAGTACTGAGTAAAGGGTTTGAATATGTGATATCAGTTTATTTTTAATACATTTGCTAAAACTAATTTTTGCTTTGTCATTATGGGGTAATGTGTGTAGATTAATGAGAGGGGGAAACTATTTAATCAATTTTAGAATAAGGCTGTAACGTAACAAAATGTGGGAAAAGGGGTCTGAATACTTTCCGAATGCACTGTATAACAATAAGAATATTCCAGCACCACCAACCACTACACACTTCTTCATTTCACAATGTATAAATCAAAGCACTCAGATGTAGTGCTAACACCAAGATTTCCCCACACACCCACTACATAACTTGATCATCTACATTGAAATAACAACCACCCCTGAAATTGAATGCTTTTTAATACGGCGTGCATAAGAAGAAAAAAAACATCTGCCATGCACATGTACACTTCCCTACCTCATTTATTCAGACAGTGAAGCTAAAAACGTTTAACTATACTCCAGCATTTTGGATTTGAGATAAAACGTTTTTTTTAACGAGGTGACAGTACGGTGTCATCTTATTTGAAGGTGTTTTCATACATATTAGTGGTGGAAATGATTTCACTATTCAAATAATACATTTATTCTGGATAATCTAAATAAATGTGTTGGATTTTTTTCTTTTTCTTTTTTCTTACTTCAATGGAGACTTGCTCGCGAGAGAGAAATGTTTTCAATGCCAATAAAGCCCTTCAATTGAATTGAATTGAGAGAGCGATGCGCTGCGCTCTGGTTCTTCAGCAGACGGGTGGGGGAGGGGTGAGATGGGAGCAGTGGCCGTTGTGTGTGTGGCATATTCCCCTCAGATTACACAGATCCACAAAGAATTTGAAAACAAACCCAATTTTGATAAACTCCCATATCTACTGGATGAAATACCACATCTAGCTGATGTGTGCCATCACGGCAGCAAGATGTGTGACCTGTTGCCAGAAGAAAAGGGCAACCAGTGAAGAACATACACCATTGTAAATACAACCCATATTTATTTTTATTTATTTATTATTTTGTACTTTAACTAGTTGCACATAATGACATTTGAAATGTCTTTATTATTTTGTGTAATAAAGTGTAATGTTTACTGTTAATAAACAAAAATTATCTACTTCACTTGCTTTGGCAATGTTAGGGCGGTAGGTAGCTTAGTGGTTAGAGTGTTGGGCCAGTAACTGAAAGGTTGCTGGATCAAATCCCGGGCTGACAAGCTAAAAATCCATCATTGTAAATAAGAATTTGTTCTCAAGTGACTTGCCAAGTTAAATAAAATGATTTTTTTTATTTTTTTATATTAACATATGTTTCCCATGCCAAAAAAACCCTTAGAGAGAGAAAATTAAAAAGAAGTTGATGCCATAGGTTATCTAGCATACCATCTGGTAGTGCCTGTCTTGACTGCATCATATCGTTGTATAGAAGCTAGCTAGCTAAAGTAGCCAAGATAATTGAGCCTATTTTTCAGTGCACCCTTGTCTAAAAACAACTCCATTCATATGAAACAACTGCCTACCTATTGGTTGATAATATGCTACCTCCCCTGTTATTGGTAATGGTGAAAGATGAGAAGTCTTGGTGGCATCTGTAACTTTCTCACTCATCATTATTATTAACGATTTGAGCTCAAACGTTTTTTTAACGGGGTCACGGTACAGTGTCATCTTATTGGAAGGTGTTTTCATACATATTCATAATCATGGTAGCATCCACATTCATGTAGAACTGTTCAGAAACATATTAGATTCTTACTTACAATAAAATTAACTCCAAAATGAAGCAATACATTATTACCATTCATTTTTATTGGGCACAACATAATCAGAAACACAATCAAAACAAACTGCCAAAAGCATCTAACAAGTTTGTAGAGTCAGAAGCTTAATGTAAACGTCCCTTTTTCAGGACCCTGTCTTTCATAGATAATTTGTAAAAATCCAAATAACTTCACAGATCTTCATTGTAAAGGGTTTAAACACTGTTTTCCATGCTTGTTCAATGAACCATAAACAATTAATGAACATGCACCTGTGGAACGGTCGTTAAGACACTAACAGCTTACAGATGGTAGGCAATTAAGGTCACAGTTATGAAAACTTAGGACACTAAAGAGGCCGTTCTACTGACTGAAAAACACCAGAAGAAAGATGCCCAGGGTCCCTGCTCATCTGCGTGAACGTGCCTTAGGCATGCTGCAAGGAGGCATGCGGACTGCAGATGTGGCCAGGGCAATAAATTGCAATGTCTGTACTGTGAGACACCCAAGACAGCGCTACAGGGAGACAGGACGGACAGCTGATCGTCCTCGCATGTAACAACACCTGCACAGGATCGGTACATCCGAACATCACAGCTGAGGGACAGGTACAGGATGGCAACAACTGCCCGAGTTACACAAGGAACGCACAATCCCTCCATCAGTGCTCAGACTCTCCGCAATAGGCTGAGAGAGGCTGGACTTGAGGGCTTGTAGGCCTGTTGTAAGGCAGGTCCTCACCAGACATCACCGGCAACAACGTCGCCTTTGGGTACAAACCCACCGTCGCTGGACCAGACAGGACTGGCAAAAAGTGCTCTTCACTGATAAGTCACAGCTTTGTCTCACCACGGGTGCTGGTCGGATTCGTGATTATCGTCGAAGGAATGAGCGTTACACCGAGGCCTGTACTCTGGAGCGGGATCGATTTGGAGGTGGAGGGTCTATTATGGTCTGGGGCGGTGTGTCACAGCATCATCGGACTGAGCTTGTTGTCATTGCAGGCAATCTCAACGCTGTGCGTTACAGGGAAGACATCCTCCTCCCTCATGTGGTACCCTTCCTGCAGGCTCATCCTGACATGACCCTCCAGCATGACAATGCCACCAGCCATACTGCTTGTTCTGTGCATGATTTCCTGCAAGACAGGAATGTCAGTGTTCTGCCATTCCCCCCAGAAATGTCCAGGAACTTGCAGATGCCTTAGTGGAAGAGTGAGGTAACATCTTACAGCAAGAACTGGCAAATCTGGCACAGTCCATGAGGAGGAGATGCACTGCAGTACTTGCAGCTGGTGGCCACACCAGATACGGACTGTTACTTTTGATTTTGACCCGCCCTTTGTTCAGGGACACATTATTAAATTTCTGTTAGTCACATGTCTGTGTAACTTGTTCAGTTTATGTCTCAGTTGTTGAGTCTTTTATCCATACAAATATTTACACGTTAAGTTTTCTGAAAATAAACGCAGTTGACAGTGAGAGGACGTTTCTTTTTTTTCCTGAGTTTAGTAAATTTGTACTAGGAATATGGGATCAAATACTAAACATTTGACTAAATGTTATACACTAAGTGAATTTGTCCAAATACATATTACACCTGAAGTGCCTTAATTTCTAAATGGTAAAACAGATATGAAAATACCCTCAAATAAAAGGTGACATTCTGTAGTCTATACACTAAAAAATATTGATTCCTCAATGGTTCTTTGGGAAGGGAGATGGTATGTGGAACCATACTGACCCAAAGAATCCTTTGAGCTCGTCAATAGTTCTTTACAGTTCACAAAAGGGTTCTTTGCTCTTTTAGTGATAATTAAAATGTGTCTCATTTGAATATTTGGGGGCGTGGTTTGCGCAACCATGAGTGAGAGTGTCATTCCAGTTGATCTAATATGCTGTGTTATAAGTTACTAGAGCCAGAAAAACGAATGTATAGTCTTGTAGTTATTCTCTCTTGAAGGACCTGCAGCTATTTCAGAGCTAGCACACCTGATTCAACTTGTTAATAAACACATTAATAAAACCTATGGAATATTAACAATATAATAAGGCTATTAAACCAGAATAAAAACCCTTTATGGTTCTACAAAGGATTTGAACCATAGCAGAACCCTTTTTTGGGACTATATTTCACCTATTTTTAATGGTTCTTTACTGAACCGTTCTTTATAGCACCATACAGGTTCAATTTTAGAACGTTATGAGCATAGTTCTTTATAAACCTTCAAAAACAGGTTCTAAATAACACAAAAACAGGTTCTGCTATGGTTACAAGCCAAATAACCCTTATTTGGCACTATATAAAACAAGTTGTTTTTAATGTGTAAGAAATTCAAGTACTATTGCATTGAGATGCATTTATCTAACATTCATCAACTTCTAATCATGCAAATAATTGCAAGTCCAAATGCAACCACTTTAAACTCTGTTCAAGCCTGAAAACAAATGACAAGTATAGGGCACCTCTTAAATGTTATCAGTGATGCTGCCAGAGCGACATTCAACACTTCTGAGCAACTGTGAGGACCAGCAAAAAAAGGTCAAGAACACAGCTAATGTGATTGGTTAGAGTGTCCAGCCTGGGTGGAAGCAGGGCTGTAATACAGTATCACCTGGCGAGATAGGCTAATCCACTCACTGCAATGCATTTCTATCAGAGGGTGGGACACAACATGGGTATGGCCTCTTTCAATCGCTGCAAATATTTTCAATTAAAACATTCCTTTAAAAAAATTCTGTGAGCAACAAGAGCTAATGCCAAGTTGAATAATCACAGAATAATCTAGTCAAGGGGGATGTCCACTCCATGCATGTCTAACAAATGGTCATAATGTAGCACCGCTTTTGGATGTTAATAACAAGGCAACACTCCTTAACTCCTCCTCCACATCTATTGGATTGGTTCAACAGTGCAAAAGAGAACCTCCCCCAACAGTTATATTTTCTCTTTTCAGGATCAGAAAGAAAGAAACGCAGCTCAGGCAAATATTTTACACTTGCTAAGTTAGGTTTGGGCCATTATGACCCTACAAGATAAGATAGATATAAGATACTGTCGTCCTATGATTGAGTGTAGTTTACTAAGACAAGGGAAGACAAAGGCAAGAGTAAATGCCTTGAAAAACTGACATTGCCAAAGGGATGCTTTTGAACATTCCGGGACAATTTACTTGAACCCTGACTCATAAGGCAGTCACACAGTCATAATAATGTAATGACATGACATATCATATCATAGTGCTGCAGGAACGCACCGGAGCCACTTCTCAGAATGTTGCTTGTTTAATAAAGTTGAGATCAAATCTGAATCAATGTCTCGCAAGATCACATAAATGGTTATTCTACATAGGCCTAACATACCGAATATAATAGCATAGTGTAACGTTACTGCTAGACAACAACAACACTTAAATAGGCTAAATAGACCTCCAGTATGTGTTTTGATTGGCACAAAATAAAAGGTAGGCTGTAGCTTATTAATTCCATCTTGTCTAAAATTCGCTCAAAAACAGTAGTAGGCCTACATCATTCAGGATGATCTAGCTGCTTATTCCCACGAAACTGACTGAGATCAGAATGGTCGGCATGCAGATTCAGCTTGGACGTTTCACCTGTAAAATGTGATGAGTCATCAATCGCGATTGACAGTGATAATGGCCTACTTTGAAATGAGGGCCTAATTTGGGTGTTTGAGTGTAATATAAACATTTTCTTTGAGATAATATATTACTTAATAGGCTACCTGTCGGTACAACTTGAGAAAATATTTTTTTTAAATAGCACTCCGGCCCTTACAAGAATAGAACTACATCACTGATCATAACACAGACTAATAAACCATTGTTTAAGTCAGCAAGTTACCACCAGCAAGAATGGCATTTTAAGTGACACTAAGCGTTTCATTGTAATTCTAATGCAGACATCAAATCATACAAGATTCGCAATCCCATTAAACTCCTATGAATCCATAGATCTCTGTATCATACATCAGAAATCAACATGTAGACTTACAGAGTGCCGTTTGAGATAAACAGGAAACTTGTTTTGAAATACATCACAGCTTTCATGTCTTTCCTTTGACACATTTACCGCCGCCTGCTATAAGAAGATACATGACTTTCACTGGCTGTAGATAAATTCATTAAATATTTACATTAAAAATCCACAAAAATCTAAATTACAAATCCTCAACAGATGTTGCTTCAGGTAGATTCAAACACGTTGATACGAGAACAAACAGGCATTGTATTGTGTGTGTGTGCGTGCGTGCGTGTAAGAGAGAGAGAGACAGTCTGAATATTTTTAGGCTAGAGTATATGTAATGAAAACATTGGTTGCCTGTCTATGCTCTTAAAGGCTTCAAAACATCCAATGTGTGTAACACAGTTCCTTGATTCCGCAGAATTTGACTAGAGATTACACAGCATGATACCTTGTGAGAAGAGCGATACAGGGCATATTTTAGACTTCACCAAACTAATGAGATATTCAGTCAGCTTTGCAGAGGGACTCACTTTTCTATGCAGTATGTACTCTGTCTTTGCCTATCAACCACTTAGACGGACACACATTCCATGATACTCTAAAGGGATAGTGCATCCAAAATCAAAGTGTGTTGACTTCTGTTCAAGTATACCTCAAAGGGGGGGGTCTAAAGTTGAACTGAGACATTTGAATCTCAATCCCAGATGAACAGGAAAGATTGGCAGAAGCTAATTCGATACAATAACATGTTGCCAGTCTTTCCCAATTCATGTGGGATTGAGATGCAGGAAGCATGTAATAGGATTCACTCAACAGATGGGGTGGACCACAGACTCAGTTTAGGGTAGGAAAACGTCTGACAAATGTTGACTCGGTGGGCAACATATTATATCAACTGCCATATGGACATATGGACATCTAGCCCTCTACTCCCATGCCAACCTATTGGAAGACAATAACATAATGCAGGGGAAAATGCTGCTTCTTATTAGTCACATTTTCTAACAGTCAATCTAGATTCTGTTAATCGATTTACATTGTTGTGTCATGAGTACTAGTGTAATTTAGACACCCTCTTAGATATATTGCAATGGGTTTTCCAGGGCTTTCTACAATACAGTGCAATTTCTAAATCCAAGATTAAACGTAGAAATTAATTGAGCTATAGACATGTTGGGGCATAGATACTGGATCAATGAAGATCGGTGTATCTTGAATTAGACTTTTCATTGAAAAGGACAGTTTTTTACTTTATGATGTCACCTAAGTGAAAGCAATGCATTGTAAATGTCACCTAAATTGAGCTTTGACATGTTTTAGCTGGATATAGTGACGACAACAATTTGAGTGGTTTGAAGATTAATTTGCTTGGATGCACAAGCCTTCAGATGTTTTAGTTTGTATATACAGTATGTTAAACTTCACGCACTCTGCATTGCGTCCTGCTACGCTGTGGAAGATCACAACCTGGTTTCAGAGCATTTGGTATTATTCTGTACGTATATCCGAGATGCACCATTTAGTTTGATAGGTTACATTTCGTATGGTATGTATTCATTTGTGGATGTCCATCACACATTTCATATGATATGTTACGAATTGCCAAAATGTACAATGTTTTGAATTTGCAAAACCTTAGCTAGCTGGCTAACGTTAGCTAGGCTAGGGGTTAGATTTAGGGGTTAGGATTAAGGTTAGGCTTAAGTTTATAGGTTAAAGGGTTAAGGTTAGGGGAAGGGTTAGCTAACATGATAAGTATTTGCAAAGTATCTAAAAAGCAGTAAGTAATTGAAAAGTTGCTAATTAGCTAAAATTGTCCATGATGAGATTCAAACTCTCAACCTTTGGGTTGCTAAACATTTGCGTTACACGACCACCCACCCCGACCAACCACTGTACTTAAATTGTCTTACATCTGTCTTATGTAACCATACCAAACGTAACATATACTAATTTGAGTGTCCCGGATTTACATTTACTATGTTACGTCTAGTTTGAGACAAGGCTGAAGATCAAATCAGTCACACAAGCCCACATCACCGCAGAGGGAGTAGATTAGTGACACACACACACACACACATACACACAAACACACAGCATATTTCCAAAATGAGCAAGATTTAAAAAATTCAACATATTTCCTTTATAGATTATCTTTGAACTAACATGCGCTTTTGCACGAAAATACGTAAAATGTTGTGGACAGCAGACTGTATACTTTTTTAATTAGTTGAACATATGATACCAACACAAGGCACATACAGCAACTATGTTGAAAATACGCAGCATGTCGCTTGCTCACATTAAGGTTGGATGTGACATGAGAGAGCTTCTTGAATCTCTCAATACTGTAGGTGTCAAACAATGACAGCCTTGCTCCCACGTGAAATGCCTTTGAACTCTGTAATCAGCCTTGCCTCCATCCAGGTCGGACTCAATGTACTGTAGTATTTGTGATGCAGATGGCTGTGTTCGCCATTCATTCACCAAACCGTAATCAGAAGCAGAGACAAGCCAATTCAATTAACATTTCAGGTCAAACCAGAGAAACCCCAGCTTTAACATAAAGTATTACTGTATTTCACAGCATGCCCATACAGCCATCTATTTCTATGGCTAATGTAATCGTATCTAAGTTCCAAACCTCCATATTATGTAGGCTGTTGCTTTTTTTACTCAAATTAGGTTCTTCAAGAGACAAAATATCTTTCAAACATATCCATGGGGTAGGGCAATAAGACATGGTGCAGTGTGTGCGTGTGTTTGTGTGTGGGTATGTGTGTGTGTGTTTCAGAATCTAAATCATCTGAACCCTCAACCAAAACAAAATGAATCAATGACCCACTGAAGAGTCTCGGGTGGGCTGGCATGGCCTTGCCATTTCAGGGAAGCAGTTATTGTGACATCCTTCAGTCCAGAAGGCTACTTGTGGAGTGGTTGTATTAATGTAAGGCTCATTCCATATCAAATTCACAAAAGAGCGAAGCATGCTATGAACAGGCTAGAACTAGGAGGGTTCAGACATAGGAGTTTCACAACACACTACACACGAGATACCTGAAGATTCAAGTGGACCTTCAAATGAAAAAAAAATCTTTAATCTTTAGTCTACCTATGAGACTTTGCACAACTGCCAATCACGTCAGTAGCCTAATAGGTATATGTAGGCGTCATCAGGAATGACAACCTCTCATTCATTAGCCTTCTCTGTGCACATAGTTCTCCTTGTCCACCTACTGAGATCAAAATAATCTATTAGCCGAGGGATGCATCAAAGAAAATGCATTGCAGCAAATGACGTGTAGCCCACTGAATAACAAATGAACATTTCGGACAGGCTGCATGGACACCTATCTTGCTAAAAAAAATAAGGAAAAGAAACGACCCTACCTTCATGCAGTGTCTTCAAAATAGAATATAAGTTTCCTCCGTAAACCACGAAGCGTCTGTGACAGACTCAGACAAAATTAGGGAAAGCTTGAATGGATTGATATTCCTTCACTTTTGATGCTCAACCGACAATATTTTAGAACGCTATGGCGGGAGAACGGATCAACGCCATCCAGCGCACCCGGCGAAGCTCGCTTCCTCCAGAGCACTTGCTGAAGTTTCCCCTTTGCGTCTCCAAGCGAGCAGTGGCACACGTCAGGTTTCAGTCCTCATAGAGACAGGGAAGAGTGGCGGTGAATGATACATCATGCCAACAGATGCTTTTCTCTATTCCTGACAGGTGAGCGATTTTTTTAGAACGGTGCTTGTAGTAAATGCGCCGGTATAGGCGAGAAACGGAGTGTGAGGGAGAGAGACCATAAGTACATACATGTATCTTACCACCCAATGCTTTTCTTGAACTCCAGCGCCACCCTCAGCGGTAACGATTTTAACCAGTCAAGTGGAGTAAAAATTAAAACAACCGATAAACACTTAGCAGATGGGGTGATTCTGTGAAATACGGCTCTATTTCAAGTATGTTATTCAGAATCTTTAATAATAATTCAATATCACAATCTGGGATAATAGCAAACATAGGCTAACTTCACCCTGCACACCACAATCTCATTATCTAAAATAGTGTTGCAAGGTGTACTGAAACTTCGGTACATTTTCGATCGAAAAAAACCCGGTTAGGTACTAAATGTTTTGTTATGTTCAGGAGACCTACTTCTGTCACGTGTCTCCCTTGATTGAGAGGATCAAGTCTATCAGCGCAGTCCTCATTATAGTGTGTGTAGTCTGCTCCACTTACTCATTCATTTCTCAAGTGCTGCATTAGCTCCCCAGTCCCCACTTATGCTGCACAGAAGTTAACACACTTGAATAATGCAACACAGCATGTTGAAACTGTTCATTACTGTTCGCAAAACATTTATTTTTATTTTTTTATTTAACCTTTATTTAACCAGGTAGGCAAATTGAGAACACGTTCTCATTTACAATTGCGACCTGGCCAAGATAAAGCAAAGCAGTTCGACACATACAACAACACATAGTTACACATGGAGTAAAACAAACATATAGTCAATGATACAGTGAAGAAAAAATAAGTCTATATACAATGTGAGCAAGTGAGGTGAGATAAGGGAGGTGAAGGCAAACAAATATATGTATAAATAAATAAAAATATAAAAAGGCCATGGTGGCGAAGTAAATACAACACAGCAAGTAAAATAAAAACTAAAAACACTGGAATGGTTGGTTTGCAGTGGAAGAAAGCGCAAAGTAGAGACAGAAGTAATGGGGTGCAAAGGAGCAAAATAAATAAATAAATACAGTAGGTAAAGAGGTAGTTGTTTGGGCTAAATTATAGATGGGCTATGTACAGGTGCAGTAATCTATGAGCTGCTCTGACAGCTGGTGCTTAAAGCTAGTGAGGGAGATAAGTGTTTCCAGTTTCAGAGATTTTTGTAGTTCGTTCCAGTCATTGGCAGCAGAGAACTGGAAGGAGAGGCGGCCAAAGGAAGAATTGGTTTTGGGGGTGACCAGAGAGATAAACCTGCTGGAGCGCGTGCTACAGGTAGGTGTTGCTATGGTGACCAGCGAGCTGAGATAAGGGGGGACTTTACCTAGCAGGGTCTTGTAGATGACCTGGAACCAGTGGGTTTGGCAACGAGTATGAAGCGAGGGCCAGCCAACGAGAGTGTACAGGTCGCAGTGGTGGGTAGTATATGGGGCTTTGGTGACAAAACGGATGGCACTATGATAGACTGCATCCAATTTATTGAGTAGGGTTTTGGAGGCTATTTTGTAAATGACATCACCGAAGTCGAGGATTGGTAGGATGGTCAGTTTTACAAGGGTATGTTTGGCAGCATGAGTGAAGGATGCTTTGTTGCGGAATAGGAAGCCAATTCTAGATTTAACTTTGGATTGGAGATGTTTGATGTGAGTCTGGAAGGAGAGTTTACAGTCTAACCAGACACCTAGGTATTTGTAGTTGTCCACATATTCTAAGTCAGAGCCGTCCAGAGTAGTGATGTTGGACAGGCGGGCAGGTGCAGGCAGCGATCGGTTGAAGAGCATGCATTTAGTTTTACTTGTATTTAAGAGCAATTGGAGGCCACGGAAGGAGAGTTGTATGGCATTGAAGCTCGCCTGGAGGGTTGTTAACACAGTGTCAAAAGAAGGGCCAGAAGTATACAGAATAGTGTCGTCTGCGTAGAGGTGGATCAGAGAATCACCAGCAGCAAGAGCGACATCATTGATGTATACAGAGAAGAGAGTCGGTCCAAGAATTGAACCCTGTGGCACCCCCATGGAGACTGCCAGAGGCCCGGACAACAGACCCTCCGATTTGACACACTGAACTCGATCAGAGAAGTAGTTGGTGAACCAGGCGAGGCAATCATTAGAGAAACCAAGGCTGTCGAGTCTGCCGATGAGGATGTGGTGATTGACAGAGTCAAAAGCCTTGGCCAGGTCAATGAATACGGCTGCACAGTATTGTTTCCTATCGATGGCGGTTAAGATATCGTTTAGTACCTTGAGCGTGGCTGAGGTGCACCCATGACCAGCTCTGAAACCAGATTGCATAGCGGAGAAGGTATGGTGGGATTCGAAATGGTCGGTAATCTGTTTGTTGACTTGGCTTTCGAAGACCTTAGAAAGGCAGGGTAGGATAGATATAGGTCTGTAGCTGTTAGGGTCAAGAGTGTCCCCCCCTTTGAAGAGGGGGATAACCGCAGCTGCTTTCCAATCTTTGGGAATCTCAGACGACACGAAAGAGAGGTTGAAAAGGCTAGTAATAGGGGTGGCAACAATTTCAGCAGATAGTTTTAGAAAGAAAGGGTCCAGATTATCTAGCCCGGCTGATTTGTAGGGGTCCAGATTTTGCAGCTCTTTTAGAACATCAGCTGACTGTATTTGGGAGAAAGAGAAATGGGGAAGGCTTGGGCGAGTAGCAGAGGGGAGGGCAGTGCTGTTGTCCGGGGTAGGGGTAGCCAGGTGGAAAGCATGGCCAGCCGTAGAAAAATGCTTATTGAAATTCTCAATTATAGTGGATTTGACGGTGGTGACAGTGTTTCCTATCTTCAGAGCAGTTGGAAGCTGGGAGGAGGTGTTCTTATTCTCCATGGACTTTACAGTGTCCCAGAACTTTTTTGAATTTGTGTTGCAGGAAGCAAATTTCTGCTTGAAAAAGCTAGCCTTGGCTTTTCTAACTGCCTGTGTATACTGGTTTCTAGCTTCCCTGAAAAGTTGCATATCACGGGGGCTGTTCGATGCTAATGCAGAACGCCATAGGATGTTTTTCTGTTGGTTAAGGGCAGTCAGGTCAGGAGAGAACCAAGGGCTATATCTGTTCCTGGTTCTAAATTTCTTGAATGGGGCATGCTTATTCAAGATGGTGAGGAAGGCATTTTAAAAAAATGTCCAGGCATCCTCTACTGACGGGATGAGATCAATATCCTTCCAGGATACCTCGGCCAGGTCAATTAGAAAGGCCTGCTCGCTGAAGTGTTTCAGGGAGCGTTTGACAGTGATGAGTGGAGGTCGTTTGACCGCTGACCCATTACGGATGCAGGCAATGAGGCAGTGATCGCTGAGATCTTGGTTGAAAACAGCAGAGGTGTATTTGGAGGGCAAGTTTGTTAGGATGATATCTATGAGGGTACCCGTGTTTACGGAATTGGGGTGGTACCTGGTAGGTTCATTGATAATTTGTGTGAGATTGAGGGCATCAAGCTTAGATTGTAGGGTGGCTGGGGTGTTAAGCATGTTAAAATTTAGGTCGCCTAGCAGCACGAGCTCTGAAGATAGATGGGGGGCAATCAGTTCACATATAGTGTCCAGAGCACAGCTGGGGGCAGAGGGTGGTCTATAGCAGGCGGCAACGGTGAGAGACTTGTTTTTAGAGAGGTGGATTTTTAAAAGTAGAAGTTCAAATTGTTTGGGGACAGACCTGGATAGTAATACAGAACTCTGCAGGCAATCTTTGCAATAGATTGCAACACCGCCCCCTTTGGCCGTTCTATCTTGTCTGAAAATCTTGTAGTTGGGGATGAAAATGTCAGAATTTTTGGTGGTCTTTCTAAGCCAGGATTCAGACACGGCTAAAACATCCGGGTTGGCAGAGTGTGCTAAAGCAGTGAACAAAACAAACTTAGGGAGGAGGCTTCTAATGTTAACATGCATGAAGCCAAGGCTATTACGGTTACAGAAGTCATCAAAAGAGAGCGCCTGGGGAATAGGAGTGGAGCTAGGTACTGCAGGGCCTGGATTCACCTCTACATCACCAGAGGAACAGAGGAGGAGTAGGATAAGGGTACGGCTAAAAGCTATGAGAATTGGTCGTCTAGAACTTCTAGAGCAGAGAGTAAAAGGAAGTTTCTGGGGGCGATAAAATAGCTTAAAGGAATAATGTATAGACAAAGGTATGGTAGGATGTGAATACAGTGGAGGTAAACCTAGGTATTGAGTGATGATGAGAGAGATATTGTCTCTAGAAACATCATTGAAACCAGGTGATGTCATCGCATATGTGGGTGGTGGAACTGTGAGGTGTCCATAGGCTAGAAAATTTTTACAATGCAAGATGATGCTTGTAACTTCCAGCTTTAATTGTAGGCTAGCTTACAGCTGAATTCACTACCCAAGTATTTTGTTTGTAAAAATATGCTGATTGTCACCAAAAACTTTATTAATTCACTTCCTCCTTTGCCAACAAAAACTCATCCTTTGCCTACTTTCCACTACATTCCACAGCCACATTCTGCCTGGCAAATGACATCATTCATTTCTTAAAGAGACAGCCACATTTTTATAAATGAAGAGATTGCTTCTTCAATGCAAATGTTGTTAATTGGTACAATAAAATATGTTCTCTTAGTAGTTGCCAATAAAGTCCTAAATGGAAAGGATTGTTTGTCATCTGTAGCCCCATGAAGTCAGATACAACCAGCTCAATAACTCAGTGCACACACTCCTATTGAATAATATGCATTCACCTGTATTGTGAATTGACCTAGGCTACATCTTGATTTAACCAGTGTATCAGTAGAGATTTACCATTCAAATACATTTTCACCATTCTGCTGTTTTGTAGTTAGAATGGTAAAACAAAGTCAAATTGATTGTATAATTAATTAAATTAATGCATACATGGCTGTCTCTTAAAAAATTAACAGAAAAATGTTCAAATGTAATGACATTGAACTCAAAAGATGCCCAATTGAACAGAGCAGTAGCTAAGTTTATCTGTCTGGATCAAGTGCCATTCTGTGACTGGTTAAAATGCCTTTTTTTGTGTTAGCGTTTTGGTATCGTGATGGTATCGAGTATTGTAATACTAAACCTGGTAACGGTATCAAAGTCAAAATGCTGGTATTGTGACAACACTAATAGAAAACTGAGGGGGGGAAAGTAGCCTTGAAAGCACT
This sequence comes from Salvelinus alpinus, assembly GCF_045679555.1. Taxonomy (NCBI): domain Eukaryota; kingdom Metazoa; phylum Chordata; class Actinopteri; order Salmoniformes; family Salmonidae; genus Salvelinus; species Salvelinus alpinus. The sequence continues at coordinate 15,567,650 of NC_092088.1, read as the reverse complement.
TGTGAGTGAATGTCATAGCATGCAAAACGGTGTGTTTGTTTTCCTGGTCAGTGACAACCTTCTGCTCGACGAATTAGATGTCAAGGGTGCTGAGCCCTTCCATCTGTTGTGTCGGACATTAGCGGGTGGCATGTCTAATAACGTGAGCTAAGGTAGGGAAGGGGGCGTGCGTGGGATGCCGAGACTGTAAATTGGCTCAGACAGGAAGGGTAAACATTTTACAATTCGCAATCTACACCTATTTTGTTTTGATGCTGCTGCTGCTGATGACGATGAGTAGGCCTAATGTCCTAGCAACATCTTTTCGGAAATATCAAGTTCAACACACCCTGAAATTTCACAAGACAATCTCCCAAAAACGTCAACAAAACAAAGGAGCTGATCGTGGACTTCAGGAGACAGCAGAGGGAGCACGCCCCTATCCACAGTGACGGGACCGCAGTGGAGAAGGTGGAAAGCTTCAAGCTCCTTGGGAGTACACATCACTGACAATCTGAAATGGTCCACCCACACAGACAGTGTGGTGAAGAAGGCGCAACAGCGCCTTTTCAACCACAGGAGGCTGAAGAAATTAATCTTGGCCCCTAAAGACCCACACAAACTTTTACAGATGCACAATTCAAAGCATCCTGTCAGGCTGTATCACAGCCTGGTACGGCAACTGCACCGCCCGCAACCGCAGGGCTCTCCAGAGGGTGGTGCGGTCAGCCCAATGCATCATTCCGACACCTGCAATAACATCTGCTAAATATGTGTATGTGACCAATCAAATTTGATTTGATTTTTAGAAAGTGTTTCCTTTGGATGTGGCTTCACCATAGACAGAAGCCAGCGGACAAATAGCTAATCAATGGAGACAAGTAAGAGTAACCGTAGAGATCCATCAGTTTGTAAAGGCATTTCTTAGTGAAAATGTCTTAGTATAAATGCACAAATGCTGGGTAATAAGCTAATGACTAACAGCTCAAACTAATAATCAATAAAAACTAAAAGTCACAACCTTGTCAAGATTTCAAGGGTGCTGCAGGGACCATTCCAAATAGCCACATTGTCACAAATGTTTTTTTATTTTATTTTTTTATAATTATGTATTACAAAAAACACAAGGAAGTGGTAACATTAAAGTATTAGAACATGAAGGACAAACAATACAGCATCAAGACACTATCAACCATGTATCAGTCTTTCCGCAACAGAGCCATCCTTACGTGTGAGGGTGCGTGTGCATGATAGTGATATAAAATATATGTCATAGTTTCCTTTTTCATGATCACAATCTTGTCACAAATGTTAGCTAAAGTCAAGACAAGTGAAAATGAAACCTCCGAAATCCTATTGGGAAAGAGTTTGTTATAATCCTCCCTGTAAGGCTGTGGCTGTCTCCCACAACGGAAGGCACAAAAGGCCTCGAGCATTATCCTGTCTAGCTCCATGTCAAATGGGGTGACAAGATGGCCCACCATTTCCAGTTCACAACTGTGTGTCAAGAGCCTGAACCAATGATATTGTCCTTCATGCAACAAGTACACCTCTGTCAAGCGTGCTCTTTCCCATTTTAATATCAGACTAACAGCTTACAAAGACACAGGTAATGATGCAACAACGGTTCTATACAGAAGTCTGATCGTGCATGGTGTCCCCCTCATAAGTAGTGAGTGAGTAACTGTGCTTTTACAGCTGATCAATGAGCTGCATGCCAATTGATGGCTGAGTGGAGCTACGGTTTTACAGAGGTAGGGTAAGGATGCCACTTACTCCTTGTATATAGCTTAATTCTTGTGTATTTTATTCCTCTTGTGTTCTTATTTATATTTTTATCATTTTTAACTGCGTTGTTGGGAAGGGCTCATAAGTAAGCATTTCATGGTAAAGTCTACACCTGGTGCATGTGACAAATAACATTGATTTGATGTTTGATGAAGGGATTTGAAGCCCTTTATATGTCATAGAGAGATATCGAGATATTGTCCACTTCAGGAAGGCATTTAGAATATTATATAAGGTGCAGTTTCAACTGATGCTGAGCATTTAAGAGAAAGAGTATGTAATCATGGTTTGCATCAGATCTTGTTGTGGGGGAAAAAACAGGATACTTTAACTCTGAATTTCACAAATACTAAAGTGCTCATGTCAGCAGCTACAGTAGCGTGCCAGTAGCTGCCATAGAGACCGTTTCAGAAGGGAGTCTACGGCAGCTTGACAACGGAACCCTATCTTATCAAAGCTCTCTGTAAATGCAGCTTTTGTCATTTTACAGTGAAAATTGTATGCATTGTCCTTGACCCCATTTCAAACGGGCTATTTTGACGCCATGTTTCTGGGGCTAACCCTAAAAAGTCAGTGCTAACCCTTCTCCGCGAGCAGGGCCAGCTATCCCTAGGCTAGGGTCTGTACTATCCCTGTTATCCCTGGGATAAGTGCACAACCTGGGCTCAGGGGTAGATGTAACATAGTAAATGTAAATCTCCCTTCATTTTAGTATGGTATGTTACATTTCGTATGGTACAGATGTCGGATCTTAACTTGATCACTCTTTTGTCTCAGAGAATTTTCCTGCTGCATCAGGAAATTCAAACGAGCATTTTGAATCCCTGAAAAAGAGCAATTGTCTTTCTCTTCATGCGGGAGCTGTCGAGTCATTGGGATCAGGGCTTGCTCTCAAAATGATGTTCTCTCTCGCTCGCTCAAATTCGACGCCAATATCCTGTTACTGCAACGTTCAAATGTACAAATATTTCTCTGAAATGCAACCATACACATCAACAACTGTCGTTTTTATATAGCTTAATAACATAAGATAGATATTGGTCTCTACTAGGTCAGAAATGTAGCTCAACCGTGGCTTGAAGTGATCTAGTGGTTAGGGCTGCTGCCATCAGAGTTAACATACAGGCTTACTGTGTCAGCGTAGGTTCAGTTTTGTCCCATGCTTTTCTGATAAAAATAACTGAAATCACCCCAGTTGACTTGATTTAGTTAAACATTTCAAATATGGACGGTCCAAGTATATTTTACCCCTGATCTTGTTAAATAGTGACCATACCAGACACTTTTGGATAACATAAACATGAAACAAATAAAAGAATAACAGTAGGCTACACCAATGTTAGTTTCCATTCATACAAAGTGTCGGGTAAGTTGCCACGGTAGTTTTACCAAATACTTTATTTCAGTTGTATGGAACGCTTGTCAAATAGATAAATCACCCTTAGTCTGATCAAAAAGCACAAAGTTGTTCCGATTTTAAAATACCAACCAGACCGCAAAAATATCTTGAGACTTTGGTTGCAAGCAGGACTAAAGTAACACCAACGTCATCTTTTAGGGAGTGATAAGGAGGGGATCAATAATGGTTGCAGTTGAGATCAGCTGTGCGGGTGAATTTAGCGCATATTGATGCTTTAAAGAGACATCAGCTGGCGATTAATCTAGTGCCATCGATGGTTGCAATAGGCCCCTTGCTATTTGATGATATACCAATAGGCTACATTCTTTAGGCTACCCGTTAGCCTATCCATTGTTACATAATGAAAGGGGTGAAAACCAATAATAGGCTACTGTCTTTCCCTGGCTGAGTTGATGAGAATTTGTGTCTGCTCTCATCGGACTTTGGCTGCATATTTTCCTCAAATCTGAAAACGATGTGAAGCCACACCCATTTCCTGAAGAATTGAATTATGGGCCCTAAAGTACAGAAATAGTGTCCTTCGCGTGTATACTTAGTATTTTAGCGAATTTAGTACGACATCCCAGAACTTTTGGTATACTAACTATATCCATACTTTGACCAATAAGCATACTACATACTCAATTTACATCACAAATAGTACGGTTAGTGTGGGTAGTATGGGAATTCGAACACAGCTCTGGTCTTTGGTGTGGATTGAAAGCCTATATTGAGTGGCTTTGATATTTCTCGAAGCTATCAAAATGTTTATGCCTATCCAAAGACTATTTTGATACACTTTTCTTTGACATGTAAATGATCAGACTATTCGTTTAACTTCTTGAAAACATTGAAATAAATGCAATGAACTTGTGGGCCTAATGTATGCTCAGGCTTGGAACAAACTCATGCAGTTTGGAGCGCGCTGCTTAGACCACTGCACTATGGCAGTTCCCAATGCTCTAGCAAGCACTAAGAATGCTATGAATACTGATGATACAGAAGGTGCGTCGTTTTTTATTATTTTGTTTTAAGCCTTCCCCAAACCATAACCCTCACATTAATGACTCTGAATTAATACCTAAAGTGTTCACCTTTTGAGTTGTTTCTGTTTTAACCCTGTAACCATGTGAAATTAACCATGTAGACATGTGGAATTAATGCATCAAAAATAGACATCCACCCATGAATCAAAAAGCAGTGGGCCAAATTCGAACCCATGCCAATTCTGCGCTAGCGTGAGTGGCTGTAACCATTGAACCACATAGGCACTGAGGAAACCAATAACTTATTCTGCCTATTGCTTGCCTTCAACATATAATAAAACAATTGATGTAAAAAAAATATATATATGATTTTCCTGAACAAAAAATACATCTACCCCCTACAAATATGTCAATTTATTATAGTTAACATAAGAATTCACACGAGACGCGCTGTAGCCTGCACGTAGCCTACATAAGGTACAATGTAGGTACGGTACTGCATTGTATACAAACACTGCTTCCAGCTATCTCCTGGCGACAATTCTTCACATATTAAATTCCTCCTGTGACGAAAGGGGTCAAATTAAGATCCAACATCTGTATGTAGCCTATTTTGTGGATGTCCATCATCCATTTCATATGATCTGTTACGAATTACAATTCGTATGATCTGTTACGGATTGCAATTTGTACAATATGTTACGCATTTGCAATACGTATGATATGTTAAGAATTCCAATTTGTTGTTGCTAATGTTAGCCAGGTGGCTAGGTGGCTAACACTAATGTTAGCTAGGTTATGTGGCTAACACTAGCGTTCGGTAGGTGGCTAATGCTAATGTTAGCTATGCTAGGCATTAGGGTGAGGGGTTAAGGTAGCTTAAAAGTAGCTTAAAAAGTAGTAAGTAGTTGCAACGTTGCTATTTAGAAAAAATTAACATTTGTTTGTGATGAGATTCGAACACACAACCTTGGGGTTGCTAGATGTTCGCATTATACATCCACCCACATTTCGATTTTGTCTTAAGTAACCTTCTGTCTCAGTGGAGGCTGATGGGAGGAGCTATAGGAGGACGAGCTCATTGTAATGGCTGGAATGGAATAAATGGAACGGTATCAAACACATCAAACATGGAAACCACATGTTTGACTCCGTTCCATTGATTCCATTCCAGACATTATAATGAGCCCATCCTCCTATAGCTCCTCCCACCAGCCTCCACTGTTCTGTCTCATGTAACCGAACAAAATGTAACATATCATACAAATTTGAGTTTAGCGGATTCACAATTACTTTATTACGTCTAGTCTATGAGACCAGGCTGAAGTGCAGTGTGAAATGGGCTTATTTCAGTCCTCATCTAGCTGCAGTGGCGGGCAGAAGTCACTCAAATGAGGCAAATCGGAGGTGCCAGCCAGAAAAGGATACATCTAGCGACAGATGATGGATGCGTGGAATGGAACAATATACCACACAAAGAGAGGACACTTTCTCTGAGAGGGTGTGGAAATTGTGCGTGAATTACCATAATGTTAGGTTATCTCCATTCATTCCTTTCTCTCTCGTCAGTGGCCATGGGGTACAATTATAGGTCGTGACAGTGGACAGGAATGACATTGTGAAGCAGAGTTGGTAATAAGGTGAGCTGCTTACCCCCTAAATATTTAATGTACTGTCAGCAACACTATTTTGATTCTGTATCTATGAAAGGCATCATCACCTACCTACAGGTGCACAGGGGCACTTTACTTTTTTTTTATGCATAGGATCCAGTCTAAAAAAGCTCTGACGAAGGTCAACAGACCGATACGTAAGCTGAATAAACTGAAGTGATACTGGCAAAAGCTGTGTGTGGTCCTTTCTTTTCTGAGAAAGCAAACAGTCTTAAAGGTGTTCTAATAGCAGGTCTATGTTTATTTCCTGGAATACAAAAGCCACTCTGCAGAGCACGGTGGTGTGTGCAATATACAGGCTGGTTTCAATGCAGGAGAAAGAGGTATCGTCGTTTACTGAGGAGCTGACATTTACATCACTGCACAATGATTAAAGAGGGATTTGTAGAAAACTAGAAAGGCCTGGAATAATTTAGCCTCAGATGATTCAACCTTAACCTTTTCTCTGTGGGCTACTTCATAGTAAAAGACGGGTATGAATTGTAAGCTATGTTATCTGTGTGCACACACATCCACCAGACCTCTCGCTGGAATTGTGCTGGTTTTGTATTCAACAGGAACAGTCTACTTGGCAATTCATAAAAAGTAATTTGAGGGGGGAAAAAAGTGCCCAGCAAATGACAGGTGGTAATGCACAATAATGTGCCAAAATCTCTGGTGTTTGTTTCCACACTGTGCTCATTGCTATCATGAGCCTACAAATTACTAAACAAATGCATATGTGGAAGAGAGCAAGACCTCTACTTTCTCATGGTTAGATTCAAGACCACAAATTTAGTATGACCGCTGCAAACAATTCTGTTTTAACTTGTTGTTTTCTAAAACGGAGATTGACGCTAAGTGCTTAGTATGGCTCTGAGTTGGAAAGCTATTTTGTCCATTCTCTGTTGGCTGATTGACATCAAGAGAGACATGGTCTTTCTAAAAATGGTTTCAGCCATGCACTGTCCGGCATTTGAAATGCGCAAAGATTTGATTTCCCATGACCGCGGTCTCAACCTATTGTGGGAGACATTCATTGACTCCATCACTACTCAACAACTATACAAGAGCCTCATCTTAGAAATTCCATACCGACAGTCACCTTCTAAAATTCACACAAAACCCCATTGCTTTTCTATTGCATTACCATTCCATTACTTTGCCAGTTCCGCACTAGCCTTCAAGAACAGTAGGCCTCCAACTTAAAGGACAAGTCTTTTCATCTTTTTCCATCAGTGTCGTTGTAAATTAGAATGCAATGACGTTCTAAACAGGTGATTTAACAATTCACACACAAATTCAAGGGCTTTTGAAATCAACTCGTCGATGGAAGACACATTTATCTTGATCTGTATATCGAAGCAGAGAATGGAATATTTAATGTAAAGGACCTACTTACTGACGAGTTGTAATGTAATGAGATAATGTGTGTATAACCACCAAGGACGCTGAGGAGAGCTTCGATCAATAATACGGACCCAGAGGAATTGTTCAATTATCCACAGCCTCCATCTCACAGAGGGACCTTGCTCTCTAGACAATTTGGAGAGTCTGATATTTAATCTTTCCGAATATTTACATATTTAATGTTAAATTCCGGTAAAGATAGTTCAAAACGAATCAGCTGAAGCAAAAGTGCATTTCCCAAACATTGCACCTTTATGCTCCTCTGTCTCAGCCACTGAATTCCAAATCATATCTTCAACAGTCATTTCTTTCTCACTTCTTCAAAAAGACAGATAGACAGAGGACCTACATTGACCCATCATGCCCACAAAGTCCTGACACTGTCCTCTCAGCTGTCAGGGACTAAATAAACTACACTTTTCTACCTCTAAATGGTTTAGCCTTTTTAGTGCCGATTCATCCTTCTCAGTTTACCTAGTGTCTGATTTACACTGTGTCATTGTGCCAGCCTGTCCTATATGTGACAGCCCTTCACCATCAATGACATGAGGGGATACCTGTCACTATACCATCTGATGTGACACACGCACATACAGTACACACATCTCAGGAACATATTACAGTGGGAAAGAAGGGATATGCAGTACTTTAAGTTTCAACTCCCCGAGCCCCGTCTCACCTGCCTGAGCACCGATAAAGACTCAAGGGTGTACTGTACATTCAATAAGCAAAGCTGTCCCATTTCCTCAAATATATACTGTATGTGTAGTAGATTTTTGAAAGAGGTTTATGTGTAGCTAACACTTTCCCTAAAATCCTCCGAAATACCAGACATCAAATTCAAAAGACATTCATTCAAATTCTGGAATTAAGATTTTTTCACTTCCTTTCTGCCCTGTATCCCTTCCATATCAACGATTTACTGTCTACAAAGAAGTGGGTTGCTCTAAAGACACCTATCCATATTGTAGTTACAGAAATTTGACAAATACATGGTGTTAACTTACAGTTGCAGTCAATTGGCCAATCAGATCAACCCTGAAAAAGATCTGATGTGATTGGTCAAAAGACCAATTTGTAGAAAAAAAGATGAGAATTGAGATAGCTGTCTTAAAGCAGCCTTGGAGATGGACCTACAGCCAGCATTAAAAAGTAGAGCTACCTTGGTTCATCACACTTCCATTGATATGAACAGGCTCCGATTATGTACCTTTGTCTGTGCCCTGAGGTAAGCGTCTGAGTGAGGAGAGGCTGTCTGAGGGAGAGGCTGTGGCTGTGGTCACCTGCAGCAAGACTGAAAGCCAATTTTGGAGCTAAAATAGGTGTGTTTTCATGTGGGCCACAAAGGACAGTTTGATGTCTTGGCAACTGAACAGACACTCACATGTCATTGTGTTATGGGCTGTTTGGTAACCAGTGCCCACTGCCTCAGCTCAACATGTTAGACCATTGTCCGGGCTCACAGAACAGTAAGCTTTGTATTAGGCCCAATGAGAGTTGGTGGGAGATGCGAGTGGTGTGAAATGTACTCAAGATCAAGGGTGTTGTAACCCACAACGCTAATAGGTAGTGATGGAGAACCGAAGCTTCCTGAGGCATTGTGGTTTTCCAGCCAATTGTGCCAAATATGTTAATTATTCGAGGCTTTGATTAACACAACCTTGTGTTGATGGAGTAGGTGGACCAGGCGGAGGAGTAGGTGGACCAGGCGGAGGAGTAGGTGGACCAGGCAGAGGAGTAGGTGGACCAGGGAGAAGGAGAGGTAGGGGGAGAGGAGTAAGAATGCGTGGTGGTGTTCAAAGGAGAGTAAGAGCTGTTGTCACTGATGAAATAAGAGCCACCATCATAGACCATGTGATAAACCATGGTCTATCACTGAGAGAGGCTGGTGAAAAAGTCCAGCCTAATACCATGGTCTATCACTGAGAGAGGCTGGTGAAAAAGTCCAGCCTAATACCATGGTCTATCACTGAGAGAGGCTGGTGAAAAAGTCCAGCCTAATCTCAGACAGTCAACCGTGGCTTCCATTATCTCGAATTTTCAACGAACTAACAGGTAAGTAATGCATTTCACAAGTGTTTTTTCTATCATTGCTGTTACTATGTCCTACAGTAACTGTAGGCCACCAGTATTTTTGTTCCTCTAAAGGACGCAACGTCTTCCTCCGTCTGGGGGAAGAGGAAAGCTCCTCAGTGAAGACCAACAGCCATTGTATGATTGGTCATTGCGGACAATGCAATAAAACTGAGAGAAATTCAGACCAGAATTGTAGAGGACAACCTGATATTTCACAATGTGGAAAGCATCAGCCTGACTACCATTGCTCGGACTCTGACCAAACACAGAGTTCGAATGAAAGAGTTGTACACAGCTCCTTTTGAAAGGAACAGTGAGGAACAGTCAAGGAACTCTGGCACCAATACGTCCAGGTATGATGTCTATCCAATATGTCTTGTTCTATAGTGAGTTTAACAGTATGCTACTCTACATGTAAACATGTAGGACATACTGAAAAGCATTTACACATACTGTGTTTGATTTCTTTCAGAGAGTCATGGAGTTGCAGGCTAATCAGACACCCCATTAAATAATTGATGTAGATGAGGCAGGGTTTAACCTGGCAAAAACACGTTGGCGGGGAAGAAACATCATCAGGAAAAGGGCCACCGTTGACGTGCCGGGTCAGAGAGGAGCAAATATCACAATGTGTGCTGCAATCTGGAGTACTGCTTTGGTCCTGCAGAAATGCCATATTGGTCCCTACAACACTGAGCACCTTCTGTGTTCAGATGACCTCCACCAACAACTGGTGCCAGAAGCAGAAAGGGAACGGGTGGGAGGTAACATGAGGATGTTTGTGATTGCATGGGACAATGTAGCATTCCACCATTCACCTGCAATCACAAACTGGTCTGCAGCCCATCCAAGAATGGTTTCCCTTTTCTCCCCCTCCCCCCCCCCCCCCCTACTCGCCATTCCTCAATGCGCCTTTCCTCAACCACATTGAGGAATTATTTTCTGCCTGGAGGTGGAAAGTGTATGATCATCGGCCACATGACCAAATGTCCCTCCTGGATGCAATGGATGCCGGCTGCAGAGACATCTCAGCTGAAGACTGCAAGGGATGGATAAGACATGCCAAGCGTTTCTATCCAAGGTGCATAGCGAGAGACGACATAAGATGTGATGTGGACGAGAACTTGTGGCCAAATGCTGAAGATCCTATAGATTAGAACAGGACTGTGCATTTTTGTGTTTTTTCCCTTCTGTGCCTTTTTTACTGTAATTGTGTTTTATTTGTACACATTTGGAACCAAAGGCCATGTATGTTGGATTTTCTATTGATCCCTGGCAGCAATTTCATGTTGCTAATAAAGCTTTTACTGCAGCAATTATGTCACATACTATTTTTTTCTACGGTACATTCTATGAAGTAAAGATGACTCATTCACTTTTGGATAGTATGTTGCCAAAAATGCACACATTCGACACTCAACCCCAAAATGTAGAGTGTTTTATAGTAAAAGGAAACTGAATGATAAAAAACAATGGATTTCATATTGTCTATTGATGCAGGTAGAACTGAAACATGAAAAGTAATGCAGTTTCTGTAATGCCATCAACTGTTAGTATTTTGAAAGTCGTTGTGCTATAATTGACTGTTCCTCTTGGATAAAAAACATGTGTTGGTGTTTTGACAGAATGATTCGATATTGAGTCGGGTTTTCCATGTTTTGATTGTTAGTTTATGTAGAGAAAGTTTTTTTTGCGTTTTGAAATGTAGAAATGGTATTTAATGAACAAAATGTGGTTTTGAGCAGAAAATGTTCTAATTTGGCTAATTGTGTGATGTGTTGCTGTGTTGAGAGTTTAGAAAAAGTATCTTAAGTATAGGTAAACGCTTGTTAGCAATTGTAAAAAACTGTAATAAGTTGCTTTTTATAGATAGTGTTGTTATTAAATTTAACTTCCGAAAATGCTGTTATCGAGGTAATTTCCTTAATAGTTGGTGTCAGAGGTCAGCATGTGGGAGGAGTCGGGGCTCAGGGATGATAGACCCATTCCCCACAAGTAATTACCAGTTGGAGCTGTTCAATTGAGATTTTTCCCAGTTGTATGTGCTAAATCCACACTTCCCGCTTGGTTGTGAATGCAGGATTAGGCGCAATCATTACTGCACTTTGAAATTTAGGAGGGGGAAATGTGCTGGCGGGGTCTCATTAGCATATTTGGGAATGTTGTACCAGTTTAAGTGGTTTTATTGGTACGTTAAAGAACCTCGAGCACATCTTTTGACTCTGTCAGTTCTGGAATCTTTGTAAGCACATGTGACACTCAAACTCTGCACTGTTAGGAGGTTGCTGTGCCTCTTGTTAAAGCTTAATGGAAGCTAGTTCACAGGAAGTTCATGTTTAATTTTCATTGACTGGCAATTAACTAGTTGCACCTTGTCAACAGAAACGTCAGAGCAATTCAGAGCAACAAGTTGCCATTCAATTACTGGGATATGCACAATAACCAGCTCATTACTGCTGCATTCTTTTGTAAAGTTTGCAGCACAGTGTCAAAGAAGTTGCTCAACTTGAATAGGAATAACCATGAAACACTTAAACTACTCCAAGACTTCCATTGATGCTTGGCACAAATACACATATTTAACCATGCCTCAAATATGCTAATGAGCCCCACACAGTACACAGTACATATTTTAAATTGCATTGATGATCGTGCCATATTCAAAATATTGTGTAGAAAAATCTCCCATTCCTACAAGGTACCGAACTGTACCATGTCAGTTCATATGTGTATCTGTGTTATGTGTGTACCCAGGAAACAACACTGTATCCTAACCATACCCTTATTCTCTGAGAGTGTGTTAATATACAGTATGATACAAGCAATGAGTATGAACCTGGTGGCACTGCAGAAACATCGATCCACTCCCAACCGAGCCAAATAAGTCTACTATACTTTACGTCAAGTGTCCTTGAACACTGCTAGTGTTACATTGATGGTGATAATTGTACAATTATTTACTTGATTCCGGGCCGCTTTTAGCAAAGGGCAGAAATGCATTCTTGCCAATAAGTCTGTTGTGGCCATTTCTCTTTCCCGCTCATAGATCTGGTGGTGTAGCTGCAGTCTAGCAGGACATTACAGGTTGGTAACGAGCAAGGGGTTATTAGTTCAAATCACATCTAACGCTAAACCCCAATTCTGTTCACAGTACAAAAGTATACAAGATTTTACAGTAATTAAAATCAGAATACAACAGCATACTGTCATTTTATAGAAATAACCTTCAAGTTGTTATATATATTTACTTTAATTTTACTGCAACTTTAGGCAATGTGCAGAAATGTGTTCTTGGCAATAAATACACTGTATAGCCAATCTCTGTTATGCCCATACACCTGGTGGCTCATCATGAACTTCAGGGAGCTAGTATCCTAGTAATCAGCATAGTGTCCTTCAAATTCTTAATAGACTAATCGCAGGGGGGTTAATGAAATGTTGAATTGAATAACAGCTTCATACATGGTTGAACAGATGTTTCATGGTCTGACAAACACAACTAGACAAAAACTTCCAAAGGACCATGACACAATGTTCTGAGAATGTCCTAAAAACTTCCTTGGTACGTCCCTGGAACAAAACCGAGAACTAGAAATAAACCTGCAGGGAACCATGGCTGTTTAAATTGAATTCATGTCAATTATGCCTTTTAAAGTAAAGTATTCTAAATTACATTTGACATTTCAGCTTTCACATGTGTTCAACAGAGGAGGTTGGTGGCACCTTAATTGGGGATGACGGGCTTGTGGTAATGGCTGGAGTGGAATAGGTGGAAAAGGTATCAAACACATGGTTTCCATGTATTTGACGTTTGAAGCCATTCCATTTGCTCCCTTACGGCAATTGTTATGAGCCGTCCTCCCCTCAGCAGCCCCCACTGGTGCTCAAATGTTATCACATGTAATTTCATGGTTTCACATGTTGAAATATTGCATCCCCATGTTATCACATGAGACAACATGATAGATCACATGTGATATGTCAAATGTATATGGTTTTTCCATAAGGGCGCTTCATTTACTTACATCCAGAGGTCTGAAATGAGTAAACATGGAAGGGTTATTGAAAAATAACATTTGAATTACTGCTTGAAGAACACACTACACACAGAACACGCCACGCACAGAACACGCCACGCACAGAACACGCCACGCACAGAACACACCACACACAGAACACACCACACACAGAACACACTACACACAGAACACACTACACACAGAACACACTGAGGGAACACTCTACACACAAAACACACTACACACAGAACACACTACATACAGAACACACAGAACACACTACACACAGAACATACTACATACAGAACACACTACACACAGAACACACTACACCCAGAACACACTGAGGGAACACTCTACACACAGAACACACTACACACAGAACACACTGAGGGAACATTCTATACACAGAACACACTACACACAGAACACACTGAGGGAACACTCTATACACAGAACACACTACACACAGAGCACACTGAGGGAACACTCTACACACAACACACTACACACAGAACACACTGAGGGAACACTCTATACACAGAACACACTACACACAGAACACACTGAGGGAACACTCTATACACAGAACACACTACACACAGAACACTCTATACACAGAACACACTACACACAGAACACTCTATACACAGAACACACTACACACAAGTGGAGGACGGCTCAAAATAATGTCTGGAATGGAGTGGAATGGAGTGAATGGAATGGTATCAAACATATGAAAACCATGTTTTTGAAACCAGTCCATTTACTCCATTCCAGCCATTATTATGAGCCGTCCCCCCCTCAGCAGCCTCCACTGCTACACACAGAACTCACTGAGTGAACACACTACGCACAGTCACAGCTGGTGGCATATCTGTCTGGCTGTCACTTAATCGATCTATTCCCGGTGTCTAGATTTAACAGATACCACTGAATTGGAATAATCCGACGGGGTGGGATAATTGGACAACACTTGAATGAAGTCCTCAGTGCTCTGACACATTGAGACAGGTTCATTAGGTGGTAGTGAACTCTTAACAACAATTGACACTGACAATTTTGCAGGTTGACGTTTATTGTCATGAACCTTGCCCTGGAGGCAGAACAGCGATTCCCACTTGATGGGCAAGCTGCAAAGTCAAAATTGGCTATATCGGAAAAATTCTAGAAATCCAAAATGGGCTTAGCGTTAGGCATTAGGGTTAGCATTGTGTTTACGGTTTGGGTTGGGTTTAAAATCAGATTGTATTTACTTTGTGGCTGTGCCAGCTAGTGACCACTGTGGAGCTGCCTCCAGGGCAAGATTCATGACAATAAATGCCAACCTGCAACAATTTCACAATCAGACACGCATCACTGACCTCAGACAAGGGATTATAGATCAACAGATATTTATTTGTAATAAATCTAATGTTGTTTTAGGTAGTGTTTCATCATGATGTACAGGACTGGGTGGTCATAGACTTTCACATTTTAGAAAGAACTCCTTTCTATTTTCTTCCTATACTCTTTATTTTGGCGAGACTACACTGCTGCTAGCCACTTCCAGCGCCGACCTCCGGTCGGCAGCAGCATCACAGTGAAATGCACAATATATAGAAATCAATTTGCAATGGATGGCTAGTTCTAAATGAGTGGATTCCCTGGATGATACTCTTCCACAGTCATCTTGGATATCCCAAGGCCAGAGCCACAGAGCTGTGAGATCTTTCTCTCCCCATCCACATGGAAGTCTGGGGAAACAGCTCAGGGCTGACTCCTTATTTGAAGGTCACTTACAGATTAAGTATTGATTTCAAACTACATGACACAACCCCGCTCAGTAATATTTCCTGCTAATTACCGTCTGATCGTCAGTATGTTATAGATGATATGGTGGAAGCAACTTTTTCCTTAATCACATATGCAAATAAAGATACTGTATTTCACAATGTAGGTGGATGCAGTTACATTTGCAGCAACTTGTCTAGGCAGTTTTACTCCACATTGACTACTCTATATTCCTTTTAGTGTAAAGAAAAACTAAAGCTTTTATGAACTACTTTGTGCATGCTCTGCTTTTGAAATGGGCTCTTTGGTTGGCACATTTTGTTTATTTATATGCAAATGTACAATATGCATGCAATGCTTTGGATTGTGCACGTGTAGCACAGTGGAAGTTTGAGGCAGATTAGTTATTTGACATGTGTGGCACTGCAGATGTGTGAGTGACAACATTGCCTGAACCGCTTCCATATTGGCTGGCAGAACACATCATTCATTCCGTTATGGCAGAACCTCGCTCTGTTTCAGTCATGGGACAACATGCTGATGTGGCACCAAATAAAGCATATCCCAAATAGGGGGAAAGTGTGAAAGAGATTCAATTAGTAACATAGAGCAAGCAATTCTCTCTCTCTCTCTCTCTCTCTCTCTCTCTCTCTCTCTCTCTCTCTCTCTCTCTCTCTCTCTCTCTCTCTCTCTTCTGTTGTTGTTGGCACTGTTTTTCTGAACAACTAAATAAAATATAAAGGCAATTTCTTTGCTCTTGTAAAATGTGATATTGATAAGGAATCCCATGAGATTAGGTTGCTGGTTGAGCAACATGTCTGTAGAATAGAGGTCTTTTAAAAATGTGCCCTCCACAAATAGTCAAGAAAATTGTTTCTCATTTTATTTACCTTTGTTTACTAAATCCCTATGCTGATAGTAAAGCATTTCCAACACTTTAAACTTAGACTATAAAACAGAAGTGGCTACGTCTCTAATGAGTAAAGGAAAATCAGTTCCCATCAGACCATCTAGAGGAGAATAAGCTATTTTGTGATAAAATAAATCAATGCATGGATCACATTACTGACAAATTGTATGGGCCTTTGAAAATAATCCATCTGTTTCATCTGGCTATACAAACACAAAGAAACAATTGGAAATAGATGGTTTTGAGCATGAAGAGGACCTCGTACACATACCCAATTGGAAGTGTGCCTCAAACACGTTCAGTGATCTCCTTACTCCCCTGTACCTGCTGAAGCTGCAATGAGACTGCCTAAAAATAAAAAGCAGAACAATATTTCTGACATTGATTGTTTCTGTTTGTTTTCCTGTTTTGTCCCCACTCAAACTACCAATATGATGGCATTTTTTTCAACCAAATAGGCAGTTTACAGTAGGTTTTTCGACCCCACTAATGGATTAAAAGATAGTCTCCATAGAGCCCTTGGCTTGGATGAGGCACATCATACACACGGAGAACGCATGAGTGTGTTCTCCGACTGGGCCTGAGTCTGGGTGGCGTCATGCTAATGCTATTGTGGCTCTGACTGACATGTCAGGAGTGAGGATCCTCACCGATGCAACAGAGCTCAGGGAGAGAATGTAGAAACTGATGATGATGTAGAGAGGGGTGACGCTTTTTTCTATTAGACATTACATAAACACGCACAGTAAAACACAGAATCAATTCCATGAAGAGGTGTCCAAGTGTGACGCAGATAAAGCCTATTCCTGAACTGAAAAGCACTTTCATTGGAGATATTTTTTAGTCCAGAAGTAGGCTTAATCTGGGTTCAGGAAACAGGCCCCATACAGTTTATCCAGCACATACTTGTTGGATATAATCTTAAAGTCATTTAACATCTTAATCCATGACTTTATTTTAAGACCTTAGGGTGAGCTATATTTTGGAAAAAATGATGCATGGTCTTGCATAACTCTCCCTTACTCATGAAATGTTGTGCTGTTTTTATAGTCACGCTAGCCTTTCCAATTAAAACATTTTATTCGTGCAAAGATTAAGTCGAGTTTGTTGGACAAAAAGTGCCCTTGTTGCTACCAAGACTGAAATCAACAAAGATGATTTTCAAGCTAATAATGACTACGCCAATCAAAAGTTGAAAAGCCCGGAGATATATGTATTTGACCTTGTACCATTCTACTGTTGAAAGGAATAGATATGCAGACCTTTAATATACAGATTTAATCTTCAAGTGCAATTACAACCTCCTTGTAGTAAAAGCTCAGCCCAGCCTTTGTAACCAAGAATAAATGTACAGCAACTTTATTAATTCAACTTCATTTCTTCCTGATCACGTTGATAAAAGATTCGGAATGAGGTTCCTGTGATTAAGCCCTTAATTTGTCTGCTCTTGAATTTTTCATCCCCTCCAACCTCAGAAGCACATGATTATTAAGCCCCTCTTTCAGACCGTTAGTGCAAGGACAAGCATTCTTTCACTCACTTCTCAGTAGCTTACGCACAGTGAACTGCACTCCAATGGTGGAGTATTGATTTGATTTAACTTTTAATGGTTTGGTGTTTGGCATGCCTTTCTCTCTCTCAATGTAGGCCCTGAAGAATTGCAATGGAAAGCAGAAGTCAACTGGGTATGCAGCCCTGGCATGCTTCACTCCAAAAGTACGGACATCACACTTGTTTACGGAAAAGCAATTCCTTTTCATTTCACTGCCTCTTCATTTCACTGACATTTTAAAAAGTGTCTTAAATTTGAGCCGTAACATTCCTACAAATTGATTCAATGTTTTTGTGATTGATTCAGATATCATATGCTGAGCAAAGCACAGCCAGCCAAGGACATGAGCGATTGTTTGACCTCTATGTTTGACCTCTGTGCATGCAACTCCCCTCATTCTGAGACACAACATGTTTTTGTTTTATTTTGGCCTACAGATGGACACTACCACTATTTTATTGATAATCATTGAATATCAAAAAGGCCATGACGTTTTCAGTCACCAGCGTAATTATGTTTTTATAAGTCTCGTTCTTTCAATTCTGATTTTATTATACTCTAAAGTATTATAGATTTTATTATACTCTTACACACCACCAAAGTCACTCATGAAACTACAGGATTCGCAACACACAGGTATCGGCTGATCAACATGAATCCAGGCCTTGAAATGGAACCAATAAGTATTCGCTCTCTCTTTTGCCCGTTTTCCTCATACTCTGTGAGAAATAAAAGCGGGCTTGAGGGAAATCAGAAACAAGCCGTGGAGAAGCATGCCTCATATTGCCTGGGCGCAACTCATAACTATAGATACGGGAGAGATTTGTACTTGAGATCTGGTCATTTGGGAAATCCCAATTTTCTATTTAACCAGGCAAGTCAGTTAAGAACATATTCTTATTTACAATGACGGTCTGGAACAGTAGGTTAACTGCCTTGTTCAAGGGCAGAATAACAGATTGTTACTTTGTCAGCTTGGGGATTCAACCCAGCAACCTTTCTATTACTGGCCCAACGCTCTAACCACTAGGCTACCTGCCACCCCTACTCTAAAAGTGAAATTCTATTGCTAGTGTATCAAGGTTTGTTATTTTCAACGACTACTAAGCAACAAAGTATCTCTGGGTCAAAGTTAGGGTAAGAGCTTGGTTCATGCTTAGCCTACACACAAAAAAAGGAGGGTTTCTATGGTAAGGGTGATGGTTCTATATAGAACCATACTGATCCAAAGAACCCTTTGAGCTCTTCAATGGTGCTTTGCCTTTCAAAAAAGATTTGGTGAAAATTGAAACAACGGCTCATTAGAATATTTTGGGGGTGTGGTTTGTGCACAGCTCTCACAGCAACCTACTGCATCTTGCCTATGCCGTTCTGTACCATCACTCATTCATATATCTTTATGTACATATTCTAAATCCAATCAAATCAAATTTTATTTGTCACATACACATGGTTAGCAGATGTTAATGCGAGTGTAGCGAAATGCTTGTGCTTCTAGTTCCGACAATGCAGTAATAACCAACAAGTAATCTAACCTAACAATTCCACAACTACTACCTTATACACACAAGTGTAAAGGGATAAAGAATATGTACATAAAGATATATGAATGAGTGATGGTACAGAACGGCATAGGCAAGATGCAGTAGATGGTATAGAGTGCAGTATATACATATGAGATGAGTAATGTAGGGTATATAAACATAAAGTGGCATAGTTTAAAGTGGCTAGTGATACATGTATTACATAAAGATGGCAAGATGCAGTAGATGATATAGAGTACAGTATATACATATACATAGAGATGAGCAATGTAGAGTATGTAAATATTGTATTAAGTGGCATTGTTTAAAGTGGCTAGTGATACATTTTTACATAATTTCCATCAATTCCCATTAT
Source organism: Salvelinus alpinus (assembly GCF_045679555.1). NCBI lineage: Eukaryota > Metazoa > Chordata > Actinopteri > Salmoniformes > Salmonidae > Salvelinus > Salvelinus alpinus. The sequence continues at coordinate 15,548,207 of NC_092088.1, read as the reverse complement.
TAAAGTGGCTGGAGTTGAGTCAGTATGTTGGCAGCGGCCACTAAATGTTAGTGGTGGCTGTTTAACAGTCTGATGGCCTTGAGATAGAAGCTGTTTTTCAGTCTCTCGGTCCCTGCTTTGATGCACCTGTACTGACCTCGCCTTCTGGATGATAGCGGGGTGAACAGGCAGTGGCTCGGGTGGTTGTTGTCCTTGATGATCTTTATGGCCTTCCTGTGACATCGGGTGGTGTAGGTGTCCTGGAGGGCAGGTAGTTTGCCCCCAGTGATGCGTTGTGCAGACCTCACTACCCTCTGGAGAGCCTTACGGTTGTGGGCGGAGCAGTTGCCGGTGATACAGCCCGACAGGATGCTCTCGATTGTGCATCTGTAGAAGTTTGTGATTGCTTTTGGTGACAAGCCGAATTTCTTCAGCCTCCTGAGGTTGAAGAGGCGCTGCTGCGCCTTCTTCACAACGCTGTCTGTGTGGGTGGACCATTTCAGTTTGTCCGTGATGTGTACACCGAGGAACTTAAAACTTTCCACCTTCTCCACTACTGTCCCGTCGATGTGGATAGGGGGGTGCTCCCTCTGCTGTTTCCTGAAGTCCACAATCATCTCCTTTGTTTTGTTGACGTTGAGTGTGAGGTTATTTTCCTGACACCACACTCCGAGGGCCCTCACCTCCTCCCTGTAGGCCGTCTCGTCGTTGTTGGTAATCAAGCCTACCACTGTAGTGTCGTTCGCAAACTTGATGATTGAGTTGGGGGCGTGCATGGCCACGCAGTCGTGGGTGAACAGGGAGTACAGGAGAGGGCTCAGAACGCACCCTTGTGGGGCCCCAGTGTTGAGGATCAGCGGGGTGGAGATGTTGTTACCTACCCTCACCACCTGGGGGCGGCCCGTCAGGAATTCCAGGACCCAGTTGCACAGGGCGGGGTCGAGACCCAGGGTCTCGAGCTTGATGACGAGTTTGGAGGGTACTATGGTGTTAAATGCTGAGCTGTAGTCGATGAACAGAATTCTCACATAGGTATTCCTCTTGTCCAGATGGGTTAGGGCAGTGTGCACTGTGGTTGCGATTGCGTCGTCTGTGGACCTATTGGGTCGGTAAGCAAATTGGAGTGGGTCTAGGGTGTCAGGTAGGGTGGAGGTGATATGGTCCTTAACTAGTCTCTCAAAGCACTTCATGATGACGGAAGTGAGTGCTACGGGGCGGTAGTCGTTTAGCTCAGTTACCTTAGCTTTCTTGGGAACAGGAACAATGGTGGCCCTCTTGAAGCATGTGGGAACAGCAGACTGGGATAAGGATTGATTGAATATGTCCTTAAACACACCAGCCAGCTGGTCTGCGCATGCTCTGAGGACGCGGCTGGGAATGCCGTCTGGGCCTGCAGCCTTGCAAGGGTTAACACGTTTAAATGTTTTACTCACCTCGGCTGCAGTGAAGGAGAGCCCGCAGGTTTTGGTAGCGGGCCGTGTCAGTGGCACTGTATTGTCCTCAAAGCGAGCAAAAAAGTTATTTAGTCTGTCTGGGAGCAAGACATCCTGGTCCGCGACGGGGCTGGTTTTCTTTTTGTAATCCGTGATTGACTGTAGACCCTGCCACATACCTCTTGTGTCTGAGCTGTTGAATTGCGACTCTATAGAGACTCTTTGTCTCTATACTGGCACTTAGCTTGTTTGATTGCCTTGCGGAGGGAATAGCTACACTGTGTGTATTCGGTCATGTTTCCGGTCACCTTGCCCTTGTTAAAAGCAGTGGTTCGCGCTTTCAGTTTCACGTGAATGCTGCCATCAATCCACGGTTTCTGGTTTGGGAATGTTTTAATCGTTGCTGTGGGTACGACATCGTCAATGCACTTTCTAATGAACTCGCTCACCGAATCAGCGTATTCGTCAATGTTGTTGTTGGACGCAATGCGGAACATATCCCAATCCACGTGATCGAAGCAGTCTTGAAGAGTGGAATCAGATTGGTCGGACCAGCGTTGAACAGACCTGAGCGCGGGAGCTTGCTGTTTTAGTTTCTGTTTGTAGGCTGGAAGCAACAAAATGGAGTCGTGGTCAGCTTTTCCGAAAGGAGGGCGGGGGAGGGCCTTATATGCGTCGCGGAAGTTAGTATAACAATGATCCAAGGTTTTACCAGCCCTGGTAGCACAATCGATATGCTGATAGAATTTAGGGAGTTTTGTTTTCAGATTAGCCTTGTTAAAATCCCCAGCTACGATGAATGCAGCCTCAGGGTGTGTGGTTTCCAGTTTACAAAGAGTCAGATAAAGTTCGTTCAGGGCCATCGATGTGTCTGCTTGGGGGGGAATATATACGGCTGTGATTATAATCGAAGAGAATTCCCTTGGTAGATAATGCGGTCGACATTTGATTGTGAGGATTTCTAAATCAGGTGAACAGAATGACTTAAGTTCCTGTATGTTGTTATGATCACACCACGTCTCATTAATCCATAAGGCATACACCCCCGCCCCTCTTCTTACCAGAAAGATGTTTGTTTCTGTCGGCGCGATGCGTGAAGAAACCAGCTGGCTGCACCGACTCCGTTAGCGTCTCTCGAGTGAGCCATGTTTCCGTGAAGCAAAGAACGTTACAGTCTCTGATGTCTCTCTGGAATGTTACCCTTGCTCGGATTTCATCAACCTTGTTGTCAAGAGACTGGACATTGGCGAGTAATATGCTAGGGAGTGGAGCACGATGTGCCCGTCTCCGAAGCCTGACCAGAAGACCGCTTCGTTTGCCCCTTTTACGGCGTCGTTGTTTAGGGTCGCCGGCTGGGATCAGATCCATTGTACTGGGTGGAAGGCAAAACACAGGATCCGCTTCGGGAAAGTCATATTCCTGGTTGTAATGATGGTGAGTTGACGTTGCTCTTATATTCAGTAGTTCCTCCCGACTGTATGTAATGAAACCTAAGATTACCTGGGATACCAAAGTAAGAAATAACACATAAAAAAACAAAATACTGCATAGTTTCCTAGGAACGCGAAGCGAGGCGGCCATCTCTGTCGGCGCCGGAAGTAACATTCTTTATCCCTTTACACTTGTGTGTGTATAAGGTAGTAGTTGTGGAATTGTTAGGTTAGATTACTCGTTGGTTATTACTGCATTGTCTGAACTAGAAGCACAAGCATTCCGCTACACTCGCATTAACATCTGCTAACCATGTGTATGTGACAAATACAATTTGATTTGATTTGATTTGAAGTGAGAGTGTCATTCCAGTCGATCTAATCTGTTGTGTTATGCTATTCCATGTTATATGTGACTGTGTCTTGTGAAGGACTCTTCAATCAATTAATCACATTTATTTATAAAGCCCTTTTCACATCAGCTGATGTCACAAAGTGCTATACAGAAACCCAGCCTAAAACCCCAAACAGCAAGCAATGCAGATGTAGAAGCATATTATGGCCTTGTGTGAATAGAGAACACCTGACTAAGTCAGTAATTCTCTTCTCAGAGACTCCCAGCTGTTTCAGAGCTAGCACACCATTTAAACACAATAGTAAAACCTATGGAATTTTAACATTATAATATGGCTATTAAAGATCCGCTATGCAGAAATCGTTCCGCCAGTTCCTGGTTGCTAAGATTCTAATAGTTCACCTAATTTCCGTTTATGTGACAAAACAAGCAAGTATAGTGTAGAGAATCATTGTACCATCTAAACCGCTGTGAAATATATTTTCCATAACCAAAAACATTGTATTTTCAACTGTTTGAAGCTGGTGTACAAAACCAAAAGTAAAATAGGCAAAAACTCAACTTAAGTACGGGATGCATAGAAATAGCACACATAGAACAGATATACTGCTTCTTAGACCTGCTTTCAATGATAATGACAGATCTACAACTTGAATTTTACTTTGGTCAGGTTTCCCGAAAAGTCACATATTGCAGCTTTAAACAAGAAAAAAAAAACATGTATGGTTCTACAAAGAAGCTTTTAGATTGAAAAAGGTTCTTTATAGAACCATTTTCCATAATGGTTCTATGAAGACTCATAAAAAAGGGTTCTATACAGCCCCAAAAAGAAAGTTTTCTTTTTTGGTGCTATATAGAATCTTTTTTTAAAGGTCATGAACAGTCAAAATCATGTTTTTCATGAAATGTGATAATATTTTAAGGAAACCAGATCAAAGTATGATGACCAAAGTATGAAAAATTACTGTTGCTTCTACATTGATCAAGTTTGATCTTAAAGTTACTTATCCCCTCCACCATGTCAAACACTTGGATTCATTATTAAGGGACAAAGTGACATTCCTTAACTCTCATTTTAATACACTAATGGTAACATGATATTCTCTTACCTGATTTAAATAAATACCGCCTTGTAACTAACATTGGAGAAGACGTGTTTGCAGAGGGGAGTGGTTTATATAGCTAGATACCTATTCATCTATGGCAAATATACTTATGTTTCCCCTTTCATATGTGTCTGGTGTTAGCTAGTTACTGGTTAGCTAGGTCTTCATCTGTGTCTGGTATTAGCTAGTTACTGGTTAGCTAGGTCTTCATCTGTGTCTGGTGTTAGCTAGTAAATGGTTAGCTAGGTCTTCATCTGTGTCTGGTGTTAGCTAGTTACTGGTTAGCTAGGTCTTCATCTGTGCCTGGTGTTAGCTAGTTACTGGCTGGCTGGGTCTTCATCTGTGCCTGGTGTTAGCTAGTTACTGGCTAGCTAGGTCTTCATCTGTGCCTGGTGTTAGCTAGTTGCTGGCTAGCTAGGTCTTCATCTGTGTCTGGTGTTAGCTAGTTGCTGGCTAGCTAGGTCTTCATCTGTGTCTGGTGTTAGCTAGTTGCTGGCTAGCTAGGTCTTCATCTGTGTCTGGTGTTAGCTAGTTACTGGCTAGCTGGGTCTTCATCTGTGCCTGGTGTTAGCTAGTTACTGGCTAGCTGGGTCTTCATCTGTGTCTGGTGTTAGCTAGTTGCTGGCTAGCTAGGTCTTCATCTGTGTCTGGTGTTAGCTAGTTGCTGGCTAGCTAGGTCTTCATCTGTGTCTGGTGTTAGCTAGTTGCTGGCTAGCTAGGTCTTCATCTGTGTCTGGTGTTAGCTAGTTACTGGCTAGGTAGGTCTTCATTCAGCATGGAACAAAAGGGTCATTTAGAACTCTGATGCAGTTATCATGTCAACACATTCGTCAGTGCTGCTGTGAACTACATCAAAAGAAACATACCAAATAAAATATATAATTGATGCAATTTCAATGTTGTTTGTGTTGCTATTTGTATCACCAAATTAGCTTTAAATGAATTTACTGTGACACTGCTCACTGCATCCGAGTGGCTTGACATAGGTGTTTCAAAGTGCTGTTAGTCAAGGTGAGCTCATTAGTATAAGCTCCTCGCCCACTCAGCCTGTCTTTTCAAACTTCCTGGTAATTAGCCATGAGAGAAAAAGTACTTTTCAAATGACTGTTCAGGACCTTTACGGGTTCTTCATAGAACCTTAGAGAAGGGGGCTTTATAGCACCAAACAGGTTCCATTTAGAACCTTATGAGCATGGTTCTTTATAGAACCTTCAAAAAAGGTTCCGCTATGGTTACAAGCAAAATAACCCATATTTGGCACTATATAGAACCATTTATTTTTAGTGTTTACATTATATGATTTTGACTGTAGTCTAAGGCATTTACTTAAACCAGAGTCTAGACACACCTTCCCTGGTTTTAGATACAGTATATGTGGACTACAGGGAAAAGGAATGAGCTAAAACTATTCAGAATTCTCTGTGCTGCTGTGATATGCCTGGTTCCATCTATAGCACTGTCCTCCTACATGATGTTACTGTAGCGTAGCTATCTGTGGAGGGCATCTACAGTCTTGAGCCAATCAGAACATAGCACGGTCATAACCAGAGAACCTGAACTATCTCACAGACACAGTTATGTAATGTATACTGAACAAAAATATAAACGCAACATGCAACAATTTCAATGATTTTACTGAGTTACAGTTCATATAAGGAAATCAATCAATTTAAATTCCTTAGACCCTAATCTATGGATTTCACATGACTGGGCAAGGGCGCAGCATAGGCCGACCAACTTGGGAACCAGGCCCGCCCACTGGGAAGCCAGATCCAGCCAATCAGAATGAATTTTTCCCCTCAAAGGGGCTTTATTACAGACAGAAATACTCAGTTTCATCAGCTGTCCAGGTGGTTGGTCTCAGACAATCTCGCAGGTGAAGAAGCCAGATCTCAAAGTCCTGGGCTGGCGTGGTTGTGAGGCCAGTTGGGCGTTCTGCCAAATTCTCTAAAATGACGTTGTAGGCGGCTTATGGTAGATAAATTAACATTCAATTATCTGGCAACAACTCTGGTGGACATTCCTGCAGTCGGCATGCCAATTGCACACTCCCTCAAAACTTGAGACATCTGTGGCATTGTGTTGTGTGACAAAACTGCACATTTTAGAATGGCCTTTTATTGTCCCCAGCACAAGGTGCACCTGTGTAATGATCATGCCGTTTAATCAGCTTCTTAATTTGCCACACCTGTCGGGTGGATGGATTAAGTAGTAATAAATTCTAACTTACAGGGATGTAAACGCATTTGTACACAACATTTGAGAGAACTAAGCTTTCTGTGCGTATGGAACATTTCTGGGACCTTTTATTGTAGCTTGTGAAAAATGGGACCAACAGTTTACATGTTGTGTTTATACTGTATCTTTGTTCAGTGTATATAATCCCCAGCCAGGCAACACAAATTTCATGCAGTGAGATGGACACACACAATAGAGTTGACCTTGTCTATCTTCATTAGTCTCAGTAATCATGGCGAAAACATGGTCAGAATGCCTCAGTCTCAGAGTCAAGCATGTGTGAAATCTTTGTGGCACAAATCACATGGGCTCACCTTCAGTGGTGCAATAGAACAATGCACAAACGTGTCGACCACTAAATTCCCACTGGGGTTCAAGACAATGTAAAAGCAGACTTCTATGGTTTTCGTCCAGGCATATGTTCTTTGGCAAACAAATGTACCTCCGCTTGTTTGTGTATGCTTACAGTGCTTTGGTATGCCTTGAATTGTAATGGACTGCACTGCCTGTTTCTCCCCAAGAAAACACAACAGCATGACTTTTTCTTGACTTTGGAGACCAATTCTGTGTAATTACTGTATGTTTTGTCTGCCATACAAAAGTGCATGTAATTGAATACAGAACAAAATCGCAACACATAATTTTCACCAACGATTCGACCTTTTCTCTTTTCCTCTCCTATTAAAGTAATCATAAGTCTACTATGCAGCATAGCTCATCCAAGCCCAACACACTCTATATTATTTCACTAATATCTTGTTGACAATTCCCCAACATAATTGATTAATTCATGTTTTTTTCCCATTGTACATGGAAACTCAATACTAACTAAAACGAACTCTGACTGGCCTGCACATACAAGTCTCTACAATTTATGCTGCATATAACTGGTGCTAAAACTCCATCTCCATACTACTACTAGATGGTTTCCGTGTAATTTTCAGTGTAATGATACCAAGGTAGGTATCCCCTCTGCCCCTCTGCTCCTGAACCATGGGCCTGCCAATCAACCCAGCGTGCCAGCCTGCCAGGTTTCCTCTCCACTGGGCAGAGCTGTGGGTGGAAGTGGGCTCAAACTGGCCCGGGCACTGGCAGGCTATCTACTGAGTCATCCCCCTCCCAAGCCTCTGCACCTGCGTGTGGGCTCCTCTCCCTCCATTTCACTGTCTATTTCCCTGCTCCTGGAGCATGTCCTACCCACGTGAGAAGCACTGTGCCCCATCATGGCAAATCCAATACTGTCTGGTTCCTTCCCTGGTTTGGCATTGGAATCACGCACCGTAATAGGATTTTTAGTCATTTAAATGTGGTTACATGGGGAGGAAATGGTGTATTTGATATTCAGTAGAATACACACTTTGAATAATTTTGTCATTGTAATGACGATAAAAAATGTGCCAGTTATAATGTACAGTTTGAAAATCATGGGAAAAAATAAGTCAAGATTTGAATTGAAATCATTGTCTGAACAGTTGTCTGAACAGTACAGTGTGGAAAGTATTCAGACCCCTTGACTTTTTCCACATTTGGTTACATTAAAGCCTTATTCAAAAATGTATTCCAAAAAAAATATCCTTATCAATCTACACACAATACCCCATAATGACAAAGTAAAAACAGGTTTTTAGAAATGTTTATACATTAAAACAGAAATACTTATTTACATACAAATCAAATCAAAATCCAATCAAATTGTATTAGTCACATGCAAAGAATACAACCGGTGTAGACCTTACAGTGAAATGCTTACTTACGAGCCTTACTTACGAACTAACAATTCAGTTAAAAAAAATACGGATAAGAATAAGAAATAAAAGTAACAAGCAATTAAAGAGCAGCAATAAAATAACAATAGCGAGACTATATACAGGGGGGTACCGGTACAGAGTCAATGTGCAGGGGCACCGGTTAGTTGAGGTAATATGTAAATGTAGGTAGAGTTATTAAAGTGACTATGTATAGATGATAACAACAGACAGTAGCAGCGGTATAAAGACAGGCGGGGGGGCAATGCAAATAGTCTGGGTAGCCATTTGATTAGATGTTCAGGAGTCTTATGGCTTGGGGTTTGAAGCCTTTGTGGACCTAGACTTGGCACTCCGGTACCGCTTGCCATGCGGTAGCAGAGAGAAGAGTCTATGACTAGGGTGGCTGATGACTTCCTCTGACACGGCCTAGTATAAAGGTCCTGGATGGCAGGAAGCTTGGCTGTTCGCACTACCCTCTGTAGTGCTTTGCGGTCGGAGGCCGAGCAGTTGCCATACCAGGCAGTGATGCAACCAGTCAGTGTCACGTTGGCATAAATGATTCGGGAGACAGGTGCAGGAATGCGTAATAGGGTTTTTTATTAAGCCCAAATTACGGCATGCCGTGTAAGTGCACGGGGACGAAGACCAAACAAACACTTAACAAAACACAGGGTTGAACCTCAAACAAAAGAGTGAGGAGTACCTCGAATAAATAACACACGCGCACAATGAATAACACATGGGATGAGACCCGTAATCATCTATCAGCAATCCACAATGGCACGAAAGCCAAAACACACAGCACAGGTACTCACACGCTTCCACGGACGTTGTAACAATAATGGACAGCCCAGTGTAAACTTAAAGGCACACTTATACAAGTACTAATCAGTGGGAATAGGGGACAGGTGTGCGTAATGAAAGTTCCAGAGGGATCCGTGACAGTCAGGGTGCTCTCGATGGTGCAGCTGTAGAACGTTTTGAGGATCTGAGGACCCATGCCAAATCTTTTCAGTCTCCTGAGGGGGAATAGGTTTTGTCGTGCCCTCTTCACGACTGTCTTGGTGTGCTTGGACCATGTTAGTTTGTTGGTGATGTGGACACCAAGGAACTCGACGCTCTCAACCTGCTCCACTACAGCCCCGTCGATGAGAATGGGGGCGTGCTTGGTCCTCTTTTTCCGGTAGTCCACAATCATCTCCTTTGTCTTGATCACGTTGAGGGAGAGGTTGTAGTCCTGGCACCACACGGCCAGGTCTCTGACCTCCTCCCTAAAGGCTGTCTCAATGTTGTTGGTGATCAGGCCTACCACTGTTGTGTCATCGGCAAACTTAATGATGGTGTTGGAGTCGTGCCTGGCTGCGCAGTCTTGAGTGAACATGGAGTACAGGAGGGGACTGAGCACGCACCCCTGAGGGGCCCCTGTGTTGAGGATCAGCGTGGTGGATGTGTTGTAACCTACCCTAACCACCTGGGGGCGGCCCGTCAGGAAGTCCAGGATCCAGTTGCAGAGGGAGGTGTTTAGTCCCAGGGTCCTTAGCTTAGTGATGAGCTTTGAGGGCACTATGGTGTTGAACGCAGAGCTGTAGTCAATGAATAGCATTCTTACATAGCTGTAACTTTTGTCCAGCTGGGAAAGGGCAGTGTGGATTGCAATAGAGATTGCATCATCTGTGGATCTGTTGGGGCGGTATGCAAATTGGAGTGGGTCTAGGGTTTCTGGGATAAAGGTGTTGATGTGAGCCATGACCAGCATTTCAAAGCACTTCATGGCTACAGACGTGAGTGCTACGGGTCGGGTCTACACTGCGTAAAACAGGTTGGTGTTACAGACTCGGACTGGGAGAGGTTGAAAATGTCACTAAAGACACTTTCCAGTTGTTCAGCGCATGCTCGCAGTACACTTCCTGGTAGTCCATCTGGCCCTGCAGCCTTGTGAATGTTGACCTGTTTAAAGGTCTTACTCACATCGGCTGAGGAGAGAGTGATCACACAGTCTTCAGGAACAGCTAGTGCTCTCAAGCATGTTTCAGTGTTATTTGCATCGAAGCGAGCATAGAAGTATTTTAGCTCGTCTGATATGCTCGTGTCACTGGGTAGCTCTTGGCTGTGCTTCCCTTTGTAAGCTGTAATGGTTTGCAAGGCCTGCCACATCTGATGAGCGTCAGAGCCGGTGTAGTACGATTCGATCTTAGTCCTGTATTGACGCTTTGCCTGTTTGATGGTTCATCGGAGGGCATAGAGGGATTTCTTATAAGCTTCCGGGTTAGAGTACCGCTCCTTGAAAGCAGCAGCTCTAGCCTTTAGCTCAGTGCGGATGTTGCCTGTAATCCATGGCTTCTGGTTGGGGTATGTACGTACGGTCACTGTGGGTGTACTCCTCAATGCCATCGGATGAATCCCGGAACACATTCCAGTCTGTGCTTGCAAAACAGTACTGTAGCTTAGCATCTGCTTTATCTGACCACTTTTTTATTGATCTAGTCACTGGTGCTTCTTGCTTTAATTTTTGCTTGTAAGCAGGAATCAGGAGGATAGAATTATAGTCAGATATGCCAAATGGAGGGCGAGGGAGTGCTTTGTATGCGTCTCTGTGTGTGGAGTAAAGGTGGTCCTGGAGTTTTTTCCCCTCTGGTTGCACATTTAACATGCTGATAGAAATTTGGTAAAACAGATATAAGTTTCATTGCATTAACTTCTTGACGCACGGATCCCTTTAGCGGGATCATTTTCGTAAACAACCGCTGAATTGAGGAGCGCCAAATAAAATAAAAATACTAAACATTTTTATTTTCATGAAATCACAAGTGAAATATACCAAAACACAGCTTAGCTTGTTGTGAATCCACCTATAGTGTCAGATTTTTTAAATATGCTTTACAGCGAAAGCAATCCAAGCGTTAGTGAGTTTATCGATCACTAGGCAAAACATTAAGAACACCTAGCAGCCATGTAGATTGGTCACGAAAGCCAGAAAAGCAATCAAATTAATCGCTTACCTTTGATGATCTTCGGATGTTTGCACTCACGAGACTCCCAGTTACACAATAAATGTTCCTTTTGTTCGATAAAGATTTTTTTTATATCAAAATACCTCCATTTGTTTGGCGCGTTATGTTCAGTATTCCACAGCCTTAGGTAAGTCATCAAGGCTTGACGAAACTTCCATATAGTATCCGTAAAGGTCGTAGAAACATGTCAAACGTTTTTAATAATCAATCCTCAGGTTGTTTTTAACACCAATAATCGATAATATTTCAACCGGACTGTAAACTATTCAGTACTGGAGAGAAAGAAAATGTCGAGCAACCAGAACTAATGGAGGAACATCCGTCTATCCACTGACGCGTTTTGATAAATCTCGCTCATTTTCAAAATAAAAGCTTGAAACTATGTCTAAAGACTGTTCACACCCTGAGGAAGCCACAGGAATCTGGTTGATATCCCTTTAAATGGAGGATAGGCAGGCAATGGAACGGGGATTTTTCAAAATAGAACCACTTCCAACCACTTCCGAGTTGGATTTTCTCAGGTTTTCGCCTGCAAAATCAGTTCTGTTATACTCACAGACAATATTTTGACCGTTTTGGAAACTTTAGAGTGTTTTCTATCCTACTCTGTCAATTATATGCATATTCTAGCATCTGGACCTGAGAAATAGGCAGCTTACAATGGGAACGTTATTTTTCCAAACATAAAAATTCTGCCCACTAGCTTCAAGAGGTTAATCTTCCACGTAGGTCATACATTTTATTCTCCTAAGATTGCACGTTTGCTAGCAGAATGGAAAAAAAAGTGGAGGTATTCAGACCCTTTGCTATGAGACTTGAAATTGACCTCAGGTGCCTCCTGTTTCCATTGATCATCCTTGAGATTATTTGCTGTCCACCTGTGGTAAATTCAATTGATTGGACATGAATTGGAAAGACACACACCTGTCTATATAAGGTCCCACAGTTGACAGTGCATGTCAGAGCAAAAACCAAGCCATGAGGTTGAAGGAATTGTCCGTAGAGTGCCGAGACAGGATTGTGTCGAGACACAGATCTGGGGAAGGGGACCAAAACATTTCTGCAGCATTGAAGGTACCCAAGAACACAGTGGATTCCATCATTCTTAAATGGAAGAAGTTTGGAACCACCAAGACTCTTCCCAGAACTGGCTGCCCGGCCAAACTGAGCATTCGGGGAGAAGGGCCTTTGTAAGCGAGGTGACGATGGTCACTCTTACAGAGCTACAGAGTACCTCTGTGGAGATGGGAGAATTCCAGAAGGACAACCATCTCTGCAGCACTCCACCGATCAGGCCTTTATGGTAGAGTGGCCAGATGGAAGCCACTCCTCAGTAAAAGGCACATGACAGCCCGTTTGGAGTTTGCCAAAAGCCACCTAAAGGACTCAGACCATTAGAAACAAGATTCTCAAGGTCTGATGAAACCAAGGTTGAACTCTTTGGCCTGATTGCCAAGCGTCACGTCTGGAGGAAACCTTGCACCATCCCTACGGTGATGCATGGTGCTGGCAGCGTCATGCTGCGGGATGTTTTTCAGCGGCAGGGACTGAGAGACTAGTCAGGGTTGAGGGAAAGATGAACGAAGCAAGGTACAGAGAGATCCTTGATGAAAACCTGCTCCAGAGTGCTCAGGACCTCAGACTGGTGCAAAGGTTCACCTTCCAACAAGACAACGACCCTAAGCACACAGCCAAGACAACGCAGGCGTGGCTTTGGGAAAAGTCTCTGAATGTTCTTGAGTGGCCCAGCCAGAGCCCGGACTTTAACCTTTTATTTTTAATACATTGCAAACATTTCTAAAAAACAGTTTTTGATTTGTCATTATGGGGTATTGTGTGTAGATTTGATCAGTTTTAGAACAAAGCTTTAACTTAACAAAATGTGGAAAAGTCAAGGGGTCTGAATACTTTCCGAATGCACTGTAGGCCTATCCTACATAGGAAAGATTTGAAATGTATTGACTCCATTCTGACTTACATGGTCAGTCTCCTTCCAGACTATTCCTGTTATCAGATAACTCAAAGATACTTAAGTATCAAAACTGTACTGTGTTGAAGCAGAAAAATACCCACAAAACCCACTACCTTTATCTGAGCCCAACAGCCATTTCAACTTGACCCAAAAACATTTAATTGATGTACATGTAATACCAAAACAAAAATGTCCAGCTTCAGATTGATGTAATTTATTGAGTGTGTGTGTGTGTGTGTGTAAGACTGTGTTCGTGTGCGCGCATCAGGCCCTCATCCCACAGTGTGCATGGAATCACTATGCAATTATAATGCAATTATAATAGGAATACATTTAAAATAAAATAAATTATATGACTCAGAGTGAGGTTTAACCCCTCGCTGAACCTTGAATAGCAATTAAGAATGTGATCAATTTGACTGATTACTGGTTATGTCAGCACTGGCCTTGGGAAATGTAAGCTTGATCAGTGGTGTAGTGCAGGGGTTCCCACTTTTTCAGTCAGGCCACCCTTCCAGCATTGAGGAACACCCCCCCCCCGCTTGCGCACGCTCCACGTCTGTTGCTATGGGCAAAAGCACTGTTCATGACACAAACTGTTTACACCCCTCTTGCTGGCAGAGAGAACATTTTGCAGGTTTTGAAGCTTACTTTTTTGGAATTCTATACATTTTGCCATGTCTAATGTGATAGTTGAGTGACTCAAACATTACAACAAAATCTATGGGCTAAAAAAACACAGCAAAAAAAACATTAGCTGACATGGGCTACTGGATCTGGACATTTCTGACAAGTTGAAATGGATTTATCTCTCTCCTTTTCAAATCAAAATCCAATCAAATTGTATTTGTCACATGCGCTGAATACAACAGGCGTAATTGTAACACAATAAAATAACAATGACGAGGCTATATACAGGGAATACCGGGTCAATGTGCAGGGGTACGGGTTAGTCAAGGTAATTGAAGTATTATGTACATGTAGGAAGGGATAAAGTGGCTATGCATAGATAATAAAGTAGCAGCAGCGTATGTGAAGAGTGTGAAGGAATGTGTGTGTGTGTGTGTGTGTGTGTGTGTGTGTGTGTGTGTGTGTGTGTGTGTGTGTGTGTGTGTGTGTGTGGCGTCAATATGCATGTGTGTGCGTGTTTTGTGTATGTGTGTGTGTTGAAGTGTCAGGGCAGTATGTGTGAGTGTGTGGGTAGAGTCCAGTGAGCGTACATCGAGTCAGTGCAACAAACAAATACGAATAAATACAAATTAAATAATGGGGTCAGTGCAAAAAGTCCATGTAGCCATTTGATTAACAGTTCAGCAGTCTATGACCTGAGTGGCTGGAGTCTTTGAGAATGTTTTGGGCCTTCCTCTGACACCGCCTTGTATAGAAGTCTTGGATGGCAAGAAGCTTGGCCCTGTGATGCACTGGGTCGTACTCACTACCCTTTGCAGCACCTTGCGGTCAGATGCCGAGCAGTTGCCATACCAAGCGGTGATGCAACCAGTTAGGATGCTCTTGATGGTGCAACAGTATAACTTTTTTGAGGATCTGAAGACCCATGCCAAATCTTTTCAGCCTCCTGAGGGGGATCAGGCGTTGTCATGCCCTCTTCACATCCGTCTTTGGAGAATGTATTTGTTGTAGGGGTATTCTCCAGTGTGAGTGAGTAGTTCAGATGGATCTGACGGCTTACAGGCTGGGAGAACATTCAGAGATTAGCAGAGCAATCATACTCTGACACAATGGCAGTGGTGGAAAATGTACCCAATAGTTATACTTGAGTAAAAGTAAAGATACCTTAATAGAAAATGATTCAAGTAAAAGTCACCCAGTAAAATTCTAAAAGTATTTGGTTTAAAATATACTTAGGAATCACAAGTAAATGTAATTACTATAATATACTTAAGTATCAAAAGTAAAAGTATAAATCATTTCAAATTCCTTATATTAAGCAAACCAGATGGCACCATTTACTTTTTTTTATGGATAGCCAGGGGCACACTCTAACATTCAGACATTTAAAAACGAGGCAATGTGTGTTTAGTGAGTGCGCTAGATCAGAGGCAGTAGGGATGACCAGGGATGTTCTGTTGATAAATGTGTGAATTGGACCATTTTCCTGTCCTGCTAAGCATTCAAAATGAAACGAGTACTTTTGGGTGTCAGGGAAAATGTATGTAGTAAAAAGTATTGTCACGTCCTGACCATAGTTCTTATGTGTTGCTTGTTTTAGATTTGGTCAGGACGTGAGCTGGGTGGGCATTCTATGTTGTGTGTCTAGTTTGTCTGTTTCTGTGTTCAGCCTGATATGGTTCTCAATCAGAGGAAGCTGTCAATCGTTGTCCCTGATTGAGAATCATATATAGGTGGCTTGTTTTGTGTTGGGGATTGTGGGTGGTTGTCTTCTGTCTTTGTGTTCTGCACCAGATAGGACTGTTTTTCGGTTTTCACATTTTCTTGTTTTGTTGTTTGTAGTGTTCACATCTTCTTTATTAAATTATGTTGAACACTAGCCGCGCTGCATTTTGGTCCTCCCCTTCATCCCAGGAAGAAAACCGTTACAAGTATATTATTTTCTTTAGGAATGTAGTAAAGTAAAAGTAGTCAAATATATAAATAGTAAAGTACAGATACACAACAAAACTACTTAAGTAGTACTTTAAAGTATTTTTACTTAAGTACTTTACACCACTGTATAATGGTAGATAGGGTCTCAGTATAGTGGAGAGGGTATTGTTGCTGGTTCTGGAGAATGATGGAACTACATTGAGGGGTCAACGGGAGTGGAACTGAGAGAGTGGCACAGCAAAGCGAAGAAGTGTACCCCTTTTTACAGTTAACTGACTGAGGGAGAGTTGAAATATGGATTTGAAAATTTAAGCAAAAACATATGCCGGCTAGATTTATGATCAAGCAGTCAAACACGGGTGAACTTCACATGTCAAAACTATTCAATATGTACCAACTAAATGATCCATCAGTTAACCATAATAAAGATGGATGCCTGACATACAGTCCACATGCCAGACGGTCTTGTTCTTCTTGTTATTCTTTCCACTTAGTCTTAAAACTCTATTTGGATTACATTTTATGCCTCATTAATAGCTCAACTCGATGTGGTGTTTAATGATAGCTGGGTTGTGTTATACCAGTACTAACAGAATTTCCCACTAGTGTGGGAAATGCTTTCTGCATGCTTTGCCGGGTTCTGTAGAGCTGCAAGAAAAGCACATTTGGTGTTACTAAATGAATCAATAAATCATCCTATTTTATGGCACTGTTAGCATGGTACCTCCATGTGGCATCATCAGTATTGTGCATACTGTGTTTGGGAGGTAAGGTGCACAGAGAAAAGCTGTTGGGGCTCGCCAGGAATGGGGTGGGTTTGACTCTACACTGGCCAAGGTACGAGGGTAAGAATAACTCACTGAAGGTAACAAATGGGAACGCATGCCTGTGTCAAAATCCATTTGATGATAATACTATCTGTTGAGAAGCAACTGCTTGCTAAGTTTACAGTTAGGGTTAGGTTTAGAATAGGGTTACGTTTAGGGTTAGGGTAGGGGTTAAGATTTTTTTTCACCTTTATTTAACCAGGTAGGCTAGTTGAGAACAAGTTCTCATTTACAACTGCGACCTGGCCAAGATAAAGCAAAGCAGTTGGACACATACAACAACACAGAGTTACACATGGAATAAACAAAACATACATTCAATAATACAATAGAAAAAGTCTATATACAGTGTGTGCAAATGAGGTAGGATAAGGGAGGTAAGGCAATAAATAGGCCATGGTGGCAAAGTAATTACAATATAGCAATTAAACACTGGAATGGTAGATGTGCAGAAGATGAATGTGCAAGTAGAGATACTGGGGTGCAAAGGAGCAAGATAAATAAATACAGTATGGGGATGAGGTAGTTGGATGGGCTATTTACAGATGGGCTATTTACAAGTGCAGTGATCTGTGAGCTGCTCTGGCAGCTGGTGCTTAAAGCTAGTGAGGGAGATATGAGTCTCCAGCTTCAGTGATTTTTGGGGTTCGTTCCAGTCATTTGCAGCAGAGAACAAGAAGGAAAGGCGGCCAAAGGAAGAATTGGCTTTGGGGGTGACCAGTGAGATATACCTGCTGGAGCGCGTGCTACGGGTGGGTGCTGCTATGGTGACCAGTGAGCTGAGATAAGGCGGGGCTTTACCTAGCAAAGACTTGTAGATGACCTGGAGCCAGTGGGTTTGGCGTCGAGTATGAAGCGAGGGCCAGCCAACGAGAGCATAGAGGTCGCAGTGGTGGGTAGTATATGGGGCTTTGGTGATAAAACAGATGGCACTGTGATAGACTGCAGTTTTATGGTATGTTTGGCAGCATGAGTGAAGGATGCTTTGTTGCGAAATAGGAAGCCGATTCTAGATTTAATTTTGGATTGGAGATGCTTGATGTGAGTCTGGAAGGAGAGTTTACATTTGTAGTTGAGAGTAGTGATGCTGGACGGGCAGGCAGGTGCGGGCAGCGATCGGTTGAATAGCATGCATTTAGTTTTACTTGCATTTAAGAGCAGTTGAAGGCCACGGAAGGAGAGTTGTATGGAATTGAAGCTTGTCTGGAGGTTAGTTAACACAGTGTCCAAAGAAGGGCCAGAGGCATACAGAATGGCGTCGTCTGCGTAGAGGTGGATCAGAGAATCACCAGCAGCAAGAGCGACATCATTGATGTATACAGAGAAGAGAGTCGGCCCGAGAATTGAACCCTGTGGCACCCCCATAGAGACTGCCAGTGGTCCGGACAACAGGCCCTCTGATTTGACACACTGAACTCTATCAGAGAAGTAGTTGGTGAACCAGGCGAGGAAATCATTTGAGAAACCAAGGCTGTTGAGTCTGCCGATAAGAATGTGGTGATTGACAGAGTCGAAAGCCTTGGCCAGGTCGATGAATACGGCTGCACAGTAATGTCTCTTATCGATGGCGGTTATGATATCATTTAGGACCTTGAGCGTGGCTGAGGTGCACCCATGACCAGCTCTGAAACCAGATTGCATAGCGGAGAAGGTACGGTGGGATTCGAAATGGTCGCTAATCTGTTTGTTAACTTGGCTTTCGAAGACCTTAGAAAGGCAGGGTAGGATAGATATAGGTCTATAGCAGTTTGGGTCTAGAGTGTCTCCCTCTTTGAAGAGGGGGATGACCGCGGCAGCTTTCCAATCTTTGGGAATCTCAGACGATACGAAAGAGAGGTTGAACAGGCTAGTAATAAGGGTTGCAACAATTTCGGCAGATAATTTTAGAAAGAGAGGGTCTGATTTGTAGGGGTCCAGATTTTGCAGCTCTTTCAGAACATCAGCTATCTGTATTTGGGTGAAGGAGAAATGGGGGAGGCTTGGGCAAGTTGCTGTGGGGGGTGCAGGGCTGTTGATCGGGGTAGCCAGGTGGAAAGCATGGCCAGCCGTAGAAAAATGCTTATTGAAATTCTCAATTATAGTGGATTTATCAGTGGTGACAGTGTTTCCTAGCCTCAGTGCACTGGGCAGCTGGGAGGAGGTGCTCTTATTCTCAGTGTCCCAGAACTTTTTTGAGTTTGTGCTACAGGATGAAAATTTCTGCTTGAAAAAGCTAGCCTTAGCTTTCCTAACTGCCTGTGTATATTGGTTCCTAACTTCCCTGACAAGTTTCATATCACGGGGGCTATTCGATGCTAATGCAGAACGTCACAGGATGTTTTTGTGCTGGTCAAGGGCAGTCAGATCTGGAGAGAACCAAGGGCTATATCTGTTCCTGGTTCTACATTTTTTGAATGGAGCATGCTTATTTAAGATCGTGAGGAAGGCACTTTTAAAGAATAACCAGGCATCCTCTACTGACGGGATGAGGTCAATATCCTTCCAGGATACCCGGGCCAGGTCGATTAGAAAGGCCTGCTCGCTGAAGTGTTTCAGGGAGCGTTTGATAGTGATGAGTGGAGGTCATTTGACCGCAGACCCATTACGGATGCATGCAATGAGGCAGTGCTCGCTGAGATCTTGGTTGATAACAGCAGAGATGTATTTGGAGGGCAAGTTGGTTAGGATGATATCTATGAGGGTGTCCATGTTTACGGATTTGGGGTTGTACCTGGTGGGTTCATTGATAATTTGTGTGAGATTGAGGGCATCAAGCTTAGATTGTAGGATGGCCGGGGGGGGGGTTAAGCATGTCCCAGTTTAGATCACCTAGCAGCATGAGCTCAGAAGATAGATGGGGGGCAATCAATTCACATATGGTGTCCAGGGCACAGCTGGGGGCAGAGGGTGGTCTATAGAAAGCGGCAACGGTGAGAGACTTGTTTCTGGAAAGATGGATTTTTAAAAGTAGAAGCTCGAATTGTTTGGGTACAGACCTGGATAGTAAGACAGAACTCTGCACTTCAGGTTAGGGTTAGAGCTAGGGTTAGGGTTAGTAGATAGTTTGTTGAAATGTTACTGATAGTCTGTAAATAGTCTATAAAGCATCTACAGATAATTATTCAAATAAAATGGTAAAATTTTTCGTGTACGCATACGTAATAATCTGTTGTAATTCCAGACTGTGGAATGACCTGCTCCTTTTCAAGACGGATGTCATCTTCATTTATCTTACTCCCACCAGACAAGTGTCTTCTTTGATCAAGCCTGAAGCTACCAGCCTCTACTGAAAACAGACAGCCAGGGATAGTTCACTATCTTGAATGGGAGCAACAGGTTTCGTAGCCCAGAGTGCTGCAGACGAGAGCTTGTTAGCATATGGTGGCCTGGATGGACCACAGTTTGAAGAGGCTCCAGCCAGTCAGTGCAGTTTAGCTGAGGGCTATCTGACACAGTGTCCTCAGAGCCAACAGATCTCTGCCTGCTAGACGTGATGCTGTCTGACAGCCGAGTCAGGGAGTAGGGATGGAACACATGCCACCGCCAACACGACGGGATTGTTTGTCACAAGAAAACAGTACATTTAATCACAATGACTGATTATAGATTGCATGTACACAGAGATCCAGTACACTCTGTGAAATAAAGGTTTAGATGTGTTCTCTAAGAGGTACAACCACTGGGGTGCAGACTTAGGATAACTAGAGTTTAAAACAAGCTTTGTGGAATGTAAAAAAATGTTGGGGCGGAACAAATAGTTACGGTGGAGGTGAGTACAACTACACTGAACAAGAATATAAATGCAACATGCAACATTTTCAGATTTGACTGAGTTACAGTTCATATGAGGAAATCAGTCAATTGAAATAAATAAATTAGGCCCTAATCTATGGATTTCACATGACTGGGAATACAGATATGAGTCCTGTTGGTCACAGATACCTTTAAAAAAAGGTAGGGACGTGGATCAGAAAACCAGTCAGTATCTGGTGGGACCACCATTTGTCTCATGCAGCACAACACATCTGTCATGTTTTGTCTTTGATCTTCATGTCTTGTCCCTGTGCTTCCCTCTGCTGGTCTTATTAGGTTCTTTCCCTCTTTCTCTCTCTCTCTCTCCTCCTCCCTCTCTCCCTCTCCCGCTCTTTCTCTCTATCGTTCCGTTCCTGCTCCCAGCTGTTTCTCATTCTCCTAACGACCTCATTTACTCTTTCACACCTGTCCCCTATTTTGCCCTCTGATTAGAGTCCCTATTTCTCCCTCTGTTTTCCGCTTCTGCCTGGTCGGATTCTTGTTTGATGTTTGCTGTTCCTGTGTCCTTGTTCCGCCCTGTCGTGTTTTTGCCTTCTTCAGATGCTGCGTGTGAGCAGGTGTCTATGTCAGCTACGGCCTGTGCCTTCCTGAAGCGACCTGCAGTCTGTGGTCGCGTCTCCTGTCGTTCCTCTCTACTGACGAGAGGATTTCAGTTTCCTGTTTTGGATTTACCTTTGATATATCCAGGAGAATCATTGTTTGTTTGATACTGGAATAAAGACTCTGTTACTATTACGTCGCTGTTGGGTCCTCATTCATCAGCATAACAGAAGAATCCGACCAAGATGGACCCAGCGACTATGGATTCTCTCAACACTGCCGTCAAGTTCCAGGGAGCAATGCTCGGCAGACACGAGCAGGAATTGTTTGCTGCTCGTCATGCCGTTGAGACCCTGGCCGCTCAGGTCTCCGATCTCTCTGGACAGTTTCAGAGTCTTCATCTCGTGCCACCAGCTACTTCCTGGTCTTCCGAGTCTCCGGAACCTAGGGTTAATAACCCACCATGTTACTCTGGGCAGCCCACTGAGTGTCGCTCCTTTCTCACCCAGTGTGATATTGTGTTCTCTCTCCAGCCCAACACGTACTCAAGAGAGAGAGCTCGGATCGCTTACGTCATATCACTCCTTACTGGTCGGGCTCGGGAGTGGGGCACAGCTATCTGGGAGGCAAGGGCTGAGTGTTCTAACGATTATCAGAACTTTAAAGAGGAGATGATACGGGTTTTTGATCGTTCAGTTTTTGGGAAGGAGGCTTCCAGGGCCCTGGCTTCCCTATGTCAAGGTGATCGATCCATAACGGATTACTCTATAGAGTTTCGCACTCTTGCTGCCTCCAGTGACTGGAACGAGCCGGCGTTGCTCGCTCGTTTTCTGGAGGGACTTCACGCTGAGGTTAAGGATGAGATTCTCTCCCGGGAGGTTCCTTCCAGCGTGGACTCTTTGATTGCACTCGCCATCCGCATAGAACGACGGGTAGATCTTCATCACCGAGCTCGTGGAAGAGAGCTCGCGTTAACGGTGTTTCCCCTCTCCGCATCTCAACCATCTCCTCCCACCGGCTCAGAGACTGAGCCCATGCAGCTGGGAGGTATTCGCATCTCGACTAAGGAGAGGGAACGGAGAATCACCAACCGCCTTTGCCTCTATTGCGGTTCTGCTGGACATTTTGTCATGTCATGTCCAGTAAAAGCCAGAGCTCATCAGTAAGCGGAGGGCTACTGGTGAGCGCTACTACTCAGGTCTCTCCATCAAGATCCTGTACTACCTTGTCGGTCCATCTACGCTGGACCGGTTCGGCTGCTTCCTGCAGTGCCTTGATAGACTCTGGGGCTGAGGGTTGTTTTATGGACGAAGCATGGGCTCGGAAACATGACATTCCTCTCAGACAGTTAGGGAAGCCCACGCCCATGTTCGCCTTAGATGGTAGTCTTCTCCCCAGTATCAGATGTGAGACACTACCTTTAACCCTCACAGTATCTGGTAACCACAGTGAGACCATTTCCTTTTTGATTTTTCGTTCACCTTTTACACCTGTTGTTTTGGGTCATCCCTGGCTAGTATGTCATAATCCTTCTATTAATTGGTCTAGTAATTCTATCCTATCCTGGAACGTTTCTTGTCATGTGAAGTGTTTAATGTCTGCTATCCCTCCTGTGTCTTCTGTCCCCTCTACTCAGGAGGAACCTGGTGATTTGACAGGAGTGCCGGAGGAATATCATGATCTGCGCACGGTCTTCAGTCGGTCCAGAGCCAGCTCCCTTCCTCCTCACCGGTCGTATGATTGTTGTATTGATCTCCTTCCGGGGACCACTCCCCCTCGGGGTAGACTATACTCTCTGTCGGCTCCCGAACGTAAGGCTCTCGAGGATTATCTGTCTGTTTCTCTCGACGCCGGTACCGTGGTGCCTTCTTCCTCTCCCGCCGGAGCGGGATTTTTCTTTGTTAAGAAGAAGGACGGTACTCTGCGCCCCTGCGTGGATTATCGAGGGCTGAATGACATAACGGTTAAGAATCGTTATCCGCTTCCCCTTATGTCGTCAGCCTTCGAGATTTTGCAGGGAGCCAGGTTCTTTACTAAGTTGGACCTTCGTAACGCTTACCATCTCGTACGCATCAGAGAGGGGGACGAGTGGAAAACGGCATTTAACACTCCGTTAGGGCATTTTGAATACCGGGTTCTGCCGTTCGGTCTCGCTAATGCTCCAGCTGTCTTTCAGGCATTAGTTAATGATGTACTGAGAGACATGCTGAACATTTTTGTTTTCGTTTACCTTGACGATATCCTGATTTTTTCACCGTCACTCGAGATTCATGTTCAGCACGTTCGACGTGTACTCCAGCGCCTTTTAGAGAATTGTCTCTACGTGAAGGCTGAGAAGTGCGCCTTTCATGTCTCCTCTGTCACATTTCTCGGTTCTGTTATTTCCGCTGAAGGCATTCAGATGGATCCCGCTAAGGTCCAGGCTGTCAGCGATTGGCCCGTTCCTAAGTCACGTGTCGAGTTGCAGCGCTTTCTCGGTTTCGCTAATTTCTATCGGCGTTTCATTCGTAATTTCGGTCAAGTGGCTGCCCCTCTCACAGCTCTGACTTCTGTCAAGACTTGCTTTAAGTGGTCCGGTTCCGCCCAGGGAGCTTTTGATCTCCTCAAGAAGCGTTTTACATCCGCCCCTATCCTTGTTACTCCTGACGTCACTAAACAATTCATTGTCGAGGTTGACGCTTCAGAGGTGGGCGTGGGAGCCATTCTGTCTCAGCGCTTCCAGTCTGACGATAAGGTCCATCCTTGCGCTTACTTTTCTCATCGCCTGTCGCCATCGGAACGCAACTATGATGTGGGTAACCGCGAACTGCTCGCCATCCGCTTAGCCATAGGCGAATGGCGACAGTGGTTGGAGGGGGCGACCGTTCCTTTTGTCGTTTGGACTGACCATAAGAACCTTGAGTACATCCGTTCTGCCAAACGACTTAATGCACGTCAGGCTCGTTGGGCGTTGTTTTTCGCTCGTTTCGAGTTCGTGATTTCCTATCGTCCGGGAAATAAGAACACCAAGCCTGATGCCTTATCCCGTCTCTTTAGTTCTTCTGTGGCTTCTACCGACCCCGAGGGGATTCTCCCTGAAGGGCGTGTTGTCGGGTTGACTGTCTGGGGAATTGAGAGACAGGTAAAGCAAGCACTCACTCACACTGCGTCGCCGCGCGCTTGTCCTAGTAACCTTCTGTTCGTTCCTGTCTCTACTCGTCTGGCTGTTCTTCAGTGGGCTCACTCTGCCAAGTTAGCTGGCCATCCCGGCGTTCGGGGTACGCTTGCTTCTATTCGCCAGCGGTTTTGGTGGCCTACTCAGGAGCGGGACACGCGCCGTTTCGTGGCTGCTTGTTCGGACTGCGCGCAGACTAAGTCAGGTAACTCTCCTCCTGCCGGTCGTCTCAGACCGCTTCCCATTCCTTCTCGACCATGGTCTCACATTGCCTTAGACTTTATTACCGGTCTGCCTTCGTCTGCGGGGAAGACTGTGATTCTTACGGTTATCGATAGGTTCTCTAAGGCGGCACATTTCATTCCCCTCGCTAAGCTTCCTTCCGCTAAGGAGACGGCACAAATCATCATTGAGAATGTGTTCAGAATTCATGGCCTCCCGTTAGACGCCGTTTCAGACAGAGGTCCGCAATTCACGTCACAGTTTTGGAGGGAGTTCTGTCGTTTGATTGGTGCTTCCGTCAGTCTCTCTTCCGGGTTTCATCCCCAGTCTAACGGTCAAGCAGAAAGGGCCAATCAGTCGATTGGTCGCATATTACGCAGCCTTTCGTTTCGAAACCCTGCGTCTTGGGCAGAACAGCTCCCCTGGGCTGAGTACGCTCACAACTCGCTTCCTTCGTCTGCTACCGGGCTATCTCCGTTTCAGAGTAGTCTTGGGTACCAGCCTCCTCTGTTCTCGTCCCAGCTCGCCGAGTCCAGCGTTCCCTCCGCTCAGGCTTTTGTCCAACGTTGTGAGCGCACCTGGAGGAGGGTCAGGTCTGCACTTTGCCGTTACAGGGCGCAGACTGTGAGAGCCGCCAATAAACGTAGGATTAGGAGTCCTAGGTATTGTCGCGGTCAGAGAGTGTGGCTTTCCACTCGTAACCTTCCCCTTACGACAGCTTCTCGCAAGTTGACTCCGCGGTTCATTGGTCCGTTCCGTGTCTCTCAGGTCGTCAATCCTGTCGCTGTGCGACTGCTTCTTCCGCGACATCTTCGTCGCGTCCACCCTGTCTTCCATGTCTCTTGTGTCAAGCCTTTTCTTCGCGCCCCCGTTCGTCTTCCCTCCCCCCCCCCCGTCCTTGTCGAGGGCGCTCCTATTTACAAGGTACGAAAGATCATGGACATGCGTTCTCGGGGACGTGGTCACCAGTACTTAGTGGATTGGGAGGGTTACGGTCCTGAGGAGAGGAGTTGGGTTCCATCTCGGGACGTGCTGGACCGTTCGTTGATTGATGATTTCCTTCGTTGCCGCCAGGGTTCCTCCTCGAGTGCGCCAGGAGGCGCTCGGTGAGTGGGGGGGTACTGTCATGTTTTGTCTTTGATCTTCATGTCTTGTCCCTGTGCTTCCCTCTGCTGGTCTTATTAGGTTCTTTCCCTCTTTCTCTCTCTCTCTCTCCTCCTCCCTCTCTCCCTCTCCCGCTCTTTCTCTCTATCGTTCCGTTCCTGCTCCCAGCTGTTTCTCATTCTCCTAACGACCTCATTTACTCTTTCACACCTGTCCCCTATTTTGCCCTCTGATTAGAGTCCCTATTTCTCCCTCTGTTTTCCGCTTCTGCCTGGTCGGATTCTTGTTTGATGTTTGCTGTTCCTGTGTCCTTGTTCCGCCCTGTCGTGTTTTTGCCTTCTTCAGATGCTGCGTGTGAGCAGGTGTCTATGTCAGCTACGGCCTGTGCCTTCCTGAAGCGACCTGCAGTCTGTGGTCGCGTCTCCTGTCGTTCCTCTCTACTGACGAGAGGATTTCAGTTTCCTGTTTTGGATTTACCTTTGATATATCCAGGAGAATCATTGTTTGTTTGATACTGGAATAAAGACTCTGTTACTATTACGTCGCTGTTGGGTCCTCATTCATCAGCATAACAACATCTCCTTCGCATCTGCTTTGAATTGATCAGGCTGTTGATTGTGGCCTGTGGAATGTTGTCCGAAGTTGCTGGATATTGGCATGAACTGGAACACGCTGTCGTACACGTCGATCCAGGGCATCCCAAACTTGCTCAATAGGTGACATGTCTGGTGGGTATGCAGGCCATGGAAGAACTGGGACATTTCCATCTTCCAGGAATTGTGTACAGATCCTTGCAACATGGGGTCGTGCATTATCATGCTGAAACATGAGGTGATTGGGGCGGATGAATGGCACAACAACAGAAAACCACTCAACCACAAAACGCCATAAAGGCTGTCTGCCATCTGCCTAGTACAGTTGAAACTGGGATTCATCCACTTCTCCAGCGTGCCAGTGGCCATTGAAGGTGAGCATTTGCCCACTGAAGTTGGTTGTGACGCCAAACTGCAGTCAGGTCAAGACCCTGGTGAGGACGACGAGCATGCAGATAAGTTTCCCTGAGACAGTTTCGACAGTTTGTGCAGAAATTCTTTGTTTGTGCAAACCGACAATATGATCAGCTGTCCAGGTGGCTGGTCTCAGATGATCCCGCAGATGAATAAGCCTGATGTGGAGGTCCTGGGCTGGCGTGGTTTTCATGTGATCTGCGGTTGTGAGGCCGGTTGGACGCACTGCCAAGTTCTCTAAAAGAACATTGGAAGCGGCTAATGGTAGAGAAAGGAACATTCAATTTTCTGCCAATTGCACGCTCCCTCAAAACTTGAGACATCTGTGGCACTGTGTTGTGTGACAAAACTGCACATTTTAGAGTGGCCTTTTAGTGTCCCCAGGACAAGGTTCACCTGTGTAATGAGCATGCTGTTTAATCGGCTTCTTAAAATGCCACACCTGTCAGTTGGATGGATTATCTTGGCAAAGGAGAAACACATTTGTGCGTTTACGTTTTTTGTGCATATTGAACATTTCTGGGATCTTTTATTTCAGCTCATGAAAAATTTGACCAACACTTTACATGTTGCGTTTATATTTTTGTTGAGTGTATGTACCTGTAACTAATGGTACCACCCCTGCAGACCTAGGCAGAAAATAGTTGTATTTTGTTGTTTATTTCAATACTTGTGGAAGTCGAATGTAGAGAATCAACTAAAGGTAACTATTGGCAATAACAAAGATATTAAGAACAATTCAAAAATAATCTCAACTAATTCAAATAGACAGAACACACATTGGGTCATTTTTTTACCCATCCATTTGGGTCACTTAGTTGGGTTATTGAGCTATGATCCACCGGGTCAGATCCAAAGACTGGAGGCATGGCTTAGTAGGGTAGTGGCTTTCAGATAGTTATTTTTGGCCAGCTGTGAGAGCAAGTGTCATTCTGGTTCATCTGTTCTGTTGTATTGTCAACACATGTTAAGCACTGGCACTTTTGTAGCTTAATGAGTTTTACACATGTTGAGTTGCCCGTGTATATCCCAATGTTGGGATCGTTACCACATTGTTATAATATTGAAATAATGTATTATATTAAAATACATTTTTATATAAAAATGTTTTGTGTTGAAATATGTAATGTGCAAAAATATTGAAGAAAAATTGACATTTGCAGTATAGAAACTTAAAGGGAAATTTCACAGCTGCTCACTATTCTGTATATGCACAAAATAACAAAGTATGGGTCTCTGGACACTGTAGAGCTTAAATTAACTTTCTTGAACTTACTGTACTTTCTCAACTACAACTGCAAAGTTCCTCCAGCAGAGATTTGTTAGTGCTAAAAAATTTGTTAGTGCTAAAAACGTATTTACTCTGAGGTCTCTTAATTCGTCTGAGAACACTGCATTACGTTGTACCTCTATTGAGGCTGTTTGGAGGAAACAGCCTAATGTAGCTTTTTACAAGTTTACGTTTTTCTTTCTTATGTCTTAAGGGCCCATAATCCCTTTTGCTCCAAACCGTTTTCTTTCATGTCAAAGAAGTACATGCTAAGCACAGCGACAGGTGTGTGCACTTTCAATTTACTCCAGTTTCACTTCCTCTATTTCTGTTTTAGGGCGAAAAGGATTTTTGATTTGTGTATGAAAATGGTATGGAACTTGGTTACTTTTTAACTGAAGTTTTGGTCTGAGTTATACAATTCCCACAAGTGTTATTTGATGTGAATAAAAGACAAAAAACTATTCTTAAGGTAAGATCATGTCTTATTTACAATTTATCTTAAGATCTCGTTCCTCCTGCCCTAATGTTTATTTCACATTTTATTCTTCCTAATAACAGAGGGAACTTTGTCACTGTGTATTAGATACCTACTAAACTAAGCCCAATGTTTTCTCAGCACGGTATCGTATTGTTTGTAATTGAGACCTCTTCCTTGCTTCCCTTGTGTAACGATGAAGACGATCCGTTAACATCTTTTCTTATCTCATTGTCATTCTCCACACACATGAAAGGGAGTCAAACAGGGGAAAGAAAGAATGAATTCCGTTGTGTTTTCTGGACTGACTCAACTCCTGTGAATTTTTGCAGGCTTCTTATGGAATGCATCAACAGGGGCCTACTGATGGGGTGGGGAAACAGCGACAATGATGAAATACCAGTGAAACACTCAGCCCCCAAACTGCCATCTTCCCTCCCTTTCACTTACATCACTCATTCAATACATCATTGCAAATTCCGTGATTTGGGCCATTTGCCTATTGAAGTTGATGCAAATTGCTAATAGATTTTATCTAGCTAAATTCAGAGAAGAGATACTGACATAGCCTTGAAGCTGAGACCTTGGTTACGGATAATATTCATCTATTCATCTAAGAGTTCATTCTCTTCAGCTACATTTTCTTCATACATGCATGTATTAAGAGAACGTCATATTTCTGTAACTGCTCACTACATGACATGATGCTACATGTGGTTCAATTAATATTGTGCGTAGCTGTGTGGTACTGTTCATCTGATGCGTAACACTTTCTTTAGATGAGATTATAGCAATACCTTAATTAGTAAAATATTCCTGAAGCTAAATCTGCAGGTATACAAGAGAGTCTCATAGCAACTAGTCACATATTAAGTGTATTTCCTTGACGGTGCTGTTTAATTGAAGTCTAATCCAATCTAGCTTCTTTCAGTTTAATTAATGATGTATGCGGGGATATCATTATGATGGAATGTGCCTCATTGATTAAACCTTCCGACGAAATGAAGTCTGCCACTTCTGCTTTACTCATGATACGGTGGTGAAATGTCAACCCCTGGGGGTGTGAAAACTCCAGCCATGATTTCCATCATTTTATTTTCTAATTAAACGTAGGAACATATTGAGCTTATTTGAACTCATATAAAGGCAGACTGTTGAAACGCTGGTGCTCTTTAAGCCTCGGCAGGATGCTAAAAGAAAGCCTTGAACACTCTTGTCGCCAGGAACACAAAGATGGAAACAACAATCCCTAAACTACCAAGATGGTAGAATTCAGCCTTAATTAGACATTTTACAACTAATGTTTGCAGTCAGCCGTCTTCTCATATTTCTATCCTCAAATTGCTTTTTTAGGAACAATTTATTTTAGTTTTTTTTTTGTAGTGTTTTTCTGTTCGTTTTCACAGATCTTGTGGAAAATGTTGGAAAGCAGTTGTGCTTCAGTCAGCTGTTGGAAAACCACCACATCTCATTTGAAGTATTTGACAAAGATGTGTCGACATATAAGAGGAGGTGCTTTGAGAGAAGAAGCCCAGTGGATTTGTCCGAGTTAAAAGCACTCTGTGCCTGAGAAAGAGGCTTGAGTCAAACTGGAATGAACCCATGTGTTAGCTGATGTAGAGTAATGATTAATAATCCACAGCCCCAACACCTGCTCCTCTGGAATGGATTGCCTTGCCTTGGGATGCGAGAAGTCATTTATATCACTTATGTTCCCCCAAACATTAGGCCTTCCAACACCACCAGTGCAATTCTTTAGTGCTACAGAAATCTTGCTTTTAACTTTGATTTCACATAGAAAATAATTCATTTTATGAAGGCAGGAGCAAAAATGCACATTTACTGAATGAGAGGTATTGAAGACATGCTACAAACACTCATTTCCCCATATTTTTTCCTGGTTGAGATGTGATCTCAGCCATTGAAACAGCACATGCATTTTGGTTGCATGACTGTTTGGATCTTTATCATATTCTGTTTGTTGCTGAGGCATACTGTAGCATGCGAGCAACATACTAAGGAGTGTTGTCAAAGACTCATATTGGGCAGGGTTTCTCTGACTAATGCCAGGTTTCTGTGAGTCAGTCCTGGAGGGCACCTGTCTGTCTGTCTGTCAAAACAGATCTACCCCCTCTCTGCCCTCTTAAACAGCACTCCAAAGTTTTTGCCCATGCCTCAACAGTCACTGAGCAAAGCACAGACGAGTTTCAAATCCATTCTTGGCAAAGAAGACTATACTTAGATATCCAGAGTGAAGTTTATTATTGAACGTGGCTACCCTTATGTAAAAAACACATGACTTCACATGTGGAAAATCACATAACGTTTTGCACATGTGAACTCATGTTCAACCATGTGTTTTTGGAACACTTCACGTGTCATGATGTGGATTTTCACATGTGAAAACGTGTTTTGGTTCACATCACATAACCTTTCACGTGTGGATAAAAATGTTCACGTGATTTCATAGGGGATGCCCTGCAAACAAAAATGTATCTTCAGAACACAGACAGTGCTTTTAACTTAAATATCTGGCACACTTTGACATGCATTGCTTGTTTATACAGTAGTTCTTATTCAACATGGCCTTACCTGAGATTTGAACTCACAACATGAGTTGGTTCACTGCATTCTAATCTTGATGCTACACTACCATTCTGTATCAATAACCGATTTCACTTGTATTACTACCCTTTGGACTTCAAAGTAGAACTCAGCTTTGTTAAAAACATACTGAAGAAAAACAACTATATTTAGCACAGTGATTCAGGAGTAACATTAAAACAGAATAATTTGCCCCACGATCATTAGACTACTATACAGAAAACCCTTACATTGCTGAAATAAGTCAATTCAATTGTCAGAATAACTGATAACTAAAATAGCAGTGAAGATGACACTCCTTTGCTAAGTGCAAAATAGTATAGGTAAGGAATGGGATTTTTGTGGCGCAGCAGAAAGGTCAGTGCACCTCAAATACTAGAGGTTGTGAGTTCAAATCCCAGCTGAACAGTGATAACACATGCAATTGCTAAAGTGATAACATGTGAAGTTTCAAAAACACATATTTTCAAATGTGAAGTGTTCCAAAAACACATTTTTAGAAGTGAAATGTCATGTGAAGTGTTCCAAAAACACTCTCACATGAAATCATGGGATTTTCCATATGTGAAATGATGTGGTTCAACATGTGATAACATGAATCTTCACTGTTAGCCATTGCTGTTCATTTTGCAGTACATTTTTGTCATTTTACGGTAAATTTCTACAGTAAATGTTTTGCTATATATTTACTGTGAATCGCAATGCACTTTGGTACTTTTTGGCCCATCCTGCAAATGAATTTGGCACGCCTCGCTTGCAATTGTTTTAAACGTATAGGATACTAGTTCAGATGCACTTATAGCACAAACTCTTTTTTTAATCTGTAATTTTATAGTAAGTTACCGACTACCAAGATTCAGTGAAAATAGTGGAAACAACTTTTATTATATTTCTACAGCTGAACTGTATTTTTACAGTAAATATACTGCACAACAATGAACTGTAATCAGGAAGTTCACAGAAATTCTAATTCCAATTAAGTAACATTTGGAATTGGGTTCTAAATTGACTGGAACTGACCTCAACATTGGTTAGCACACTGAGGATGCAACCACACCTAGGGTTTGAAGTCACAAGCTCTTGAATGCCAGCAACCTGAGATTTCTGCTTCCCCATCAGGTCTGTGGCCATGACAGAGATCGGCCACAGATTTATTGACAGTAATACATTTCTGCACGTCGCTAAAAGTTGCCCGGAATCAAGTCAATAACCATGCAGTTAACTGACACCAACTAAAAAGTAGCTGTGCTCAGGTAAACACACAACTGCCAACACCCGCAGATCTGATAGAATCTAGCTCTAAGTTTTCATAAATGGCCTCGGGATCTTGAACTTGCCACCTTTTAGTTTGTAGTGCATCAATGTCACAGCAGTGCCACCAGATGGTTATTTGTTACCAAGACCATATATCCACACACTCTCAATAATCAAAGTACGGTTATGGTACAGAGTTGTTCCCTGATGTACAAAAAGGTCACAGGTACACACAAGGTACCTTCAGAGTTACACATAGGAACTCACCTGGTACTGGTCTGTACCTTTTAGAGTATATGTGCGCATAATCTATTATAATGGGACATTTTTCTTCCCAATATATTCAATATAATGCTGCGTACGTAACCATGTGGGAGGTGAGAATTTACAAGTTGTGGAGTCATAAATACCAGTTGAGAAACGTCAATTGACTAAATGGCCAACAAGCTGCAGCAACCATAAACTAAAAGTACAGCTATCATGAGTTCAAAAATCATATTAATAGATTGCTTTTCATAAATAATGTTTTGTTGTTACATTTAACTGCTGAATATGCTGTTATCGAGGTTATTTCCTTAGTAGGTGATGTCAGAGGTCAGCATGTGGGAGAGCTCAGGGATGATAGACGCATTTCCCACTGGCAATTACCAGTTGGAGGGCTGTTCAAGTGTATTTTATGTGGTAAATATACACTTCCCACTTGGTTAGTAATGCAGGATTAGGTACAATCATTACTGTACATTAAAATGTAGGTGAGGGGCAATGTGCTGGCAGGGGCTCATTGGCATATTGTGGAAACATTGTACCAGTTTAAGTGGTTTTATCGTTATTTTGATAAAGGTTGAGCACCTCTTTTGACACTGTCAGTTCTACAATTTTTGAACGAATTTGTGAAAATCAAGAGCTGTGCTTCTTCCAAAAGCTTAACAGCAGCTGGTTCAGAGGAAGTTAATGTTGAATCTTTAATAACTTGCTATTAACTACTTGTAAATTGGCTAATGTAAAATTCCCTTAAATTTGCTGTAGCTAATCTGTCACATTCACAGTGATTTGACAGTATAGTAGGTAAGAATTACAATAGCATGGTGACTAGCAATGAATGAAATAGAGTATCACTCTGCAGACCTGACAGTACATCAGCATAATGTTTTCACCTTCATACAACACACAAGTTTAACTGAGATGACATTCACTATCATGGGAGAACAAAATGAGTAGCTGAAATTCACACCTAAAAGAAAACACTCCGGCAGTCTTCTGATAGGATGCCGTTGCTACAGTATGCAGCCAATCAGCAAGTGATGTGAATGTTATCAACAGAAACATCAGTGGAGGCACAATAGGTTACTGCTATTGTTTGCCAGTAATGTTATTGACTTTCACAATAACTTACTGACAAAGTAGTCTCCAGTTAAGAAATTAAAATGTCCACTAACGGTTGGCACAAATACACATATATTTAACCACGCCCCAAATATGTGAATGAGCCTCAACCAGTACATTGCCCCCACAGCTCTTGATATTTTAAAGCGCAGTGATGATCGTACCTTATATTCAAAATGTTGGGTGGAAAAATCTCACAGACCGACAGGGTACCGAACTGTACAATATGAGTTTGTATGTGTATCTGTGAAGTGTACCTTTTGACCTTTTTGTACCCCAGGGAAGAACATTCTATCCTAACAATACCATTATTTTTGAGTATTTTACCGTTTTTTCTGATTGCTTAGGCACTATCTTTGAAACTATAGGGCATTTTTGCAAAACTCTACACACTAACCACAAAACCTTACACCATCATTTGAATAAGCACATGACGCACCAACTACACACTGATGGTATGAAGGAAAAACACTTGTGGCATTTTCTTTTTCTGTGTGCAGGGCATAGCAGTTTGCACTAAAGTCTTGTCATACATGTAGTAAACAAACATACACACAGGTATCCAAATGTGTAAAGTATGGATGTGTATTCCAAACATAACACACTGTCACGCCCTGGCCTTAGTATTCTTTGTTTTCTTAATTATTTTAGTTAGGTCAGGGTGTGACATGGGGAATGTATGTGTTTTTTGTAGTGTCTAGGGTGGTTGTAAGGTTTAGGGGGTTTATTAGAGTAGTTGGGTTTATGTTTAGTATAGTAGTCTAGCTGTGTCTATGGTTGAGTGTAGGTATCTAGGAAAGTCTATGGTTGCCTGAATTGGGTCTCAATTAGAGACAGCTGGTTATTGTTGTCTCTGATTGGGAGCCATATTTAAGGCAACCATAGGCTTTAGCTGTTTGTGGGGAATTGTCTATGTTGAACGTTTGTAGTGTGTGTGTGTGTGTGTGTGTGTGTGTGTGTGTGTGTGTGTGTGTGTGTGTGTGTGTGTGTGTGTGTGTGTGTGTGTGTGTGTGTGTGTGTGTGTGTGTGTGTGTGTGTGTGTGTGTGTGTGTGTGTGTGTGTGTGTGTGTGTGTGTGTGTGTGTGTGTGTGTGTGTGTGTGTGTGTGTGTGTGCACTACGTTTATAGCTTCACGGTCGTTTGTTGTTTTTGTATAGTTTGTAATAGTGTTTCGCTTCATGTTCATCTTCGTAGTAAAATAAAAGAAGATGGCTTATTTTCCACATGCTGCGTTTTGGTCCGTCTCTCCTCCACACGATCGTGACAGAATTCCCCACCATCATCGGATCAAGCAGCGTGTACAACAACAACAGGACCCACCTACACAGGACTATTGGAATTGGGAGGAAATTCTGGACCGCGAAGTACCAGGAGAATATAACCGCCCCAAAGCTGAGCTGGAGGCAGCGAAAGCAGAGAGGCGGAGATATGAGGAGGCAGCAAGGAAACAAGGCTGGAAGCCCGTAAGTCAAACCCAAAAAATTCTTGGGGGGGGGGCTCTCGGGTAGTTTAGTTGGGTCAGTCGGGAGATGTGAGCCAACTCCTCCTGCTTACCGTAAGGAGCCGGTGAGGGCGGATTTGGAGGAGAGTGATGCAGAGACAGTAAAGGAGTTAATGGAGAAATTGGAGGAGAGAGTTATGAGGGATGTACTGGTTTGGTGCATGAGGCACGGCATTCGTCCGAATGAACGTGTTGGTGAGTTAATGTCACCGGGAACAGCTCTCCATACTCGTCCTGAGGAGCGTGCTAGCCGTCTGGTTAAGACAGTGCCTACAGCACGCACAAAGCCTCCTGTGTGTCTCCAGAGTCCTGTGCGTCCTGTTACTGCTCATCGCACTAGCCCTGTGGTGTGTGTTCCCAGCCCAGTACCACCAGTGCTGACACCACGCACCAGGCTTCCTGTGCGTCTCCAGAGCCCTGTACGCACTGATCCTTCTCCCCGCACTCGTCCTGAGGTGCGTGCCCTCAGCCCGGTACCACCAGTTCCGGTACCACGCACCAGTCCTACAGTGCGCTTTGAGAACTCAGTGTGTCCTGTTCCCGCTCCCCGCACTAGCCTTGAGGTGCGTGTCTCCAGTCCGGTACCACCAGTTCCGGTACCACGCACCAAGCCTCATGTGCGTCTCCAGAGCCCTGTACGCACTGTTCCTTCTCCCCGTACTCGCCCTGTTGTGCGTGTCCTCAGCCCGGTACCACCAGTGCCGGTACCACACATCAGGCCTATAGTACGCCTTGAGAGTCCAGTGTGCCCTGTTGTTGTTCCCCGCACTAGCCTGAAGGTGCGTGTCCTTAGCCCGGTACCTCCAGTTCCGGCACCACGCACCAGGCCTACAGTGCGTCTCAGCCGGTCAGAGTCTGCCGTCTGCCAAGCGGCGCCTGAACTGCCCGTCTGCCAAGCGGCGCCTGAACTGCGCGTCTGCCAAGCGGCGCCTGAACTGCCCGTCTGCCAAGCAGCGCCTGAACTGCCCGTCTGCCCAACGGCGTCTGAACTGTCCGTCTGCCAAGCGCCGCATGAACTGCCCGTCTGTATTGAGCCTGCAAAGCCGCCCGTCTGCCATGAGCCTGCAAAGCCGCCCGTCTGCCATGAGCCTAGAGAGCCGTCCGCCAGACAGGAGCCGCTAGAGCCTTCCGCCAGACAGGAGCCGCTAGAGCCTTCCGCCAGACAGGAGCAGCTAGAGCCTTCCGCCAGACCGGATCAGCCAGAGCCTTCCGCCAGACCGGATCGGCCAGAGCCTTCCGCCAGACCGGATCGGCCAGAGCCTTCCGCCAGACCGGATCGGCCAGAGCCTTCGGCCAGAGCCTTCCGCCAGACCGGATCGGCCAGAGCCTTCCGCCAGACCGGATCGGCCAGAGCCTTCCGCCAGACCGGATCGGCCAGAGCCTTCCGCCAGACCGGATCGGCCAGAGCCTTCAGCCAGACCGGATCGGCCAGAGCCTTCCGCCAGACCGGATCGGCCAGAGCCTTCCGCCAGACCGGATCGGCCAGAGCCTTCCGCCAGACCGGACCGGCCAGAGCCATCCGTCTCCCCAGCGCCATCTGAGCCATCCGTCTCCCCAGCGCCATCTGAGCCATCCGTCTCTCCAGCGCCATCTGAGCCATCCGTCTCTCCAGCGCCATCTGAGCCATCCGTCTCTCCAGCGCCATCTGAGCCATCCGTCTCCCCAGCGCCATCTGAGCCATCCGTCTCCCCAGCGCCATCTGAGCCATCCGTCTCCCCAGCGCCATCTGAGCCATCCGTCTCCCCAGCGCCATCTGAGTCATCCGTCTCCCCAGCGCCATCTGAGCCATCCGTCTGCCCAGTGCCGTCTGAGCCATCCGTCTGTCCCGAGCCATTAGAGCCGCCCGTCTGTCCCGAGCCGTCAGAGTCGATAGTCAGTCAGGAGCCGCTAGAGCCATTCGTCAGACAGGATCTGCCAGAGCCGCCAACCAGACAGGATCTGCCAGAACCGCCAGCCAGCCATGAGCGTCCAGAGCCGCCAGCCAGCCATGAGCGTCCAGAGCCGTCAGCCAGCCATGAGCGTCCAGAGCCGTCAGCCAGCCATGAGCGTCCAGAGCCGTCAGCCAGCCATGAGCGTCCAGATCCGTCAGCCAGCCATGAGCAGCCAGATCCGTCAGCCAGCCATGAGCAGCCAGATCCGTCAGCCAGCCATGAGCAGCCAGATCCGTCAGCCAGCCATGAGCAGCCAGATCCGTCAGCCAGCCATGAGCAGCCAGATCCGTCAGCCAGCCATGAGCCGTCCAGCCAGGATCCGCCAGAGCCGTCCAGCCAGGATCCACCAGAGCCGTCCAGCCAGGATCCGCCAGAGCCGGCCAGCCAGGATCCGCCAGAGCCGGCCAGCCAGGATCCGCCAGCCAGCCAGGATCCGCCAGAGCCAGCCAGCCAGGATCCGCCATTCAGTCCGGTGCTGCCCTTCAGTCCGGTGCTGCCCTTCAGTCCGGAGCTGCCGTACCTCAGTCCGGAGCTGCCCTTTATCCTGGGGCTGCCCTTTATCCTGGGGCTGCCCTTTATCCTGGGGCTGCCCCTTATCCTGGTGCTGTCCCTTATCGTGGTGCTGTCCCTTATCCTGGTACTGCCCCTTATCCTGGTGCTGCCCCTTATCCTGGTGCTGCCCCTTATCCTGGTGCTGCCCCTTATCCTGGTGCTGCCCCTTAGTCCGGTGCTGCCCCTTAGTCCGGTGCTGCCCCTTAGTCCGGTGCTGCCTCTTAGTCCGGTGCTGCCCCTTATTCCAGTGGGTTTAAGAAAGCGGGTAGTGACTATGGTGGGGTGGGGACCACGACCAGTGCCGGAGCCGCCGCCGTGGACGGACGCCCACCCAGACCCTCCCCTAGACTATGTGCTGGTGCGCCCGGAGTTCGCACCTTAAGGGGGGGGTTATGTCACGCCCTGGCCTTAGTATTCTTTGTTTTCTTAATTATTTTAGTTAGGTCAGGGTGTGACATGGGGAATGTATGTGTTTTTTGTAGTGTCTAGGGTGGTTGTAAGGTTTAGGGGGTTTATTAGAGTAGTTGGGTTTATGTTTAGTATAGTAGTCTAGCTGTGTCTATGGTTGAGTGTAGGTATCTAGGAAAGTCTATGGTTGCCTGAATTGGGTCTCAATTAGAGACAGCTGGTTATTGTTGTCTCTGATTGGGAGCCATATTTAAGGCAACCATAGGCTTTAGCTGTTTGTGGGGAATTGTCTATGTTGAACGTTTGTAGCCTGTGTGTGTGTGTGTGTGTGTGTGTGTGTGTGTGTGTGTGTGTGTGTGTGTGTGTGTGTGTGTGTGTGTGTGTGTGTGTGTGTGTGTGTGTGTGTGTGTGTGTGTGTGTGTGTGTGTGTGTGTGTGTGTGTGTGTGTGTGTGTGTGTGTGTGTGTGTGTGTGTGCACTACGTTTATAGCTTCACGGTCGTTTGTTGTTTTTGAATAGTTTGTAATAGTGTTTCGCTTCATGTTCATCTTCGTAGTAAAATAAAAGAAGATGGCTTATTTTCCACATGCTGCGTTTTGGTCCGTCTCTCCTCCACACGATCGTGACACACACTATCAATACAAAAAGGTGAAAAAGGTTTTTTTTCTCAAAATATTTTAACACTCCTCAAACAACAAAAGCGCAGTAGAAGAAAAAAACTTTTGTGCTAGAAAAAAAAGCACAGAAAAAAATGTGCCTTCTTTGTGGGTCTGGTCATAAGACTTCATCCACATCACATGCAATGTTGTCTTGAGCTAGGCAGCATGGAAGATAGTCCCGGAACGTTGATGATGGCACAGTGTCCAATTATATTTCTGCCGCGGCCCCTTGTTTTTGCAAGGTTGAAACCTGCCTCGTCCACATACAGTACAGTTGAACTCAGAAGTTTACATACACTTAGGTTGGAGTCATTAAAACTCATTTTTAAACCACTCCACAAATTTCTTGTTAATTGTGGCAAGTCGGTTAGGACATCTACTTTGTGTATGACACAAGTCATTTTTCCAACAATTGTTTACAGACAGATTATTTCATGTATAATTCACTGTATCACAATTCCAGTGGGTCAGAAGATGACATGCACTAAGTTGACTGTGCCTTTCAACAACTTGGAAAATTCTAGAAAATGATGTCATGGCTTTTGAAGCTTCTGATAGGCAATTGGAGGTGTACCTGTGGATGTATTTCAAGGCCTACCTTCAAACTCAGTGCCTCTTTGCTTGACATCATGGGAAAATCAAAAGAAATCAGCCAAGACCTCAGAAAATAAATTGTAGACCTCCACAAGTCTGGTTCGTCCTTGGGAGCATTTTCCAAATGCCTGAAGGTACGACGTTCATCTGTACAAACAATAGCACGCAAGTATAAACACCATGGGACCACGCAGCCGTCATACCGCTCAAGAAGGAGACTCGTTCTGTCTCCTAGAGATGAACGTACTTTGGTGCGAAAAGTGCAAATCAATCCCAGAACAACAGCAAAGGACCTTGTGAAGATGCTGGAGGAAACAGGTACAAAAGTATCTATATCAACAGTAAAATGAGTCCTAAATTGACATAACTTGAAAGGCCGCTCAGCAAGGAAGAAGCCACTGCTCCAAAACCATCATAAAAAAGCCAGACTACGGCTTGCAACTGCACATGGGGACAAAGATCGTATTTTTTGGAGAAATGTCTGGTCTGATGAAACAAAAATATAACTGTTTGGCCATAATGACCATCGTTATCTTTGGAGGGAAAAGGGGGAGGCTTGCAAGCCGAAGAACACCATCCCAACCATGAAGCACGGGGGTGGCAGCATCATGTTGTGGGGGTGATTTGCTGCAGGAGGGACTGGTGCACTTCACAAAATAGATGGCATCACGATACCTTTTCTCTCATGCCTTTTCTCTCATGAGTCACACAAGATTGAACTGTTTGGCCTGAATGCCAAGCGTCAAATCTGGAAACCAGGCACTGCTCATCACCTGTGCAATACCATTGCTACGGTGAAGCATGGTGGTGGCAGCATTACGCTTTGGGGATGTTTTTCAGCCGCAGCGACTGCGAGACTAGTCAGGATCGAGGGAAAGATGAACAGATCATTCTGTCTCTGTAGCACCCAAAGAGAGACAGATAGAGGTAGTGAGTGTGCTTGAAATAGAGCCCTCACCCCTGACCTCCCACTGGCCCAGGGCCTCCTGCCTAACCCTCTAATCGCAGTCTCTCTGACAGGGAGTTACTACAGGAGTAGGACATTGTATGGTGCATAGGGCATATGAGTGGAATAATAGTACTCTAGTCTTGTAATCGTATCATGCAATGTAAAGGAAAACAATAATATCATGACTTACAGTACTGCCACAGAGTACTCCATGTTCCTGCTGGTAGCAAGCCTCAACCTGCCAGTCATAAGGTTTTGAACCTAGAAGAAGGCCGAGAGACGGGAGTAGGCAAGAAGGAGTCGACCGGGATTTGCAAGAAGAATGTTGAGTTGTCCTGAAAAACATGGTAAGCTAACATTACTGAGTGAGTGTCAAGCTAGCTACAGTAGCTAGCTAGCTTATTGAATGCTTTTTGGTGCTGGATAGAACCCTTGTTATCCAGAAAGGGTTCTTCTGATCAAAACGGTTCTTGGTAGAACCCTATCTCTCTGCAAAGAATCCTTTTGGAACCCTTTTTTCTAAGTGTAGCTTCCTCACGTTAACTAGATCCCATTAGCTAGCTAGCTATAGTCTACAGATGTAACTTGGAGGTGAAGCCTACTTAAGCAATAGAGTCAATACTTAATAGGGTTGTCACTTAGCTAGCTAGCTACCTAGACACATTTTCCCGAGATCACCATCATAGAGACAGTTTGGCTACAAAATCAGGACTCAACAATCACAGGCATCTAAGTAAACAGCTAACTATCGTCAGTAAAATAAGGAGGAGCATGATGTTGCCATGATGGAATAAGTCGAGGTAGCAATTGTTAGTGAGATGAGACGTGGTGCCATAATATAAATCACTTGGATGGCATGTTATATTTATTATCAACGCTATTGTTGTCATTTACAGACATGACTCATGAAATAGTCTAACTGATACATGAAACCTAAATACAGGTTCCATTTTATTTTGTTAATCTCTGCAGGTTTGTCATCTGATTTCTTAGAGCCTGGTAGAGAGAGAAGCCACCATTCTACAAGGCATTTATCTGCATCCAAGTCGAGGCTTGCTAACAGCAGGAACATGGAGCACTCCCATGGAGCACTCTGTGGCAGTAAGTCATGATA
Organism: Salvelinus alpinus; assembly: GCF_045679555.1. NCBI lineage: Eukaryota > Metazoa > Chordata > Actinopteri > Salmoniformes > Salmonidae > Salvelinus > Salvelinus alpinus. The sequence goes on along the minus strand of NC_092088.1, from coordinate 15,507,029 downwards.
TTATTGTTTTACTGTATATTGCATGATACTATTACAAGAGTATCAAGGGTACTATTACACTACTCATATGAGTGGATAATCCCTATTCACCATACACATGTCTACTCCTGTAGTAACTCCCTGTCAGAGAGACTGCGATTAGAGGGTTAGGCAGGAGGCCCTGGGCCAGTGGGAGGTCAGGGGTGAGGGCCCTCTTTCAAGCACACTCACTACCTCTATCTGTCTCTCTTCAGGTGCCACAGAGACTAGGCTCCACTCATCATAGCATACTTGATGCACTCTATAAATCTCCTTCACTATGGCATTCTGCCTGTGTGATCGCATAGCATATTATCCAGGGCCACTGGTTGGATTGGATTTAATGTACTCACTCAAACTCATGCTCTCTCCTCCCTGTAAGTCTCCCAGACTTTTATAAAAACTAACATGGGTCCATTCCCCTATCCCAAGTTGAGTCTTGTCAGCATATGAAAAAACCTACCACCCTGTTGTCAGCAGACAGTTTCCCGAGGAACGATGCAACTAACTAACTATTTCAATGGACACATTTTGGGAATGACCAAATGCAATAAAGTTTTGTATAAATTTTTATTTTCAATTGTTAGATTACAAAACAATAACTTTTTGACAGCATGTTTGGCACGTTGTTCTTCAGTTTCTTACTTTTGTGGTAACTTCAATATCAAGACAGCGCTTAGAGCTTATGATTCAAAAGATCTAAAATCAGTGCAAGTCTCATGTCCAAGGGTGAATACCTTTTTATTTATGTATATCAGACACTCACACAGGAGGGTCAACTAACATATACTGTATATCCCAGTCAAGTCTGAAGAATGGGTCAAATGGACAAAATGAATATAAGTCAGTGCTTTTGCCTGTAGTACTTTGTATGAATTTGAATGGTTACATACAATACATGTTGACAGAATGGCTGTGTGAGAGAGACTGCGGCTGTGCTCCCAGGTTAGGCTCTTGCTTCCGGTACCACTGAAGTCCCCAGTATTCAGTCAGGCAGCTTGAAGATGTGTCACCATTCAGGCCCATGTCACAGTATGCAGTGGCCTGATAGGGAGATGACAATAAATGCATTATGTACCTTTCATCGCCAAAGCCGTGTTAGCGTTTACTGCACATGTTGCTGAACAATTCAACTTATTTGTTAGTGTCATTGATATATGGAAATGAACTTATATACAGTTCATAAGCGTTGACTGTAATACATCTAGGGTCCAGGGACAGATTAATGCAGGGGCTTACTGGGGCTGAAGCCCCTGGGCCCAGGCCCATGGAGGGCACAAGAGGCAGCAATTTTTTGCTTTACAATTATAATTTTTTTAAGAAATAGGAAATATATGCATATACACTATATCTACCTGTATATTAGTATTTTTTTAAGGCAACCTTCAACCACAGGAGGACTCAGGAGCTCGCTTTCAATTAGTGTAGACAGCCTTCTGCTGCCACTCTGCTAATCAGATGGGGGAGGAGATGTTGGGGGCCACGTGGGTAACTGAGGGGCCCTGCCTTGATTGGGTAACTGATTCATACAAAAGTAAAATAAAATGCATAATAAATAAATAGAACTGGTCAATTGTGTGAGTCTTGTGTCATTCATAATCAAATCAGAAAGCTCTTACCAAATATGGCATATGACATGTATGTGGTCTAAAGTGGTTGCTTGCTAGCTAGCCTACCTACTGAAATGGTGAGAAAAAGTGGGAGTGGCCTGAGTGGGAGAGGCCTGAGTGGGGCCCAGAAAATAAAATGACAGAAAATACAGTTGACAATTGCTTACATATGATTTCTGAAACTATGGCTCCTTTTCTCTAGACTCTACACACCCCGAAACACACACACAAAACGTCACACATCTCTTGCAAAACCAAACACTTAATCCAAAACAATTTAAACTCCTCAAAATTGTGTTTTTGCATCAAAACTCTACACAAACCATCAAATGATTAGCTCTTATACACGCCAACTACACACGGATGTGACAAATGTAAAACACTACTATCTTGTGTCTTTTGCATGTTCAGTGTGCAGTGGAGTCCACGGCAGTTTGTCTTAGCACTTACGCGTACGTGCACAAATATACAGTATGTATGCATATTCAGTATATATTTACACTATAAACAGAAATGTAGGGGTGTAAAATATTAACTGTACTTCTTTCTCAAAACATTGTATTTCCATCCAGATTTCGGGACGAACAGTAACAGACAAAACATACAGGAGAATATAAACAAATAATTAGGGTGTATCCTGTCTCCAATTTGGGTCTGGACACAGCACCTCATCAACATCACAAGCGATGTTCTCTCTGGCTAAATAGCAGGGGAAGTAGTGTCTGGAGTGACGTATCCAGCCCTGGCATGCCCCCTCGTCTACGTCACCACAGGCCTCCTCCATCGCCTGGAGAAGGGGTATGCATTGGTGGGGTTGGCGATTGTATATACCTTCCAACGCCACTTTGCAAATAACTCTTCTATTGGGTTTAGAAATGGAGAATATGGTGGCAGCTTGAGCGCCGAAACGTGCGAATGGTCAATGAACCAATTGCGAACCAGAGCAACCCGGTGGAAACTAACATTGTCCCTGATGACAACAAACCTGGACTGCTCTGGCCCATTCCTCTGGTCATTGGGAATGAGGATATTATGCAGGGTGTCAAGGAAGGTGATAATGTGGCCAGTATTGTAAGGACCGAGTGGCATGATGACGGACACCGTTCTGACTAATTGCTGCACACATTGTGATGTTGCCACCACGCTGTCCAGGGACATTGACGCGGTGTCCTATGAGGTTTCTTCCCCTGCGTCTTGTTTTGGCTAGGTTAAAGCGGACCTCATCAACGTAGATGAAATCATGATGCTCTGCAGCAGCATCTAGTTCCATAACTCTCTGAAACAGACAAGAAAAAACATTATTGTATGACAGTATGAATAGACAGAGCCGTCAATATGTAGCGCAATACACTGGAATGCAGTACCAATGACAGGATAGTATAGCTTACTTGTACGTATTCATAGCGCAGTTGTTTCACAGTCAGAATTTTGCTCAAATGGTACTCTGTAGAGCTGCTTCATACGAATCTGATGCCGTTTCAGGAGACGGCCAAGTGCAGATAAACTCACCCTATTTATGTTACTGAATGTTGTGTTGTCAGTGATGTGGGGTTGCAGTTGTCGTAAACGTATGCTGTTTTATGAAATGACCATATTCACTATGTGTTGTTCCTGCTCTGCTATGAACCGTCGGTTTCTTCCTCCATTGAAGGGTCGTCTAGCAATTCTGCCAAAAACATGATGTGAATGGTAAGTGCAAGAATTCTTTCAGTATGAAATGTTACAGTAGTGCTGTAAGTGCTGCAGTGCTGTAAGTACAGTAGCATGGTATAGAGGGTAGGTTTACTAACCTGTTCTCATTTCAAAATGTCCAGATGACACTTGCTGCAGTGTAGCGGCTCAACTTGGCCTGGATCCTCTGCCTCCCTGAAACTCAAACCATGGTCAACCAAAGTGGCCCTGATCTCATCTGTGATTGTTCTCCTTCCTCCTCATCCTTGTCTCCCTCCTCGTCCTCATTTTCATCCTTGTCCTCCTCCTCGTCGTCGTTCTCCTCCTCGTCCTCCTTTTACTCTCACTCCTCTTCCTCTAACGCTCGCTCCAAAATTGGCCTCCATTGTTGTCCAAACCAAGAAAGCCAACCTGAAGCCTATTTATAGTGTTCAAGCTCTGATTTCTAAGTGAAGAAATTATCTATAAGTGTTTTCACACGTGAGCACTGGGTGAAGGTAATGGGTAGATGAGTGTGGCATTTGGAATGGCAGTGTTTTCCAAATTAAACACAAGACGTGTTAGTTTTGGATGATGTGTCTAATGTAGAGATCTGTGTTTAGTGTTTTGCAAACTGAGTGTAAAGCAGATAATGTGCTTGCAGTTTTGCAGACTTGGTCTGAAGATTAGGTACATGAGTTAATGGTTTCACTGAGTGTACCACAAGTACCACTTTTAGTGTGTAAGCCATTGTAAAAAACTGTAAACAGGAACAAGAACTTAAACAATTAATACCCAAACTGACTGGATAATTTTCTGCGCAACACAAAGACACAAAGGACAAAGACAACCAGACGCCTGCAATTGAGAGATCGACCCATTGGCAGAGCGGGTGCCTTGCGCTGCACATACTCTGCATTTGGTTGGGTTAAATAGTGTGAACTGTTTATATAACAATCTGCCATCACCAAGTGGACTTGGAGCAAAAGTGAAAAAACAGACAGATTTGTTTTTTCACTTTTGCTCCAAGTCCACTTGGTGATGGCAGATTGTTATACAGTATCAGGTTTACAACCAAGTCAAAACAGTCTAATTGAAACCCCTAAAATCTCTTTCCGGTACGAAGTGGTCTGCATATGCACAAGCCACAAAAGCGTTATGCCTCAATTATGCCAATGTTAGTCAGTCTCTTCTAGAAGTACAGTCGGAAGTTTACATCCACTTAGGTTGGAGTCATTAAAAGTCATTTTTCAACCACTCCACAAATTTCTTGTTAACAAACTATAGTTTTGGCAAGTCGGTTAGGACATCTACTTTGTGCTTGACATAAGTAATTTTTTCAACAATTGCTAACAGACAGATTATTTCACTTATAATTAACTGTATCTCTATTCCAGTGGGTCAGAAGTTCACATACACTAAGTTGACTGTGCCTTTAAACAGCTTGGAAAATTCCAGAAAAGGATGTCATGGCTTTAGAAGCTTCTGATAGGCTAATTGACATCATTTGAGTCAATTGGAGGTTTACCTGTGGATGTATTTCGAGGCCTACCTTCAAACTCAGTGCCTCTTTGCTTGACATCATGGGAAAATCAAAAGAAATCAGCCAAGACCTCAGAAAAAAAATGTAGACCTCCACAAGTCTGGTTCATCCTTGAGAGCAATTTCCAAACACCTGAAGGTACCACGTTCATCTGTACAAACAATAGCACGCAAGTATTAGCACCATGGAACCACGCAGCCGTCATACCACTCAGGAAGGAGACACGTTCTGTCTCCTAGAGATTAATGTACTTTGGTGCGAAAAGTGCAAATCAATCCCTTGTGAAGATGCTGGAGGAAACAGGTACAAAAGTATCTATATCCACAGTAAAACAAGTCCTATATCGACATAACCTGACAGGCCGCTCAGCAAGGAAGAAGCCACTGCTCCAAAACCACCATAAAAAAGCCATGCTACGGTTTGGGGGTGGCAGCATCATGTTCTGGGGGTGCTTTGCTTCAGGAGGGACTGGTGCACTTCACAAAATAGATGGCATCATGAGGCAGGAAAATTATGTGGATATATTGAAGTAACATCTCAAGACATAAGTCAGGAAGTTAAAGCTTGGTAGCAAATTGGTCTTCCAAATGGACAATGACCCCAAACATACTTCCAAAGTTGTGGCAAAATGGCTTAAGGACAACAAAGTCAAGGTATTGGAGTGGCCATTACAAAGCCCTGACCTCAATCCCATAGAAAATTTGTGGGCAGAACTGAAAAAGCGTGTGCGAGCAAGGAGGCCAACAAACCTGACTCACCCAACTTATTGTGGGGAGCTTGTGGAAGGCTACACGAAACATTTGACCAAAGTTAAACAATTTAAAGGCTAAAGTGTATGTAAACTTCCGACTTCACTGTATCTGTTGACGAAAATCAAACTCTGGCCATGCGTAAGGAGGCTCTAACGCTCTATACCCAAATTCATAAACTTGAGAATGCTTTTCTTTGTAACTTGTGGAGCACAATACTCCAGCGTTTTCAGAATACAGGCATTGCACTTCAGGCAGTCCAACTGGACCTGTCTAATGATGTTCGTCTGGTGGTTTTGAGAGATTTTGTGGCAGGGCTTCAGGATCAGTTTGATAGCTTTGAGGCAAAAGGAAAGGACATGTCACCATGCCAGTGTTGTGTTCGAGACCACCTAAAGCGAAACCGATTCAAGACCAAGACTGGAGCAACTCGAGGCCGAGTCAAGACCAAGACCAGAGGGGGGACGAGACTGAGTCAAGACTGAGACCAGGAGGGGGACAAGGGGGCAGACCGAGACCAGACAAATGCGAGTCCAATTCAAGGCCATGTGTGTAATTTTGTCAAATCACCACCATAATAGAGTTTTAAATGTCCAGTATTTCTGTGTTCATATTTCTTTAGACATTCAGAATAGTGAAAAATGCATGCTGAGGGAAAATAGAGCCACTCTAAACATTATTACTAACCCAAACACAGTGGGGAACAATGGGCCTTCTAAGCCTTCAGAGAAGGGCTAAGGATTTATTAAATAATGATTATAATAACAATGATCATTATATTATTATTTCAACAATATTCTGAATTAATCACTTCAGTTTTTGTTGGAAAGGAAAGGGTTAAGAGAAAAAAAGATCCATTTAGAATATTTCTTTGCTGGTCTCTGGGGAGATAAATCTATCAAGCTAAGTCAGCAATTGGCTAGGCCATCAAAAGCTAGGTAAAGGCATTTGCCATTCAACTGTATTAGGGCAACATTTTTGAGTGACAGTGGAGTCAAGAAATCTGATTTAGACTTAATGAGTGGGACCGTTTTTACAAAAACGTATGGAAAGTTCTGCCTTCTTGAAGGCCAACAGGTCACTGCGCAATAGCGAGCAGTAGTTTTCCCACGGTCTAGCTAGCTTTCATTGTTGGATAGTTTGCAGCAGGTGTTATCAAAGAGGATGTTGTTGCTAATTTGTTAGCTTCTCCCTTTTCAAGAATCACTTTCAACAAGAAGTTAAGTTTCAAATGATCATCTGGTGAGTTTTTTTCTGTGTTTTTTACTGCACCGAGTTTGCTGTTGTTGCATTTAAAGTGGAACTGACAGCATTTTAGCAACATGAAATCTTATTAAAATCTGTTCATATACACCCCCCGTGTTACGTTCCCCAGTTTCTGTGTTGTTGTGGGTTTGTATGTTTATGTTTCAGGATGGCTTCCTGGATTCCAAGCAGCTGGTTTGGTCGGCCCCATTGCAGAGTGGCACTCTGACCCCGTCCTCTCGTCAGGGGATATAGCTGTCTACAATTACCGATTCCTTCTGCAGCTTGAAAAGCCAGTGTTCCTTTGTTACGGAAGAGAGCTTCTTTGTATGTCCTGTGTTGGTTGTTGGTCTGGTAAAGTTGTTGTAAAGTATTTTGTAGCCGGTCCTGCAGAGGTATGTGTATGCCATAGAATTTAGTGTTTTTGGTTTATTCAGAGGGGGACCGATTTAATCTGAAATATTATACGACCGGAACACATGATTGGAGCATTTTACTAGTTGTATTGGAGTTGAACCTACACATGGCAAGGACTGATTATTGTTGCCATTTGTTTTGGTCCTTTACGACCAGTGTGGTACACCTCAGTACTATCTTAGATGTGTTCTAAGATAATCCCCGTCTAGGGGCTTGTCTGCTCCTCACTGTTCTCATAGGGGAGTTTACAACTAGATTTGATTTTGTGCTCTGGCGGCCTTGTGTTGTCCGTAGTCTTGACCCCCCCCCCCCCCCCCCCCCACCGGCCTCGATGAGGCTCATCATGGGTCTGGGCTACTATTCCCCCCCACCCCCTTTGTGACTCGGGATCCCCCCACCAGCGGGTGGTGTTGGTGTCCAAGGCGCAAACGAAAAGGTCGGACCCTATGTACGAGTTGTCAGCGGCCGCGTTGTTATGAGAATGGCTGTAACCTTTCAACCAAATCTCCTGGTGTTCGTGCTTCAAAACGCTCAGTGGCTGTCGAGGCCTGTCAGTCCCCACCGCGTCCGCGTGTGGCAACCTCTTCATTACCTGCGAACTGAGACGAGGATATCTGTCTGTGATATTGCAAAGTGTTTCACCAGTGGGAGTCCTCAGGTCAGTTGCTGGACTGACGCCATTAGTGTCATTGTAAGGGGTGACAGTCCCCCACAAAGCGGAAGGTGTATCATCGGAAGCAGAGTATACTCTGTGCATCGATGTTTTTCTTGCTGAGACGGCTGCAGTGCTTGCGGAAGTGTCCGAAGGGCAAGAGAAGTTCATCTCAACTACCGTATTGCACGACTGCAAGGAGGAGGGAAGTTGCTTATTCACAGAGACAGCTGGCTCGAAATCATGAAAAGAATGGTCAATCAGGTTGGCTGATGGAATGTGTCGAGATATCGTAATATCTCCTTGGATCGGATTCTGCACCAAGAGGTTTCGAAACGTCTTTCCCAAAGGGTGCTTTCGACAGATACCCCTCGTGAATGACTGCATTGCAGCTAGCATTAGGGGTAGACAGTGTGGTCAGTGGAGGAGGCACTGTGGCCTGTGACCATATTTGGTTGGTTTTCCAATCCATCAATGGGATTAACTGATCCATCAAGTCTGCTCCAAATAGCAGGGGTACAGTTTCGAAGCTGGTAACATACACAGGGTGAACAAGCGATACGTCCTGGAAGTGTAGTTTCAGCATGACTCTCAATGTCAGAGGCGAGGTAGTCTGAGTGACCCTTCGAAGTGTAGTGTCGCATCGTTCCACTTTTAACCAACGTTTAGTTGGCTTCAAAGCCCTTTTGAGATCATCCCACGATGTTTTCACTTTAGTTCATCCCGTAGTGGAACTTCTGGAGAACATTGGTCTACGTTTTGATCGTCCTTCAACCCTTTGTTACCCTTGTGCTCTGACACTTTTTGTGGGTTGGGTGCAGGAACATAGCAAACAGGTCGATTGTAGTCATGTTGATGGCGATGTACTCGACCACGGAGGTTATTGGAATCATGGTTTCGTGGTAGAAACCGTTGTTGTGCGTCATCTCTCAACGCTCCAATACCTGATAATGCACCCTCTAACTGGAGTGAGTGCTCCTGGTCAAATTTCAAAACCGAGTGGTCAGGGATCTTAGCATTGTGAACTTTTGATGCCTCAAAAAACTGTGCTTGCAAGCTCTCTGAGTTGTAAGATAGGCAAGCCAATGTGGGCTGCAGGGCCCAAGTAGGTAATGAAGGTGGGATACATGTTCGACAGAAACATTTGTTTGAATGGTAACAGCTCTTCCATTCCTGTTTCAGTGAGTAGGCCAAAGTAAGCTGAACGAAGCCTATGACAGTAAGCTTGTGGGTGTTCGTTAGTGTCACGACTTCCGCCGAAGTTGGCTCCCCTGCCTGTTCGGGCGGTGCTTGGCGGTCGTCGTCACCGTCCTACTAGCCGCCACCGATCCCTTTTTCGTTTGTCTGTTTGTTTTATCTAATTCGTTTCACCTGTGTTTCTGTTGTTTGGTTTAAGGAGCTTCCCTATTTTTAGTAGGTGGACCCGCCCTTGTTTTGTGCGGGATTGTCTTTTTGTTACGTGTGTGCGTTTTAGGTAGAGGTGGATTTATTTTCTATTTTACTTGGCACCCTGTGTTTTTGGGTTGTCACGTTGTTGTCTGCGCCCTGTATGTTTGGGCTTATCATTTTTGTGTGCATAAGTAAAAAGCACTTTTCCCCAGTGGAACTCTCTGCGTCTGATTCCTTCACCCACCTAGTCCCGCGTGACAGTTAGGAGCTTGTTTGACGGTGTTAGCCAGTGAGCTATCATGTTTGCGAGTCGCAGAACCACTGAATTCTAATTTCAAAGCTGTGGCAAGTTTAGCGTAGTCATTTAGCACGTGTTGCTGTTGTAGGCGAATGAACCTCGTCACTTGTCTATTCGACATTCGCTTCAACGGGTAAACCCTGTCAGAACGGGTAGCGTTCGGGTAGCCATACAACGCGTCCTCTATGTCAGCTAGAAACGTCTCAGTATCGTTTGGCTGACCTGGAACGGGGTCAAAGGTGGGGAAATTCTTGACGAGTTTGTCAAGGTATTCCGCACCAAGCAGGCGGAGAGGGTCGGCTTCCTGTGGGGAAATTGGGTCCGAAAGGCCAAGAGGAGGAGCCAAGCTTTGGCTTTGTTGGCCAAGAGGCGCCATATTACTCAGTGCCGAATGGCCAAGAGGAGAAGACTGAGGGACACATGAGGGAGGCAAAGTCTGAAACCTATCGTCTTTACTCCTGTGAGTACAGGGCTCCGGTTGCTTGGATTGGTAGTTACGCTGTAGAGCGTGACCATTCTGGACTTCCTCCAGATGGTACCTAAGGGTGGTATTCTGCTGCATTGCAGAGTCCACTTGAGCGCTTAGAATACTGATTTTGGACAGGTGAGTGTCGCACTTGCTCCTTTCAGTCTCAAACTTATCTATCATGGTTTGCAGATAGAGGTCTTGAGTACGGAGCGAGAGAGTCAGTGATGAGATTTCCTCCGCTTGCTTAGAAATCAATATTTCCATCTTCATCACCTGAGTTCTTTCATCATTCCTTTGGTCAGCGACTTCAATGAGTTCTGCTGATTTGTCATCCAACTTTGTCATTGTGTTCATTAACTGATCGTCTTTGGTCTGCAGCGTTTTGAGTAGAACCGTGTTACTTTGAGTAACGTTCAACAAAACTGCATGCACGTTATCAAGTTGAGCGCTCCTGTTAATAGATAACTCGTCAGATTTCTCTAGTTTGGCGTGGACATCATCGTATTTAGTTTTGGCTAAATCGAGTTGTTCCTGTAGCATATGATCTTGTTCCTGTAGAAGACAATTTCGTTGAAGAGCTTGTGCTTGTTCATCGTCATACGTTTTTGCAATTACATTTTATTGTTCAGTTTTCAAGCGCGGTTCCATAGCTAGCAGAATATTTCCCTTTTCTGCATTCGTCATTGGTTTCCCGGTTCCCTCCACCTGTCCCTTTATGTCTACCGTTACCTGCTCGTGCTTCAATTGTGCACTGCGGTATTGGACAGATGCCAATCTCGGATGGCAAGACATCAGGGCTAGACTGGAGAGAACCTTTACGAGGCCTGCGCCCGATGGTTGATTTTGGAAAGCGTTGTCTGCTGTTTTTCGGCTAATGGCATAATTAGGGTTGGTATCGCTGCTGAGGTCAAAGATCAATCCATTTATGGGTGGAGGTTCACTAATTAGCGGGCGGGTGGGGACTACCCCCTCTGATAGCTTGTACATTATTAGAACATTTGAAAGGAAAAATGTTTTTCCTAATTTTCCAAAGTTTGGTTTTGGAATATGTTGGGAGCTGCAAAGACGATTTGAATCTATTTATAGACGTTGATGAACCATCAGTACTGTACCAGTACTGTGGGAGATGGACGTGAATGAATTTGCAAAAGCAAATTGAATTAATCAATGATAATGATTAATCATACCTGGATAGGCTATCTGGGAATTAAACTTTAAATTAACCTGGGAAGTTGGTTCATCTAGGTTACTATTGCAAAGTTGCTGGATTATCATAAAAGTAATGTTAGGTACATTCACCACTATGGTACACTTTCCCCTCAGGCCAAAGCCACATGGGATTCCCGCTGGAGGCGGGACTGATTGATTGTGCTTTGCAAAAGCAGATTTTACCGGTTTATCAAATTTAATGATAAATAAAACCTGTATAGGCTATCTGGGAATTAAACTTTAAATTAACCTGAGAGCTTTGCTTCATCTAGGTTAATGTGGAAAAAGTTTAACTTGTCTCATTGTAGAAACCCAATCAATTTGGATATTATTTAAATGATCCACTTGAAAGGTAATATCTGGCAATTTCACTTGTTAGTTAAATTGAATGAGACGTCGATATCCAGTCAATTGCGATTGGCTGGATATCTTAACGTGATCCAGTTTGGGTTCATCTACTTTTTCCAAGAGATGTACTGGCGATTCTTCCCACCAGTGATAGCACATGCTGAAATCAAACAGAAGTACAAAGGGCGGGACTTCCGTCGCACAAGGCGGAGGAATTTAAACGGGACAAAGGGAGAGAAAATAATGTTTCCCCTTTGTTAGCTTAGCATCTCGTGCAAGCTAATCCTACTTTGTTCAGAAAATAGGGTCCCCTTCACCACTGGAAAGGGTGGGTTTACTAATGACTTCTCACATTAACCCATTCGGCATACTTTGCTAGCGTTATGTTGACCGGAGCGACCTGGTATATAATACAGATATGCCTGTGGTCTATCCACACTGGCTTAGTGCAGTAGGCGGACATAATACTTTGGCTCGAGCACCAAATAGATCTATCCTCTAATTTCTAACCTTACTGGCTCTATGCCCTTGCTCTAGAAGTTAATATTGACTGACAGAAATAGTACCGGTTGGTCTAATGGATTAAATCTGGAATGTATCACTCATTGCTATGACGCTAACGACACACGACCGGAGGCACTCTGTAGCCTCTTCAAATGGAAACACACACAACCAATTAATTTGTATACAAAGCAGTCTGTTTGTACAATTCTGTTTAAACAATTGTTATATAGAATTCAACAGCAAAGTCCAATTCTATCTTAGATTCCTCGCACGGGGCGTCATAAATGTTGTGTCTTTGGCATCATTAAACTGAAGACTTATTTTTTGTTTATCAAATCAATTCTCTGTAATTACTATTACGTGATTAACTAATCAGGTAGATGTAATTAACTAGGAAGTCGGGGAACCAAGGAAAATATTCAGATTACAAAGTTATAATTTTCCTAATATAACTTTCAGATATTTTAATACCTGATCAATTAGTCTTCTCATTAATTAATTATTCTTTACCTCACGTTAGTCTCATTCCAAACGTCGTAAATTGTTGGTTATCTTCGGCGCCGACAGAGATGGCCGCCTCGCTTCGCGTTCCTAGGAAACTATGCAGTATTTAGATTTTTTATGTGTTATTGCTTACAATGTTACCCCAGTAAATCTTAAGTTTTATTACATACAGTCTGGAGGAAATATTGGATATAAGAGCAACGTCAACTCACCAACATTACGACCAGGAATACGACTTTCCCGAAGCGGATCCTCTGTTTGGCCTACGACCCAGGACAATGGATCGGATCCCAGCCGGCGACCCAAAACAACGGCGCCGTAGAAGGGGCAGACGGAGCGGTCTTCTGGTCAGGCTCCGTAGACGGGCACATCGCGCACCGCTCCCGAGCATACTACTCGCCAATGTCCAATCTCTGACAACAAGGTAGACAAAATCCGAGCAAGGGTAGCATTCCAGAGAGAAATGAGAGACTGTAACATTCTTTGTTTCACGGAAACATGGCTCACTCGAGACACGCTATCTGAGTTGGTACAGCCATCTGGATTCTTCATGCATCGCGCCAACAGAAACAAGCATCTCTCTGGTAAGAAGAAGGCCTTATGCCTTATGATTAACGAGACGTGGTGTGATCATAACAACATACAGGAACTCAAGTCCTTTTGTTCAGCTGACATAGAATTCCTCACAATCAAATGCCAACCACATTATCTACCAAGAGAATTCTCTTCAATCATAATCACAGTCGTGTATATTCCCCCCCAAGCAGACGGCCCTGAAAGAACATCGACGGCCCTGAAAGAACTTCATTCGACTCCATGTAAACTGGAAACCACATATCCTGAGGCTGCTTTTATTGTAGCTGGGGATTTTAACAAGGCTCATCTGAAAACTAGGCTCCCCAAATTCTATCAGCATATCGATTGTGCTACCAGGGTGGGCAAAACCCTAGATCACTGTTATTCTAACTTCCGCGACGCATAGAAGGCCCTCCCCCGCCCTCCCTTCGGAAAAGCTGACCACGACTCCATTTTGTTGCTCCCAGCCTATAGACAGAAACTAAAACAGGAAGCACCCGCGCTCAGGTCTGTTCAACGCTGGTCCGACCAATCGGATTCCACGCTTCAAGATTGCTTCGATCACGTGGACTGGGATATGTTCCGCATTGCGGCGAACAACAACATTGACGAATACGCTGATTCGGTGAGCGAGTTTATTAGCAAGTGCATCGGTGATGTTGTATCCACAGCGTCTATTAAAACATTCCCCAACCAGAAACCGTGGATTGATGACAGCATTAGCGCAAAACTGAAAGCGAGAACCACTGCTTTTAATCAGGGCAAGGTGACCGGAAACATGACCGAATACAAACAGTGTAGCTATTCCCTCCGCAAGGCAATCAAACAAGCTAAGCGTCAGTATAGAGACAAAGTACAGTCGCAATTCAACGGCTCAGACATGAGAGGTATGTGGCAGGGTCTACAGTCAATCACGGACTACAAAAGAAAAACCAGACCCGTCGCGGACCACGATGCCTTGCTCCCAGACAGACTAAACAACTTTTTTGCTCGCTTTGAGGACAATACAGTGCCACTGACACGGCCCGCTACCAAAACCTGCCGGCTCTCCTTCACTGTAGCCAACATGAGTAAAAAATGTAAACGTGTTATCCCTCGCAAGGCGGCAGGCCCAGACGGCATCGCTGGCCGCGTCCTCAGAGCATGCCCAGACCAGCTGGCTGGTGTGTTTACAGACATATTCAATCAATCCTTATCCCAGTCTGCTGTTCCCACATGCTTCAAGAGGGCCACCATTGTTCCTGTTCCCAAGAAAGCTAAGGTAACTGAGCTAAATGACTACCGCCCTGTAGCACTCACTTCCGTCATCATGAAGTGCTTTGAGAGACTAGTCAAGGACCATATCACCTCCACCTTACCTGACACCCTAGACCCACTCCAATTTGCTTACCGCCCCAATAGGTTCACAGACGACGCAATCGCCATCACACTGCACACTGCCCTAACCCATTGGGACAAGAGGAATACCTATGTAAGAATGCTGTTCATCGATTACAGCTCAGCATTTAACACCATAGTACCCTCCAAACTCGTCATTAAAACCTCTTGAGAATACAGGGGGTAATATTTTCGCATTAGCATAATTTGCTCTACAGATTAAACTGCCTCTTATTCAATTATTGCTCTTACTATATGCATATGAATCATACCATTGGAAAGAAAACAATCCCTAGTTTCTAAATCCGTTTCAATTTTGTCTCTGAGTGATACAGAAGTCATTCAACAGCACTTTCCATGACCAAGAACATAAAATCAAGATGTGTTATGCTGGCTTCAAAGCTCTGCCTATATATGGTCGTGCCCCCTATGACCAGAAACACACCACATTCGCCTTCCTCTGGTTGTCAAGATGACGTCAGAGGAGAAATTCTTTGTTTATCTGGGACTGACGTGAAATAGGACCCATTTCTTTGGCGTGACCGACAACTTCCGGACATCTTAATTTTCCAATTTGAGCTGCGTTGGTGTACTGTTTTGCTGGCGTTATGTATGCAAACTATCTCCGTGTCGAATTTTGTTTGATACATGTGACCATATCATCGTAATGTATGTTTTTTCAATATAGTTTAATCAGATTATTTGAATTTTTCCGGGAGTTTTTCGGTGTACCGTTGTCGGATTGTATTTACGTTTGAGAAATTCGTGCCACTCGACCGGTACCTGTGCTAAATGGAGTGGGAAAGGAACATTTCTGAACGGAACCAACGACTCATCTTGACAAAGGACACTTTGATCAACATTCTGATGAAAGATCAGCCATAGTAAGACCCAATTTACGATTTTATATCATATCTGTTGTGCATGTGAACTGGACGTGGGCGCCTAGCCGAATCTGCCTGGTAAAAATATCGTGTCCTACGCTAACGTGGTTAGCTAATAGATTTACATATTCTGTCTTCCCTGTAAAACATTTTAAAAATCTGAAATGGTGGCTTTATTCACAAGACCTGTATCTTTCATCTGGTGTCTTGGACTTGTGATTTAATGATATTTAGATGCTACAAGTTACTTGTGACGCTATGCTAGCTGTGCTAATCAGTGGGGTGAGTTGGGGGGTGCTACCGGATCAGGGTTGCTGACTCGTGAGAAGTTAAGCTCGAGACCCTGGCTCTCGACCCCGCCCTGTGCAACTGGGTCCTGGACTTCCTGACGGGCCTCCCCCAAGTGGTGAGGGTAGGTAACAACATCTCCACCCCGCTGATCCTCAACACTGGGTCCCCACAAGGGTGCGTTCTCAGCCCTCTCCTGTACTCCCTGTTCACCCACGACTGCGTGGCTATGCACGCCTCCAACTCAATCATCAAGTTTGCAGACGACACTACAGTGGTAGGCTTGATTACCAACAACGACGAGACGGCCTACAGGGAGGAGGTGAGGGCCCTCGGAGTGTGGTGTCAGGAAAATAACCTCACACTCAATGTCAACAAAACAAAGGAGATGATCGTGGACTTCAGGAAACAGCGGAGGGAGCAGCCCCCTATCTACATTGACGGGACAGTAGTGGAGAGGTTGGAAAGTTTTAAGTTCCTCGGCGTACACATCACGGACAAACTGAAATGGTCTACCCACATAGACAGCATGGTGAAGAAGGCGCAGCAGCGCCTCTTTAACCTCAGGAGGCTGAAGAAATTCGGCTTGTCACCAAAAACACTCACAAACTTTTACAGATGCACAATCAAGAGCATCCTGTTGGGCTGTATCACCGCCTGTTACGGCAGCTGCTCTGCCCATAACCGTAAGGCTCTCCAGAGGGTAGTGAGGTCTGCACAACGCATCACTACCTGCCCTCCAGGACACCTACACCACCCGATGTGACAGGAAGGCCAAAAAGAACATCAAGGACAACAACCACCCGAGCCACTGCCTGTTCACCCTGCTATCACCCAGAAGGTGAGGTCAGTACAGGTGCATCAAAGCGGGGACCGAGAGACTGAAAAACAGCTTCTATCTCATTGCCATCAGACTGTTAAACAGCTATCACTTACATTGAGTGGCTGCTGCCAACATACTGACTCAACTCTAGCCACATTAATAATGGAAAAATTGATGTAATCAATTTATCACTAGCCACTTTATATAATGCTTACATACCCTACATTACTCATCTCATATGTATATACTGTACGCTATACCATCTACTGCATCTTGCCATCTTGATGTAATGTACCACTAGCTACTTTAAACAATGCCACTTCATATAATGTTTTCATACCCTACATTACTCATCTCATATGTATATACTGTACTCTATACCATCTACTGCATCTTGATGTAATGTATCACTAGCCACTTTAAACAATGCCACTTTATTTTAATGGTATCATACCCTACATTACTCATTTCATATGTATATACTGTACTCTATACCATCTACTGCATCTTGCCTATGTCGTTCAGGCATCACTCATTCATATATTTTTATGTACTTATTCGTATTCATTCCTTTACACTTGTGTGTATAAGGTAGTTGTTGTGAAATTTTTAGGTTATATTACTTGTTAGATATGACTGCATGGTCGAAACTAGAAGCACAAGCATTTCGCTACACTCGCATTAACATCTGCTAACCATGTGTATGTGACAAATAGATTTGATTTGATTGTTATCTGAACGAACCCAGTCTTCACTATGAGTCATCCATACATCAATTGTCTTAAATCATGTATTTACTAACTAAATAATCACAGAAATGCACAAACAAACAGTAGATATAGTTACAAGGAAAGTATGTGCCCTAATGGGCTAAACCGGCATCGCGGCTTGGTGGACAAAAGGGAAGTGGGGCTCGACTGAGATAAAATACACTACAAAGTTGATAATTATAACAATTGAAATGTTAATCCTTTGCACATGAACGCTCACTCATTCGGGAATAATTGCAATCAATATATATATTTACGCTCAGTGTGTCATCCTGATCTCTGTTGGAAAGTTTGTTACTGTTGGAGAGTTTGTCAGCCCTCTCTCTCTTTGCCGTGGTTAGAATGGATAGTTCAGAGTAACATTCAGCAATGTCGTTATAGAATAGATGTTTCGGCGGTTGTCGATCTTCGCGTTCAATGATACCGAATTCCTAGCTACAGACTAGTAATTAGTATCAAAGATTTGTTCTTATTCTGTCGGTTCGATAGTCTCAGAGTTTAACCACGTGGTATGGTTAAAAATTCAGCAATGGGCTCAAACCTTAGCCCTCTCGTAATTGAGGTAAACTTGGTCTCTACTCAAACCTTAGCCCTCTCGTAATTGAGAGAAGCATGGTCTGAAGATAAATTCCCACGGTGGGGGTTATATTCGGGAGAGCAGAAAGGGGCTGTCCCACGATGCCAGATCAATGTCTGTGCTCATGGGGCGGGCCTATGATTTAGTTCAACTCCAAAGGGAATTGGAGTTTCCTTCATTAAACAGTCTAAATTCACATTACATAATTTCACAAATAGTTTAATCTTTACTCATTCATCCCTACAACAATTAGAGAATCTTGTATAAACAGGGTTATGGTAATGTGGCTGTATTGTCTCTCATAAGTTTCACAAAATTGTACCAAACGGACCAGTTCGTAGCTGGCTACTTCACCGACCTTTTATACATTCTCCAGAACATGAAAATTGCTAAGTTCTCAAGTTTTGTGAGGTGGAAGAAGTTTCCTTGTTCTCTCTATGAAAACTCACTCTCTCTCTATACTATCTGGCAATGAGGAAGAATCTCCTCCAGGAATTTAGGACCTGCCTAACAGCAGGCTGGGTGTAGGAGAGAGAGAGAGAGAGGGGGGGATGGTGCAGAGAGAGAGGGATGGTGCTCGCTGTACCCAAAGAGGGCAACGTCATGACAACTTATTAGTTACATCACAAATTAGTTACACATTCGACAGGATTGTTCTTTTAGTACCCACGGACCATTCCAACTGCTTGGATTACAGAAATATTGTTTCATTATTCAACCTTTTGATGTCACAGTATTACAAAATCTCTCTGTGTTGTAACGAAGGGATTTTTCACTTCCCTTTGATTGTGTTTGGAGAGTTCCTGCAGGTATTTACGACCGTCATAAAACGATGGGAGAGAAATATCAGTACTCACCAGTTTCTCCACAGAGAAACAATATAAACAAACAATATTGGATGGCAGGTAGCCTAGTGATTAGAGCGTTGGACTAGTAACCGAAAGGTTGCAAGATCGAATCCCCGAGCTGACAAGGTAAACATATTTAATTCTGCCCCTGAACAAGGCAGTTAACCCACTGTTCCTAGGCCGTCATAGAAAATAAGAATTTGTTCTTAACTGACTTGCCTAGTTAAATAAAGGTAAAAAATATATGTAAATATTTTAATTTTTTTTGCACCCCAGTATCTCTACTTGCACATTCATCTTCTGCACATCTATCACTCCAGTGTTTAATTGCTAAATTGTAATTACTTCGCCACTACGGCCTATTTATTGCCTCATCTCCCTAATCTTACCTCATTTGCACACACTGTATATAGATGTTTTCTATTGTGTTATTGTGTTATTCCATATGTAACTCTGTGTTGTTGTTTGTGTCGCACTAATTTGCTTTATCTTGGCCAGGTCGCAGTTGTAAATGAGAACTTGTTCTCAACTGGCCTACCTGGTTAAATATATGTGAAATAAATAACATGATCCTCACCCAAAAGGGCAAGTCATGACAGTCCCCTCTGGTTATTTTCAAACTTGTGTTTATCCTGCAAGTTGTAAACCAACATAAAAAATGACCATGGGATGTCCTGGTTGTGGATCATCGTGGTGTTCCCCCTCTGGTGGTTGACCCGGGTAGGATTTCTGCAAATGGAGCCGTTCACCACAGGGATGGGCAGCGGATGTACGGGTTGGGATCGCCGTTCCGGACCCGTCGTCTGGTCGCCCAGGCTGGTGGATCTAGGCAGTAACTTAGGCAGATGTTAACAATGCACCCACACTCACAAAATGTATAATTACATTTCTTCCCAAACGAGCGGCATTGTGGCACTAAGTGATGGTTGTATGGGGAACTTATTTATGGCTCTGTCACTTCCTAAATGTCAAAGGAAATTAAACTAAAAGGAATAAAAGCATAACAAAAGATATGCAAAATATAGTTGTCACACCTTAATCATCTAATTGGACTGTATTCTATATACGTCCAAGGTCTTGGCAAAATGACCCTATCATGGCATTGTCTAATCTCATATCTAGGGCGTTCCTAATTAGCTGTGTGTTGCTTAACGCACTATCCTAAGTTAATACTACATGATAAGTCTAGTAAAGCACCAGCATCGGGCAGTCTACAGGGAAGACCTATGGACCTCTGTGGAGAAACTGGTGAGTACTGTAGCTGTAGAGTCAAAGGCCTCAGAGTAAATGTTAAACTTTACTAAGGCTTGGCTTTTTATTCGGACCATTATGTAATCCAAGCATAAATCCTCATGAAATGTTCCATTGTACGTGTGGATTTGTGCTTACACAAGCGCACATACCAAGGGAAAGAAAACCAAGTACCCGGGTAGGCTGCAACCTGTTCAGAATGAGTCTGACGTCATCAGAAAATGTCCAGGTCTATGCCTGGAGGTCAGACCCTTCAAGGTTTTACTACACGTCAATCTGTCTTACACCATTGTAGTGGTGATAGGTATGAAGGAGTCTGTTTCTTGTCTATGTTATCCACAGAGGAGCTAACCTCACGATGGAAGTACTCTATAAGCACTGAACCAGTCGTATGCGGTGTGATCATGGTTCATGACTTCTAATAACTTTCCTCCAGAATGGAGGGTTCATTTATTAGTGGCATGTGTGTTAACCATCAGAAGGCTGTTCTAGAGATTCCCTTACATGTGTTGCAATCAGAGTGTCTACTAACTCCTCTGTCGTTGTTATCAATAGCGATTTGACTTGGGAGGTCTCTAACCTTCTTACTAATTGTGGCTGGACTGACTGTGCTGGTATTACTACTGGTAGTCAAGGGGACCAGTTATCCTGCCAATTTATTGCGAAATGTTATCCTACCAGAACACATGATTAGAGCATTTTACTAGTTGCATTGTAGTTGAAACTACACATGGCAAGGAATGATTATTTTTGCCATTTGCTTTGGAGTTGGATAGTCCACTGGACTTCTTTTACGACCAGTGTGATACACCTCAATAATATCTTAGATGTGTTCTAAGGTTATCCCCGTCGAGGAGCTTGTCCGCTCATCTCTGTTCTCATGGTGAAGTTTACAACTAGATTTGTTTTCTGCTCTGGTGGCCTCTTTGTGTTGATATCCGTGGCACAAACGAAAAGGTCGGACCCTATGTACGAGTTGTCAGCGACCGCGTTATTTGAATGGCTGTAAACTTTCAACCAAATATCCTTGTGTTTGTGCTTCAAAACGCTCAGTGGCTGTTGAGGCCTGTCAGTCACCACCTCTTCGGTACCTGTGAACTGAGACGAGGATATCTGTCTGTCATATCGCAAAGTGTTTCACCAGTGGGAGTCATCAGGTCAGTTGCGGGACTGACGCCATTAGTGTCATTGTAAGGGGTGACAGTCCCCCACAAAGCGGAAGATGTATCATCGGAAGGAAAGTACACTCTGTACACTCAATGTTTGTATTGCTGAGACGGCCGCAGTGCTTGCGGAAGTGTCCGAAGGGCAAGAGAAGTTCATTTCAATTACAATATTGCACGACTTCAAGGAGGAGGGAAGTTGCTCATTCACTGAGACTGCTGGCTCAAAATCATGAAAATAATGGTAAATCAGATTTGTTGATGGAATGTGTAAAGATATCGTAATATCTTCTTGGATCGGATTCTGCACCAAGAGGTTTCGAAACGTATTTTTCCCAAGGGGTGCTTTCAACAGATACCCCTCGTGGATGACTGCGTTGCAGCTAGCATTAGGGGAAGACAGTGTGGTCAGTGGAGAAGGCACTGTGACCTGTGACCATACTGTACGTGGTTGGTTTTCCAATCCATCAGTATGAGTAAACGATCCATCAAGTCTGCTCCGAGTAGCAGGGGTTCAGATTCGAGGCTGGTGACATGCACAGGGTGAACGAGCGATACTTCCTGGAAGTGTAGTTTCAGCATGATTCTCAATGTGAGAGGTGAGGTAGTTTGAGTGAAACCTTGAAGTGTAGTGTCACATCGTTCCACTTTTAACCAATGTTAATTTGGCTTCAAAGCCCGTTTAAGATCATTGAACAATGTTTGAGAGATGAGTGATATTATCGAGGCCGAATCAAGTAGCGCATGACGGGTTAAGGAGTCCTCCAGGACTGTTTCCAGGAATGGCTGTTTTGAGTTGCGTTTAGTGAACATATTCCCCACAAAGTGAAATGATTGTTCGCAGCTACGTGATGTGTCATTTCTGTTCATTGTGAAAGGAGATCGACTTGTCGGATTTTGAGTGGACTTGGCTTTTGCGAAGCTTTTGACCTTCTTCTTTGCAACCTTTGTATCAGAGTCTATAGACAAAGCCTGTGGGCTTGTTCCTTGATCGAGAGGGCCCTGGATTGGGTCTCGAGTGAGAGCAGTAGAAATTAAATGTTTAACGTCCTTGCTAAGGGTGTTAATTCCTGCGGACCTGTTGTCCGGCGATTCCACGTCTGGTCCCTGTGACATATCTTTTCCCCTTTCTCAAATGTTTGTCGCTTTAGTTCTTCACATAGTAGAACTTCTAGAGACCATTGGTCTGCATTTTGATCGTCCTTGAACCTTTTGTTACCCTTGTGCTCTGATATTTTGTGTGGTTTGGGTACAGGAACGTAGCAATCAGGTCGATTGTAGGGGTAATCGCTTCAATACTTTACGACGTACTTTACAGTTATTTTGACCGTGGTGGGTATTGGTATCGTGGTTTCGTGGTAGAAACTGTTGTTGTGTGTCATCTTTTAACGCACCAATACCTGGTAGTGCACCATCTAACTGGAGTGAGTGCTCCTGGTCAAACTTCAAAACCGAGATGGGCTCTTAGCGTTGGGTACTTTTAATGCCTCAAAAGCTGTGCTTGTAAGATAGGCAAGCCAATGTGTGCTGTAGCGCCCAACTAGGTAATGAAGGTGTGATACATGTTCGACAGAAACATTTGTTTGAATGGTAACTGCTCTTCCATTCCTGGTTCAGTGAGTAGTCCAAAGTAAGCTGAACAAAGTCTATAATAGTAAGCTTGTGGGTGTTCATTCCCGAGCTTGTTTGACAGTGTTAGCCAGCGAGCTGTCGTGTTTGCGATTCGCAGAACCACTGAATTCTAATTTCAAAGCTGTGGCAAGTTTAGCGTAGTTGTTTTGCACGTGTTGCTGTGGTAGATGAATGAACCTCGTTGCGTGTCTATTCGACGTTCGCTTCAACAGATAAAGCTTTCAGAACCCGTAGCGTTCAGGTAGCCATCCAAGGCATCCTCTATGTCAGCTAGGAACGTCTCAGTGTCGTTTGGCTGACCTGGAACAGGGTCAAAGGTGGGGGGCCGAGAGGGTTGGCTTCATCCTGTGGGGAAATTGGGTCCGAAAGGCCAAGACGAGAAGCCAAGCTTTGACTTTGTTTGGCGAAGAGGCACCATATTACTCTGTGCCGAATGGCCAAGAGGAGAAGAATGAGGGAAACAACATTTCGTATTCACTCCTTTGAGTACCGATCTCCGATTTCTTGGTTGGGTAGTCACGCTGTAGCGCGTGACCATTCTGGAATTCCTCCAGATGGTACCTAAGGGTGGGATTCCGCTGCATAGCAGAGTCCACTTGGGCGCTTAGAGTATTGATTTTAGACACGCAAGTGTCGTATTTGATCCGTTCAGCCTCTTACATATCTGTCATTTTTTGCAGATTTGCAGTCTATGGATCGAGATATTCAGTGATGAGATTTCCTCAGCTTGTTTAGAAATCAATATTTCCATCTTCATCACCTGATTTCTTTCATCATTCTTTTGGTCAACGACTTCAATGAGTTCTGCTGATTTGTCATCAACTTACACGGAACCCAAACCGGTTGCGCGCGTGCGCCATTGTGCGCCATCGTGCATACATTTATTTTATCCCCCGACACCAAACACGATCATGACACACAGGTTAAAATATCAAAACAAACTCTGAACCAATTACATTAATTTGGGGACAGGTCAAAAACCATTAAACATTTATGGCAATTTAGCTAGTTAGCTTGCACTTGCTAACTAATTTGTCCTATTTAGCTAGCTTGCTGTTGCTAGCTAATTTATCCTGGGATATAAACATTGAGTTGTTATTTTACCTGAAATGCACAAGGTCCTCTACTCCGACAATTAATCCACACATAAAACGGTCAACCGAATCGTTTCTACTCATCTCTCCTCCTTCCAGGCTTTTTCATCTTTGAACTTATATGGTGATTGGCATCTAAACTTTCATAGTATTACTACGACGACCGTTAACCCAGTTCGTCTTTCAATCACCCACGTGGGTATAACCAATGAGGAGATGGCACGTGGGTACCTGCTTCTATAAACCAATGAGGAGATGGGAGAGGCAGAACTTGCAGTGCGATCTGCGTCAGAAATAGAAAGGACTTCTATTTTAGCCCTTGGCAATGCAGACGCTCGTTGACGCACGCAAGCAGTGCGAGTGCAATAATTGAATAACAGATTTCAAAATGTATTTTGCAACGCTGACGACGTGAGCGATGTAGTCAGGGTATTAGTCATCGTGTTCATTAACTGATCGTCTTTGGTTTGCAGCATTTGGACTAGAGCCTTATTGCTTTGAGTAACGTTTATCAAAACTGCATGCATGTTATCAAATTGCGCGCTCCTGTTTGTAGATAACTCGACAGATTTATCTAGTTTGGAGTGGACTTCATTTTATTAAGTTTTGGCTAAATCGAGTTGTTCCTGAAGAAAACAATTTTGTTGAACAGTTTGTGCTCGTTCGTCATCATAAGTATTTGCAATTACTTTAATTTGTTCAGTTTTCAAACGCCGGTCCTCGGCTAGCAAAATGTTTACATTTCCTGCTTTTGTCATTAGTTGTTTGGTTCTCTCCACCTGTCCCTTATCAGCCATGGTTTGCAAGTGCTTCTGCTGAGCACTGCGGTACTGGACCGATGCCAATTTCTGATGGCGATAAATAAGGACCAAAGTGGAGAGAACCTTTACAATGCCTGCGCCCGATGGTTGATTTTGGAGAGTGTTTTTTGCTATTTCTGTTTTTCCGCTAATGGCATAGTTAGGGTTTGTATCGCTGCTGTGGTCAGTGATCAATCATTTTATCGGTGAGGGTTCACTAATTAGCAGCGGACTGGGAACCACCACCTCTGATAGCTTGCACATTCTTAAAGAAATGTGGAGCTGCAAAAACGATTTTAATCTATTTAAAGATGTTAATGAACCATCAATACTGAATCAGTAATCTGGGAGTTGGATGTGAATGAATTTGGAAAAGCAAATTTAAATGATTAATCAATGTTAATGATAAATCAAACCTGTATAGGCTATTTGGGAATTAAGCTTTAATTAACCTGAAAGCGTAGCTGTATCAAGGTTAATGTGGAAAATTGTCTCATTTGTAGAAACCAATCAATTTGGATATTATTCAAAAGATCCATTTGAAAAAGGTAAGTCTGGCAATTTTACCCCTTAGTTCAATTGAACGAGACATCGATATCCAATCAAATTGAAATTGTCTGGATATCAGAAGAGTAACCACTTGTTATAAATGTGAGACAACGTTGGGTCTCAAATGAATTTTTATTTAAAAATGCAATTATTTACCACCAGTGGTCGCTTATCCCTGAGGGCTGAAACCACATGGGATTCCCCCGAAGGCGGGACTTCCATCAATACTGGATCAGTACTGGGGAGTTGGGCTCAATGAGCTTGCAAAAGCTAATTTAATTGATTAATCAATTTTAATGATAAATCAAACCTGTATAGGCTACTTGGGAGTGAAACTGTAATTAACCTGAAAGCGTATCAAGGTTAATGTAGAAAGTTTAAATTGTCTCATTTGTCGAAATCAATCAATTTGGATATTATTCAAAAGATCCATTTGAAAAAGGTAAGTCTGGCAATTGTACCTCCTAGTTAAATTGAATGAGACAATGATATCCAATCAGGTTGGAATTGGTTGGATATTATACAAGTAACCACTTGTTATAAACGTGAGACAACGTTGGGTGTTACGTAGAAATAATTTGTTTAAAAAAAATACTGGCGATTCTTCATACCCAAGGTCACTGATCGCAGAAAGTTGAAATCAAACGGGAGTCCAAAGGAGGCGGAACTTCCGTTTTCTAAGGCACACAGTGTTGCCATGTGAACGAAGGGAGAGAAAAAAATGGCTGCACTCTCTTTGTTAGGATCTCGTGCAGGCTAATCCTATTTGTACACTTTCAAGCACAACATAGGATCTTAAACAAGGGAACGGTTTTACTAATAACGTCTTACGTTTCAAACCCTTTCGGCGATATTTTTCGTTTTATCGGGACACGCGGAAACATGTAATACACCGTTGTCTACTCACGCTCCTTAGAAGACAAGAGACGAGAGATAATTACTCGCTTGTTAAGCTAATATATCTACTTCAATTTCTCAAATTGCCAGCCCATTATGTCTGGCTCAAAAAAATGTATACCGAACGAGTCTACTCGCTTCTGAGGTGCGAGTGACAGAAAAAGCATGTTTGGCCCTACGCCCTATTTCTCCGAATACCTAAACCGCCGGCCCAAATGTATGGCCTGGCTCGTAGCATTCGGTAATCGACCCTACACTGACTATGTCAGAGAAACAACATGGAGGAAACCTCTATGTATTGTTCAAATGGCAACACACACAACCAACCAATTCCTGTCTACAACTCCCATGCTGTATAACATAATCTGGGTGTATCATTTAATTTGCTTTTTAATTTCATATAGGCTGAATGCAACATTAAGGCCTCATTTCTATTTTAGATTCCTCACACGGGCTCCAATATGTCGTGTCGTGAATATCATTAATGTGATTGACTGTTATTTTATTAAGTAATGACATACCACGTTAAATTATTACGTGGTTAATTTACTCATGTAACAATTAATGAAGTAGTAATCTGAGGCACCACGGAAAAAGTTATTTAACGAGTTACTATCTCCCGACTAAACTCTAAAGATATAAATATCTCTTACATCAGTCACAGTCAATTCATTAATTGTTATTTACCTTCAGTCTTATTCTGATTGTCGCAAAATCCTTGGATATCTGCACGAACCCTAGCATAAATGATGAATCAGCGATATACAAATTGGCTTATTTATTTACCAACCAACTAAATAATCACACAGAATTACATAAACACACTAACAGAATAGCTTACACATTGATTACTACATAATGCAATGAAAAGTCCCTAGTGGACTAAACCCGATATGACGGCTTGGTAGACAATGGAAAGGGGTGGGGACAGATAAAGAGCGGGAAAGACAGAATGGACCCATTACATACAGTTGATAACTATGCTCAAGGAAATGCTAATACTTTGCACATGAACGGTCGCTCATTCGAAAATAATTGCAATGTACATATTTAGGCTTGTATCAAAGTCTTTCGTAGTCGTAGCTCTGTTATAATGGATATGCCAGACGTACAAATGGCCGTTTGATAGGGAAATGTTCTTTAGAATGGATCTTTCAGAGTACCACCCGGTGTTTCTCAGTCGCGTTTACTGGACTAAAGTACACAAACAGCTGCCGACTGAATGTTCTTGTGTAGTCTTTATCTTCTTCACTCAAGAAAGTTTCAGTGTCTAACCATTTCGTACCTTCCAGCTCACACTATTGGTCCCGTTGGTCTATAGAGTGGTAGCCATTTCAACGATTGCTGTCCATCTGTTTTCTGGACTGATATGTTAATTCTTCACGAGGGGCTTTATGCACTCTGGAAAAAGGGACGTTCCATGACGTTTGACATAATGTCTGTGCTCACGTGGATGTGGTTACTGACTGGATAAACTTCATATGAAAAAGCATTTTCTCATTTAGAAGGCTAAGTTCACATTTCATCTTCTCACAAATAGTTTAATATGTAATCATGTAAGTTCCCCAATATCTGGATGTGAACCTGACAACTGGGAAATATACACATTCAGAGATACAGCTATGTTGTTATACTGTCCTTAGTTACATCACAAATTAGTAACAAATCCGACAGGATAGTTCTTTAACTACCCACGGACCATTCCAAACTGTTTCTGTTTGGATTACAGAAATGTTGTTTCATTTTTCAACCTTTTGATGTCACAGTACTACAAAATGTCTCTCTGTTGTAACAAAGGGATGTTTCACTTCCCTTTCATTGTGTGGGAGTGAGAGAGTTCCTGGGAGGGGGGGGGGGGGTCTGGTGCCTCTGATCATCACCCAAAAGGGCAAGTTAATTATTTATTTTAAAGTAAAGTATTCTAAATAACATCTGACATCTCGGCTTTCACATGTCCTCAAATGTTGTGACATGTCATTTCATGGTATGTTAATCTCCATGTTGTCAATTTTTTTTCACAAGATCATGTTTTTACATGTACTCATATGTTGTCACGTGTAGTTTTATGTTATCACATGTTGCTTCACATGTTATCACATTAACTTCACATTAAATCATGTGATCACATTAGATCACACGAGATCACATGAATTTCATGTGGTTTTTCTGTAAGGGTAACTTGCTTCTGACTTTTAGAATTTATATGGGAATTTATATAGGCCATGAAATTATATCAAGTTACACACAACGACAGGTGTGAGTTCAGTGATGAATTCAATTTGGCATATATGCATGACTAAATTTGTCACTTCATGATTGGGCTTATTGGCCTCTGTGTGATTGCCATTGGACAATGTGACTTCCTGCGTGTATGGTAGTGGACAGGCTCCAGAGACAGGGAATTGATCATCAGATGCTGCATGTCAGAGAGGCACTACAGCTAGGCTGGTTCTCTGGCCAAGCCCCCTGAGATGGAGGAAGCAATGGGAAGGCTATTTCAGAAGACAGGCTTCGTGTTCCCATGGCCTCTGTTATTGAACCACTCTTTACACTGGAAATGCCTTAAAGCTCATCTTGCGGTTATTGTCAAGTGGTCTTTCTTGACAGAGTCAAAGAGAACATGTTTGTCTTTTTCTCTGTAGTTTCTTTCTTTGGATACCGCTGGAACATTTTCACACTTTTCAGAGATGATAACTGTGATAGCTGTTGATGATTACTGAAACCTTTCATAGGGAATTTCATGACTCACAAGTCTAACAACTGTCCATTTTCATAGTTTTTTGACAATCATTCTATTTGATTGTAATGAATAAATATTTTTCACCAAAGCAACCCTTTAATATAAGTTCCAAGGTCAATACAGGCCTACATACCTGGTTATTTATGTTTTTTTTTTCTGGATGTCATTCTATAATCGTAATTGAACTTACTTGAATGGCACTTGAATGCTTGCTTCCAAGTGTCTAGTAAGTCGATGCAGTTGTTCTGTGCACAAATGTCCTGCTACACAGAGAGAGTAACTGAACCTTCGTTTAGCCACAAATGTCCTGCTACACAGAGAGAGTAACTGAACCTTCGTTTAGCCATGGAACCCATCCCTCCTCTGGGACACAATCTGTGGAGACAATTTTCTGACTGTCCAATCGCATTCTTTTCAACACCGCTCTAAGAGTACCAGATTTTGGCCTGACCCTGTGATTTTTGGGGACAAACAAGTAGGCTCACTTTTACAGTGTAGAGCTCCATCTTAAGAGATCTCCAAAGGACAGAAGGTGTCAATTGAATTACAGTTAAACCTTTGGTAATCTAAAAATATATGAAAATGGAATTATAGACCCAATTTGTTGACCATATCTCTATATTATATATTTAATTTAAATGTTTTACCTTTATTTAAACAGGGAGACACCATCTGTTATTGTAAAACAAACTAAAATACATCACAACATAAATATTCAAGAAAAACAGTTACATTCCTCAGTACGAATCTCCCCAATCAATATTTTTAATTGCCAAACAGAACCAGAACATCCAATTGTAATGCATTTTGTAGTTTGTTCCAATGTGGTGCATTAAAACTAAAAGTGTATTTACCTAGTTGTTATGAATTTTATGAATAATGACTAAATGATGTATACATTTAACGTAGAACTATAACTAACATAATTCTACCCTGTCACTGTATGATTGTATGAAATGTATTAGAATCATAAATCTAAATCTGATGTGTGTAGTTTTAGTCAGAACTAGTACAAGGACTTTTTGTTCCTTTTTAGTATGTAAGCAGGGTGCAAGTGTGAGACAATGTATGAGATAAGAGGAGCTATCGCTGTACTACTGTGTTCCTTTTAGGACATTCTGTCCCCACCCAGGGAGGGGAGACCTTGGGCTTGTAGTAAATTGTATAACAGGTGGCAGGCAATGTAGGAAATGAAGAAGACTTGTGAACTATATTGTCATTGTTTCTGAGAGGAGGAGGGACATTTATGATGAAATGTGAGGTATATAGACCAATGTACCGGAAATGGTACAGGAGAGCTCTCTAAATAAACATTCCTGACAATTGTAGCTGGGCCTCCGTCTGATTCATTTCAACCAGTTCCCTACAAACTCTGGGTATCAGGCTGAGTAATCAATTCAATTGTGTTTATGAACCAACAAAGGTTCAAGAGTAGTGGCTTCTGAGTAGTGGCTTCTGAAATCTGGTAAATGGTGTCATCAAAGTCAAGCACTGGCAGGAAAGTTGACTGTACAATCTGCTTCCTGCTATTTAGGGAGAGGCAAGATCAATAAATTAAAAAATCACACTTTAAATCTTATCTTTTTAACAAGCTCATATGTATGTTTTTGAAACATTAAATCTTTGTCAATCCAAATGCCCAGATATTTATGGGGGGGGGGGGGGGGGGACCCTTCAATGGGAGAAACATCCAATGGATAAATGTGTAGTCCATCTGAATGATTTTTGTGAGAATTAGAGAACATGTATTTAGTCTGCCCGCATTAAGTACACATTTTAAACCAACCAGGGCATTCAATAAGGTAACAAGGTCAGATTGCAGCTCTAAGAAAGCCTGGCCAACAGTTGGGACAATGGCATACATCACAGTATCATCTACATACAGATGAATATTACAAGTTTTAACAGATAGACCAATAGTATTTATATAAATAGTAAAGAAAACATGTCCCAATAACATCCCCTGCAGTACACCTTTGGTAATATCCAGGAAACTAGACTTAACATTGTGTCCTGTCTGACAGAAAATTCTCAAACCACTTACAAGAAGCCTGATCCAGGCCTATTTCAGTCAACCTTTGAATGTGAATGTGATGGTCAACAGTATCGAAGGCTTTGGAAAGGTCTATAAATAAGGCAGCACAATGATTTTTATGGTCTGAGCAATTTAACACATCATCTAGAAGAAGCGTAGCAGCTGAAACAGTGTTATGTCCAGGTCTAAAACCGGACTGGTGCACATTAAGAATAGAGTGAGAGTTGGCCAGGGATTCTAAAACATTGGAAAGATCATTTGGAATTTGGATCGTAGTTATCTAAGTCAGAAGTATCTCCTACTTTATGGAGGGGGAGGACGTGTCTTTCCAGATCGTAGGGATAACACCTGAAACAATTGTGAAGTAAAAAATATATGTAAATGTCACACCCTGATCTGTTTCACCTGTCCTTGTGCTTGTCTCCACCCCCCTCCAGGTGTCACCCATCTTCCCCATTATCTCCTGGGTATTTGTGTTTTCTGTCTGTCTGTGCCAGTTCGTCTTGTTTGCCAAGTCAACCAGCGTTTTTCTCTCAACTCCTGTTTTTTCCTAGTCTCTCTTTTTCTCGTCCTCCTGGTTTTGAACCTTGCCTGTCCTGACTCTGAGCCTGTCTTCCTGACCACTCTGCCTGTCCTGACTCTGAGGCTGTCTTCCTGACCACTCTGCCTGCCCCTGACCTCGAGCCTGTCTTCCTGACCACTCTGCCTGCCCCTGACCTCGAGCCTGTCTTCCTGACCACTCTGCCTGCCCCTGACTCTGAGGCTGTCTTCCTGACCACTCTGCCTGCCCCTGACCTCGAGCCTGTCTTCCTGACCACTCTGCCTGCCCCTGACTCTGAGGCTGTCTTCCTGACCACTCTGCCTGCCCCTGACCTCGAGCCTGTCTTCCTGACCACTCTGCCTGCCCCTGACCTCGAGCCTGTCTTCCTGACCACTCTGCCTGCCCCTGACCTCGAGCCTGTCTTCCTGACCACTCTGCCTGCCCCTGACCTCGAGCCTGTCTTCCTGACCACTCTGCCTGCCCCTGACTCTGAGGCTGTCTTCCTGACCACTCTGCCTGCCCCTGACCTCGAGCCTGTCTTCCTGACCACTCTGCCTGCCCCTGACTCTGAGGCTGTCTTCCTGACCACTCTGCCTGCCCCTGACCTCGAGCCTGTCTTCCTGACCACTCTGCCTGCCCCTGACCTCGAGCCTGTCTTCCTGACCACTCTGCCTGCCCCTGACCTCGAGCCTGTCTTCCTGACCACTCTGCCTGCCCCTGACCTCGAGCCTGTCTTCCTGACCACTCTGCCTGCCCCTGACCTCGAGCCTGTCTTCCTGACCACTCTGCCTGTCCTGACTCTGAGCCTGTCTTCCTGACCACTCTGCCTGCCCCTGACCTCGAGCCTGTCTTCCTGACCACTCTGCCTGCCCCTGACCTCGAGCCTGTCTTCCTGACCACTCTGCCTGCCCCTGACCTCGAGCCTGTCTTCCTGACCACTCTGCCTGTCCCTGACTCTGAGCCTGTCTTCCTGACCACTCTGCCTGCCCCTGACCTCGAGCCCGTCTTCCTGACCACTCTGCCTGCCCCTGACCTCGAGCCTGTCTTCCTGACCACTCTGCCTGCCCCTGACCTCGAGCCTGCCTGCCGCCCTGTACCGTTTTGGACTCTGCCCTGGCTATGAACTCTTGCCTGTCCCCAACCTGCCTTTTGTCTATCCCTTGGATTACAATAAATACCAGAGCTCAAACCATCTGCCTCCTGTGTCTGCATCTGGGTCTCGCCTTGTGTCGTTATAGTAAATGGTTCTGCAATAAGTGAAGCATTGAGCTAGAGTAAGAACAGATCAAGTGAATCAGCCCCAATGGATTTTCTTTTACATCAATCTTTAGCTAAGCACTTAGTAAATCATAGACATCAAATGGTTGAAATTAAAATAAAGTCTGTTAGTGTATTTTCTACAATCTGTTCTGAGGTGACCAAAGGACTCCCTCTAGTGTAATGAATACAATTTTCAGAGACAATGCTTTTAAACAGGATTGAAGCAAAATGATTATTAAAAGCACCACAAATGTGCATTTTGTCTGTAATGGGACCAGAGGCTCTCAGACCCTGCTGGGGCAATGGAGTTGTGTTTCAAAGATTTGACCACTTTCAAGAAGTTGGCTGAATTACCACCATTCTCCAATACACAAGTCAAGAAATATGTTGATTTAGCTTTTTTTTACCAGGGATATACATCTATTTCTAAAATGTCTGAAGCACTACCAATCAGACAGAATCAGTCAGTCTAGCCTTAGCCCAAGCTACATTTCTTTCCTGTAATTTATCAGACAATTCATGCGTGAACCAAGGATAAGATCTGTCTTTTCCCCTTCAAGTTAAACAGGGAAATAAAAAAATGTAAAGGCCTGATCCGAGTCAGTGATAGTTGACACAACCCACCAGTCACTCAACCCTAGCTCAGAAAAAATACTGCTAATTAAATTCCCAAAATGTTCTTTGTAATCATGCGATAGCGAGATTTAGGTAGTTTACCATCTCTTATGCAGGCAAAGGGTCAATGGTCACTGAACTCATAAGAAAAAATCCCATTGCCTGTAAACTTATGAGGAGTTTGTTGGTATAATTTATCTAAAAGAGTAGAATTTTCAAGGTGTTTAAAGTTGGGGCGAGTTGGTTTAGTTATCAGCTAAATTAGATTTAGCTCAGTACAAATATATTTCAGCCCATCAGGAACTGGAATCAACCAATCTAGAGTAAGCTGACCCACTATTAATAATTCAGATTTAGCATAGTTAGACAGAAGGTCAGGCAATTTGCTAAGAGCACGCATGGAGACAGAGGGAGAGCTATAAATTCCCAGTAGTGTCAGATGGGCATTATTACCAAGGCCCACATTTAGGACTAGACATCCAAATTGCTTAGGGACAAAGGTTGTGATGGATACAAAAACATTTAAGTTGCTCGTTATGTATATGGCGACACCACCTCCTCTGCCAACTCTGTCATATCTAAAAACATTATAACCAGTCAGAGACACATCAGAGTCCAGCATAGATTTATTTAACCAAGATTCAGAACTATGTTCAAAGGAGAAAATTAACAAGTTTCTCTTTTTGTTGGCTTACGTTTTGACAGGACAAGGTGTTCACCTATAGAAGGTGATGGTTACAGGAGGTACAGAAGGTGGACCGCTGTGAGCAGCACATCTCCTGTCTGAATCAACATGCTTAATATTTGTGTGTGTCGGCACGTGTGTGTGTGTCTGTGTGTCGCTATTGAAACCGGCAGCAGACCACTAGGCCCCCCCTGTGGCCCTTCCGGAACTCGGCCATGCCTTTGCTGATCTGAACTGAATTATTTAACCTTAATGGCTTCATCTAGAGTGTCTTTCAAAGCCCGATTAAAATCCATCTTTGCTGCTATGGTTGTGTCCAGGGAATAGCTGACCAGAAGTAGGGGAAGTTTGGGCAGTTCAGTCTATTGTAAAAAGTGAAAACTGAAAAGACTGACTGACTAGAGATTATTTATTGTGACAGAAATGCAGCTTTTGTTTAGTTTTCAAAGCAAATATTTTCAATGTACATACAGAAGCCTAAAGTTGTATTGTAATTTCAATATTTTCCTATCATGTCATTAGTGACAATGTTCTTTAGTCATTCATTTCACACAATGAAGGCAAAGTGTGACTGTTTCTATCTGAGAGAGAAAGTAATTAATCGAGTGACTGGTATAGCCTCTGAGTGGTCAATCTCTGTATGTGGACGACCACCTGTGACCCTGTTCTGTTCTATTGAGAGGGACAGTCTTAATCCTAGATGAGAGTAGACCGGCAGAAAATATCACTGTGAGAGTCTGCTAAGGAGTCCTCCTCACCTTTATTATTCAACAGTTGGAGCGCCAGACACACCCACTAGATACAGGTACACATGAAGCCACTACTGCGCCTCTAAACCCCCACTAGATACAGGTCCACATGAAGCCACTACTGCGCCTCTAAACCCCCAATAGATACAGGTCCACATGAAGCCACTACTGCGCCTCTAAACCCCCAATAGATACAGGTCCACATGAAGCCACTACTGCGCCTCTAAACCCCCAATAGATACAGGTCCACATGAAGCCACTACTGCGCCTCTAAACCACCACTAGATACAGGTCCACATGAAGCCACTACTGCGCCTCTAAACCCCCACTAGATACAGGTACACATGAAGCCACTACTGCGCCTCTAAACCCCCAATAGATACAGGTCCACATGAAGCCACTACTGCGCCTCTAAACCCCCACTAGATACAGGTCCACATGAAGCCACTACTGCGCCTCTAAACCACCACTAGATACAGGTCCACATGAAGCCACTACTGAACCTCTAAACCCCCACTAGATACAGGTACACATGAAACCACTACTGAACCTCTAAACCCCCACTAGATACAGGTACACATGAAGCCACTACTGCGCCTCTAAACCCCAACTAGACAGGTCCACATGAAGCCACTACTGAACCTCTAAACCCCCAGTAGATACAGGTCCACATGAAGCCACTACTGGGCCTCTAAACCCCCACTAGACAGGTCCACATGAAGCCACTACTGCGCCTCTAAACCCCCAGTAGATACAGGTCCACATGAAGCCACTACTGGGCCTCTAAACCCCCACTAGATACAGGTCCACATGAAGCCACTACTGGGCCTCTAAACCCCCACTAGATACAGGTCCACATGAAGCCACTACTGAACCTCTAAACCCCCACTAGATACAGGTCCACATGAAGCCACTACTGAACCTCTAAACTCCCACTAGATACAGGTCCACATGAAGCCACTACTGAACCTCTAAACTCCCACTAGATACAAGTACACATGAAGCCACTACTGAACCTCTAAACTCCCACTAGATACAAGTACACATGAAGCCACTACTGAACCTCTAGTGGCTTCAACTCCCACTAGATACAAGTACACATGAAGCCACTACTGGGCCTTTAAACCCCAACTAGATACGTGTACACATGAAGCCACTACTGGGCTCTAAACCTCAAACCTCAGCTGAGATTTTGAGGCCCGGCTACTAGTCAACTGGCCTTCATCCTAGCATATAACTGAACCACCTGGACTGAAGCTTATCCATTATCTGATTTAGCATCAATGAAGGTATATGTAATATAGTTCATTTTCAAGATTTAAAATGCTAATTCATTTAATTGAGCAATGTCAGAAGGTTACACTTGAAAGGAGGGAGACTCGAGTGGTGCAGCGGTCCAAGGCACTGCATCGCAGGTCTGAGGCGCCACAACCCAGACTGTGACACAGCTGAGTGTGACCGGGAGTCCCATTGAGCGGGACACAATTGGCCCAGGTTAGGGGAGGGTTTGGCCGGGTGAGCTTTCCTTGGTTCATCACGCTTTAGCGTCTCCTTGTGGAGGGCCGGGCATCTGCAAGCTGACTACGGCTGTCAGTTGAACAGTGTTTCCACCGACACATTGGTGCGGCTGACTTCCGGGTTAAGCGAGCAGTGTGTTAAGAAGTAGGGGTCTAGGCGTCTCTCGATCTTCGCCTCTCCTGAGTCCATTGAGTAGTTGCAGCGATGAGACAAGGTTGTAACTAGCAATGGGAGGAAACGGAGTAAAACCTAAAAACAATACAGCAAAAAAGAGGGAGGGAAACTTGCTGAAGATGTCTTCTGCAATTTCATCATTTGTCCTCTTCCACCCATTGGTGTAATTTTTCCTGCTGCAGCACCAATGCTGAATGTTTTGCTTGATTCTGATTCATGTTTTGGATTAAAATAGACTCCAAGCAACAATGGTGACAATAACAAACAGGGGGAGCAGATTAATTGAAGTAGATTTTTTTACTATGGGTTATGGATCGAATGCTGGAAGAACCTGTATGGAAACAATACTTTTGATTCTGTTTCATCTGAATTACAGCCCCAACTCTGAATTAGAGCTGGCCTGAATTACAGCCCCAACTCTGAATTAGAGCTGGTCTGAATTACAGCCCCAACTCTGAATTAGAGCTGGCCTGAATTACAGCCCCAACTCTGAATTAGAGCTGGTCTGAATTACAGCCCCAACTCTGAATTAGAGCTGGCCTGAATTACAGCCCCAACTCTGAATTAGAGCTGGTCTGAATTACAGCCCCAACTCTGAATTAGAGCTGGTCTGAATTACAGCCCCAACTCTGAATTAGAGCTGGTCTGAATTACAGCCCCAACTCTGAATTAGAGCTGGCCTGAATTACAGCCCCAACTCTGAATTAGAGCTGGTCTGAATTACAGCCCCAACTCTGAATTAGAGCTGGCCTGAATTACAGCCCCAACTCTGAATTAGAGCTGGTCTGAATTACAGCCCCAACTCTGAATTAGAGCTGGCCTGAATTACAGCCCCAACTCTGAATTAGAGCTGGTCTGAATTACAGCCCCAACTCTGAATTAGAGCTGGTCTGAATTACAGCCCCAACTCTGAATTAGAGCTGGTCTGAATTACAGTCCCAACTCTGAATTATAGCTGGTCTCTCACTCCGAGCTCAGAGGGAGATGGGTAAATGCACTGGGGTGACTAATGTGTTTGAATTCCACTGCACCCAATTATTTCTCCACCTTTGAAATGGCCTGCATATATTATGCCATAACAGATTTATTTAATTAAGTATGCCATTTCCCTTTTCTCATCCGCAAATATGCTGGCTTGTGGAAAACCAGCTGCCATGAGAGAGAGTTGACACAAGTTAGTGATGGGGGAGAGAGGTGACACTCGCAATAACATCTGCTAACCATGTGTATGTGACCAATAAAATATGATTTGAAAAAAATTGATACAGTTACATATTGAGATATTATTTTTGACAATACATAATATCGTATCATTTTGACAATATCGCAATATTATTTTTGCGCTAGTTGGCTGTACCTGGACCAAAACTCCAGTATTCTTCCTTCATAGTTTATTCTCCATCTTCTTTTCAAATATGGAGCCAATTTGTTTTCCGCACTTTTATTTCCATGACTGATCAAACTAATTTTCTCACGGCTCTCTCGTTCCTCTGCAGCAGACATACGGTGAGCAATATGTTTGGAACATTGAATCAAAATAAAATCACAGTATCAAATCGCAATACATATATAATCATGAGAATCGCAATAGATATTGTATCGCCACCTAAGTACTGTGACTATCATATCGTGAGATCCTGGCAGTTCCCAGCCCTAGGTGACACAACCAATGAGGATTATCGGGTGACCAGATGTTTTGTGTTAATTCTATCTTATTATAAAGCTAAGTTGAACCACGTTCAAGGAATATAGTATGACACTCATATATGTTCATTATAGGACTTAAAATTGGAAATATAATCCATATAGAGGCTACAAGCCAATTTGGATAAATATTGGACGGAACACACCAGACCTGGGCAGAAAATAGTTGTATTTTGTAAATACCAACTTTTCAAATACTCAAGGTAGTCAAATATAGTTTATATAAAGTTGCCTTTAACATAAAAGGCAACTATTTTCAAACACTGTACAAGTCTCAGAAAAACAAATCATTTTTGAAAGTATTCTGAATACGCCTCAGAAAACCAAATAATAGTTTATTTAAAAACGGCTGCCAAATAGTTGAAGAACCAATAAACTACAACAATTAAATTAGTGTGAATATATTATCATTAACACAGGGTTCGGAGGGCTGTCAGATATGAATCGTAATATAGCTGTCACGCCCTGACCTTAGAGATCCGTTTTATGTCTCTATTTTGGTTTGGTCAGGGCGTGAGTTGGGGTGGGCATTCTATGTTTTGTGTTCTGTTTTCTATTTCTGTGTGTTTGGCCGGGTGTGGTTCTCAATCAGAGGCAGCTGTCGATCGTTGTCTCTGATTGAGAACCATACTTAGGTAGCCTTTTCCCACCTGTGTTTTGTGGGTAGTTGTTTTCTGTTTCTGCACCTGACAGGACAGTTTTTTTTTCGTCCTTTCTCTTTATTTTGTTTAGTGTTCTGTTTAAATAAAAAATAACATGAACACTTACCACGCTGCGCTTTGGTCCACACCTAATTCAACAGACGATCGGTACAATAGCTAGTATTACAGTTTTTGACAATTGCTTACACATGATTTCTGAAACTATGGCTCCTTTTCTCTAGAAAAAAAAACACAACATGCAAAACGTCACACATCTCTTGCAAAACCAAACACTTAATTCAAAACCATTTGAACTTCTCAAAATTGTGTTTTTGCATCAAAACTCTACACACAACATCAAATGATTAGCTCTTATACACGTTAACTACACACGGATGTGACAAATGTAAAACACTACCATCTTGTGTCTTTTCCATGTTCAGTGGAGTCCACGGCCGTTTGTCATAGCACTCACACGTACATGTATGTGCACAAATATATACAGTATGTATGCATATTCAGTATATATTTACCCTAGAAAAAGAAATGCAAGAGGGGAAAAATAAAATGTATTTATTTCTCAAAACATTGTATTTTCATCCAGATTTCGGGATGAACAGTAACAGACAAAACAAATACAGTAGAAGATAAACAAATAGGCTTGTCTTCCTCCTCCTCATCCTCCTCCTTGTCCCCGTCTTACTCTCACTCCTCTAACTCTCGCCAAAATTGGCCTCCATTGTTGTCCAAACCAAGATAGCCAACCTAAGTCTTCTAAGTGAAGAAATTAGCGTTTTCACACGTGAGCACTGGGTGAAGGTAATGGGTAGATGAGTGTGGCATTTGGAATGGCAGTGTTTTCCAAATTAAACACAAGACGTGTTAGTTTTGGATGATGTGTCTAAAATAGAGACCTGTGTTTAGTGTTTTGCAAACTGAGTGTAAAGCAGATAATGTGCTTGCAGTGTTGCAGACTTGGTTCTCTAGATTAGGTACATGAGTTAATGGTTTCACTGAGTGGGCCTCAAGTACCACTTTTAGTGTGTAAGCCATTGTAAAAAACTGTAAACACATGACGGACATGGAATCACCTCAACATTAGAGTAGACCACTTTTGCCGCTTAAAAATTAACTAATACATATTTTTATAATGAGTGAGACATAAGGTAATACAGTAGAACTTGATATCAAGTTCCTATACATGTGAAGTAACTGTGGTTTTTATAATAGCAAGATTGTTGTTACATACAGAGCAAATTCTTAAGTGTACCTTTTTTAAATAATAACACTGACAGTGTTAACATATACCATACGTATTGCATAAGGCCTTATTTTGAGGGCCTAGTTTTACCCTAAAGCAGGGTTTCCCAAACTCGGTCCTCGGGGCACCAAGGTGTGCACATTTTGGTTTTTGCCCTGGCACTACACAGCTGATTCTAATAATCAACTAATTGTCAAGCTTTAATCATTTTAATCAGCTGTATATTGTTAGGGCAAAAACTAAAACGTGCACCCCTTCAGGTTCCTAGGACCGAGTTTGGGAAACTCTATCCTAGAGGCATGCTTCGGTCCGGTTGGAGCAGAACTCGGCGAACTGTATGAGTTTGCTAGCATACATTAGCTTGAAAAGACCTTAGCTTGAAAAACAAGAAGAAAAAATGCCAATAGTACTGTTTGTCCATCTTGAGACACTGTAGCCACTTCCTCAAAATAGTCGAGGAGATCTTCAGAACCTTCCCGAAGGCCAAAACTAACAAAAACGTCACAAAATGTTGTCATAATATATGCATGAACTGTTCCGAACTGTTTGAGATGGGAAGCATGCATATGCCTTAGTTTCTTATGATTGCTTAGGCAATATCTTTGAAACTATAGGCTATTTTTGCAAAACTCTACACACTAACCACAAAACCTTACACCAAACTAGCAAAACATTTTACATATCTTGCAAAGCAAACAATTCTTGCAAAACTCTTCAAACTCTATAAAAAAATTGTGTTTTTGCGTCAATACATACACAAACTGTAACGGCCGTCGTATGAAGAAGGTGTGGACCAAAGCGCAGCGCGGGAAGTGTTCATGATTATTTATTTAAAAAACTGAACACTGAGACAAAATTGTAACACGAAACAGTTCTGTCTGGTGAAGACACAAAAACAGAAAACAACTACCCACAAATACAGGTGGGAAAAGGCAACCTAAGTATGGTTCTCAATCAGAGACAACGATAGACAGCTGCCTCTGATTGAGAACCATACCCGGCCAAACACAGAAATACAAATCATAGAAAACGGAACATAGAATGCCCACCCAAATCACACCCTGACCAAACCAAAATAGAGACATAAAAAGCTCTCTACGGGCAGGGCGTGACACAACTATCATTTCAATAAGCACACAAAGCACCAACTACGCACTGATGGTGTAAATGAAAACACTTTTTTCTTTTTGCAATAAAGTTTTGTCATACATGTATTAAACACACATACACACAGCTATCCAAATGTGTAAAGTATGGATGTGTATTTCCCGAACATAACACACTATCAATACAAATAAGGGGAAAATGTTCTAACACTCCTCAAACAACAAGAAAACAAAAACATTTGTGCTAGAAAAAAAAGAACATAAACAAATGTGGCTCCATCTCACCTTCTTTGTGGGTCCGGCCATAAGACTTCATCCACATCACATGTTGTCTTGAGCTCGGCAGCGTGGAAAGTATGGCCTGGAGTGCCGTATCCAGGCCTGACCCCTGATCCATGTCTCCACAAGCCTCCTCTATTGCCTGTAGAAGGGGTATGCGTTGGTGGGGCTGGCGATCATACACCTTCCAACGCCACGCAGAGAAGAATTCTTCAATAGGATTCAAGAACGGAGAGTATGGGGGATATTGAGTGAGATGAAAGGTGGGTGACCTGTGAACGAATTGCGGACCACAGCAGCCCAGTGGAAACTAACATTGTCCCAGATGATAACGTACCTGGTCTGTTCTGGCCCCCTGGTCATTAGGGATTAGTCTGTTGTTGAGGGTGTCCAGAAATGTGATAATGTGTGCAGTGTTGTATGGGCCTAGGATTGTATGATGGTGAAGGATGCCGTTTTGACTAATAGCCGCACACATTGTTATGTTGCCACCACGTTGTCCCGGGACGTTGATGATGGCACGGTGTCCGATTATATTTCTGCCGCGGCCCCTTGTTTTTGCAAGGTTGAAACCTACCTCGTCCGCATATATTAGCTCATGATGCACTGCTTCTAGCTCCATGACTCTCTGAAAGAGACAAGACAATGTAGCACAGTAGGAAAAGACAGGGATCAGTCAATATGATGTAGCACCATACACTTCCAGATCCAGTACCAATGATAGGATAGTACAGCTTACCTGCACATATTCATATCTCAGTTGTTTTACACGGTCTGAGTTACTTTCGAAAGGGACTCTGTACAGCTGCTTCATCCTAATTCTATTGCGTTTCAGTAGACGAGACAGTGCAGAGAGACTCACTCTGTAGACGTTTTGGAATATGGTGTTATCTGCCATTATGTGGTCCTGCAGTTCTCTGAGTCTGATGCAGTTATTTGCAATGACCATATTTACAATATGGGTCTCCTGCTCTGGGGTGAACAGTCAACCTCTTCCACCA
The DNA here is from genome assembly GCF_045679555.1 of Salvelinus alpinus. Taxonomy (NCBI): domain Eukaryota; kingdom Metazoa; phylum Chordata; class Actinopteri; order Salmoniformes; family Salmonidae; genus Salvelinus; species Salvelinus alpinus. The sequence continues at coordinate 15,464,586 of NC_092088.1, read as the reverse complement.
GATACTGGAGTTCTTGCAGTTCTGTAAAAGCATTTGAATGGTTTTAGTGATAGATCCTTCTCATTATGAAAGTACAGTACATATTACTGTACCAGTAAGACTACAGCACTTACAGTTACTTACCGGTTCTCATTTCGAAATATCCATATGATACCTGCAACAGTATAGCAGGTCCTTGTCCTCTTCGTCCTCGTCTTCTTCCTCCTCTTACTTCTTCACCTCCTCGTCCTCTTCCTCCTCCTCGTTCTTCTCACACCTCCTACTCTCTGTCCAAAACTGGCCTCCATTGTTGTCCAAACCAAATGTTTACCTGTGACCTATTTATAGTGCTCAAGCTCTGATTTGTAAGTTAACTCATTATCTAAAAGTGTTTTCACATGTGTCAATGTGGAAAGGCAATTGGCGAAATAGTGTAGCAATGTAGAGACCAATGTTTACAGTTTTGCAAAAAGTGTGTAAAGCAGAGAGTGTAAAGCAAAGAGTGTAAAGCAGAGAACGTGCATTCAGTTTGGCACACTTGGTAAATGAATTGGCTACAAGTGTTAATGTTTTCAGAGATAGTGCCTCAAGAATTACTGTTTTTTTAAGTATTCAGAAAAAACTGTAATACAGTGGCCTGAAAATCACATCACTTTGAACCAAAACCACACCCATAGTTATCATATTTCCCAGCATGCTCTATTGCAGGTTTAATTTTTATAATAGTTTGTTTCAATATCTACATTTGTGCATGCAAGTTGATTGATTAATTCATTAATGAATCTTATGCTACTCATATAAATGTAAAGAAGACATGTCCAATGAATTACTTGGATTTATTGCACCCGTTACTGAAATGCTTGTTCCATTTGTTATTATTTAGGTTGTCTCAAATTAATACTTTTACACATACTTTGCACTCTAAAGCAATGCACTGTTGAATGAGTAATAACAGGGGTGTTATAAAATGTTGAGGAAGATCAGTTGAAAGTGTAGATTACTAGTGATGCTTGCTTTTTGGTGTGACTTGGTGGGCAAACAGAAAATACTTTGTCTCTTGTGTTTTGATGTAGAGTGTTTGCCAGATAAGTTTAAGGTAGGATGTAAGTAAGTAAGTTATCCTGTGAGAGTGTGTTCCTAAAATACTTCAGTGTTTTAGGCATCAAATGTATGGGCATGTTGCAGCAGTATGTAGGAGGGAGAGTCCTAGATGTGAGAAGTGAGCAGGAGGGCATGAGACGAAGGAATGTGTAGTTTCGGTTGAGAAAGCTGTGTGTTTAGTTGTGGGGGTGCCCATGGGGCTGGAGCTAGGAGGTGTCAGAGTTGTACAGAAAGTGGTGCATGCCGAAGCAGTGAAGAGAGTGGTAGAGAAAGATGGGTATAGGGTGAGGGATCCTGAGAGGATTCCTGTGAGTAGGCAGAGACTAATAGAAAGTGATGGGAAGAATATGTGCTTCAGTAAGGTAGGTTTCTTGGCATTCATAGCTATGGTTATCAGTTGTACTGCAGAAATGGATGGAAAGTCCCAGAAAATAGAGGTTGTGGTGGCAGCGGCAGAGAAATACTTGGGATTGAGTGGTTTTACTGCAGAACAGTTGCAAGGAAGTGTTGAGTGGTGGTGTTCTGTCCTCCCAGAACGTTTGTCGGGTGTAGGATTAGATAGGGTTAATAGTGTAATGGGGTGGTTTTTTATTATTATTTTTGAGAGGGCTAATAGTTGGCAGGGTAATTTTTCCTTTTCCCCAATTTTATAGTACTGTATCACAAACAATTTAATGTAGGTAGGCCGTGAATGGTCTCACACTCCAGCAGAGTAGGTGGCGGTGCATGCAACTTAAGTTGGATGCGATCCGACATCACAATCCCCAAAAAATAAAAGAAGAAGCTTAGTCTTCCCAACACCGGGTGCAAAAAAATTCTAAAAGTTGGATATCCCCACATGCTGGATTCCAATTTGAATTATACATCATCTTGCACGACAGCATAATGTGAATTACAGGCCTGATGTGACCTAAAGGTTAAGGTTTGTTCATAAAGGGATACAAACACATGCCCCTGTAGTTGTACCCTGTAAGATCATCCTTTATATACAGTGCCTTCAGAAAGTATTTATACCCCTTGACTTAATACTTTGTAGAAGCAACTGTAGCGGCGATTACAGCTTTAAGTTGTCTTGGGTATGTCTGTATCAGCTTTTCACGTCTGAATTTGGGGATTTTCTCCCATTCTTCCTTGAATATTTTCTCAAGCTCTCACTCAGTATGAACAAAAATATAAATGCAACATGAAAAAATATCAACGATTTTACTGAGTTACAGTTCATATAAGGGAATCAGTCAATTCAAAAAAATGAATTGGGCCCTAATCTATGGATTTCACGATTGGGCAGGGGCGCAGCCATGGGTGGGCCTGGGAGGACATAGACCAACCCACTGGGGAGCCAGTCCCAGCCAATCAGAATGAGTTTTTCCCCACAGAAGGGTTTTATTACAGACAGAAATACTCCTCAGTTTCATCAGCTATCCGGGTGGTTGGTCTCAGTCAATCCTACAGGTAAAAAAGCCGGATGTAGAGGTCCTGGGCTGGCGTGGTTACAAAGGGTCTGCGGTTGTGAGGCCGGTTGGACGTACAGTACTGCCCAATTATCTAAAACGAATTTGGAGGCAGCCTATGGTAGAGAAATTAACATACATTTATCTGGCAACAGCTTTGGAGGACATTCTTGCAGTTAGCATGTCAATTGCACCCTCCTTCAAACATCTGTGGCATTGTGTTGTGTGACAAAACTGCACATTTTAGAGTGACCTTTTATTGTCCCCAGCACAAGGTGCACCTGTGTAATGATCATGCTGTTTAATTAGCTTCTTGATATGACGTGCGGTAGAGACTGGTGTCATTCTGGCAGGTTCTCCCATCTCAGCCAAGGAACTTTGGAGTGGCCATTGGGTTCTTGGTCACCTCCCTGATCAAGGCCCTTCTTGCCTGGTTGCTCACTTTGGTCGGATGGCCAGCTCTAGTCAGAGTCTGGGTAGTTCCATATTTTTTCAGTTTCCTAATGATGGAGACCACTATGGTCTTGGAAACTTTAAATATTCTAGAAATTGTTTTACACCCTTCCCCAGATATATGCCTCATTACATCTCAGAGATCTACGGCCAGTTCCTTGAACTTGATGATATAGTTTCTGCTCTGACATGCACTGTCAACTGTGGGACCTTATGTAGAAAGGTGTGTTTCTTTCCAAACAATTGAATTGGCCACATGTGGACTCTTAACAAGTTGTAGTGACAACTCAAGGATGATCAAAGGAAATTGGATGCACCTGATTAGACTTGGACTGTCATAGCAAAGGGGTGTGAATACTTGCAGTACCAGTCAAAAATGTGGACACACCTACTCATTCAAGGGTTTTTCTTCATTTTTACTATTTTCTAAATTGTAGAATAATAGTGAAGACATCCAAACTATGAAATAACACATATGGAATCATGTAGTAACCAAAAAAGTGTTAAACAAATCTAAATATATTTTATATTTTATATTCTCCAAAGTACCCTTTGCCTTGATGACAGCTTTGCACACGCTTGGAATTCTCTCAATCAGCTTCATGAGGTAGTCACCTGGAATGCATTTCAATTAACAAGTGTGCCTTGTTAAAAGTTAATTTGTGGAATTTATTTAATTAATGCATTTGAGCCAATCAGTTGATATCCAGCAAATTGAGTTTTTATTCACCTGCAACATGCATTCAATTCTAATCAAATGTTATTAGTCACATACACATGGTTAGCAGATGTTGATGTGAGTGTAGCAAAATAATTGTGCTTCTAGTTCCGACAGTGCAGTAATATCTAACAAGTAGTCTAACAAATTCACAGGACTACCTTAGGCAAGATGCAAGATGCAATAGATGGTATAGAATAGAGTATATACATACAGTTGAAGTCGGAAGTTTACATATACCTTGGCCAAATACATTTAAACTCAGTTTTTCACAATTCCTGACATGTAATCCTAGTAAAAATTCCCTTTCTTAGGTCAGTTAGGATCACCACTTTATTTTAAGAATGTGAAATGTCAGAATAATAGCAGAGAGAATGATTTATTTCAGTTTTATTTCTTTCATCACATTCCCAATTGGTCAGAAGTTTACATACACTCAATTAGTATTTGGTAGCATTGCCTTTAAATTGTTTAACTTGGGTCAAACGTTTCGGGTAGCCTTCTACAAGCTTCCCACAATAAGTTGTGTGAATTTTGGCACATTCCTCCTGGCAGAGCTGGTGTAACTGAGTCAGGTTTGTAGGCCTCCTTGCTCGCATATGCTTTTTCAGTTCTGCCCACAAATGTTCTATAGGATTGAGGTCAGGGCTTTGTGATGGCCACTCCAATACCTTGACTTTGTTGTCCTTAAGCCATTTTGCCACAACTTTTGGAAGTATGCTTGGGGTCATTGTCCATTTGGAAGACTCATTTGCGACCAAGCTTTAACTTCCTGACTGATGTCTTAAGATGTTGCTTCAATACATCCACATAATTTTCCTGCCTCATGATGCCATCTATTTTGTGAAGTGCACCAGTCCCTCCTGCAGCAAAGCACCCCCACAACATGATGCTGCCACCCCCGTGCTTCACGGTTGGGATGGTGTTCTTCGGCTTGCAAGCCTCCCCCTTTTCCCTCCAAACATAACGATGGTCATTATGGCCAAACAGTTCTATTTTTGTTTAATCAGACCAGAGGACATTTCTCCAAAAGTACGATCTTTGTCCCCATGTGCAGTTACAAACCGTAGTCTGGCTTTTTTATGGCGGTTTTGGATCAGTGGCTTCTTCCTTGCTGAGAGGTCTTTCAGGTTATATCGATATAAGACTCGTTTTACTGTTGATATAGATACTTTGTACCTGTTTCCTCCAGCATCTTCACAAGGTCCTTTGCTGTTGTTTGTACTCAACGGTACCTTCAGGCATTTGGAAATTACTCCCAAGGATGAACCAGACTTGTGGAGGTCTACAATTTCTTTTCTGAGGTCTTGGCTGATTTCTTTAGATTTTCCCATGATGTCAAGCAAAGAGGCACTGAGTTTGAAGGTAGGCCTTGAAATACATCCACAGGTACACCTCCAATTGTCTCAAATGTTGTCAATTAGCCTATCAGAAGCTTCTACACCTGCATTACTAGCTGTTTGGGGTTTTAGGCTGGGTGTCTGTACAGCACTTCGAGATATTAGCTGATGTACGAAGGGCTATATAAAATAAAATTGATTGAATTGATTGATGACATTATTTTCTGGAATTTTCCAAGCTGTTTAAAGGCACAGTCAACTTCGTGTATGTAAACTTCTGCCCCACTGGAATTGTCATACACTGAATTATAAGTGAAATAATAAGTCTGTAAACAATTATTGGAAAAATTACTTGTGTCATGCACAAAGTAGATGTCCTAACCGACTTTCCAAAATTATAGTTTGTTTACAAGAAATTTGTGGAGTGGTTGAAAAACGACTTTTAATGACTCCATCCTAAGTGTATGTAAACTTCCGACTTCAACTGTAAGTGAGTTTCAGAGATAGTCAGAATATTAATTTCATCTGTTACAAGCAATTTATTGACTTGATGGATCTTGGTTTTTAGCCTACATATGTTAATATGGGCTATTTTAGCACATTTCTGGGTTGCTTGATTGTTTTTAATTCTTTACTGGGAAGCTTATCAGACGTAGACTTACTCATGTTATTTACATTGGAGCTGATAGTGCAGGGTAGCTGCATAAAGTGGTCTTACTACTATTGCACATCGCCTCGGTGCTAACAGTGTAACTCTGGTTTATAGGCTCATGATTACTGCTTACAATAGCTGTAGGATAAACAGATCTATTCGGTGCAATTAGGGGTACATAAATTAAATTACTTATATTGTGTTTGCCAATGCCCCTAAGATCATGTACATTTGATGCAGCATTATGACAACTCATTGTCACAATGGTAGGGATTAACCGAGCTGGTCTTGGATCATTTACCAGTCATTTTTTCAACGCAGCCTTTAAATGCGTGGACAGAGTCCAGGAGCCAAGATGATTTGGATGGACTCCATCATTCCTGTAGTAAAAAAAAATGTTTGAGATGAAAAGGGACAAACTAAAGGGTGTGCAATATAGAAGGGCGAATATGACTGTCAGATAAATTGAAATAGGAGATTGTGTACTCTATTCATTCTATTTCTATCTTCAGCATGCAGTTCCAGATACAGCCCTGCCATTAGTTGAAGGAAGCCAATCTAATAGTAAAAAGGAAATTGTCACTTCCTGAGATCTGTATTCAAATACTTATTATTATAATTTTTTATTTTTTTTACCTTTATTTATACAGGTTTTCTCATTGAGATAACATCTCTTTTCCAAGTGAGTCCTGGTCCAATAGCAGCAGGGGGAACAATGTTTCAGACAAAACAACTTGCATACACCAACACAACATTAAACAAAACTATAAACACACATACAGTACAACAAAAACATTTTACATTAAAAACATGAAAGTCTTGACTGAAAACAGCTGGCCTAAAAACAATTACATTCTTCTATGATATATGTAACCGATGTGAAATGGCTAGCTAGCTAGCAGGGTGTGCGCTAATAGCGTTTCAATCGGTGACGTCACTCGCTCTGAGACCTTGAAGTAGTTGGCCGTTGCTTTTGTGGAGCGATGGGTATTGATGCTTCGTGGGAGGCAGGTGTAGATGTGTGCAGCAGAGGGTCCCTGATTCGAGCCCAGGTAGAGGCGAGGAGGGGGACGGAAGCTATACTGTTACATTGATGCTGTTGACCCGGATCACTGGTTGCTGTGGAAAATGAGAAGGTCAAAAGGGGGGTGAGTGTAACTGATGTGAAATGGCTGGCTAGCTAGCGGGGTGCGCGCTAATAGCGTTTCAATTGGTGATGTTACTCGCTCTGTGACCTTGAAGTAGTTGTTCCAATTGCTCTGCAAGGGCCGCGGCTTTTGTGGAGCGATGGGTAACGATGCTTCGTGGGAGGCAGTTGTAGATGTGTGCAGAGGGTCCCTGGTTCGAGCCCAGGTAGGTGCGAGGAGAGGGACGGAAGCTATACTGTTACATATATACATCGATCAAGTGTTTAAATTGTACCAACGAAACTAGATCATCACATTTTTTAATGTTCAGGAGAGAATTCCAGGACCATGGAGCTAAGTAACTAAAACTATTTCTACCATGACTGGTTCTCATTTTTGGTACTGTTAGAAGCAAATGAGAATGGGACCGTAATTGATATTTATTTACCGACCTGACTAAAAAAGAACAGAGATAAAATGGCATTTTACCCAATATGGCCTTATAAATTAGTGTATACCAGTGTTTAAGCCTACGCAAGGTCAATGACGACCAGCCAACAGCGCTGTAGAGATCACAATGATGTGTTAGACATTTTTGATTTGTAATGAACCTGAGGGCTGCATGATACACTGGGTCAAGTGCTCTCAGGGTAGTGGTTGAGGCCTGCATATATATAACATCACTAAAATCTAAAACCGACAGTAATATACATCGTACCAGCTCCTTCCTGGCTTCAAAAGAAAAACAAGCCTTATGCCAGTAATAAAAACCTATTTTCAGCTTGAGCTTCGTTATCAAGTTCTCTACATGCACAGTGAAGCTCAGCTTATCATCAACCCACACACCCAAATATATGTATGACATGATTAGTAACATGCCTGGCATTTGAAAATACCATGCATTTTGTTTTACCTGAATAAAGAACCAGCTTTAAATCATACAGACTATGTTGTATGATGTTAAATGCTCTTTGGGCTTTTCAAAAGCTAAAGATAAACTACTACCACTTGAATAAAGAACAGTATCATCTGCATAATAATGAACATCCGCTGTTTCAATAAGATCCCAAATGTTGTTGATATACAAAATGAACAACAGTGGGCCCAAAACAGAACCTTGCGGAACACCTGAGCACAGCTCTATGGACTCAGATTTACAACCATCCGCCATTACATCCGTTGGGCGATGCACAATTGGCATAGCGTCGTCCGGGTTAGGGAGGGTTTGGCCGGTAGGGAGGGTTTGGCCGGTAGGGATTTCCTTATCTCAGTATGTAAAAATGTAATAAAAATGTATGCACTCTACTGTAAGTCGCTCTGGATAAGAGCGTCTGCTCTTGGCCGGTAGGGATATCCTTGTCTCAGTATGTAAAAATGTAATAAAATGTATGCACTCTACTGTAAGTCGCTCTGGATAAGAGTGTCTGCTAAATGTCTAAAATGTAAAAATGTAAAATTACACATTGTGTAGTTTATAAAAAGTAGTTGCTTTCAGATTTGTATTCAAATGGTTTTTATAAGTAGTGCTTTTTTGGGGATCTGTATTCAAATAGTTGTGGTTACTTCTAAAGTAATTATTTGTTCCTCCAGAAAAATAGTTACTGTCCCATCTACTCCCACTCCTCCCCTCCGACGTTCTACGTGGTCGGTATACTAACCACCGGTCATCATTATGCACACCTGGCATCAATCATTACGCGCTTCTGCACATCATCAGGAGGCACACCTGGACTCCATTATCTCACTTATTACCTCCCCTATATTTGGCACGCCCTTAGGTTCTTTCACCAGTCAGTATTGTTCCTGTGTTTATGTGTAGAAGCTAATGTTATGTTGTCTTGGTCCATGTTTGTTTTATTAAATGTTTCACCTGCTTCTCAGTGTCTCCGTTACAGTTACTTTCCACAAAGCATAGTTAAAACCATAGTTATCCCAGCTCTGGAACACGTTGGGTTATTTTGACCCAGCCATTTGGATCACTAAGTTGTTGGGTTATTGACGCTAGGTTATTGAGCTATGGCCCACTGGGTCCGAGCAGAAGACTGGAGGGTGTGGCTTAGCAGGGGTGTGGCTTTCAAATGGTTATTTTTGGCAACATGTGAGAGTAAATGCCATTTCGGGTTCATGTTCTGTTGTATTGTCAGCAAATGTTAAGGTTGAGCACTTTTGTAGCTTTCATGAGGCTTACACAAGAGTATGAGTTCCTCAAGTGCCTACGCATATCCCAATCTTGGGAGAGTTAGCACTTTGTGATAATATTTAAATAATAATATTATTACAATCAAGTACAGGCTTAAGGGCATGAACTACAGAGACAACCCCACCCCCGCTGGGGGTAACATGATCCAATGACGGCCTTAAAGGTCATGAACAGTCAAAATCATGTTGTTAATGAAATTGGATGATATTTGGATGAAACCAGATCAAAGTATAAAGACTGTTGCTTCTACACTGAACAAAAATATAAACGCAACATGTAAAGTGCTGGTCCCATGTTTCATGAGCTGCAATAAAAGATCCCAGAAATTCTGTATGCACTAAAAGTTTATTTCTCTCAAATTTTGTGCACAAATTTGTTTACACCCCTGTTAGTGAGCATTTTTTCTTTGCCAAGATAATCCATCCACCTGACAGGTGTGGCATATAAAGAAGCTGATTAAACAGCATGATCATTTCACAAGTGCACCTTCTGCTGGGGACAATGTGCAGTTTTGCTAAACAACACAATGCCACAGATGTCTCAAGTTTTGAGCGTGCAATTGGAATCCTGGCTGACTGCAGGAATGTCCACCAGAGCCGTTACCAGAGATTTAATGTTAATTTCTCTATCATAAGCTGCCTCCAAAGTCATCTAAGAGGCCTCAAAACCGCAGACCACGTGTTACCACGCCAACCCAGGATCTCCACATCCGGCTTCTTCACCTGTGGGATGATCTGAGACTATCCACCCGGACAGCTGATGAAACTGTGGGTTTGCACAACCGAAGAATTTCTGCACAAACTGTCAGAAACCGTCTCAGGGAAGCTCATCTGTATGCTCGTGGTCCTCACCAGTGTCTTGACCTGACTGCAGTTCAGCGTTGTAATCGACTTCATTGAGCAAATGCACACCTTTGATGGTCACTAGCATGCTGGAGAAGTGTGCTCTTCACAGATGAATCCCGGTTTCAACAGTACCGGGCAGATGGCAGACAGTGTATATGGCGTCGTGTTAGTGAGCAGTTTGCTGATGTCAACGTTGTGAACAGAGAGCCCCATGGTGGTGGATGGGTTATAGTATGGGCAGGCATAAGCTACGAACAATGACCACAAATGCATTTTATCGATGGCCATTCAAATGCACAGTGAATATGAAACCCGGATGTACAGAAAGCCCATATGGTAGTGTTTACCACATGAATAGCTTCGAGAGACTATCCATAACATTTGCAGTCATGATAAATCTGACCAGATCTGATAACTGAAATGAATGATAACGTAATAGATCAAAGTAGAATGACGGCTAATTAATCAACTCTCTTCTCCTGAGGGAAAACATGGAGCTAAAACATCACAGCAAATGCTAGATGCTATTACCACTCTGGGATGAAAAGGTCATGCTGTATAAGAGTTTTAAAAGACGGGTGGATAGCCGCCAGCGCCAGGTCTGGGTGGAGGAGGCCGCCCGCGTTTTAGGCAGCGGAGGAAGAAGGAGCAACCTGGCGCATCGCCTCGCGTCTTGGAATACCCACCTCCCTCTGGGAAACCCGACCTCTTCTCCTGAAAAGGAATACTGTCGTCTAATGCAAATCTTCTTGGGAAACCAAGGAGGAATCACCAAATCACCTGGGAAACCGAGGAGGAATCACCAAATCACCTGGGAAACCGAGGAGGAATCACCATATCACCTGGGAAACCGAGGAGGAATCACCATATCACCTGGGAAACCGAGGAGGAATCACCATATCACCTGGGAAACCGAGGAAGAATCACCAAATCACCTGGGAAACCGAGGAGGAATCACCAAATCACCTGGGAAACCGAGGAGGAATCACCATATCACCTGGGAAACCGAGGAGGAATCACCATATCACCTGGGAAACCGAGGAAGAATCAACAAATCACCTGGGAAACCGAGGAGGAATCACCAAATCACCTGGGAAACCGAGGAGGAATCACCAAATCACCTGGGAAACCGAGGAGGAATCACCAAATCACCTGGGAAACCGAGGAGGAATCACCATATCACCTGGGAAACCGAGGAAGAATCAACAAATCACCTGGGAAACCGAGGAAGAATCACCAAATCACCTGGGAAACCGAGGAGGAATCACCATATCACCTGGGAAACCGAGGAGGAATCACCATATCACCTGGGAAACCGATGAAGAATCAACAAATCACCTGGGAAACCGAGGAAGAATCACCAAATCACCTGGGAAACCGAGGAGGAATCACCATATCACCTGGGAAACCGAGGAAGAATCAACAAATCACCTGGGAAACCGAGGAAGAATCACCATATCACCTGGGAAACCGAGGAGGAATCACCAAATCACCTGGGAAACCGAGGAGGAATCACCAAATCACCTGGGAAACCGAGGAGGAATCACCATATCACCTGGGAAACCGATGAAGAATCAACAAATCACCTGGGAAACCGAGGAAGAATCACCAAATCACCTGGGAAACCGAGGAGGAATCACCATATCACCTGGGAAACCGAGGAAGAATCACCAAATCACCTGGGAAACCGAGGAGGAATCACCATATCACCTGGGAAACCGAGGAAGAATCAACAAATCACCTGGGAAACCGAGGAAGAATCAACAAATCACCTGGGAAACCGAGGAGGAATCACCAAATCACCTGGGAAACCGAGGAGGAATCACCAAATCACCTGGGAAACCGAGGAGGAATCACCAAATCACCTGGGAAACCGAGGAGGAATCACCATATCACCTGGGAAACCGAGGAGGAATCACCATATCACCTGGGAAACCGAGGAAGAATCACCAAATCACCTGGGAAACCGAGGAGGAATCACCAAATCACCTGGGAAACCGAGGAGGAATCACCATATCACCTGGGAAACCGAGGAGGAATCACCATATCACCTGGGAAACCGAGGAAGAATCAACAAATCACCTGGGAAACCGAGGAGGAATCACCAAATCACCTGGGAAACCGAGGAGGAATCACCAAATCACCTGGGAAACCGAGGAGGAATCACCAAATCACCTGGGAAACCGAGGAGGAATCACCATATCACCTGGGAAACCGAGGAAGAATCAACAAATCACCTGGGAAACCGAGGAGAAATCACCAAATCACCTGGGAAACCGAGGAGGAATCACCAAATCACCTGGGACACCGAGGAGGAATCACCATATCACCTGGGAAACCGATGAAGAATCAACAAATCACCTGGGAAACCGAGGAAGAATCACCAAATCACCTGGGAAACCGAGGAGGAATCACCATATCACCTGGGAAACCGAGGAAGAATCACCAAATCACCTGGGAAACCGAGGAGGAATCACCATATCACCTGGGAAACCGAGGAAGAATCAACAAATCACCTGGGAAACCGAGGAGGAATCAACAAATCACCTGGGAAACCGAGGAGGAATCACCATATCACCTGGGAAACCGAGGAAGAATCACCAAATCACCTGGGAAACCGAGGAGGAATCACCATATCACCTGGGAAACCGAGGAAGAATCAACAAATCACCTGGGAAACCGAGGAGGAATCAACAAATCACCTGGGAAACCGAGGAGGAATCACCATATCACCTGGGAAACCGAGGAAGAATCACCAAATCACCTGGGAAACCGAGGAGGAATCACCAAATCACTTGGGAAACCGAGGAGGAATCAACAAATCACTTGAGAGTGTTTGTAGATCGATCACTGGAACAATCTCCAGGGAGGTACGCCGTCTGACATGACTTAAACAACATGGAAAGCATAACGTCGTTGGAAGACTGTTGCTGCAAAACAGCAAATGAAAGACACAAGCGGCGAGTTGACATATAAATACGCCCCTAGATCTATGCCCATTGGTTGAAAGAACAGAAAGTGATTATTGGACGAGTGAGCCCATAGGTTATTCAGGACGTGTGGTGGAATTGGCTTAGTGTTCCATGCTCATAGGCTGAAGTTCTGCACGCTTGCTAATAGTAAAGGAGGAGGAGAGATGTGACTCTACGTTAACGAAGTCACATTAATAATACTACCATATAACTACAGTACTTTTATGCTGACAAGGTGACATTATAAACAGTACCATGTAAATAAATACCTGCTAAGCTGATGAGGTAGCATTATAAACACACCAGTTTATTAGGTACACCCATCTAGTACCGGGTCGGATCCCTCTTTGCCTACAGAACAGCCTGAAGTCTTTGAGGCATGGAAACGTTGCTCAATTGGTATCAAGGGCCCTAACGTGTACTAGGAAAACATTTCCCACAACATTACGCCACCGCCACCAGCCTGTACCGTTGACACCAGGCAGGATGGAGCCATTGACTCATGCTGCTTACACCAAACCCTGACTCTGCCATCAGCATGATGCAACAGGAACCGGGATTAGTCGGACCAGAATATGTTTTTCCACTCTTCAATTTTCTAGTGTTGGTGACCGCATGCCCACTGGAGCCGCTTCTTCTTGTTTTTAGCTGATAGGAATGGTCGTCTGACGAGGACCGACGAGATGACGTTCTGCACACCACTGTTGTACTTCGCCATTATTTGCCTGTTTGTGACCCGCCTGTTCACTTGCACGTTCTGCCATTCTCTTTTGATCTCTCATGGGCATACCATCTCCCCAATATATCACATGCTACTTATTTTCTTAGTACTATTTTTTGCAAATTGTCCATCTCAGGGCACTGTAGCTGTATTACGCAATTCTGTGTCAGTCACTTAAAACTCATCAACTCTACTTTTGCCATTTCCATTTTGCCCTGCACATTTGTATTTGTATTTATTAGGGATTCCCATTAGCTGTTGCCAAGGCAGCAGCTACTCTTCCTGGGGTCCAAACACATTAAGGCACTTACATCACATATAAAACAAAAGATAAAACAGTACATCATATTACATTATTACACCACTACATATCTTTATCAGCTCCAAACGTGTCAGGGTTGTGTGCGGAGAATATTTGGAGTCAAACGCAGGACACAGGTGTTGAGCGAAACCACAGAGTTTTACTCAAAATAAATGCACAATTCCACAAATGGAAAATAAACAGATACGTACACGTATCAAATACAACACCTAACGCACAAACAATCACGGACAAACATAAATGAAAGCCAGAGGGTTAAATAGGGAACATGATGGGGGAATTGAAACCAGGTGTGTATAATACAGACAAAACAAAACGAAACTGAAAAATGGATCGATGGTGACTAGAAAGCCGGTGACGTCGACCGCCGAACACCACCCGAACAAGGAGAAGGGCCGACTTCGGCGGAAGTCGTGACAGTACCCCTCCCCTGACGCGCGGCTCCAGCAGCGCGACGACACCGGCCTCGGGGACGACCCGGAGGGCGAGGTGCAGGGCGATCCGGGTGGAGACGGTGAAACTCTTGTAACATGGATGGATCTAGAATGTCCTCCACCGGTACCCAGCATCTCTCCTCCGGACCGTACCCCTCCCACTCCACGAGGTACTGAAGGCCCCTCGCCCGACGTCTAGAATCCATGATGGCCCTTACGGTATACGCCGGGACCCCCTCGATGTCAAGAGGGGGCGGAGGGACCTCCCGCACCTCAGACTGCTGGAGCGGACCAGCCACCACCGGCCTGAGGAGAGACACATGGAACGAGGGATTAATACGGTAATCAGGGGGGAGTTGTAACCTATAACAAACCTCGTTCAGTCTCCTCAGGACTTTAAATGGCCCCACAAACCGCGGACCCAGCTTCCGGCAGGGCAGGTGAAGGGGTAGGTTTCGGGTCGAGAGCCAGACCCGATCCCCCGGTGCATACACCGGGGCCTCACTGCGGTGGCGGTCGGCACTCGCCTTTTGTCTCCTGATGGCCCGTTGTAACCGCACATGGGCAGCGTTCCAAGTCTCCTCTGAGTGCCGAAACCATTCATCCACCGCAGGAGCCTCAATCTGGCTCTGATGCCATGGTGCCAGGACCGGCTGGTAACCTAGCACACACTGAAACGGTGATAGGTTGGTAGAGGAGTGGCGGAGGGAGTTTTGGGCCATCTCCGCCCAGGGGATGTAAGCTGCCCACTCCCCCGGCCGGTCCTGGCAATAGGACCTCAGAAACCTACCCACATCCTGGTTTACTCTTTCCACCTGCCCGTTACTCTCGGGGTGGAAACCTGAGGTAAGGCTGACCGAGATCCCCAGGCGTTCCATAAACGCCCTCCAGACTCTAGATGTAAATTGGGGACCCCGATCAGAAACTATATCCTCAGGCACCCCGTAGTGCCGGAATACATGGGTGAACAGAGCCTCCGCAGTTTGTAGAGCCGTAGGGAGACCGGGCAAAGGAAGGAGACGGCAGGACTTAGAAAACCGATCCACAACGACCAGGATCGTGGTGTTACCCCGCGACGGGGGAAGATCCGTCACGAAATCCACCGATAGGTGTGACCATGGTCGCTGTGGAACGGGAAGGGGTTGTAATTTCCCTCTGGGCAGATGTCTAGGTGCCTTGCACTGTGCACATACCGAACAGGAGGAAACATAAACCCGCACGTCCTTAGCTAAAGTGGGCCACCAGTACTTCCCAGAAAGGCAGCGCACCGTCCGACCGATACCAGGATGACCAGAGGAGGGTGACGTATGAGCCCAACAGATCAAACGATCGCGGACATCAAACGGAACGTACATACGCCCAGCTGGACAGTCAGGTGGAATGGGCTCTGAACGTGACGCCCGTTCGATGTCCGCGTCCACCTCCCATACCACCGGTGCCACCAGGCGAGAGGCTGGAATGATGGGAGTGGGATCTGAGGACCTCTCCTCTGTATCATACAGCCGGGACAGTGCGTCTGCCTTAACGTTCTGGGAACCTGGTTTGTAGGAAAGGGTGAAATCAAAACGGGTGAAAAACATGGCCCACCTTGCCTGGCGAGGGTTCATTCTCCTCGCCGCCCGGATGTACTCCAGATTGCGGTGGTCAGTCCAAATGAGAAAAGGGTGTCTTGCCCCCTCAAGCCAATGTCTCCACGCTTTCAGAGCCATGACAACAGCC
The DNA here is from genome assembly GCF_045679555.1 of Salvelinus alpinus. Classification (NCBI taxonomy): domain Eukaryota; kingdom Metazoa; phylum Chordata; class Actinopteri; order Salmoniformes; family Salmonidae; genus Salvelinus; species Salvelinus alpinus. The sequence goes on along the minus strand of NC_092088.1, from coordinate 15,448,552 downwards.
ATCAACTCCCGGTCCCCCACATCATAGTTTCGCTCCGCCGGGCTGAGCTTCTTCGAAAAGAATGCACAGGGGCGGAGTTTTAGTGGCGTACCCGAGCGCTGAGACAGCACAGCCCCTATCCCCGCCTCGGACGCGTCCACCTCAACTATGAATGCTAAGGAAGGATCAGGATGAGCCAGCACGGGAGCTGAGGTAAACAGAGCCTTCAGGTGACCAAACGCCCTGTCCGCTCCAGCTGTCCACTGCAGTCGCACCGGTCCTCCCTTCAGCAGTGAGGTAATGGGAGCCGCTACCTGACCAAAACCCCGGATAAATCTCCGGTAGTAGTTGGCAAACCCTAAAAACCGCTGCACTTCCTTTACCGTGGTTGGAGTCGGCCAATTACGCACGGCTGAAATGCGGTCATTCTCCATCTCTACCCCTGACGTACAGGTCATGCTCCAACAGTCGACCAAGCACCCTACGCACTAGGGACACATGCTCGGCACGTGTAGCGGAATATATTAGAATGTCATCTATATACACCACTACACCCTGACCGTGCAGGTCCCTAAAGATCTCATCCACAAAGGATTGGAAGACTGATGGAGCATTCATTAACCCGTACGGCATGACGAGGTACTCATAATGCCCAGAAGTGGTGCTAAATGCTGTCTTCCACTCATCTCCCCCCTTGATACGCACCAGGTTGTAAGCGCTCCTGAGGTCCAATTTTGTGAAGAAGCGCGCCCCGTGTAATGACTCGGTCATACTCGCTATAAGTGGTAGCGGGTAACTGTATTTTACCGTGATCTTATTTAATCCGCGATAATCAATACACGGGCGCAAACCTCCATCCTTCTTCTTCACAAAAAAGAAACTCGAGGAGACAGGTGAGATGGAAGGCCGAATGTATCCCTGTCCCAGAGATTCGGTGACATATGTCTCCATAGCCACCGTCTCCTCCTGTGACAGGGGATACACGTGACTCCTGGGAAGTTTAGCGTCTACCAAGAGATCTATCACACAATCCCCCGGTCGATGGGGTGGTAATTGAGTCGCCTTCTTCTTACAGAAGGCGAGTGCCAAATCGGCATATTCGGGAGGAATAGTGGCACCTAAGGAAACACCTACACACCTCCCTGAACACTGACAGGACCATCCCTTGAGAGCCCTCTGTTGCCACGAAATAATCGGATCATGAGAGGCCAACCAGGGAAGACCCAACACAACAGGAAACGCAGGAGAGTCGATCAGGAAGAGACAAATTCTCTCCTCGTGATCCTCCCGCGTTCTCATAGCGATGGGCACTGTGACCTCCCCAACCAGCCCCGACCCCAAAGGACGACTATCTAAGGCATGTACAGGGAAGGGAACATCAACCGGAATAATAGGGATCCCTAAGCTATGAGCCAAAGAGCGGTCAATAAAGTTCCCAGCTGCGCCTGAATCTACTAGCGCCTTATGCTGGGAATGTGGGGAAAACCCAGGAAATTCTATAGATAACCACATGAGTGCAACAGAAGGCTCTGGGTGAGTTATGTGCCTACTCACCTGAGACGACCCACCAGTGCTCCGCCTGCTACCTCGACTCCCAGGAGAAACACCCCAGCACCGGACAGCAGTGTGCCCTCTGCGTCCACAGTTGGTACATGGAGTGGTTCCCCCTCCGGTCTCCCTCCTAGCAGCCCCTCCCAACTCCATAGGGGTTGGATCCAAGGAGCTGGGTAATGGAATGGGCGGACCCCGATCTAGACGCCCGCGGGAGGCCAACAGGTTATCCAGCCGGATAGATAAATCCACCAGCTGGTCCAGGTTGAGAGTGGTGTCCCTGCAGGCTAGCTCCCTACGAACGTCCTCTCGTAGACTACACCTGTAGTGGTCGATCAGGGCCCGCTCATTCCATCCCGCACCAGCGGCCAGAGTACGGAAGTCCAAAGCGAAATCTTGAGCGCTCCTCATCCCCTGCCTGAGATGGAACAATCGCTCTCCCGCCGCTCTCCCTTCAGGTGGATGGTCAAAGACTGCCCGGAAGCGGCGAGAGAAGTCATCATAAGATCCCTCTCTTCCCCAGATGGCGTTGGCCCACTCCAGGGCTTTACCAGTCAGACAGGAGATGAGAGCGCCCACCCTCTCGTGTCCCGAAGGGGACGGATGAACAGATGCCAGGTATAGCTCCAGCTGTAGGAGAAAACCCTGACACCCGGCTGCTGTTCCGTCATACGCTCCCGGGAGCTAGAGCCGAATTCCACTGGTTCCGACCGGTGGAGGGATGGATGGTGGTGTAGGTTGAGGTGCGGGTGTGGGTGCTGGGTTATGATTTACCGGGAGACCTCCTCTCTCCCATCTTTCCATAGTTTGCAGCACGCGATCCATGGCTGTCCCTAAACTATGCAACATAGTCGCGTGCTGTTGAACCTGCTCCTCTACTGGGAGAGAAGGGCTGGCTGCGCCTGCTGACTCCATTTGAAGTTGGTCCGTGATTCTGTCAGGGTTGTGTGCGGAGAATATTTGGAGTCAAACGCAGGACACAGGTGTTGAGCGAAACCACAGAGTTTTACTCAAAATAAATGCACAATTCCACAAATGGAAAATAAACAGATACGTACACGTATCAAATACAACACCTAACGCACAAACAATCACGGACAAACAGAAATGAAAGCCAGAGGGTTAAATACGGAACATGATGGGGGAATTGAAACCAGATGTGTATAATACAGACAAAACAAAACGAAACTGAAAAATGGATCGATGGTGACTAGAAAGCCGGTGACGTCGACCGCCGAACACCACCCGAACAAGGAGAAGGGCCGACTTCGGCGGAAGTCGTGACAAAACGGCCAATACATTTGACCCTTGTCCATGTTGCTTGCCTTTGATATTTGATATTTGCTGCCCCTCAAACTACTAGCAGAGTCACTGGCCCATTTACACTGAGTTTGGACGGCGTTGATATTCAAATCATAGCCTGTGCTCAGTGCATATGCTCATAAATCAGACAGCAGGGCATTACCAAGTTCTGACATGTTGAGGGATGCACTCTATATATTATTTGACACGGGGACCACATTTTCTGTACTTTGTTTCCTTTTCAGTAAAGCATACCGAGTAATAGGGATTAATATTTTCCAGAAAATTTACCAAGTTTCAATACCAGGAATAATCCATATTCATCCTGAGAGTTCTAGGAAATACTGCATAAAATCGTAAGTGCCCATTTAAAGCGTTTAAAACCAAGATATGGTCAGTATGCCAGGGTTTTCCTGCGCCACTATGTAACGATTTCACAGCAAGTTGAAACTGATATTTAGTAACTGTAAGGAAACGACGCTGGACAGGAGAAGCAGGTACGGGGAGTCAAACATTTAATAGGGAACGGACATAGAACACGACAGGAACAGTGTCAGCACACGGGTAAACAAGTACATATGACAAACATCAACCCTGAAGCAGGGAACAGAGCTAGGGAACAAACAGATATAAGGAAGGCAATAACACAAGTAAAAGAATTCAGTCCAATCAGCGCAGATGCGCGTGACGGGGAAAGGCAGGTGTGCGTACTGATGTTGGCTTGATTGCGTAATCCTGGGGAGCCTGGCGCCCTCGAGCACCAGGGGGAGGAAGAGCGGGAACAGGCGTGTCAGTACCCTCCCCCCCCCCCCTCCCCCAAGGGGCGCCACACGGCGTCCCACCTCGGCGAGCCGGCCGAGACATGGGCGCTGGGCAAGCAGGCTGGGAGAGGGGGAGGAAGAGCGGGAGCAGGCGTGACAGTATCTTTGATCGCAAATGACATTGTTGTGAATTGCGAAACAGGCCGTTCATTAATTCCAAACGTTATCATGTTCCTCAATTAATTCAATGCATTTCAGCAGTTGGCCTAGGCTATCTCTACACAGAGCACACCCAGGACACACAAACCTCACCGAGTAGGCTATAGCGTTGTCGAAGAATACACATTTCGTAACGGCAGTCAAACAAAAGTCAAATGACCAAAGTATCTGACCTGACCTCAACCCCCTTGATGCCTAATCCAAAGATCTCCATCCGTATCCCCTATGACAATGTGACTTCCTCCCGTCCACCCAACACATTCGAAAGCCATCTGGCTCCTACAGATAACCATTAACTTCTGATGTAAAAACCAGTCTCTATCACCCCTCAGATACTATAGTCTAACTTCTGATGTATTATGTCTCTAGGATAGCAATGTTCCAAGTTTAACCCAGAATCCAACAATAGTATATTTACTTTAGGGCCTAAAAAACAATTGTCTGTAAAAAAAAAGAATTGATGGATGACAAAACTTCTTAAGCTAGTAGAGACACTAACCAAACATTAGCACATTGAATAAAAACTTTCGAAGTGGTTTCTAATTTGAGTTATTTATTATTTGTTACAACTGACCCTGTGTTACTTTGTTCCCCAATCTCCCCTAGTAACCACTACATATTCCGTTCTCTGAGGGCAGTGCTAGCCCAGCCATTTGGAGTGACAGTGGGGTAATGAAAAAAAGAGCTAAGAGAAATTATCCTAATGTACAACTTTATGTCGGACAGCATAGCAGATGGAAAATGTGTACTCTAGGCAGAAATCCAATTAAAGCCCACAGGCAATGATCTGAAGCCACCATATGTACTACATTTCATCTGGAAAGCTGTGTGTTATGTGACCGGACGATGGTAGCTGTAACGGTCCTGACCTGTTTTATGTTGTTTTTGTATGTGTTTAGGTCAGGGCATGTGTTTTGGGTGGGCAGTCTATGTTATCTGTTTCTATGTTGGTTGTGGTTGCCTGGTATGGCTCTTAATTAGAGGCAGGTGTTTTGCGTTCTCCTCTAATTAAGAGTCATATTTAGGTAGGGTGTTCTCACTGTTTGTTTGTGGGTGATTGTCTCCTGTGTCGTCGTATGTATGTACCATACGGGACTGTTTGGCTGTTCGTTTATTTTGATGTCGTCTGTTTCCTGTCCGTGAGTTTACGTTTAGTTATGTAAGTTTATGTTCAGGTTTCGTCAACGTCGTTTTCTTGTTTTGTGTTTTTGAAAGTGTTTTGTTTCTTTCGTGTTGCCATCATAGTTTTCCAAATAAAAAGATGGCTTATTTCCCGAAAGCTGCGTATTGGTCTGATGATCCTTCTCTCCTCTCCTCGTCCGAGGATGAGGAGAGCGACAGCCATTACAGTAGCATATGGATAAGTATTTCCACAGTGTCTACTGTGTTAAACCATTTGATTTGAAATCAAAACAATTACAGTATGTACACAATTGTTTCATAGATTTTTCTGTAGATTCTGTTTCACTCTAAAATCCCCTTTCGTTGCTATTTCAAAATGTGTGTGGGTGTATTCTGTCTGTATACTTGAAATGCTATCTTCTCTGCACCATTACGTGATGATATTTTTAAGCAATAAGGCCCGAGGGGGTGTGGTATATGGCCAATGTGGAGTGCCTGGATACAGCCCTTAGCCGTGATATATTGGCCATATACCACAAACCCCCGAGGTGCCTTATTGCTATTATAAACTGGTTACCAACGTAATTAGAGCAGTAAAAATAAATGTTTTGTCATACCCATGGTATACGGTCTGATATACCACAGCTGTCAGCCAATCAGCATTCAGGGCTCGAACCACCCAGTTTATAAGTGAAAATAGCTTTCACACTGGCATATCAGCTGATCTGAGTTTATCTGTGTTTCACCCCTACTCAGTATGCTTTACTCAAAAGTAAACAAAGAGCAGAAAATGTGGTCGCCTTGTCAAATAATATTTTATGGATTAGATTAGCATAAAATGCTACAGAAATTCCTCCAGAGTGCAATCTTCAACATGTCAGAACTTGGCAATGCCCTGCTGCCTGACATGTGACATTATGCACTGAATACAGGCTATGATTTGAATATCAACGCTATCCAAACTCAGTGTAAATGGACCAGTAACTCTGCTAGGAGTTTGAGGGGCAGCAAATATCAAATCCAAAGGCAAGCAACATGGACACGGGTCAAATGTATTGGCCGTTTGGAGCTGATAAAGAAACGTAATCCTCAGTGATCTGATAAAGAAAATGTGTGTCACCCTCAGCAGACTGAGAAAGGTCAGAGTGGGTTGATTGAGAGGCAGGTCAGGCCACTGTCTCTCTGCATAGTATTTGGATTCTGGCAAGCCAAATGTGCCTGGAGAATGTCAGGTAAATGGAAGTGAAGTGATTGACACAGGAATTGCGTAACTACAGTGTCCTGAGATGACAATTTGCTAAAAATAGTACTGAGACAATAAGTAGCATGTGATACATTTTCACTGTGCAGACACACAACAGGTGTCCCACAAATACCAAGTACCTCATTGCTCTGATCTTTGAGGGAGAAGGGGGACAGGGGACGGGTTCTTTCTTTTTTTGGCAGGGAAAAATGAAACGTCCTGTAACAATGATTGACCCGTACATTTATAGGTATTTTCAAAATTTCACTGAGATATCCCCTTCTCAGTGTGATACCAACATTGCATCCTGGGTAACTTATTAAATAGTTGTGAGAGTGGTGCAACTACGGATTCAGAGGACCCCGCTGTGCCAGCTGATTTCTATAGAAATCCATTCCCTGCTCAGTGCTAACCAACAAAAGCTTTAGGACTCATTTCAGATTGGCTTTGTTTTATCCTTAAAAAAACAAAAGCTTAATACTTAACCTACAAACGTGAAATGTTGCTTGCAGTGAAGGAGAAGGGAAGAAGTCAGTGTTTGAAAAGACAGGGGATTGAATAAAGGCGAATACACTCACCACCACCAGACACTGTATATTTTGTGAAACATACATTCCTCCACCACACACTACTGTATATTTAGTGAGAAATACACTTCTCCACCACACACTACTGTATATTTAGTGAAACATACATTCCTCCACCACACACTACTGTATATTTAGTGAGAAATACACTTCTCCACCACACACTACTGTATATTTAGTGAGAAATACACTTCTCCACCACACACTACTGTATATTTAGTGAAACATACATTCCTCCACCACACACTACTGTATATTTAGTGAAACATACATTCCTCCACCACACACTACTGTATATTTAGTGAAACATACATTCCTCCACCACACACTACTGTATATTTAGTGAAACATACATTCCTCCACCACACACTACTGTATATTTAGTGAGAAATACACTCCTCCACCACACACTACTGTATATTTAGTGAGAAATACACTCCTCCACCACACACTACTGTATATTTAGTGAAACATACATTCCTCCACCACACACTACTGTATATTTAGTGAGAAATACACTCCTCCACCACACACTATTGTATATTTGGTGAGAAATACACTCCTCCACCACACACTACTGTATATTTAGTGAAACATACACTCCTCCACACACTACTGTATATTTAGTGAGACATACACTCCTCCACCACACACTACTGTATATTTAGTGAGAAATACACTCCTCCACCACACACTACTGTATATTTAGTGAAACATACACTCCTCTACCACACACTACTGTATATTTTGTGAAACATACACTCCTCCACCACACACTACTGTATATTTAGTGAGAAATACAGTCCTCCACCACACACTACTGTATATTTAGTGAAACATACACTCCTCCACCACACACTACTGTATATTTAGTGAAACATACGTTCCCCCACCACACACTACTGTATATTTAGTGAGAAATACACTCCTCCACCACACACTACTGTATATTTAGTGAGAAATACACTCCACCACACACTACTGTATATTTAGTGAGAGATACACTCCTCCACCACACACTACTGTATATTTAGTGAGAAATAGGCTCCTCCACCACACACTACTGTATATTTAGTGAGAAATAGGCTCCTCCACCACACACTACTGTATATTTAGTGAAAAATAGGCTCCTCCACCACACACTACTGTATATTTAGTGAAAAATAGGCTCCTCCACCACACACTACTGTATATTTAGTGAAAAATAGGCTCCTCCACCACACACTACTGTATATTTAGTGAAACATACGCTCCTCCACCACACACTACTGTATATTTAGTGAAACATACGTTCCTCCACCAGACACTACTGTATATTTATGTCACGAACGTCGTAGTGAGGAGACCAAGGCGCAGCGTGATTAGAATACATTCTTCCTTTTAATAATGAAGAACACTTAACAAACAATACAAAATAACAACACGACCGTGACTGCTATACCACTGAGTGCAACATCACATAGACAATCACCCACAAACCAAACTGGCAAATGGCAACCTAAATAGGATCCCCAATCAGAGACAACGATAAATAGCTGCCTCTGATTGGGAACCAATCCAGGCCACCATAGACCTACATAATGCCTAGACTACACACACACACCTAGACATACCTAAAACCCTAGACAAGACAAAAACACACATACCACCCTCGTCACACCCTGACCTAACCAAAATAATAAAGAAAACAAAGATAACTAAGGTCAGGGCGTGACAATTTAGTGAAACATACGCTCCTCCACCACACACTACTGTATATTTAGTGAGAAATACACTCCTCCAACATACACTACTGTATATTTAGTGGGTGGTGGATTAAGGCCCTAAAAAACCTCCAATATCTATTCTAATAACAGACGTAAAACAAACATTGTATTATTTTTGTCCCCTATAGATGTTTCTGATGAAGATCTATAGAACGCTGACTGTGCCTCCACTGCACCTACAATCTTCATACCGTATGTATTTTAACTTCAACTAGCTCTAAATATTCTGGCCAGACCTGAACAGCAACAGGGGGACTAGAACAAAATCCCAATGGTTGACTATCCCAAGGGCGGGTTTTACTTAGAAGTCTTCGAAGCTCAACAGTGTGTATGAATCTGTTCTGGGTTGCCGGTTCAATTAGAGCTGGGACGATACATCTAAAATGAGCTACACTGACCATACCAATCACTTATCACAGGCATTTTGCTGATATCATTCATTACGATAAGTAGCCTATACTAGAGAAATGTGAAGTTTAAAATAAAAAAAATTCTAATATGGTTGCTTTTTAATGAGACAATTGATGGCTACAAACATCAAACTAGTAGTAGTTAAAAGGCTCAATGCAGACGTTTTTATCTCAATATCAAATAATTTCTGGGTAACAATTAAGTACCTTACTGTGATTATCTTCAATTAAAATTGTCAAATTAACAAAAAGCTTCTTAGCAAAGAGAAATTTCTCAAGCAAAAATGTTGCTAGGACTGTCTGGGAGTGGTCTGAGTATCAGCTATCAAGGTAAGACCCAAGCGCAGACTGTGAAGTAACAATGTTTATTGTAACAAGAGGGGCAGGCAAACGACAGGTCAAGGCAGGCAGGGGTTGATAATTCCGAGTAGGAGCAGGCTCAGGGACAGGCAGAGTTTAGTAATCCAGAGGTGGAGCAAAGGTACAAGACGGGAGGCAGGTACAGGACGGCAGGCAGGCTCGGGGACAGGCAGAGTGGTCAGGCGGGCAGGTACAGGGTAAGGACAGTCAAGGGTCAAAAACCAGGAGGACGAGAAAAAGAGAGGCTGGGAAAAGACAGGCACTGACAGGACAAACGCTGGTAAGCTTGATAAACAATACAACCTGTCACAGACAGACAGAAAACACAGGTATAAATACCCAGAGGATAAGTGGGGAAGATGGGTGACACCTGGAGGGGGTGGAGACAAGCACAAGGACAGGTGAAAAAGATCAGGGTGTGACACTGAGTAGGGAGGGGAAAACTGAAAACTAGCTGTTATTGGCAGAGAGGTTTGGAACTCTTTCTTACTGGTCTATTAATTAATTAACCGCCTGTTGCTAGGGTTAGGGGAAATACTATAGGAAAATATTGAATCTATTTGTAACGCTCGTCTTCCTCCTCGTCTGAGGATGAGCAAGGATCGGACCAAAATGCAGCGTGGTTTGAATACATACTTTTAATAATATCAACGAAGACGAAAAACACTTGATAAACTACAAAACGACGTGAACAGACCTGAACATGAGAACATAAAACATGAACGCACGAACAGGAACGAACAAACGAAACGAAACAGTACCGTGTAGTGAACAAACACAGACACAGCAACAATCACCCACAAACAAACAGTGAGAACAGCCTACCTTAATATGGTTCTCAATCAGAGGAAACGTAAAACACCTGCCCCTGATTGAGAACCATATCAGGCTAGTTGACAACCCAACATAGAAACACATAACATAGAATGCCCACCCAGCTCACGTCCTGACCAACTAAACAAGACTAAACAAAGGAAATAAGGTCAGGAACGTGACACTATTATATATATTTACAAAAAATATATATATGGAAAATTGGAAATGTTGCAGACAATTACATTGATGGAAGCCACAATCTATCTGCAATATTAAAGCTGATCTACCCCCTAAAAAAATCAAACAATAATAATAACAATTAACCGCCTGGTGATGTCACCAGACAGGCCAAAACTCCATCCCACGAAAACAGGCTGAAATTTCAGGCAGTCTATTCAAACAGCTCTTACACAAAAGACCATTATCATCATAAAAAATGTCACCCTATTATTCCAACCGCATAGTGTGGAAATATATATATAAACACAGGGAAATCCCATTTTTGACTGCACTGGGCCTTTAAAGGATAATCATTTTTTTAAATTGGTTCACATTAATGTTATAAGCGTATCGTTATCGCATTAATTCAGGCAATTTATCGCTGTATGGATTTTTGTCCATATCGCCCAGCTCTAGGTTAAATTCTCCACTGCTTGGATTGTGGGCATCAGTAATCCCCAGCTGAAGCATTCAGTTAAGATTTCGATTAGATAACATGGACTGACTGGTTGCCTGGTTATGTTTTTAAGATGGGAATAATATCTGCAAATGATGGGGATTGTAGTGCAATATTATAAAACTGCTAATCATTAACCTGGGATCTTACGCAAAGTATCCACCCGCATTGCCTCAAGAGCAACATCAACATCAGAACACTTAGCAAAATGATAAGGTGCAGAACTCACCACATTTTTTAAAAACAAACATTTTCCCTCCAAATGCTTCCTCTTGAACACGTTAATTGGTGTGAGGCCAGGCCATGTACTGGTCATTCAATATCTCCCTTGTAACTGTTATAACCTGTTTGGATGGCTGAATATATTTAAATGAGGAGTCTTTGTGGGACAGATCTGACCACAGCAGACAACGCAGGGCATGATAAAAGCTTTCTCTTACCCGCCGGAGATGTGAGAGGCCTTTAAATCTGTCTGTGTTGACCGGCACACCACCTCTTCCTATTAGGAGGCTGTCTTTTGTCTTACGGTAGTGCCATATGAATGAGCAATAGCACCAGCGAGGTCAGAACCAGGGCATGCCTGCCTCACACAGTATTTGTGCAGGGTAGTAGGGTGCTTTATTTCCTTCCTGCTACACTCATTCAAATGTTCAGAATGTCAATTCTATTAATGATGTTATTACCAGGCCTGTACCAACAATACATCTCTTGAAAGATTCCTCCTCCTATGGTTCAACTCCAACCCATAATAATAAAAAAATATATATGACTACGCCAGAAAATCGGACACATGTGGTAGATAATAAAATAATGGTAAAACTTGTAGTATGGTTTTGACCAACTTTGTGGTTAGAGTGTCTGTGCTTAGATTGAAAGGTTGTTCAATACCCAGCTGAGTCATACCAAAGACCGTAAAAATGGGACCTGATGCGTCTCTGCTTGGCACTCAGTATTAAGGAGATAGATTGGGTCCCGGCGATATACTAGCACCCTGTCCAGGGGATGTACTTGTACATCAAGCTGCCTCACGCTACAGAAACAGGAGATAGGCTTGTGCATGAGTACTTACTGTGAATGTTGTACTATGGTTTGGAAATTCAGTTCACTCTGGAGGTCCTCAATTGACTAGATAGTGTAAAATTATTATTAGATTAGATTATTGACCTGTAGGTCAATTTAAATGTGTAGGCTAAACTCTGGAGACAAAAGGGTTCTTTGGGGTTCATACAAACCTGTGATGTTTCAAACTAAATGTTAGCTAGAAGCAAGAGGAAATTGTGTGTTTAATAAAAGCATATCCTACACTCTTAGAAAAAAAGGGGTTCTACAGTATCTAATTAAATATGCCAAATACAGCTACAGGCCGAGCCTGACATTGGCAATTTGCTAATTGTTTATTTTATTTCAGTGAGGAGTCATAAAACCATTGGAAGCCTGTTGCTGACCTCTGTTGAATGATTGTGATTGGGCAGTGGGCTGACTGAGAGAAGGTATCTCTCTAAATGATTTAGAATCAATTATGTATAGTCAGTCTTGGTGGTTCAATAGCCCAGTTAATCATTACATTACTTTTAACACTCTATGATTTGCTCAGTGTGGCAGTATCCCAACTATCAGAGGCAGAGGTTCTCTCTTTCGGCTGCTGCTGACAACAACTGCATGTCAATTGTTCTACATCAAAATAATGATCATGTTTGTCAGTATAGGATTTAGTCTTCATTTTGGCAGAATAATTTATGTTTATTTTCTTTTTTTCTTCTTCTCAGGAACCAGTCAGGCAACAACCCATACTGTTCACCTACTGTTCCACAAAGAACCAGCCAGACAACAACCCATACTGTAGACCTACTGTTCCACAAAGAACCAGCCAGGCAACAACCCATACTGTAGAGCTACTGTTCCACAAAGAACCAGCCAGATAACAACCCATACTGTAGACCTACTGTTCCACAAAGAACCAGCCAGACAACAACCCATACTGTAGACCTACTGTTCCACAAAGAACCAGCCAGGCAACAACCCATACTGTAGAGCTACTGTTCCACAAAGAACCAGCCAGACAACAACCCATACTGTACACCTACTGTTCCACAAAGAACCAGCCAGACAACAAGCCATACTGTTCACCTACTGTTCCACAAAAAAACAGCCAGAAAACAACCCATACTGTACACCTACTGTTCCACAAAGAACCAGCCAGGCAACAACCCATACTGTACACCTACTGTTCCACAAAGAACCAGCCAGGCAACAACCCATACTGTTCACCTACTCTTCCACAAAGAACCAGCCAGACAACAACCCATACTGTAGACCTACTGTTCCACAAAGAACCAGCCAGGCAACAACCCATACTGTACACCTACTGTTCCTCAAAGAACCAGCCAGACAACAACCCATACTGTAGACCTACTGTCCCACAAAGAACCAGCCAGACAACAACCCATACTGTAGACCTACTGTTCCACAAAGAACCAGCCAGGCAACAACCCATACTGTAGACCTACTGTTCCACAAAGAACCAGCCAGGCAACAACCCATACTGTAGACCTACTGTTCCACAAAGAACCAGCCAGACAACAACCCATACTGTAGACTTACTGTTCCACAAAGAACCAGCCAGGCAACAACCCATACTGTAGACCTACTGTTCCACAAAGAACCAGCCAGACAACAACCCATACTGTAGACCTACTGTTCCACAAAGAACCAGCCAGGCAACAACCCATACTGTAGACCTACTGTTCCACAAAGAACCAGCCAGACAACAACCCATACTGTAGACCTACTGTTCCACAAAGAACCAGCCAGGCAACAACCCATACTGTAGACCTACTGTTCCACAAAGAACCAGCCAGACAACAACCCATACTGTAGACCTACTGTTCCACAAAGAACCAGCCAGACAACAACCCATACTGTAGACCTACTGTTCCACAAAGAACCAGCCAGGCAACAACCCATACTGTAGACCTACTGTTCCACAAAGAACCAGCCAGACAACAACCCATACTGTAGACCTACTGTTCCACAAAGAACCAGCCAGGCAACAACCCATACTGTACACCTACTGTTCCACAAAGAACCAGCCAGCGTTTGTACCAAGATAGACTTGGGCCGTCATTCAAACAAAGAGATGCTTCCCTGCCAACCAGTGCATATTTCTAAACTATGTTTAGATATAATGACAATTAAAGTCTCAAAACTATGCTTGTATTCTTTTGCCCATTATTTTATTGTTTACTATATTCTTAGCTAAAAACATGACTATTTATTAGTAGTAGCCATAATTCATAAATGGCTAACGTTCTATATGAAACCAATTTTGGTTTTGTGAAGAAGAACCCTTGGGGTTCTTATCAAAGATCCTTATAAAAGGTTCCTAATATGAAACTTTAAGCGGTTCCACATACGAAGCAAGAAATACAACCCTTTTTGGTTCTGTATGGAACCTTTTTTCCAAAGTGTATGCCGTTATTCCTAGCGAACAAGATGATCATTACTATTGGTTAATGGGCCACAAATGCCTCCAATATGTTTTGGCATTATTTGGAGAAAAAAAAGAGAAATCCGCAGACTGCACTTATTTTTATTAAAGCTTATTTGTAGACTTAGCTACGTCATTACAGTACATGCACTTCTAAATGATTCTAATCTGTGAATGTAGGTCAGCTTGTTCCTGGAGGCAGGCTATGACCTTGCTTTCTTGTTCAGATCAGGTCTACCTGCCTATTCAGTGATATTAAAAAGGAATTCTCCCTCAAAGACATATAGCTGCAGCCCAACTGCACTGAATAGATAGGTCTTCACTAATATGGATTACATTTTACGATTACACTGACTGATCTGCTCTCAATTAACAGGCTATTTTATCTCTAATATGTTCCATATGGCGTAAAATGAACCACAGTAACATGTACAATCTCCAGTCAAACTTTACATTCAAATAGTGCTGGGAGGTTATAGTAAAGTATTCCTATTGCTGTCATGGGCTTGAATTCCCCTACTTGTAAGGCAGCACATATTGATTCAGCTCTTCATTTATATCAAAGTTTTCTTCTGTGGCCCATCATCAGGTGTTGCCTGGAGTTGTGCAATTACTACTATATGTTCAACCTACCAGGGTTTTGATCAGATGGAGCATTAGGAAACTGCCATATATCAAAGACAATTCTGAGATATTTATTTATTTTATTTTATTTTACCGTTATTTTACCAGGTAAGTTGACTGAGAACACATTCTCATTTGCAGCAACGACCTGGGGAATAGTTACAGGGGAGAGGAGGGGGATGAATGAGCCAATTGTAAACTGGGGATTATTAGGTGACCGTGATGGTTGAGGGCCAGATTGGGAATTTAGCCAGGACACCGGGGTTAACACCCCTACTCTTACGATAAGTGCCATGGGATCTTTAATGACCTCAGAGAGTCAGGACACCCGTTTAACGTCCCATCCGAAAGACGGCACCCTACACAGAGCAGTGTCCCCAATCACTGCCCTGGGATCTTTGTTTAGACCAGAGGAAAGAGTGCCTCCTACTGGCCCTCCAACACCACTTCCAGCAGCACCTGGTCTCCCATCCAGGGACTG
Organism: Salvelinus alpinus; assembly: GCF_045679555.1. Taxonomy (NCBI): domain Eukaryota; kingdom Metazoa; phylum Chordata; class Actinopteri; order Salmoniformes; family Salmonidae; genus Salvelinus; species Salvelinus alpinus. The sequence continues at coordinate 15,433,168 of NC_092088.1, read as the reverse complement.
ACCAGGACCAACCCTGCTTAGCTTCAGAAGCAAGCCAGCAGTGGTATGCAGGGTGGTATGCAGGGTGGTATGATATGAAAAACAAATAAAACCCATACCTGAGAAAGTAGTCGTTACGTTTTCTAATAGCCTACCGCAAGCGATGAAAGAAAGAGCACATTTGAATTTTAGGATTTCAAAGCGTACACATAAAACAAAGAGTATGAGACATGAAAGAGCAAACCAATTGGAACACGTCAAGTTGATGGGGTAAAGTGGTGTATCCAAGGCAACGTTCATCTCAGCAGATTCGCTCACTCCCTTCACTCCCACAATGACAGACGGCAATATCAAACAGGAAGGAAAAAGAAGTAGGCAGAATCTAACAATGACCCACCAAACAAACAACCCATTCAAAAACAGTAAACTAACAATGACCCCCAAGCAAACAACCCATTCAAAAACAGTAAACTAACAATGACCCACCAAGCAAACAACCCATTCAAAAACAGTAAACTAACAATGACCCACCAAGCAAACAACCCATTCAAAAACAGTAAACTAACAATGACCCAACAAGCAAACAACCCATTCAAAAACAGTAAACTAACAATGACCCACCAAGGAAACAACCCATTCAAAAACAGTAAACTAACAAATGACCCACCAAGCAAACAACCCATTCAAAAACAGTAAGCTGACGCAAATACATTTATAAGTAGGGGAATTAAAACAACCTCATAAAGTAAATAAGAATCATGGTCCACTTGGATGCTCAGCTGCGTAATGAAATGTGTACTTCAGTTCATGCAATCACCTCTGCTTGGAGCCAACAGCCCTCAGATTAAAGTGATAGTTGTTTAATTTCAGCCTGGCTGTGACACCCAATCTATTTTATGCGGTTTTGTTAATAACAGAGGCAGAAAAAGGTCAATGCAGAGGAACTGGAACCCCCTAAACACGTGTACTTTCCAAGAGACAGCAGCGGTGGGCGGCACATTGGCAATAATTCAACCCGCTGTGTATGTAATCAGGCCTTCATTAGTAGCAGAACTCTCTGTTTTCTTCTGTGGCAACTGAGGTCATCCAGGATACTCTTTTAAAAAGAGAACCTGAATTAGATGCTAGCTCATTCACAGTCTAAAGACATTGTCACAAGACCTTGCGCAATTTGGAGTGATTCTCTGGTGGAGTGATGGGACTGGTTGCCAACGAGGTTGGGCTGATACCTGATGCATGGCTAGTTGGCTTTATGTTGTTTCCCAAACTCGGTCTTGGGTGAATGTTTTGGTTTTTGTCCCAGCACTACACAGCTGATTCAAATAATCAAAGCTTGATGATGAGTTTGTTATTTTAATCAGCTGTGTAGTGCTAGGGCAAAAACCAAAACATGCACCCCTTGGGGCCCAAAGGACCGAGTTTGGGAAACCCTGTATTAGGTCATGTAATGGAGGGATACATGTAGGATGCAGGAGGTTCATCTGCCAGCTAAGGAGATGGACCTCTGTCCACTGAGACACTGTGGGGCTCTCAACTTGCTGTCAGATGGACTTCTGTCCACTGAGACACTGTGGGGCTCTCAACTTGCTGTCAGATGGACATCTGTCCACTGAGACACTGTGGGGCTCTCAACTTGCTGTCAGATGGACATCTGTCCACTGAGACACTGTGGGGCTCTCAACTTGCTGTCAGATGGACATCTGTCCACTGAGACACTGTGGGGCTCTCAGCTTGCTGTCAGATGGTACACTAGCTGACATGACTATTGGTTTGATGCTAAACTATCTCAATCAGTCTATGGTTGAATCTTTTTTTTTTCAGATCACACAAAAGGATTACATTCAATTACATCGATTTTGTGGGTTGGGAGATAATGCTCTTTTTGGAAGTTACGTTGCTGGTTCCAGACTGGGTTGAACTGATGCCTGATGCATGGCCAGTTGGCTATGAGGGCATAATTAAGTTATTAGGTCATGTTGGAAGACGTAATGGAGGTTGACATGTCAGGTACAGGAGGTCCATCTGCCAGCCAAGGAGCTCTCCAGGCTGCTAAGACTCGGTGTGCCACTCATAGTTTGCTGTCTGATTCTTCCAGTAGCTGATATGACTAGTGGTTTGATCCTCAACCATTTAGACACAATGGATGTTTGGTCACACTATTTGGATAGTCCATCTGTAGAGCATCCAACTGCAGAGCATCTACAGATGGACTATCCAAATAGTGTGACCAAACATTCTGAAAATGCCAGTGCTGTTCTTGTAACAACAACAAAAACTGTGCTTTGCCTTGATTCTGACCCGTCACCCACTGACAAATGTTTCCCGGTGCGACTATTTTTATGTTCTATCAATATCACCATTTAATTATTAATTGTGTATAGGTGTTTAGTTTGCATTATCATGGAGGGTGCTACATTAATGATTAAATACTGGAGCCTGATCAATCACAGACATTTTATATCCCTCTCGGGGAGGGTGGCAAACTCAATAGCAAGCAGGTTCAACAGATTGAAGGGATTTAAAAGCTTAACACATTTCCCCAACAGCTGCGCAATGAATCATTCCTCTGATGTTACCGTTGGTCCTCCTCTCTTCTCCTGTGCTGCAGTAATGCCTTTAGGAACTGTGTCTCACTGTGTTTCACTGCAGAGCTACAGACCTCTTAATTTCAGGGTTGTTAACCTGAGATTGTTTCTTGTTTCACCCACACTGTTATTTTCCACGTGCTGGTGCTGATACACTTACATTCAACCAAGGTTGTTTACTGTTGATGACAGATTGCTATTGAATTCAGCAAACAACGCTACAGTAAAGTGTGTACTTCAGCATAAAATGTCAAATATAATTGTTTTGTAGAAAATATCTGTTGTGCCCCGCTGTTCAGCATGCTATTTATTGATCACCCCACTGCTTTCCTTTGAAAGACTTGCTCAGGGGACAACAACATTGCACACACACACACACACACACACACACACACACACACACACACACACACACACACACACACACACACACACACACACACACACACACACACACACACACACACACACACACACACACACACACACACACACACACACACACACACACACACACACACACACACACCATTACATTGTCCTGCAGGTGGGATTTCAGATACAGAGCTGTTCTGTCCATAGAGATTTACTGTCAAAGTTGGGTTGGATAAAAACAAAGTTGGGTTTGTTATTGATGTGTCAAGAACGCTACAATAATTCACTGCGTTTCCAAATGCTGAGGAGAATGCCTGTCGTTATTGTTGACAGGTGGTCAAACCATGAAAGGCACCTGTATATTATAACTTCATTGGGACTTTTTAGGGCTTTATTTCTAATGACTATCATTAATTTGTGCATTTCCATTGACGTGTGCATACTAGTGCTAAAAAAGTTATTTGAAAGGAAATGCCACTGTAAGTAGCGTATTAAAGTGTTATTTTGCTAAGCAAATGTATTAGAGTAAAAACATCTTACTATAACTCAAATTACAGACATCTTATTATAACTCAAATTACAGACATCTTACTATACCTCAAAATACAGACATCTTACTTTAACTCAAATTACAGACATCTTACTATAACTCAAATTACAGACATCTTACTATAACTCAAATTACAGACATCTTATTATAACTCAAATTACAGACATCTTATTATAACTCAAATTACAGACATCTTACTATAACTCAAATTACAGACATCTTACTATAACTCAAATTACAGACATCTTACTATAACTCAAATTACAGACATTTTACCAAGACGTCTTACTATAATTCAAATTAGAGATCTGTTTACTAAGACATCTTACTATAAGTCAAATTAGATACATTTTACTATAAATGCTTTCCTGCAGTCAAATGACTTCGTGGCCTCATGGGAGGAATGTTATTCATATTTTTCATGATTAATCATTGTTAATCATTATTAACATTATTTTAGAAACCTGCCAAAAATCCAGTGTTTCTATGTCAAACGGTTTTGTTATATTTCAGTCTTCTGTGATGTATATAAAGTGTAATATTGGGATGCAAACTCAAAATGTAATACATTTCAACTCTATATCTGACATGGTCCAGGTGTCTTCTTTCTTTAAACCCATAACCATGTGTTTGAGGTGTATACTTTTGTATCAAAGTAGATTTGTTTAAGACTACCAAGAAACATTGTGTGACCTTGATTAAGCTCTCTGCAGTAAAAGGATAACTGAAGAACAGAGAAAGAAGATGAACAGTAATCATGGCCAATGGCAAATAGAAATATCTGGTTATTCCATTCAAGTGCCCTAAAAAATTCAATTGGGTCTTTTTAAAGCTGAAAATCAATAGTTGGCATACTAAGCAATCATTTTGACCTTTACCTAAAAAAGTATGATTGCAGCCTATGACATGCATCAAACTGAGACCCTCTGGCAAATTGGGTGGGCAAATAACACAAATTACATCCATAATCACTGTATAGAATTAAATTCCCATTCGCTTTTATTGACCATATTTTTGTACAAATCAAGAAGAATCCATTTGTTATGTCAAAAGGTTTGAGTGTGTCAAGAACTACAACGCTGCTGGGTTTTTCACGCTCAAGAGTTCCCTGTGTTTATCAGCAATGGTCCACCACCCAAAGGACATCGAGCCAACGGCCAGACAGTGGTTGAAAATGGGTAATTGATGAAAGAGGACAAAGGAGGCAGACATGAATTGTGCAGAGCAACAGACATTACAACATTGGTGCTCAAAGACCCATAAAAGAATGCACAACTCGTCGTACCTTGACATGAATGGGGTATTGCAGCCGACGGACCTTACAGAGTTCCACTTCTTTCAGCAAAAAACGAGAAACTGCGGTTGCAGTGGGCTAAAAAACGAAAACACTGGACACTGGATAATTGTAAAAATAGCCTGGTCTGATGAATCCCAGTTCCTGCTGCTTCACTCTGATGGGAGGACTAGGGTATGGATAAAACCACGAGTACATGCATCCATCATGCCTTGTGTCTACATTGCAGGCTGGTGGCAGGGCAGGCTTAATGCAGGGGCTTACCGGGGCAGAAATTAAAATAAATTAATAAAGGAAATATTTACAGTATATATTGTACAGTATATGTAATATATATATATATTACTGCCTATCACAGGAGGATTCAGGAGCCCGCTCTTAATGAGTATAGACAGACTGTCTTGTCTGCTGCCACTCTGCTAATCGTCGGTAGGGGGCACACGTGGGTAACTGGAGGGCCCTGCCTTGATTGGGCAACTGACTAATAAAAAATAAACTGCATAATAAATAAATGTGACTGGTCAATTGTGTGAGTCAGGGGCTAGGCCCAAGATGCAATAAAAATGTAAATGACTTTACTTTTTTAAATTAGTATTATTTTATCCAACCACAGGAGCCCTCACTCAATGTTCCAAGTACACTAGAGAGCACCATTTTGCCACAGAATATCAATAGTTTCAACAACAGAAAATAACTGTGGATTAAGTTTTATTACAAGCACATACAGGTAACTGCCAAAATAAAGGAAACACCAACATAGTGTCTTAAAAAAGTGTTAGGCTACCATGAGCTGCCAGAACAGCTTCAATGCGCCTTGGCATAGATTCTACAAGTGGACCTAAACCATGTCAGGATAATGCTCCCCACACCATAACATACTATTGGTATACCTCATTTACTCAAGTGTTTCCTATATTTTGGCAGTTACCGGTTGCCCAGAGTTGGAAAGGTGACAATTTGGCCAGCATGCACGTCAAATATACAGCTTGTTGCGTTGTGGCCATAGACATATAATCCATAGAAAGGTTTTGGAACCTCTTACGCTGGCATTTTGACAATTAAACTCATGGATACTGTCACGCCTGCTCCCGCTCCCCCTCTCTGGTGCTCGTGGGTGCCAGGCAGCCCATCATTATGCACACCTGTCACCATCGTTACGCGCATCAGCGTTTCATGGGACTCACCTGGACTATTACCTTATTGATTGCCTCCCCTATATCTGTCACTTCCTCAGTTTATTCCCCGTGTGTGCATTAATATTGTTTTCTTCCCCTTGTCCGGACGCTGTACGTGTTTTGTTTCATCGCTTCTCGTCTCCCAGCGTCTGTCCTCACAGAATGCAGACACCAATATTGGAAGCATCAGGGAGTTGTTTTCGCTTTTTGTTGGCGTTGGTGACGTCGGGTCCGGGTGCCGCTGCCGAAGGAACCAGGGGTGCCTCAGCTGGCTCGTCGGGTTTCCATGCTTTAGCTGGCTCGAAAGGTTTTCTTGCCTCGGTTGGCTTGGCAGGCTCCCATCCCATGTCATGGCTCAGCCGGCTCGTCGGGCTCCCACACCTCAGTCGGCTCATCAGGCTCCCAACCCACGTCATGCCTCAGCAGGCTTGTCGGGCTCCTATGCCTCGGCTGGCTCGTCGGGCTCCCACGCCTCAGGCCGGCCCGTCAGGCTTGCCCAGGTGGGATGCCGGGTGGTGCCTCTAGGGGGGGGGGGGGTACTGTCACGACTGCTCCCGCTCTCTGGCGCTCGAGGCTGCCAGGCTGCCCATCATTACGCACACCTGTCACCATCGTTACGCGCTTCATGGGACTCACCTGGACTATTACCTCATTGATTGCCTCCTCTATATCTGTCACTTCCTCAGTTTCTTCCCCATGTCTGCATTATTGAAATTATGCTTCCCTTGTCCAGACACTGTCCTTGTTTCGTTTCATGTCCATTATTTATTAAATGTTCACTCCATGTACTTGCTTCTCGTCTCCCAGCGTCTGTCCTTACAGGTACACTAGCAACGCATGCCAGTCCTGAATTGAATGAGAACTGCCATCTAGTGATTATATTTTTATGGTTGGTTGTCTGTTTGCCTTATGCAAATTTCAAAATACAATTTCTAAATACAATCGTTGGAAAAACATACAGTTTGGAAAGCAAATGCCAACTGCCTAAACGAGAAGACTAATCTGTCTGAAGAACCAATAGAAAAACTTTTTTCAACAACTCCCAATTGTTTGGGAACAGCAGCACTGTTTTTCAAAGTAGCTAATCTTGAGATAGGCTGTTGCCAAGATGCACGGCCATCACCGTGAGTAATAGCCTATGGCTTCATCTTCGTCATTAGATGAGTCAGTGTGCCACTGGACATTTTATTTAGTGGCCTATAATGTAAACTCAGCAAAAAAAGAAACATCCTCTCACTGTCAACTGCGTTTATTTTCAGCAAACTTAACGTGTAAATATTTGTATGAACATAACAAGATTCAACAACTGAGACATAAACTGAACAAGTTCCACAGACATGTGACTAACATAAATGGAATAATGTGCCCCTGAACAAAGGGGGGGTCAAAATCAAAAGTAAGAGTCAGTATCTGCTGTGACCACCAGCTGCATTAAGTACTGCAGTGCATTTCCTCCTCATGGACTGCACTAGATTTGCCAGTTCTTGCTGTGAGATGTTACCCCACTCTTCCACCAAGGCACCTGCAAGTTCCCGGACATTTCTGGGGGGAATGGCCCTAGCCCTCACCCTCCGATCCAACAGGTCCAAGACGTGCTCAATGGGATTGAGATCCGGGCTCTTTGCTTGCCATGGCAGAACACTAACATTCCTGTCTTGCAGGAAATCACGCATAGAACGAGCAGTATGGCGGATGGCATTGTCATGCTGGAGGGTCATGTCAGGATGAGCCTGCAGGAATGGTACCACATGAGGGAGGAGGATGTCTTCCCTGTAACGCACAGCGTTGAGATTGCCTGCAATGACAACAAGCTCAGTCCGATGATGCTGTGACACACCGCCCCAGACCATGACTGACCCTCCACCTCCAAATCGATCCCGCTCCAGAGTACAGGCCTCGGTCTAACGCTCATTCCTTTGACGATAAACACAAATCCAACCATCACCCCTGGTGAGACAAAACCGCGACTCGTCAGTGAAGGGCACTTTTTGCCAGTCCTGTCTGGTCCAGCGACAGTGGGTTTGTGCCCATAGGTGACGTTGTTGCCGGTGATGTCTGGTGAGGACCTGCCTTATAACAGGCCTACAAGCCCTCAGTCCAGCCTCTCTCAGCCTATTGCGGACAGTCTGAGCACTGATGGAGGGATTGTGCGTTCCTTGTGTAACTCGGGCAGTTGTTGTTGCCATCCTGTACCTGTCCCGCAGGTGTGATGTTCGGATGTACCGATCCTGTGCAGGTGTTGTTACACGTGGTTTGCCACTGAGAGGACGATCACCTGTCCATCCTGTCTCCCTGTATATACGTGTATTAAAGTAGTGAAAAGTTAAGGATTTGGTCCCATATTAATAACACACAATGACTACATCAAGCTTGTGACTACAAATTATTTGGATGTATTTGCTATTTGTTTTGGTTGTGTTTCAGATTATTTTGTGCCCAATAGAAATAAATGGTAAATAAAGTTGCTTTATTGTAAATAATATCATATGTTTCTAAACACTTCCACATTAATGTGGATGCTGCCATGATTACAGATAATCCTAAATGAATCGTGAATAACGATGAGTGAGAAAGTTACAGACACACAAATATTATACCCCCAAGACATGCTAACCTCTCACCATTACAATAACGGCGGAGGTTAGCATTTTTGGGGGGGTATGATATTTGTGCGCCTGTAACTTTCTCACTCATCATTATTCACGATTCATTCAGGATGAATGAGTGTACAAAACATTAAGGACACCCCCCCCCCCCCCCTTTTTGCCCTCAGAACAGCCTCTGTTCTTCAGGGCATGGACTATACAAGGTGTCGAAAAGCGATCCAAAAGCTGGTCGATGTTGACTCCAATGCTTCCCACAGTTTTGTTATGTTGGCTGGATGTCCTTTTGCTGGTGGACCATTCTTGATACACACTGAAATTGTTGAGTGTGAAAAACCCAGCAGCGTTGCAGTTCTTGACACAAACCTGGGTGCCTGGTACCAACTACCATACCCCATTCAAAGGAAGTAAAATATTTTGTCTTGTCCATTCACCCTTTGACAACAAGCTCAGTCCATGTCTAAATTGTCTCAAGGCTTAAAAAATATTATTTAACCTGTCTCATCCCTTCTTTTACATTAATTGAAATGGATTTAACAAGTGACATCAATAAGGGATCACAGCTTTAACCTGGATTCACCTGGTCAGTTTATGTCATGGAAAGAGCAGGTGTCCTTAATGTTTTGTTTACTCAGTGTATATTGCCTTCTAATATTGTACAATCTGTGTTTCGCTTCATTGGCCTCGTCTATTGTTTGTTTGAATTCAAGGCCCTAGTTGGTGGTGGTGTGATAGTGTGGGGTGTGTTTTCATGGCACACACTGGGCCCCTTGATTAAAGTGGAGCAATGTCTGAATGCCACAGGATATCTGAACATCATTGCCAATCAGGTGCACCCCTTCATGGCAGCAGTGTATCCATCTGCAAATCGATTTTTTTCAGCAGGATAATGCCCCATGCCACAAGGCTAGGATTGTCCAGGAATGGTTCCACGAACATGACAGTGAATTCAGCTTACTGCAGTGGCCTGCCCAGTCACCAGATATCAATCCAATTGAGCATCTGTGGGATGAGATGGAACGAGCTATTCGGAGTAGAGATCCATTACCAGCCAACTTGATGAATTGAGGCTGTTCGGAGGGGAAAAGGGGGTGCAACTCAATAAAGTTATGAACGAAGGTGTTGAGTCATTTATTATTTATTTGTCTTATTGAGTCATTTATTCCTGATATTGCATCTGAACCTGTAGATGTCCATCAAATCTTTCTTCCGTCTGGTGCTTCTTTAATGTAGACTTGTACAACAGCCAATTTGCTAAGTCGTCCTTAGTTAAGCTAAGTTTAATATCAGCCTTCCCCTGAAGCCAGTGATTACTCATCAATTGACCCCTCCTCACGCTCATCCTGAACAGATGTTCAGAATTACTCAAAGTACTAAAGTGATCGCTGACTCTGATATTTAAACACTTTCATGCACACCGTGGGACTCTTCGGCTCCAGATGTTGCTTACAGGAGGCTCTCTGAGCCTTGACACGCTGTCATGGCTGTAATGAAGACTGGAGATCAAGCCTCTGATGGGATTTCTCTCATCAGACCTCATGGTTTCAACTATTTTTTCTTCTAAGTTCATCGGACTTCCTTTATGTCTGAGATGGAGTTGATGGGCAAAAGGATGACCTTGCTGTAAAACAGTATTACCCATCTCAGGGCACTAGAAGGTATCAAATCAAATCAAAATGTATTTGTCACATGCGCCGAATACATCAAGTGTAGACCTTACTGAGAAATGCTTACTTATAAGCCCTTAACCAACAGTGCAGTTCAAGAAGAGTTAAGAAAATATTTACCAAATAAACTAAAGTAAAAAATAATAAAAAGTAACACAATAAAATAACATTAACGAGGCTATATACAGGGGTACCGGTACCAAGTAAGTGTGGGTGCCTGGAGTCTCTGACAATATTATGGGCTTTCCTCTGACGCCGCCTATTATATAGGTCCTGGATGGCAGGAAGCTTGGCCCCAGTGATGTACTGGGCTGTACGCACTACCCTCTGTAGCGCCTTACGGTCAGATACCAAGCAGTTGCCATACCAGGCGGTGATGCAACCGGTCAGGATGCTCTTGATGGTGCAGCTATAAAACCTTTTTAGGATCTGGGGACCCATGCCAAATCTTTTCAGTCTCTAGAGGGAGAAAAGGTTTTGTCATGCCCTTTTCATGACTGTCTTTGTGTGTTTGGACCATGATAGGGGACTAAGAACACACCCCTGAGGGGCCCCAGTGTTGAGGTTCAGCTTGGCAGACGTGTTGTTGCCTACCCTTACCACCTGGGGGTGGCCCGTCAGGAAGTCCAGGATCCAGTTGCAGAGGGAGGTTTAAAGACCCAGGGTCCTTAGCTTAGTGATGAGCTTCATGGACACTATGGTGTTGAACGCTGAGCTGTAGTCAATGAACAACATTCTCACATATGTGTTCCTTTTGTCCAAATGGGAAAGGGCAGTGTGGAGTGCGATTGAGATTGTGTCATCTGTGGATCTGTTGGGGCAGTATGCGAATTGGAGTGGGTCTAGGGTATCCGGGAGGATGCTGTTGATGTGAGCCATGACCAGCCTTTCAAAGCACTTCTTTGCTACCGACGTGAGTGCTGCGGGGCGGTAATCATTTAGGCAGGTTACCTTCGCTTCCTTGGGCACAGGGACTATGGTGGTCTGCTTGAAACATGTAGGTATTACAGGCTCGGTCAGGGAGAGGTTGAAAATGTCAGTGAAGACACGTGCTAGTTGGTGCAACATTCACAAAGCCGCAGGTACTCAAAGCCACGGCTTTGTGAATGTTGACCTGTTTAAAGGTCTTGCTCACATCGGCTACCAAGAGTGTTATCACACAGTCATCCAGAACAGCTGGTGCTCTCGTACATGCTTCAGTGTTGCTTGCCTCAAAGCGAGCATAAAAGGAATTTAGCTCGTCTGATAGGCTCGCGTCACTGGGCAGCTCGCATCTGGGTTTCCCTTTGTAGTCCATAAGAGTTTTCGAGCCCTGTCACATCCGACGAGCATCATTTACCTTTTGAGTTCATCAGTGGCTTAGTTTTTGTATGGGCCTGATAAGTAACCTCATAGGGAAGTACTTGAATCCCTCAAACTATAAAGTGCAAGGACCCTAACCCTAATAACACCTACACAATCAACACAGACACACAGATGATCCGGCTTCCTACTCAGCTACAATATCAATACAGCACTGGTCACAACATGACTGCAGCTATCTGACATGGCCTCAGACTACAGACACATCTTACTATAAACAGGAGCGTGGGTAGATGTGGACTCATCTGCCAATGATAGTTCAATTGAGTACAGGCTTAACTGAATGACAACAGAGACAGAATGCAATATGGAATTTTATTGAATAGTTTGGGGTAGGACTCATCTCCAGAGGCTGATGACAGGTTTCCCTATCTGAGGCAGATGGCATTGAAACCCCTCCCCCTGGGAGAACGAGGTTCAGATGACAGGTCTTCGGGTGGTGGGGAGGTGGAAGGTCATGGGAAGACTGTTGTTTCTAAACAGTAAGTGGGTGACATAAGGTTTGAGTTGACATATAAATACTCCCCTAGATTTATGCCCTTTGGTTGAAAGAACGATTAACCATAGGTTAATCATCAAGCGTGATGGAATTGCCTTAGTGTTCCATGCTCATAGGTTGAAGTTAATAGCTGAATGACATTCTTTGCGCTTGCTATTTGTGAATGAGGAGGAAAGACGTGATGCTATGCTGATGAGGTAACGTTATGACACTACCTTATAAATACAATGACTTGCGAAAGTATTCACCCCCCTTGGCATGTTTCCTATTTTGTTGCCTTACAACCTGGAACTAAAATGTATTTTTTGGGGGGGTTGTATCATTTGATTTACACAACATGCCTACCACTTTGAAGATGCAAAATATTTTTTGTGTGTGAAACAAACAAGAAATAAGACAAAAAAAAACTGAAAACTTGAGCATGCACCCCCCCAAAGTAATTACTTTGTAGAGCCACCTTTTGCAGCAATTACAGCTGCAAGTCTCTTGGGGTATGTCTCAATAAGTTTGGCACATCTAGCCACTGGGATTTTTGCCCATACTTCAAGGCAAAACTGCTCCAGCTCCTTCAAGTTGGATGGGTTCCACTGATATACAGCAATCTTTAAGTCATACCACAGATTCTCAATTGGATTGAGGTCTGGGATTTGACTCGGCCAGTCCAAGACATTTAAATGTTTCCCCTTAAACCACTAGAGTGTTGCTTTAGCAGTATGCTTAGGGTCATTGTCCTGCTGGAAGGTGAACCTCCGTCCTAGTCTCAAATCTCTGGAAGACTGAAACCGGTTTCCCTCAAGAATTTCCCTGTATTTAGCGCCATCCATCATTCCTTCAATTCTGACCAGTTTCCCAGTCCCTGCCGATGAAAAACATCGCCACAGCATGATGCTGCCACCACCATGCTTCACTGTGGAGTTGGTATTCTCGGGGTGATGAGAGGTGTTGGGTTTGCGCCAGACATAGCGTTTTCCTTGATGGTCAAAAAGCTAAATTTTAGTCTCATCTGACAAGAGTACTTTCTTCCATATGTTTTGGGAGTCTCCCACTTGCCTTTTGGCGAACACCAAACATGTTTGCTTATTTTATTCTGGCCACTCTTCCATAAATCCCAGCTCTGTGTTAAAGTGGTCCTATGGACAGATACTCCAATCTCTGCTGTGGAGCTTTGCAGCTCCTTCAGTGTTATCTTTGGTCTCTTTGTTGCCTCTTTGATTAATGCCCTCCTTGCCTGGTCCGTGAGTTTTAGTGGGCGGCCCTCTCTTGGCAGGTTTGTTGTGGTGCCATATTCTTTCCATTTTTGAATAATGGATTTAATGGTGCTCAGTGGGATGTTCAAAGTTTCTGATATTTTTTTATAACTCAACCCTGATCTGTACTTCTCCACAACTTTGTCCCTGAACTGTTTGGAGAGCTCCTTGGTCTTCATAGTGCTGCTTGCTTGGTGGTGCCCCTTGTTTAGTGGTGTTGCAGACTCTGGGGCCTTTCAGAACAGGTGTATATATACTGAGATCATGTGACAAATCATGTGACACTTAGATTGCACACAGGTGGACTTTATTTAACTAATTTTGTGACTTCTGAAGGCAATTGGTTGCACTAGATCTTATTTAGGGGCTTCATAGCCAAGGAGGTGAATACATATGCACGCAACACTTTTCCGTATTTAACTTTTTTAAATTTCACTTCACCAATTTGGACTATTTTGTGTATGTCCATTACATGAAATCCAAATAAAAATCCCTTTAAGTTACAGGCTGTAATGCAACAAAATAGGGAAAATGCCAAGGGGGTGAATCATTTTGCAAGGCACTGTACCTGCTATGCTGATGAGGGAACGTTATGACACTACCTTATAAATACCTGCTATGCTGATGGGGTAAGACAGGAAGCGATGTGAATTATATTGTTTTTACTAGATGGATTAAAACTGACAAGCCATTCAGATCAGCCTTCCTGATTTAGTAAACTACATTACCTGAGCCGTGACTCAGTCTTTCCCTGAAGGGGAAATCTGCTCCCAGAGTGTCAATGAAACTAGTTGTTAGTTGGAAATAATATGATATAAAAAGGTGAATGTCATTGTCTCACGGACGGAATTTCAAATGATCATCTGTGCTCCATTTGTCACACCTCCTAACAAAACGAGTTAAAATGACAGAGATACCTGTGGATGGAAAAGAAGAGAAGTGTTTTGATGAAAAGGTCTTGATATGAAGTGAGCTGATTTACCTAATACCATTTCTTCTTTGTTGGCCTGTAGCTAAAGACTGGAGATATAAATCTGAACAATTTGTGGAACATATCCATTTGGCCCCCAGTCTAATGAGGAGGTGGTTGAATTTAGCAAATCAGTCTAAGGGTCAAAATGATTGCAATCGGAAACCAGTCTAGCCCCTGTCAGTTTGACTTATTAACTCATTGAGTATGTTTACATGCACAGTAATAATTCGATATTAAACTAATTATGGCAGTAGGCAGATTATGCAATAGTCATGTAAACACCTTACTCTGCTTATCTTAATTGGCGTAAGGACAAAATTGAAGTAAGCATACGCCAATTAAAACACCTGCTTTTCTTAGGACATGTAAACACCTTAATCGTCGTTCCAGCTGTGTATTTGATCTGTGCAGGTGCTAGCACACGTTGTCCGAGCCTCCCTCTTTAGTGCGAGTGAAGTGAGTTCGGAACAACTGAATGTAAGCCAAAGGAGGTTAGTGCACCTTTGTATTTGTTATGGATCCCCATTAGTTCCTGCCAACGCAGCAGCTACTCTTCCTGGAGTTTATTATGGATCCCCATTAGTTCCTGCCAAGGCAGCAGCTACTCTTCCTGGAGTTTATTATGGATCCCCATTAGTTCCTGCCAAGGCAGCAGCTACTCTTCCTGGAGTTTATTATGGATCCCCATTAGTTCCTGCCAAGGCAGCAGCTACTCTTCCTGGAGTTTATTATGGATCCCCATTAGTTCCTGCCAAGGCAGCAGCTACTCTTCCTGGAGTTTATTATGGATCCCCATTAGTTCCTGCCAAGGCAGCAGCTACTCTTCCTGGAGTTTATTATGGATCCCCATTAGTTCCTGCCAAGGCAGCAGCTACTCTTCCTGGGATTTATTATGGATCCCCATTAGTTCCTGCCAACGCAGTAGCTACTCTTCCTGGAGTTTATTATGGATCCCCATTAGTTCCTACCAAGGCAGCAGCTACTCTTCCTGGGGTTTATTATGGATCCCCATTAGTTCCTGCCAAGGCAGCAGCTAATCTTCCTGGAGTTTATTATGGATCCCCATTAGTTCCTGCCAAGGCAGCAGCTACTCTTCCTGGGGTCCAGCAAAATTATGGCAGTTATACTTTTTTTCAAACATTACAATACATTCACAATAGATTTCACAACACATTGAGTGCCCTCAGGCCACTACTCTACTACCACATATCTACAATACAATATCCATGTGAACGTGTGTATAGTGCGTATGTTATCGTGTGTTGTATTCATGTGTTTGTGCCTATGTTTGTGTTGCTTCACAGTCCCTGCTGTTCCATAAGGGGCATTTATTTGTATCTGTTTTTTAAATCTAATTTTACTGCTTGCATGAGTTTCTTGATGTGGAATAGAGTTCAATGTAGTACTGTGCACCTCCCATAGTCTGTTCTGGACTTGGGGACTGTGAAGAGACCTCTGGTGGCATGTCTTGTGGGGTATGCATGGGTGTCTGAGCTGTGTGATAGTCGTTTAAACAGACCGCTCGGTGCATTCAACATTTCAGTACCTCTCACAAATACAAGTAGTGATGAAGTCAATCTCTCCTCCACTTTGAGACAGGAGAGATTGACATGCATATTATTAATGTTAGCTCTCTGTGTACATCCAAGGGCCAGCAGTGCTGCCCTGTTCTGAGCCAATTGCAATTTTCCTGAGTCCCTCTTTGTGGCACCTGACCACACGACTGAACAGTAGTCCAGGTGCAACAAAACTAGGGCCTGTAGGACCTGCCTTGTTGATAGTGCTGTTGATGTGTACAGACTTCACCCCATCCTAGCTACTGTTATAACAATATTTTTGGACCATTTCCATTTACAATCCAGGGTTACTCCAAGCAGTTTAGTCTCCTCAACTTGTTCAACTACCACATTATTCATTTCAAGATTTAGTTGAGGAAGAACGGGCTCGTTATAATGACTGAAGCGTAATCAGTGGAACATCAAACACATGGTTTCCAGGTCCATTTGCTCCCCTCAGCAGCCTCCACTGATGTAAGCGTCTTAGTCCGCATCAAAAAAATTTACGCACGTGAACGATCGTGTACACGCTGGAATTAGAATGCACAGTAGTGAATGAGAGAAAACAGACGGACTGTCAACGGAGTCGCACGCTTCAAATTAGAAAGCAAGTCTATTTTTATCGAGTCTGCGTGAAGCAATGCTGATGAAGTGAGCTGATAAATTGCCAGGAAATAGACTGTGCATTGTTACGTCGGGAGTTGTGACATGTATATGTAAAAATTGTCTATTTAGTGTTGATAAGTTGAGCTGTCAGTGCCAATAATACATGTTTGAAAACAATAACTTTATGCCTACCTTTGTTGATTTCGAGCACAGGCATATAGCCTAGGCAGGCTATGGCTGGGAAACTTGAGGAACTCCATTCAAGAGAGAATAATGTTATGTAGAAAGAATGAGACTAGCTAAGTTCTTTATAAACTGCTACAACTCTAGTCACGTTCGTCCCCTGTTTGCTGCTATAACAGCCTACACTCTTCTGGGAAGGCTTTCCACTAGATGTTGGAACATTGCTGTGGGGACTTGCTTCCATTCAACCACAAGAGCATTAGTGAGGTCGGGCACTGATGTTGATCAATTAGACCTGGCTTGCAGTCGGCGTTCCAATTCATCCCAAAGGTGTTCAATGGGGTTGAGGTCAGGGCTCTGTGCAGGCCAGTCGAGTTCTTCCACACCGAACTCGACAAACCATTTATGTACAGACCTCGCTTTGTGCACGGGGCATTGTCATGCTGAAACAATAAAGAGCCTTCCCCAAACTGTTACTACAAAGTTGGAAGCACAGAATCGTCGATGTATGCTGTGGTATTAACATTTCCCTTCACTGGAACTAAGGGACCTAGCCCGAACCATGAAAAACAGCCCCAGACCATTATTTCTCTTCTACCAAACTTTACAGTTGGCACTATGCAGGTAGTGTTCTCCTGGCATCCGCCAAACCCAGATTAGTCTGTCGGACTGCCAGATGGTGAAATGTGATTCATGTCCAATGGCAGCGAGTTTTACACCATTCCGGCCGACACTTGGCATTGCGCATGGTGATCTTAGGCTTGTGTGCAGCTGCTCGGCCATGGAAACCCATTTCATGAAGCTTCCGACGAACAGTTTTTGTGCTGATGTTGCTTCTAGAGGCAGTTTGGAACTCGGTAGTGAGTGTTTTTACGTGCTAGGCGCTTCAGCACTCAGTGGTCCCATTCTGTGAGCTTGTGTGGCCTACCACTTCGCGGCTGAGCCGTTGTTGCTCCTAGACGTTTCCATTTCACAATAACAGCACATACAGTTGACCGGGGCAGCTCAAGCAGGGCAGACATTTTACAAACTGACTTGTTGGAAAGGTGGCATCCTATGACGGTGCCACGTTGAAAGTCAGTAAGGCCATTCTACTGCCAATATTTTTCTATGAAGTGCTGGGTGCTCTATTTTATACACCTGTCAGCAACTGGTTGTGGCTGAAATAGCGGAATCCACTAGTTTGAATTGGTGTCCACATACTTTTGTAGTGTATAAGGGGAGTCAAAAGGAACACACAATAATAATTTACAAGGTCTACATAGCAAACATAACAAATGCAACTGTTTATAATGGTTTTCCCTTCAATTAAATTGGCATACGCAATGTAGTGTGTGAATTGACGCTCTCTAATCTCGCATGCAAATGTTGACGCTGGGGTCTCTCTGTGTGGTTTCGGCTTTAGAAGTAGTTTTCACATACAAACTTTATATGTCGGAACACAGAATCAAATATGCTTCACAGAAATAACATTGCCATTGTGGTAGAACGTTTATTTTGGTATGTGATTTTTCTAAATTTATCAGGTAGCATGATTTCAGATGTGTCCATGTAAACATGATTATTAAGGAAATCGTTTTCCTTGCAAAGCATGTAAACGTTTTAATCGAACTATCCACAACAATCACATTATTGTGTGCGTGTAACAGCACTCGTTGAATTCTCGAATGAGCTCTGAGAGACCACCCACGTAATCTGTTTATCTGAGGCAAATTATATTAGGCGTACAACAGTCTGTGATACTCATCTTCATACCAATCCCATCACCAGATGTCAACAATGCCTATCATCAAATCAAATAATGCCCTCCCTGTAAACAGACAAGGCGGGGACCGACAGGTGAAATAACAGAGAAAAAACTAATTAGGAAAAAGGCTCCATGAACGTATCACGAATAAGCTATACCGATATTGTGTTTAGGAAGACAGCAATATTCTTAGGGTTTTATGATTTGTAAACCCCGAATAGCCTGTCATATTGCCGGTGACCGGGTCTTTTGGGCTGGAACGCACTACTCTTCATCAAGCCAATCCATTGTGTCTGTGACAGCCGTGGAACGGGGCCGGTGTTGCACATACAACGCAAATGATTGCATTTTCCTTTTTGGGCTGCGTGCGCCTCGATGAAGTCGCTCATAGTGCTGTACTCATGTGTTCGCCGCGTTGCGGGAGCGTGTAGCGGCCTATCAATTTCGCATTGTCACTTTACAATCTTTTAAATCATACAACTTTAAAGTTATTGGTTTTACTTCATTAGTTCTGGTCCATTACATCGTCATCCAAGTAGTGGCACCCAAATTAATAGCAAAGTCTACATCTACAAGTTCATCATTAAAACCTCAGTAGCATAAACTGGTGATAAAAGCTTTTTTTTTATCTGGGCTCTTATTGGATGAGCTGCTGAAAAGGTTTCGCTGTCAGAATATGGGGGGCTGTGAAGGGAGTTTACCTGTGTTCTTCCTAATCATATTTTGAGTCATAGCAGTGAGTATGTTTTGCTAGGCTCCAGGGAGCCTATTTAAAGAGATCCATCATTCTCTGAGAGGCCGGGTCTACAGACTTCACAAGAGCTCCAGTGACAAGCAGCAGAGCCTAACAGACCTAAATCCATCATCCCAATCAGCTATTAAAGGAACCCCAAATTATACCATGAAAACGCAATACCCCACACAACGCAACCCACACACACCCCCCAGTGTCAGATGATTTATAACCTGACGATACTGTACCTCAGATAGCTCATATGTCGATTTTTAGACCTGCCAGTTTGGGGGCATTGTTAGGGTATTTTGGATGGGAGTTTACGATGCGTCAGAGATGATCTAGCTCTGGTGGTGGGTGGAGAGGAGTTTGTCTGCCAGGGTTGTGACAGTCAGGATGGTGCCCTTAGCCTTTTTCTCCTCACCCGACTGAGTCGCCCCCGCAGAGGGTAATGATGGAACCCTCTGTGCAGCTAAGAAATACAGCACTGCGAGAGAGCCATCAGATCAAGACAGTATGTCGAAAGAGAGGCACCAATAAAAATGACTCCCTCACTCTTTCTTTGTCTCTGTCTTTTTATATATATTTTTCTCATTGCCTGCTTCTCTCATGATCGGTACCTTTCAAAAAGCTATTCTCAAAGTCTCGCTCTTCACTTTGGTAAACACTACATCACCCGCTTGACTATTGTATCGTAATGTAAAGCCAGCCAGTGTTCCTGTCAATATAAACGGCCTTGTAACTTATGGTCGTTAGTGTCTTGGCGTTACAGCTTCTGTTTTAGTTGCTAAGGTCCTGGTTGCACTGTTTTATCAGTACCCTTGTGGATGAGCGGCAATGAAAATGAGAGGAAGAAAGGATGCACAATAACTGTCAATCCATTCTCCTTTCAAAACTCTTCTGAGACACACTAAATACTGCTTCTGTATTGGAGCAGAGCAGGGGAGATGTTTTAGAATTCTCTTGCCGGCGTCTGTCTCTAGTCGGAAGACATCCGGGCTCTAGATCATTTGCGCTGTAAATCCCCATTTATTATTAAGCCTCACAGTGTTGAAACTGTGGCACCTTTTGAGTTGAAGTCATTGGTAAGGAGGTCATGTTATTCAGACAAAGCTAAGGTTTTGCATAACTATGATTAAGGCAATATTTTTGCGTTTGAGGCTACACTTTAAAAAAAAAGGTGCTATCTAGAATCTTTGAAGAACCCTTTTTGGTTGCAGGTGGAACCCTTTCTACAGAGGGTTCTACATGGAACCCAAAAGGCTTCTACCTGGAACCCAAAAGGGTTCTCCTATGCGGACAACAGAAGAACCCTTTTGGAACTATTTTTTTTTCTTCATTTGGCCATACGGTTGTCCTTGTGCAAATAAAGATGTGAATGTTTCCAGACTGGTGGGTTTAGTCATTTCCACAGTTGTCTCTGGCCTTGGTAATGATTATGTTCTATGAGACGAAACTTGAACCTCATCTGTCACTCCCTGCAGGACGCGGCACATTGTTTTTAATAGAAAATGCCAGATGTAAGAATGGCCTATTGATTTTTTCATCATCCTTATAATGACAATCAGCTCCATAAGTATCTGGGGAAATTCCAAGTGCCATTATTTCAAAATGTCATGATCAGTTCCTTTTCCCACCAGGGAATAGAAGAATGTTGAGAATTTCCAGAGGCATGAATAGCTGTCTGCTCAGAAACTCCTTCTCTGAATGATGTTATTAACCTCTCATTGTAGGACCCCAGTTTCACTGGGATCTCTGGATGAGGGGGGAGGCCACAGTGGACACACACTTGCTTACTGTCTTCTATTTGTGGCTGAATATACTACTGTACCTATGGGTGTTTACATTCCAATCGTCTTCAGAAATAATTAAAATTCATTCATCGCCTCTCTATTCCCATTCAGTGTTTGAAATGTGATGGCACACACTTATTTGATCACCATGATGACTAATCCTATGCCATTCCCCCATTGTCACGCAACCGATTCATCACCCAATGAATGTACTGTTACAAAACAAAATGACACAACATATTGAAATCACTTACACACAACAAACAAACATATAGGGACGCACACACACACACACACACACACACACATACACCACACACACTCACACACACAGACACACACACACAGCAGCATCTCAGATACATGAGCCAACAGTCTGTCTTGGGGGGAAACTGGTAAACGTCTCTGCCACTCTTCCTGTCACATTTGTCCGGGAAGCAAAGACTGTGGTTTCCCAATAAAGCCTCTCTCTCTCTCTCTCTGACACTTCACTGGGTATTTGAAGTTCAACATGAAAACCCCTGACAGAATTAGAACTTTGTCCGTATTTCTCATCACATATCACCTCATCAATGAGGTGAGGACCTTGCTTTTCATCCCGGCTCAACAGAACAGCCTGAAGGAAGCAGACACCACCTTGAGCTCTCTCCATCTATCACTTTCATCTAGATGTGGGGAGAGACACGAGCTCAGTGTGGCAGACATTTACAAGAGCTTCAATGTAATATTGTGAAATGCAGAATTGAATAACTACATTTCACATAATAACTTACATCTGCTATAATGCTGCTGAGTCATAGACAGGTGGCTAGAGCTACATGAATGGGTCAGTTTAAGGTATATTTCATTGTGCTTTGTCCCTGGAGTCAGACAACAACATGTAGGCCTACTACCATTTCATGTGAAGTAAAGTCTAAAGATGATATGTCTCTTTTCAGCTCTAGTGGTGAAACAAAAAAACCTTTGAAACAACGGGAAATGTTCCGATAGCCATGATCTGTTGGACATGTCAGATGCAGTGTTTGCATTGGCTTCTAAAAGCCATATGAGTAGTGTTCAAAGTCAGACTAAACACAAACACATGTCAGACGCCTAATAGCAGGTGGAGAGATTGCAGACACATTGAATTCAAATGGCAGCCTGACAGTTTGAATTTGCTGATTCACTAAGTTCTGACATAATGAATCACTTTGGTCCCATAGCGGGGACATTAAAGTGATGAAAGGAGAGTAAAGGCGTAGCACGGGTGTATCAGTCTCACCTCTCTAATTGACGACCACCGCTTTGATGGATTGGAGATGTCAGAGAAAGGAGGCAGGATCGATAAATATTAAAGTTGATGGCTTGTTTTTCCTCAGGCCAAGTCCTGTACAATAGG
This sequence comes from Salvelinus alpinus, assembly GCF_045679555.1. Taxonomy (NCBI): domain Eukaryota; kingdom Metazoa; phylum Chordata; class Actinopteri; order Salmoniformes; family Salmonidae; genus Salvelinus; species Salvelinus alpinus. Next base: position 15,410,863 of record NC_092088.1, on the reverse strand, counting down.
AAAGACTATGATTCCATCTCACAGTGTTAAAATGGTTCTCTGTCTAGAGGACAAAACCTAATTCGGCATTGAATGAATGACAGTCGTCATTATGGACGAAAGGCAAGGGGTGTGCCTGGGTCCACCTAACAAGACATGTTTTTTTTAATCAGCACCTCACTGAATGAGAGCTGGCTTACGTGCATTTTTCATGGCTCCTGTGATTGTGACAGTACAGTACAGTAGAGAAGAAACGGAATCCCCTATGGGAATACGGATGGACAGTTCTGGAGCACGTCACTGGGTAAATCCATTTTAATTCAATCACTTTTTGGCAGCACCCCTTTTGATTTGAACGAAACCTTCCGTACAGTACATGTTTGCCCATGGTAGAAGTGGTAAGAAAGGGACTTTTTGGCGTTGACCCATTTTGCATATCCCACCATACCATGAGACATCCGTGACGATCACTGGAAAAGATCAACGTTTGCATTTGATATCAATTTAAAGCTTAAAACAAACAGTTGTCAAACTACAGTATTTGCTAATATATTTTTTTTTTTTATGTAATAAAAATTGTGACATTATTTAACCTTTAATGTCAATAAATACTTAAAAATGCGTAAAAACTAAAAGAAAAAACATATTTGCATATGTTGGAGGTTCTTTTTTATATTTAACAAGTCAGTTAAGAACAACATCTTATTTACAATGACAACCTACCGGGGAACAGTGGGTTAACTACCTTGTTCAGGGGTAGAATGACAGATTTTTACCTTGTCAGACCGGGGATTCGTTCCAGCAACCTTTCAGTTACTGACCCAACGCCCTAACCACTAGGCAACCTGCCACCCCTGTTTAGACCCTATTTTACATAATATTAGGTTTGGTAAATGTACAAAATACAATTTTTATTTCCACTTTCAAATGGTACCACAATCATCCGTAGGAGACCATTTAAGTTGGCATTCGATGGTGGGTGGTAGCTCTTTATGGTAGTAATTATAAGTAAAAATGTAAATTCAATTTAAATGTCAGTGATGTCCCAGTTAAATTGCAGTCGTCTGAAGAGACAGGTCCATTCTATGGATTTTATTACTATGATTGAAATGACACCCACCCTGTATTCAAGAACATGTTGTGTCACAACACAAAACCTCAGATGATGTAAAGTAGGGTTTAAGCTAAAACACATGCAAATCTGAAAAAATTGTCCTAACCCTACCCCCCCCCCCCCCCCCCCCACACCCCCCCACACACACACACACACGGTCTAGAAATTATACAATTGTTTGACAACCCTGTGTGTAAGCTTTTAATTATATAATTCTCAAACGTAGATTCTAGTGATAAAGACATGGATGTTTCATGGTAGGGTGGGGTATGCAACATTGGTCAACTTTAAGAACCTCTATCTCCTGAATGTTTTTGCATTCAGGTCCAAAAAGTCACTTTCTGACCACTTCTTTCATGGGCAAACATGTATGTTTTGTTTAAGTCAAAAGGGAAGCTGTCAAAAAGGGAATGAATTCATATGGATTTACCCCACTGGCAGAGGGCCAAGCACGCCTGATCCACAGCACAGGTCAGTTTCATCATATCATATCAAACACATTCAAGCACATTTACATTATATGTAAACAGTAAACACATGAATGTCTAAAACATTGTTTTATAACCTAGTAAACGCATGACTGTTCTATTCCAAACAGTTCCTGGTCTGATCCTCTTGGCAATAAGTGACAGTTCTCTTGTTTGCTTGATACGCATTACACAGGATTGCTCAGCCACTGCTGTCTCATCACATTGTTCCTTCCTGGTGGAGGGAGGCTGAGGCTTTTGACAACTAGAGCCACCAAGCCACACCAAGATTAGGTCTGGGCTGGCAGGACAATCCCACAACACCTCTGCCAGCCTGCATGCCAGCCTGCATGCCAACCTGCCATCCTGCCTACTACCAGGTGGAGGAGGAGGGGGGCTGATGGCTGCTACACATGGATGCTCCTTATGATGCTCAGCAGTCGAGCTGGGCAACACATCAGCAACACATAACTATATGGCCGGCTTCCTCACCAATCAGATCAATTCAAGCAGAGAAGACTGCGATTTTCCAAGCAAGGAACCCACTCACAATGTGTTGTCATTAAGAGTCTATCACCTACATCAGGGATCATCAACTAGATTCAGCCACGGGGGAAAAAAATCACGAGCGGACGGACAGAGGGCTGGAAGACAATTACAAATAATTTGTAGACTGCAAATTGACCGCAAGAATCCCAAACTTAAATAATATTTCACTAAAACAGTCATTTCAAACCTTGCTTACATTTCTATGCAATCACATAGTGTAAATCTCTCCATTATGTTTGGTAATTAAGATGGAGCTGATTTGCTGGTGTTTTTACAGTTTTTATGTCCAACTATAAAAAACGAAATTAAATGTTTTTGTGGCTCAGAAAACTGAAATCAACCACGGCCAAATTCAGTCCGCGCGGTCTGCCAGTTGGGGAACACTGTCCTACACCATCCGTTGATTTATAAGAAAGAGGCATACCAGAACTCCAACGTGGCTTTATCTAGGCTGACCTTTGACCTCTATTGCCTCTCTGACCTCTATCACAGCATCATGCTCCCTCCAGGTCTTCAACACCTTAATAACACCACAACCTTCTAGGACAGTTTATGGCACACAGTAGACCATTTGTCATATCATGCCTGTTATTGAGATAATGGATAACTGAACCAGGGAAATGTATGTATTTTTTATGTTTTTGTGAACAATTCTCTAGGAGTAATTTGAGTTTGAGTACTCCAGGGTTCTACATTTGTCATGATTATTCGATAGGATATACTGTAGCTTGGTTTGTGAAAATGTATGCCTCAAAAGTCTCCTGTGTCTGTGTCAAAAGTGGATCTGCTGGGAAAGGACTTGACTGAAAAACTGAAGTGCATGTGCATCAATTTATTTTCCTCTAACCTGCTGTACAACTGAAGGCTAACCTTAAAGGAAGCAAACGTTAAGCTTAAATAATCTTAATATTTTTTATATGCACATTGTGACCACAACTACGTTTGAGAAATCTTTTGAATGGTGACTGGGGCCACATAATTGTTTATGTCATAAGGAACAGAGATACTTGTTTACACAGTCACCTAATATTCCTCCACACGGAGGTGGATCTTCCTGTACATTGCCTCTTTAGGGTTATTTGTAGTGAAAGGATGGCCTGGAATGGCTGTTTAGATACATCTGTTTTCAAAAGCAGGCATAGCTGCGGGAAGATGTTTTGAGTAGGGGGGGCTGATTGTGTGTGTGTACAATTTCTAATGTGATCAGTAGCCTAAACATAGGACAAGATTCGGTAATAGTAGTCACTGCAGCCTAAAGTAAATTTAAATCAATTTGCCAAAATTATACATTTTACTCCTGTCTAGACATAAATAATATAATTCAAAATGCTTCACCTGAGAGCATGACTTGGCCACAGAGTATCATACGCTTCTTTTAAAGCTGTGGATTGTTTCAAATCCATTTGGGCAGTGTATGTGGCAATAGGCCTAGCTGATTATTGAGATGCAGCTGTCAGTGAAAAGCAATTCATCTAAAATATGTGTGTATGATAATGTGTCTTCAGTATCATTTGAAATGTAGAGACAAGAAGAGGGAGAACAAACAAACAAAATGTCAAAACACAAAAATAAAATAACACCATACAAATAAAAAAGGACAAAACAAAACAGATTAAAGACAAATCGTTTTCAGTATTTCCAAATGAAAACCGTCTATTCAAATGTCCTTCTCAAAGGCTACCATCCCAGAGGGAAAGAGATAAAAAGATGGAGCAGGGCAATGTTATCTCACATTGTTGTTAATTAGCTCTTGCCAGTGGGAGATAGCATCTGACCAATTGACCAGAGTTTTGGTCTTGGCCCCACGAAGTCTGGCAGTGGATCTTTCCAGCTGCGCAATGTCCAAGTACATACGCAATCAACATCTGCAAAGGGAAATACCCGGTTCAAAGCAACTCCTGAGAATAGTTTTTTTTTGCCTGCTGTTAATGCAGCCATAACAATCCACCTCTCTTGATAAGATAACAGGGCTACAACCCAACAGGAGGAGGGATGGGTAAATTGGTAGGCTTCTGCCAAGAATATCATTTAAAAGACTAACAACATGAACCCAAAGAGACTTTACTGGTACACAGCTCCAAAACAAACAGTATGCATATAATTACTCACTTCAGATTGGGTATATTTATTACAAAAATCACTATCCACAAGCTCCGTTTTGAACCTTCACTCTGGGGTTAAATAAAACCTTTGAAATTAATAGTTTGATGGGCAAGAATTACAAGTTGCATATCGTGGTCCAATACCATTCAAACCCTTCACGTTGTAGGTCCTTCTCCCAGATCTCCATGGCAGGTAGATGTTTTATATTATGAGTCACTGGCCTATCATATAGTGAGGACACCGTTCTGTCTTTCCCCGGACATGAAAGTCGTTTCAGTGGGAGCTTGGTTTGGTGTCCTATTGTACACTGTAGGTTCTCAATGTTGTATGGAGTCTGAGATTAAAAATTTAAAAATACAGGAAGAAACAGGGAGAGAATATGACTCTTTCAGATGTTGAAAGGAACGAAGCCCTTGCAGGTTGAATATATCCTTCAAAATATTAATACCTTCCTTAGACCAAGGAGAGAATGTAAAGGGAATCAAATAAAATTATTATTCCAAATAGGAGATAACTGCAAGTTGTGCCCAGATAATTATTGATTTGGTACCAAACAGTCAACACATGTTTTTATAATAAAGCCCATAAAAGATGAGGCAGTTATTTTCTTTATCCCAGAAGGTCCTGAATTCTAATTGGGTGAGACTTGGCCTCCTCTATTTTTCGCCAAGGCACATCAGATGAAGAGTCAAGCAAAATAGTCAGTGACCTCAGCTGAAATGCCCAATAATAGGGTTTAAAGTTGGGTACAATATATCTCACCTTAAAGAACAATATATCTCACCTTAAAGAATGAAGTTGGGGGAGGAAGAGGAAGCATTGAAAACAAGGAATTACTACGGAGGAGGACATTCATTTTAATAACCGAAACTCTCCCAGAAAGAGTAAATGAAGCGACCATCTACTGAGATGTTATTTTACTGTTTTCCAATTTTGCAACGAAATTCACATTAATGATGAGCTGCAAATTAGATCAAATTTGGATGCTGAGGTATGTAAATCCCTTATTTTCTAAAGTGATAGTGTCACGTGTGCTCCCTCTCCGGCCTCTAGGTCACCAGGCTGCTCATTATGGCGCACACCTGTCACCATCGTTACACGCACCTGTGCGTCATCAGACTCACCTGGACTCCATCGCCTCCCTGATTACCTGCCTTATATATGTCACTCCCTTTAGTTCCTTCCCCAGGCGTTATTGTTTCTGTTCCAGTGTCATGTCTGTGTGCTGGTCGATGTCCGATCAAGGGGGCTGCCTTGAGCGGACATCGGTGCCTTGCTCAGGGGTAGAATTACATATTTTTACCTTGTCAGCTAGGTACGGGTTATGCTTAAGGTTAGGGGAAGGTTAGCTAAAAGGGTTGAGGTTAGGGGAAGGGTTAACTAACATGCTAAGTAGTTGCAAATTAGCTCAAAAGTAGTAAGTAGTTGAAAAGTTGCTAATTAGCTAAAATGCTAAATATGAGATTCAAACTCGCAACCTTTGGGTTGATAGATATTCGCGTTATATGCCCAACCAACCACCATATTTTTGGTTTTGCCTTACGTTACCAACTGTCTTATGTAACCATACCAAGTGTAACATATCATACTAATTTTGGTGTCCCGGATTTAGTTTACTATGTTACGTCTTGTCTATGAGACCAGGCTGATAGCACTGACTCTTCCGGATTTTCAGATTTTCATGTTGGTTTTCATCAAAAATGCATAAAAATCCAGAGGTTTCCTTTCAAAAACAATCAGCAGGTAAGATGGTTTCCACAAGATAGCACAGCCACAAAGTCAAAATGGTCTGTATCGTAGAAAATCATGAAAACAAACATTTGCTTAATTTAAGGTTATGAATAAGGTTAGCAGTGTGGTTAAGGTTATGGCTAAGTTTAAAATCACATTTTAAGAAGATAAATTGTAGAAATAGGCAGGGGGTTATGACTTATGGTTATTGTAACTAATGACGAGCCGCGTAGATGGGGAGAGACAATCTGTCCAAACACTATATTAAGTATGACTTTAATGAGACCTTTTACACCATTACTTGATGCTAATCTACCCAGACTCATTGAACATGTGTATTCACTCACTATTATTATTTTGTTGGGGTGTTTTAGAGATTTCAATTTTAATGGAGCTAGGCTAACACAACACTACTGTCCCCTCCAGCAGTTCAGTTCACATTGTCAGATCTCCCCCACTACCTTTCCAGACACATACACAGAGCCAGTAATTGGACTGCTGCGTTTGTTCCGCCATGAATATTCAAGGTCTCGCACAAAACACAAACAACATAATACACATTTAAGAAATTCAATTCCTGAGCCTGTTTATAAACACATTTTGAAGGCGAAGGAAGGGAGTCGGGATATTGTACAAAGTCACTGGCAGTAATGGTCCCCTGGAGACCCGCGCCTGAGAGGGATGCAGGTAGCAGACGGCCTCCATAATTCTGAATCTTTCAATTCAATCTGACAGAATCATTCCTACATGAGAGCTGTCAGCTCGGTGCGAGACGTATTTGTCAAATGTCATTCTTGGTGGCTCAGAGGGCACACTGAGTAAATTAAAAGGCTTGCCTACTAGGAGCAGAGGAAAAAAGTATATTCCCCCCACAGTGGAATTGTAACCCATATCATATGCATTCCTCGCTCTCCTTTTAGCCAGAGGCTTGCAGTAGATGCAGTCATTCCCCAACAGTACAGATCTTATTTACAGAGACAGCATTAGGATTCTAACATGTGCATTCTTCAAGCCTGTCTGTGCTATCAGTTAGGTTGTGAATAGGCCATTGAGACTGCACACCACCATCCATCTGCATTTAAAAACTTATTGTGGGTATTAACATGTTCCACTGGCACTAACTAAACTAATAAACTACTTTAGCGGTGATTGATACTGTAACTGTATGTTTGTTCTGGTTTCAGGTGTTTTGGCGCCATCAAGTGTATACACTCTACAGAGCAACTAACTCCTGCCTCAAGATATGGACAGCAGGTATGGACTACTGTATGGGGGCCCCAGGACACTATATCTATCTGAATCTGAATATTTGTATAATTTCCAGACAGATATAAACATTCTACGTGGATCCAGTCGTTATCATAACTGTTTTACAGAAGGAAAAAAGTGTCCAGTCTGGACTCTGAATACAGACGTAACTTAGAATTACTGAAAGATAAATGTTCCAGTGGCAGTATATATGTTATTCAGCTGTTGAGCTCTTACAATGTGTGTACTTTGTATACACAAATGTGTCTAACGGAAATGCACTAGGCCAGGGTTCTCCAACTGGCGGCTTGCAATTTTCATTGTTGGACATAAAAGACCGTAAAACCCCCAGGAAATCAGTTCCAAGTGATTTACATTTTGGAAATCTGTTCCCAACTATTCCCATGCCATGCATAATAGAGAGACGTGTTCGTATACAAATGTAAGCAATGTTTGAAATGATTATCTTTCATCTGTTTGGGCTTCTTGCGGTCAATTTGCCATCTACAAATTATTTGTAATTATGTTCCGGCCTCCTGACCAACCACTCAAGAAATAATCGTCCACGGCTGAATCTAATTGATGATTCCTGCACTAGGCTACAATTAACATTGCCATAGCATCTCGTCTGAATGGCGGAAGCAGTTAACTGTCTGTGTAACCTGGGTGGTTGAAGCCCTGAATGTTGATTGGCTTAAGTATAAGTGTGGTGTTTTCTCCCTAAAAGCTGGGCACAGATGTCAAATCAACGTCTATTCAACATCATTTCTTTGAAATGACGTGTAAAAAATGTTGATTCAACCAGTGTGTGCCCGGTGGGTTGTTTCTTCTGACTGAATGCGAGTGCTTAACTGTAATCGTCCTGGTCTGGGAAACAACTTGAAGAAAAGACCTATGATGCAATGCCATTCAAGGCAGCCTACAGCAACATAAACGGATGAAATGTTTGGATGCGTAAATCTAATGATCAAACACGTTGCGGGGGAATTACAGAACAATAGCTGACTTCGTGCGGAAAATGTATATTGCAGCACTACCAAAAGGTGCACACAGAAAGAATTAACAATAAACAGATTCAAAAATATTACACAGCAACTGTATTTTAGCTTACTCTTATGTGACTCTTATCAGTTTTCAATATGTTAACGTTGACAGTTTTTGACACGATACAATGTGACGTGCCCAGGAGCATCGAGGGCCAAATGAAACTGTGGTAAGGTGAAATATTAATCTTAATCTCTGCTCCTCATAAATAGCTAAATCTCAGCAGGCAGGCAGAACCTGCAGATGGTGACTATATGGACAGCAGCAGCAGCCACAGGCTCGGTCCACACAAGTCATCTCACCACATCGCTCCTGCACAGCTCTCCGGTGTTTCCTGATGCATTTCAGACTAACTCATCTGTGAGAATCCATTTCAAATCATGTCTTGAGGACTATGAGCCTGTATTGCCTGTTACAACCATTGGGTACAACTATTCTACCTCAAACAGTCTTATGTCTGGCAGCGCCTGACTTCCAAGCATAATGTGTCTTGGACTGGTACATCTCTGCTCAGTGAATAGAGAGAGAGATCTTGTCATTGCTCTGGGGTTGCGTGCCGTGTGGCGGGGCTGTGGTGACATCAAGCAGGCTGTGTGTCACTCCTTTCCTCCCAGGGCTAAGAGCCAGATGCTGTTGAAGGTCTGTCCTCCCGTCGTTCTCCTTAACCCCCAGTGGAAAGACACCAGGCTGTGGAAAGGAAACATGGCACACCTCTGGGCCCATTACATGCTGCAATACTACTAAGCCTTCAGTAGCACCAACTCCTCAGGCGGTAGGCTACCTCTGTCACATTCACGACCCTGTTGTATACTGCTCATTCATGTAATTGCATGACTTTTTTTATTATTATTTTTTTTTTAATGGTGCTGAAACCACAAAAGTGCTATATTGAGATGATATGGTAGCTATAGAGACAAGGTGAAATCAGTAAATAAAAATGGGCTAGATGAGCTAGTGACGAGACAAAACCTGAGGCTCTAGTCAACAACTCTTCTTTTCAGCACTCACGTTATACTGTAAGCCATGTCATTCTTCATTTCATCTGCACATAAATGAAAATTGGAGTGAGGAGAAAATACATTGATTCAAAGACTACAAGGTAAAACAAACAGATGTTCATTGGGAATACATTTTATTAGTAATAATAATAATAATCTGCCAAATATACAGCCATTATTGAATCCATCTACATATTATACATATTAATATAGGTCATTTACAAAAGTAGTAATTAGTCATCAATTTCAATCAGATATGAGAGAAACAGCAGATGCATCATAATTTCCCCTGCATTTCATGTTACTGTATACGTCAGACGTGATCAGCTTTCCGTCAGGACGGACGGACAGCAGAGTCAACGGGATGAGAGGATACATGGGGTATTTCCATAGAGAACATTATGACAGCACTGACACTAATGCATATTATTCCAGACCACAGGAAGAAGCATGAAACCCAGGGCTCGTATTTACAAAGTCTCAGTAGGAGTGCTGATCTAGGATCAGCCCCCCGCCCTGTCCATATGTTATTCATTATGCAAATCTTAGGCAAAACTGATCCAATATCAGCACACTGAGACTCTTTGTAAATAAGGGGCCAGAACAATAATTACAAGCTGGAAAATAACCTGATTCCGCGAATCAAATATCTGATTACTTAGCTACAGTTTGCAACAAAAAAAAAAAAAAAAATGTAAGTGTTTGCAAAACAGAGAAATTGACAACATTATCTCACTTCTGATTGGCTGAAGTCTAAAGACAAAATCCAGTCTTGCCACATTTCTATCAGGTATTATAGAAAACAACTTACACAACTTTTCCACACAGGGAAAGTCATTGGTTAGTTCACAGCAAAGGAACAGATTTTATACATTGGCTATATTCATTTGTTTTTCAGTGCATTATTGAACAAAAAAGAAAGAACAGCAGACTTAAGCAAATACAAAACAAACATTTGTTAACTTCCTGTCCATTAACTATTCAAAAGACAAAAATAGAACTGGTGTGTAAACAAGATCACAAATCATTGTAGAACAACTCATAATTGACTGTACCAAGATGTAACGTACAGTCCTTGTATAGAGTCAAATGCATTACAACCACAACGTCTAAAGGAGCTGCAGAGCATGTCAACTGTAAACAACCATCTTAGAGGTACCTTATTCTGTAACGATTTGCACTACTGTACTTCCATATACACGGACCACTCATAGCACATCTATAAACACAAAGTAGCATAAGCCTATATGTTCTGAAATGTTGAATTTAAAGTGCTTATAGGTTGGTTATGAGTACTTCATGAAGATGAGAGTTACTGTAATGTAAATCAGTATCTACAATTTAGAGAATTTTGCTAAAACAAACAATGCCCTGGTGCAAAATGCTGAAGCTGGTCGCTTGCTAAGGAGTTGGAACAATAATAAAAGACATTATGAGTAAATGTAACAATGTAAAAGCTGCCAGAATGATAAATGTCTGAAATTAATATGGAATAAAAAGAAACAAGTCAGTGATAATAACAGTGAAATATCTTTAAAAGACTGTAAACATTTCTCATAAAGGTTCTTCCTCCTTACCATTTCAAATATGTACTAAATTGTCAAGTTGAGAGTATCATCCAAAATTATTTTTTGTCTTTTGGTATGAGTTTCAAATCAAACACAGAAATGGAGCATTGTCTGCATATCTTTGAAAATATATGCATATCTTTGTTAAAAATAAAATCATAGACATTTTATAGCTATCATGGTTAAGAAGAAGCAAATGGAAAACATTTGTCTTCACCAACAACAAAAAAAGAGACACCATCTTGATAGGGAGATCACACTGTGGAAGCACTGTCAGGGCCCTGACAACACCACAAGGATCTAATTCACTTCCAGGCCTTCAAGTTTAGAACACTAGCCACACCTTGCGCCCTCTCTCCGAAAACCACCAGTACTTTGGCATTCTAACATGAATCACTAGATCAACAAACTCAAGCTCTCTCTGGGCAGTTTGTTAATTCATTATCAGAGTAGCGTATTGCATTTCTTTACAATTAAACAGACCACGACACAGTGTACAAGTGGGCAGAGGGAGGACAATCCATGTCATCTTAATCTAATGTGGACTGTGAGATGTGACGACTAACGAGGAGCTTTGTTCCGGTACACTGGTTTCTCACTTGGACAAATCACCCTTTCTCGGGTGCTCGCATCTTTCAAATTGCAGAATGGAAAGGGACATTTAGACCATAGACTTGCCTGAAACTTGTAGAGTTTTCATTTGGGGGGGGAGACCTCGCAAGTCACATTAGTATCTTTCTCTTAACATCTCCTCCCAGAACCTAAATGACCATCTGATGAAATTATGCAAGATTTTTGTTCTTGTTTTTTTTGTTGTTCTGGGTAACATAATTTAAAAAGTAGCACTGCCGAGGACACAGGTTTTAAGAAGAACAGGCAATTTGTCAGCAAAATATATAGAGAACAGCAATGCTAAAAGTACTTAATCTGTACGAGTATAATAACTTAGTTAAAATGTGAATCATTCTGTCAACGTTCTGAGAAAATTTAAAGACAAAAGGATGTGAAATCTGAGATCTGAAAAGACTTGAGCAAAACTATATAAAACATACAACATACGATCAGCAAGCCAACAAATCAACGGTACTCTTTAGAGATAATCCTGTGAGTAATGGTTACAGTCATTTACCTGAGTTAGATACCTGTTAACAGTGGTTAAAAATCAAGAAGCACATACATCGGACAAAGAGTTATGGAGTAATGACTTCATCGATATAGTGCATATAGTGCAGAGAATCACAGGACGAGGGGAAGAGGGACTGGGGGCGCTACAACTCCTCCATTCACACAGTAAAAGACAGATGGGTACACTTAACCAATGGACAGGCAGAGACACCACTGAAGAGAGAAGGTTATTGGTGGAGGATCTGCTGCAGCACCTCCAGCAAGTGTTTCAGGCCGTAGATATAGCCTTGATCCTGGCTCTCACTGGGGAAGACGTGGGCAAAGTCAATCATCCTCACATCCACTTCGCTGGCCCTCTGCTCTGGATGCGGCTCCCCCCGGCCTCCCACCCCCACCCCAGCCTCTTCCAGTTGGGCTTTGATACCGTTGCCGTTGGGCTGTTCTGCTGACACCAGACCTGAGCACTTCCACGTGCTGTTGTCCTCCTGGGTGTTGGGGCCTGTCGTGATGGCTCCGGTGGTATTGCCATGGTGACCCCGGGTGCAGCCCTTCTTGTTGTACATGGCGTACATGGTGGACATGCTGTAGTCAAGCGGCACGGCAACCTGGATGTTGTTGTTGTATTCCAACACTTCTTCATTGGGCTCGCAGCAGGCATCAGCGGGAGACATAGTCTTCTCTGGGGGGCCCCTGAAGACATGGCCCTCAAAGCTGGGAGGGGGCAGGCCCTCGTATACAAACAACAGAGAGCTGGCGTAGAAGGTTAACTGGCTCTGGCCCTCGAACCATCGCAGGATGTTCTGGACCTTCAGGATACTGGCAGCGATGGCGTCTTTTCTCAGACTCCTCCCATTAGAGAAGAATTTGGATAAACCTGGGAGATGAACGGGAAAGTAAATTGTTGTTGTTGAGGAATCCAATGTTTACTGATAAGAAATAGACAATGCCTGAAGCTTTTTCTTAATTGAGAGCAAGTTGAGCTAGTGACTACAATCTACACCAGGGGTCTCCAATTACATTTAACTGTTGGACAATTTTTGAGCGGATGATCGGGGGGCCAGAGCATGGTTTTAAAATAAATAGTACACTGCAAATTGACCGCAAGAATCCCAAACAGATATAGTATTCGACAAAAACAGAATCATTACAAACCTTGATTACATTGGGATACGATCACATATGCCTCTAACTAAGTGTGGGAATACTTGGGAACAGATTTCCTCAATTAAAATCACTGAGCTGAATTCCTGGTGATTTTATTGTCTTATGTCCGACAACGAAAATGATATGCAGTACCAGTCAAAACTTTGGGCACACCTACTCATTCAAGGGTTTCTTTATTTTCCCTATTTTCTACATTGTAGAATACATAAAAGCTATGAAATGACATATGGAATCATGTAGTAACAAAAAAAGTTTTAAATCAAAATATATTTTATATATTTGAGATTCTTCAAACCACCCTTCCCCTTGATGACAGCTTTGCACACTTGGTATTCTCTCAACCAGCTTCATGAAGTAGTCACCTGGAATGCATTTCAATTAACAGGTGTGCCTTGTTAAAAGTACATTTGTGGAATTTCTTTCTTTCCTTAATGCGTTTGAGCCGATTAGTTGTGTTGTGACAAGGTAGGAGTGGTATACAGAAGATAGCCCTATTTGGTAAAAGACCAAGTCCATATTATGGCAAGAACAGCTCAAATAAGCAAAGAGAAATGACAGAACTTTGAAAGTGCAGTCGCAAAAACCATCAAGGGCTATGATAAACTGGCTCTCATGAGGATCGCCACAAGAAAGGAAGACCCAGAGTTACCTCTGCTGCAGAGGATAAGTTCATTAGTTACCAGCCTCAGAAATTGCAGCCCAAATAAATGCGTCAAAGTTCAAGTAACAGACACATCCCCTGTTCAGAGGAGAATGCGTGAATCAGGCCGTCATGGTCGAATTGCTGAAAAGAAACCACAACTAAAGGACACCAATAAGAAGAAGAGACTTGCCAAGAAACACAAGCAATGGACATTAGACCGGTGGAAATCTGTCCTTTGGTCTGATAGTTTATAGTTTCAACGGCAGTGTCTTTGTGAACGCAGAGTAGGTGAACGGATGATCTCCACATGTGTGGTTCCCACCGTGAAGCATGGAGTTGTGATGGTGCTTTGCTGGTGACACTGTCTGATTTATTTAGAATTCAAGGCACACTTAACCAGCATGGCTAACACAGCATTTTGCAGCGATACACCATCCCATCTGATTTGCACTTAGTGGGACTCTCATTTGTTTTTCAACCGGACAATGACCCAACCCACCTCCAGGCTGTGTAAGGGCTATTTAACCAAGAGAGAGAGAGTGATTAAGTGCTGCATCAGATGACCTGGCATCCACAAATCACCTGACCTCAACCCAAATGAGATGGTTTGGGATGAGTTGGACCGCAGAGTGAAGGAAAAGCAGCCGACAAGTGCTCAGCATGTGGGAACTCCTTCAAGACTGTTGGAAAAGCATTCCTCATGAAGCTGGCTGAGAGAATGCCAAGCTGTCATCAAGGCAAAGGGTGGCTACTTTGAAGAATCTAAAATATATTTTGATTTGTTTAACACTTTAATGGTTACTACATGACTCCATATGTGTTATTTCATAGTTTGGATGTCTTCACTATTATTCTACAATGTAAAAAAAATAGTAAAAATAAAGATAAACCCTTGACTGGAGTGTGTCCAAACTTTTGACTGGTACTGTATATCTTATATATATATATATATTTTACTTAGTGCCCAAATCAAAATCACACACGTGCCTGAATTTGCCCCGCGGGCCGCCTATTGGTGAACCCTGACCTTCAGCCTGTTGATATAGACAGAAGGATATGTGTATTTTGTGACAGGATTATTATTGTTTTAGGAGCTCACCATCTTTGATGGTGTCCTTGAGAAGGCCTCGCCCGTAATGTTGATCATACGAGTGATATTCGTCAGAGTTGATCTTGTACACCTGGAGGGTTAGAAAGACAGAAGAATTAACGTTAACGGAAAGAAACAGATGCAGTACATAGGCCTGTTTTCACTAAAAAGCAAAGCTGCACAACTTCAAAAGGAGATGAGTCTCTATATAAACGTTTGCCTCAACGTGACCTCTCCATGATAGAATCACGGGTGGAATATGCCCTCTGCTGGAGAAATTATGTATAAACACAAACTGCTCAAAACAATTATATTATGACGCACACATACAGTGGGGCCAGGAAGTATTGGATCTCTTAAAAAAAGATGAGAAAAAAATACAATGAAAAAAATGACAAAAACAAAAAACAAATCATTGATGGATTTGCTACATTTGCATATATATATTTCTTTTTTTAAATTTGCATTACTTGTTAAACAAAATCTCTTATTCTGAGCAATTGTATTAGCATAAAATAATTGTAAATGTTTTTGAGCATACTATATAGCTCAGTATTTGTATTTAGTCTTTTTGCTCATCTTTATCAAGGGATCCTATAATTCCAGGCCCCACTGTAATGTGACATAATGTACAGTACTTATGTCTCTGTGATATTAATAGCAATGCGAGTAGAACTCAGTCTGAGGACACAGAGACAGTCATTCCATGTCATTGCTGAGAGGAGCAGAACTATTTACCAGAGGGATTCCTGCCTCTATCACTGCAATCAGGAACATCATTATCAGCAAGAGTCTCATCACCCTGTGGTCACACACTGCAGACGAGCAGATTTTTCCATGATCCGAGCCAAAAAGCCTTTGCCCTCCCCTGGGAAAACTACAAACCCTGCTCCTCAGATGCTCCTTGACTACAGAGTATGTCAGTGGGCGACTCGTGCTGCAGGAGGTATGCATTCTTACAAAGCCTAGGCTATAATTAAGCAATAAAGGCCTGAGGGGGTGTGGTATATGGCCAATAAACCATGGCTAAGGGCTGTTCTTAAGGACGACAGAGTGCCTGGATACAGTCCTTAGCCGTGGTATATTGGCCATATACCACAAGCCCCCCGAGGTTCCTTATTGCCATTATATACTGGTTACCAACATAGTTAGAGCAGTAACAATACATGTTTTGTCAAACCCATGGTATACGGTCTGAGATACCATGGCTTTCAGCTAAATCAGCATTCAGGGCTCGAACCACCCAGTTTATAATGAATCTTGTTCACTTACTAGTTTAGTTCATTAGGATCCCCATTAGCTACTGCACATGCAGCAGCTACTCTTCCTGGGTTTCACATAAAACATGCAAATATATGACAAAGTACAGAACAGTCATAGACAAGGACAATAAATAATAATTTATAATAGTTTTAACATGAAAAAAGGTCATAAGAGTCATATATTGGAAAGACAGACAAGAAAAATACTTTACACACTGATACATATTATATACAGTTAAATTGGATCTTTACAAAGAGGTACAAGATGTATTAATGTTTTTTGTTTTTTTAAAGCTAAACTTGTTTTTTGCCTGAGTAACCTCTGGTGGCAGAGCATTCCAAGATGACATTACTCTATACATAACTGAGCAACACACCATGTTAATTAGTAATAGGAGTGGTGAGGTGGGTGAGTAGACAGCATGGTATGGCTGAGCTTAGTGCAGATCCTAGGCCATAACTAGCAATATATATATTCCTGAAATTAAAACTAAACCGGTGGTCCTCAACATCACCGGATCATTTATTTGCTGGTCGAATAGAGTTTGTGCTGTACAGTTCGTATTCCAATGAGACAAACAGACCATGTAGCCTAACTGAAGCATGTTCACTGTTTATACTCACTGGAGAAGACCAGTTATCATGTTACCACCATGACCCTCAGAGATCTGTGAGGAAAACCCAGAGGAGAGGACGGCATAATGCTGATTGGGATAAAAGGAGAGGTCCAAGTCAACAGATCTGAGATCAGTCAGAAGCTAGCTCCATGCTGTTCTACTCATGGATGGAGGCTTCCTATTACTGACCTCCATAGAGGCTAAACACGGCTCAACTGTCTACGAGAATGTATCAGTCTCAAGCTTGACTTTTGAAAAATATTATTAAAATGTTCAATAAAACTATATAGCATGTGGCAGTCCAGCTGTATTGAAATCCTTGTGAATGTAATTTGATCGTTTAACAAAGTTTAAGAAAATGTATGTTTAGAGTTTAACAGATGCCAAAGACTGGAAGCTGCTCTATACTTAGTCCACTAAAAACACAACAATCAAATGAAAATGTAATTTTATTGGTCGCGTACACATATTTTGCAGAGGTTAATCGCAGGTGCAGCGAAATGCTTATGTTCCTAGTTCCAACAGTGTAGTATACATAACAACACACACAAATAGTCATTTTTGAATGACTACCTCATCTCTGTACCCCACACATTCAGATAATTGTACGGTCCCTCAGTCGAGCAGTGAATTTCAAACAGATTCAACCACAAAGACCAGGGAGGTTTTCCAATGCCTCGCAAAGAAAAGCACCTATTGGTAGATGGGTATAAAATTAAATAAGCAGACATTGAATATTCCTTTCAGCATGGTAAAGATATTATTTACACTTTGGATGGTGTATCAATACACCCAGTCACTGCAAAGACACAGGCGTCCTTCCTAACTCAGTTACCGCAGAGGAAAGAAACCACTCAGGGATTTAACTCTGAGGCCAATGATGACTTTAAAACAGAGTTTAAAAGGGATACTTTGGGATGCTAGCAGATAGCACAATGACTGGAAGTCTATGGGTAACGCTAGTTAGCATTGGCTCATGAAACTACCTCAAACTTCCTTCATACTGGACACAGAGACATAAATGGTTTCCACAAGTTCATCTGACTCTGGGGAAGTAGATAAAGGGCCTCATTACTGGATACTTTGGGATTTTGGCAAACTGTTTTAAAGTCACCATTTGCCTCATGGTTAAATCCCTGGCAGTTTCCTTCCTCTCCGGCAACTGAGTTAGGAAGAACGCTTGTATCTTTGCAGTGACTGAGTGGGGAAGTACATAAAAGGCCTCATTGCCAAAATCTCCAAGTATGCCTTTAATGGCTGTTAAAGGAGAAAACTGAGGATGGATCAACAACATTGTAGTTACTCCACAATACTAACCTAATTTACATAGTGAAAAGAAGGAAGCATGGCAAGAGTAAAACATTTCCAAAACATGTTTGCAACAAGGCACTAAAGTAATACTGCAAACAATGTGGCAAAGCAATTCACTTTTTGTCCTGAATACAAAGTGTTATTGGATTTGCCCCAAGCATACAACCTATTACTGAGTACCACTCTCCATATTTCCAAGCAAAGTGGTGACTGCATCATGTTATGGGTACAGTGCCTTGCAAAAGTATTCATCGCCTTTGGCGTTTTTCCTATCTTGTTGCATTACAACCTGTCATTTAAATTTATTTTTATTTGGATTTATTGTAATGGACATAAACAAAATAGTCCAAATTGGTGAAGTGAAATGCAAAATAAATTACAAACGGAAAAGTGGTGCGTGCATATGTATTCACCCCCCTTGCTACGAAGCCCCTAAATAAGATCTGGTGCAAACAATTACCTTCAGGAGTCACATAATTAGTTAAATAAAGTCCACCTGTGTGCAATCTAAGTGTCACATGATCTCAGTAAAAAGAAACACACACACACCTGTTCTGAAAGGCCCCACACCTGTTCTGAAAGGCTCCAGAGTCTGCAACACTACTAAGCAAGCGGCACCATGAAGACCAAGGAGCTCTCCAGACAGGTCAGGGACAAAGTTGTGGAGAAGTACAGACCAGGATTGGGTTCTAAAAAAATATCCCATCCCAAGAATAGGGCACCACAACAAGCTTGCCAAGAGAGGGCCAACCACCAAAACTCACAGACCAGGAAAAGGGGGCATTAATCAGAGATGCAACAAACACACCAAAGATAACCCTGAAGGAGCTGCAAAGCTCCACAGCGAAGATTGGAGTATCTGTCCATAGGACCACTTTAAGCTGTACACTCCACAGACATGGGCTTTTCAGAAGAGTGGCCAGAAAAAAGCCAATGCTTAAAGAAAAAAAATAAGCAAATACGTTTGGTGTTTGCCAAAAGGCATTTGGGAGACTCCCCAAACATACGGAAGACGGTACTCTGGTCAGATGAGACTAAAATTGAGCTTTTTGGACATCAAGGAAAACGCTATGTCTGGCGCAAATCCAACACCTCATCACCCCGAGAATACCATCCCCACATTGAAGGTTGGTTGTGGTGGCAGCATCATGCTGTGGGGATGTTTTTCATCGGCAGGGACTGGGAAACTGGTCAGAATTGAAGGAATGACGGATGGCGCTAAATACAGGGAAATTCTTGAGGGAAACCGGTTTCAGTCTTCCAGAGATTTGAGACTAGGACGGAGGTTCCCCTTCCAGCAGGACAATGACCCTAAGCATACTTCTAAAGCAACACTCGTGGTTTAAGGGGAAACATTTAAATGTCTTGGAATGGCCTAGTCAAAGCCCAGACATCAATCCAATTGAGAATCTGTGGTATGACTTGAAGATTTCTGTACACCAGCAGAACCCATCCAACTTGAAGGAGCTGGAGCAGTTTTGCCTTGAAGAATGGACAGAAATCCCAGTGGCTAGATCTGCCAAGCTCATAGATACATTATGTCTTATTTCTTGCTTGTTTCACAAGAAAATTATATTTTGCATATTCAGTGGTAGGCATGTTGTGTAAATGAAATGATACAAACCCCACAAAAAATCTATTTTAATTCCAGGTTGTAAGGAAATAAAATAGGAAAAATGCCAAGGGGGTGAATACTATCACAAGCCACTGTATGCTTGTAATCGTTAAGGACTGGGTAATTTTTCAGAACAAAAAAAAGAAAGTGAATTGAGCTAAGCACAGACAAAATCCTAGAGGAAAACCTGGTTCAGTCTGCGTTCCACCAGACACTGAGATTAATTCACTTTTCAGATGGACATTAACCTAAAACACAAGGCCAAATCTACACTGGAGTGGCTTAACAAGAAGGGTGAATATCCATTACTGTTTTGACTTAAATCTGCTTGAAGATCTATGACAAGACTTAAATGGTTGTCTAGCAATGATCAACAACCAATTAGACAGAGCTTGAAGAATTAAAAATGGGCAAATGTTGCACAATCCAGGTGTGGAAAGCTCTTAGAAACTTACCCAGAAAGAGTCAGAGCTGTAATCACTGTCAAAGGTGAACCTAGCATGTATTGACTCAGGGGGTTGTTTTAGGTTACTTTTTTACAAACATTAGAATTTTCTTCCACTTTGACATGAGTATTGTGTAGATCTTTGACAAACAATGAAAATTAAATCTATTTTACTCCCACTTTGTAACAAAATGAGGAAAAAGTCAAGGGGTGTGAATACTTTCTGAAAGCAAGATGATGCAGGACTAGAATACAGTACGCATATGCAGTGGGTAAAACATTGTTAATAACCTCTTGAAGCTAGGGGGCAGAATTTTTATGTTTGGAAAAATAACGTTCCCATTGTAAGCTGCCTATTTCTCAGGTCCAGATGCTAGAATATGCATATAATTGACAGAGTAAGATAGAAAACACTCTAAAGTTTCCAAAACTGTCAAAATATTGTCTGTGAGTATAACAGAACTGATTTTTCAGGCGAAAAAGCACTGTTCCATTGCCTGCCTTTCGTCCATTTAAAGGGATATCAACCAGATTCCTTTTCCTGTGGCTTCCTCAGGGTGTGAACAGTCTTTAGACATAGTTTCAAGCATTTATAGTGAAAAATGAGCGAGATTTATCAAAACGCGTCAGTGGATACACGGATGTCCCTCCATTAGTTGATGCGCGCGACACTGGTTGCTCGACATTTTCTTTCTCTCCAGTACTGAATAGTTTACAGTCCGGTTGAAATATTATCGATTATTGATTTTAAAAACAACCTGAGGATTGATTATTAAAAACGTTTGACATGTTTCTACGAACTTTACGGATACTATTCGTCAAGCCTTGATGACCTGCCTAAGGCTGTGGAATACTGAACATAACGCGCCAAACAAATGGAGGTATTTTGATTTAAAAAAAATCTTTATCAAACAAAAGGAACATTTATTGTGTAACTGGGAGTCTCGTGAGTGCAAACATCCGAAGATCAAAGGTAAGCGATTAATTTTATTGCTTTTCTGGCTTTCGTGACCAATCTACATGGCTGCTAGGTGTTCTTAATGTATTGTCTAGTGATCGATAAACTCACACAAACGCTTGGATTGCTTTCGCTGTAAAGCATATTTTCAAAATCTGACACGACAGGTGGATTAACAACAAGTTAAGCTGTGTTTTGCTATATTGCACTTGTCATTTCATGACTATACATTTTTTTAGCAATTTTTTTGGTATTTGGCACTCTGCAATTCAGCGCTTTTGTGGTTGAAAATGATCCCGCTAAAGGGATCCGTGCGTCAAGAAGTTTTAAAGTGACCAGTGACTATGTACATAGGGAAGGAGTCTAAGGTGCAGGGTAGAATACTGGGTGGTAGCCGGCTAGTAAAAGTGACTATGTTCAGGGTACTGGCGGAGTTCCGTTAAGGGTGACTATTTAACAGTCTGATGGCCTGTATAAGTGTTTCCTTTATTTTGGCAGTTACCTGTATGTTACAATGTTACATAGGCATGCTTTGGTCCTTGGGGTGGAGATGAGGTCTTTGCTCTTCTGTAAGTCATTATGGAATGGTAGAATAGCGTTGTGTTGGTATTGGCCCTGTGTGATTGATTTGTCAGTGATGACCAAACAGAGAGACGTCAGAATGGACCTGAATGAGGTATTGAACTCTTCACATAAACATTAACCTTGTGAGGTGTGGAGCCAGTCTGACAGGAACTGGGGAATTGGAAGGTCACGGCAGACTAATGAGATGAAATGCCATTCCATCTCAAAATACCCAGGCAAACAGCAAAATGAGCTTAAAACCAACGCCTGACCTAAATAACTTGTACAGTACCAGTCAAAAGTTGACACACTTACTCATTCAAGGGTTTTTCTTTATTTTTACTCTTTTCTACATTGTAGAATAATAGTGAAGACGTCAAAAACTATGAACACATGGAATCATGTAGTAACCAAAAAGTGTTAAATCAAAATATATTTTATATATTTGAGATTCTTCAAACCAGCCTTTGCCTTGATGACAGCTTTGCATACTTGTCATTCTCACAACCAGCTTCACCTGGAATGTTTTTCCAAAAGTCTTGAAGGAGTTCCCACATGCTGAGCACTTGTTGGCTGCTTTTCCTTCACACTGCGGTCCAGCTCATCCCAAATCATCTCAATTGGGTTGAGGTTGGGTGAAAGTGTAGGCCAGGTCATCTGAAGCAGCACTCCATCAATCTCCTTCTTGGACAAATAGCACTTACACAGCCTGGAGGTGGGTTGGGTCATTGTCCTGTTGAAAAACAAATGATAGTCCCACTAAGCACAAACCAGATGGGATGGCGTATTGCTGCAGAATGCTGTGGTAGCCATGCTGGATAAGTGTTCCTTGAATCCTAAATACAAATCACTGACTGTCACCAGCAAAGCACCCCCACACCATCACACCTCCTCCTCCATGCTTCACGGTGGGAACCACACATGCAGAGATCACCCGTTAACTTCTTGACGCTAGGGGTCATATTTTTTATATTTTTTAAAATAACGTTCCCAGGGAAGCGGACTATTTCTCAGGTCCAGATCGTAGAATATGCATATAATTTACAGATTAGGATAGAAAACACTCCAAAGTTTCCAAAACTGTCAAAATATTGTCTGTGAGTATAACAAAACTTATTTTGCAGGCGAAAACCTGAGGAAATCTAACCCGGAAGTGATTTTTCTATTTTTTTTAATCTGTGTTTCATTTCCCGTCTTTCTTCCATTTAAAGGGGTATCAACCAGATTCATTTTCCAATGGCTTCCTCAGGCTGTGACCAGGCTTTAGACATAGTTTCAGGCTTTTATTTTGAAAAATTAGCGAGATTTTTCAAAACTAGTCAGGTGTCCTTTGATTAGTTCCTGCGCACGAGAGGGGTAGCTCTCCATTTTCTACCTCTCTTTTATTGAATAGGTTACGGTCCGGTTTAAATATGATCGATTATGTATGTTTAAAAACAACCTGAGGATTGATTATAAAAAACATTTGACATGTTTCTACGAACATTACGGATACTTTTTGGAATTTTCGTCGAACGGAACGAGGCTGTGGTTTTCTGAACATAACGCGCAACCCAAATGGCGTTTTTTTGTTATAAAAGTAATATTTATCGAACAAAAATAACATTTGTGTAACTGGGAGTCTCGTGAGTGCAAACATCTGAAGATTATCAAAGGTAAGCGATTAATTTTATTGCTTTTCTGACTTTCGTGACCATGCTAATTTGGGGCTAGCTGTTCTAGCATTGATTGATACACTCACAAAAGCTTGGATTGCTTTCGCTGTAAAGCATATTTTCAAAATCTGACACGATAGGTGGATTAACAACCAGCTAAGCTGTGTTTTGGTATATTTCACTTGTGATTGCATGATTCTAAATATTTTTAGTAATATTTGGCGCCCTGCAAATCAGCGGTTGTTTAGGAAAATGATCCCGCTAAAGGGATCCGTAGCGCCAAGAAGTTAACCTACTTTGCGTCTCACATAGACACTGCGGTTGGAACCAAAAATCTCAAATTTGGACTCATCAGACCAAAGGACAGATTTCCACCGGTCTAATGTCCAAGCACATTGCTTGTGCTTCTTGGCCCAAGCAAGTCTCCTCTTCTTATTGGTGTCCTTCAGTAGTGGTTTCATTGCAGCAATTCGACCCTGAAGGCCTGATTCACACAGTCTCCTCTGAACAGTTGATGTTGAGATGCGTCTACTGCATTTATTTGGGCTGCAATTTCTGAGGCTGGTAACTAATGAACTTATCCTCTGCAGCAGAGGTAACTCTGGGTCTTCCTTTCCTGTGGCGGTCCTCATGATAGCCAGTTTATCATAGCGCTTGATGGTTTTTGCAACTGCACTTGAAGAAACTTTCAAAGTTCTTGACAATTTCCAGATTGACTGACCTTCATGTCTTAAAGTAATGATGGACTGTCATTTCTCTTTGCTTATTTGAGCTGTTCTTGCCATAATATGGACTTGGTCTTTTACCAAATAGGGCTATCTTCTGTATACCACGCCTACCCTTGTCACAACACAACTGATTGGCTCAAATACATTAAGGAAATTCCACAAATTAACAAGGCACACCTGTTAATTAATTCATTCCAGGTGACTACCTCATGAAGCTGGTTGAGAGAATGCCAAAAGTGTGCAAAGCTGTCATCAAAGCAAAGGTTGGCTACTTTGAAGAATTTCAAATATATTTTGATTTGTTTAACACTTTCTTGGTTACTACATGATTCCATATGCATTATTTTACAGTTGATGTCTTCACTATTATTCTACAATGTAGAAAATAGTCAAACTAAAGCAAAACCCTTGAATGAGTAGGTGACTGGCACTGTATGTATGCAAGCATGAAAATGATAGATGTGACTGACTGTAGACCCAGAGTCTCTGTTTCATCTGTAGACCCATAGTCTCTTTTAAAAGTATGTAGTTCTGTCGTTGAGATGTTTTTTGTCTATTAAAAGTTTCTGTATTATATCATGTGTTGTGTGGACCCCAGGAAGAGTAGCTGCTGTTTTTGAAACAGATAATTGTGATCCTAATAAAATAGCAATACCAAAATGCACCTAAATTATCCTTCCAGTCTCTAATCCTGCCACTCTGGTTCGGCTGCCCAGGCAGGTGTGTGAACACCTGGTAAACACCCTTGGATGGATTGTCATTGTGTTCCTGCGATTACCATATTAACGGAAAACAACTCGTCTGACATATCTCCCTCTCTAACTTTAAGCATCGGCTGTCAGAGCAGCTTACCGATCACTGTACCTGTACACAGCCAATCTGTAAATAGCACACCCAACTACCTCATCCCCATATTGTTACTTATCCTCTTGCTCTTTTGCACCCCAGTATCTCTACTTGCACATCATCATCTGCACATCTATCACTCCAGTGTTAATGCTAAATTGTAATTATTTTGCCTCTATATTACCTAATCTTCTACATTTGCACACACTACATAGATTGTTCTATTGTGTTATTGATTGTATGTTTATGTGTAACTGTGTTTTTGTCACACTGCTTTGCTTTATCTTGGCCAGGTCACGGTTGTAAATGAGAACTTGTTCTCAACTGGCCTACCTGGTTAAAATTAAATACAAAATTGTTCAATACTAATTTAACTGGTTTTGCAACTATACTGAACAAACGTGTAAATGCAACAATTCTGGTGGGTATGCAGGCCATGGAAGATCTGGGACATTTTCAGCTTCCAGGAATTGTGTACAGATCCTTGTGACATGGGGCAGTGCATTATCATGCTGAAACATGAGGCGATGGCGGAGGATGAATGGCACGACAATGGGCCTCAGGATCTCGTCACGGTATCTCTGTGCATTCAAATTGCCATTGATAAAATGCAATTGTGTCTGTTGTCCATAGCTTATGCCTACCCATACCATAACCCCACCATGGGGCAGTATGTTCACAACGTTGACATCAGCAAATCGCTCGCCCACACGACACCATACACGTGGTCTATGAGGCCAGTTGGACGCACTGCCCAATTCTCTAAAATGACGTTAGAGGTGGCTTATGGTAGAGAAATTAACATTCAATTCTCTGGCAACAGCTCGGGTTGACATTCCTGCAGTCAGCATGCCAATTGCACACTGTGCATTGTATGACAAAAAAACTGCACATTTTAGATGGCCTTTTATCATCCCATTTACATTTACATTTAAGTCATTTAGCAGACGCTCTTATCCAGAGCGACTTACAAATCCCCAGCACAAGCTGCACCTGTGTAATGATCATGCTGTTTATTCAGCTTCTTAATATGCCACACCTGTCAGGTGGATGGACTCTCTTGGCAAAGGAGAAAGGCTCAATAACAGGGACGTAAACAAAGTTGTGTACAGAATTTGAGCGAAATAGCTTTTGGAATCCATTCACTTCTGGGATCTTTTATTTCAGCTCATGAAACATGGGACCAACACTTTACATGTGGCGTTCATATGTTTGTAGCGCTCAAAGTTTTTCTTTAAAAACGTATTTTTCAACCTTGACAAAAATAAACTATTAATATAATGAACACAGTGGAAATCAGAAGTGAACTAAACAACCTTTCTTATAGAAACAACCTCAAATTCTGCCCTTTCCCTACCGTTACAGTCTTAATGGTTACTAATGCCAAGTCAACACTAATGATTATCTAATAGGCGGTTACTCTGAAATTGTTGCCCGAAGCTTTATGGGAATCTCAGAACACGGTCATTCAACAGCAAGCAGGAACAGAAAGCTGGAACAGCAATCAGGAACTCCCCAGTGAACTAACAACGTTAAGCTCATGTAATGATTTGCATGATATTGATCAATTGATGCCAGGTTTGTTCTAAGGTAACTTTTATACACTAAAGTAGCTCATCATTAACTAGTAGCCAATGATTTATGATATGATGAAGATACAGAAATGACTGTGTTTAGCTTTCTACCTAGCGCTGTATAATAAACAACTTCTATATTTGTATGAGTGGTATGCATTCATTTTTGATAGGCTACTTGATGAAGCATATGTTAGCCAGCCCAGCAATGTTTTATGGGCCATTGTCTTGAGAAAATAAACCCTCAATTGTCTGCACATTCTTGTGAATAGTTGCATTATTCAGGAGTGTAACTTGGTTTAGATGAGAAGTTGCTCACATAGTTGATTAATAGTTTGTTAAAGGATGCTACTGTGATATTTACTGTAAATATTGCTGCCGAGCAAGAATCCCGAGTTGCCAAGCTGAACTTTAAATTGAAAAGTAGAAATATCTTTGCGACACCTCTCCACAGACTCATTAGTCAGAATAAGCCCTAAGGTACTGCCACCCAGGATTCATATAGCCCCTCTCAATAAAATGACATTAGCAGATGGAGAGCCCTTTTCAACCCAGTGGGGGGGACCCATGAGGCTGAAGAGGAAGACTCACCCTCATTCCGAGAAGCAGGAAGCCAATCTCCTCCATGAGAGGGTACTTCTTGATCTGCTGGTCCCGCTTCTCTTGGGAGGCGTAGGGGTCGTAGCTCTTCTGGCCGATCTTGACATCCATTATACAAGGCTTCTGGAACCGCCGAGTCACGTCCTCCAGTTTCAGGTACAGCTCTGTGATGTCATCAGAGGGCGCAGAAACATGGCATGAGAGACGTTAGAGATTTAGACATATAAAATCAACACATTTAGCCACTAGAATGATAGAAGAGGCGGTGTTTCACCCCTACAGCCATACAGTATTTCTAGTAGCAAAGCACTGCCATGATTGTTTACATTTATACACCGGGTGGGTCTAATCCTGAATGCTAATTGGTTAAAACCGCATTCCCGCCAGTGTATTTTTGAACGAAGTGCTGTCCTAGGATCAGTTTCTGCCTTTTAGATCCAAATGACTTATGATATAATGGGCAGGGAGGACCTGATCCTAGATTAGCACTCCTCCTCAGAGTTCCTTTATGAATACAGGCCCTGGTACATGTTGAAGTAATGCTGAAATAATGTCCTAGTGATTGTCCTAATGATTTCTTATGGACCGGTGTTTACCGTCAGGAGATTCAGGCGAGGACCAGGTGCCAAAGTATTTAGGGAGGTGATGCTGGAGGTCCAACAGACACGGGTCGCCACAGTCCTCAGCGTAGACCTGGAAGAAGCAAAGCACATCCTTGAAGAATCAAATCAGCTCATGTGACAGAACTAATCACCATCTCTATGTGGGAATTTCAGTGTCTTATTTGATTAGGGTGTTGTTTAACCAACATGTCACATGTAGGGGTGGCAGCTAGGCTAGCGGTTAGAGCATTTGGCCAGTAACCGAAAGATCGCTGGTCGAAAACCCGAGCTGACAATGTGAAAAATCTGCCGGTGTGCCTATGAGCAAGGCACTTAACCCTAATTTACTCCAGCTACAATACTATAGCTGATCCAGTACAACAAAAACACTTCCCAGCACCTGTCCGGTGTATGTGAGAATAAAAACGTTTTCTTCATTTATTTTTATTAGAAGTAATGCATAGTACAATACAAACATCATTTTCCTTCCCTTTTATAGTTCACTACCATGAAATGATGGTGGAAGTAGCCAAGTTGAACTACCAATACATGATTCTTCTGTAAGACAGTGTTTCCAAAGCAACCATTTCATCTTGTGGACATTTAGTCCACTTTAACAATAGGGGAGTAAGCGGTTCCGGTGGAAAGCCCTCATAACCCTCTGGCTAAATGTTGCAGTGGACACGTCGAGACAAACACCTTTCATAAGCCCTTCAATAAACAGATAGCCCACTGGTTTATATGCAGAGAGTATGCCGACCTTACCCAGTGAGTTAGTAAAGACGTGGACTACATTACTGTGCAGTGTTGCCTGCTAGGCTTCCTCAATAGCTACTCAGGGAGAATGAAAGATAGAAGGGTTTAAGGACTATTCACTCACTTTTTATTAACTCATTTAATCTACACATCAACTTGAACATAAACTTTGTTCAAACTGACATGGGAAAATTGTTCCCAAGTACACAAAGTAACATTTTGTAGACATTAAAGGGATGACTTTTTGCAGACTTCATGTAGAACGGAGAGTAATTTCATAGAGAATACTGTACTGTAAAAATAGGTGTACTTTCAGATATCACATTTTTAATCATTTTTTCCCAGCATCAAAATACACGGATGGTTACCTTGCTGTAGAACTGCATCTCTCTAGGACCTCTGGGAGGGGGCTGGAGCTGTTTGAGTACTGTGCCATCGGGATGTTGCAATATGCCTGTTGTAACAAAAGTTGTGGGTCATTCTGACACTTAGTAAAGATCTAGTACTAGTTGCCACATAAAGGCCTAGTTCGAATATTTCAAAAAGACATCCTCTTCCTGCTAAATAACCCCTGATCAGACATGCCTATGTGGCTGAGGGGTCCCTAGCTTTCACAGCTATGCAGCCATGTTAGTGGCTGAGGGGTCCCTAGCTTTCACAGCTATGCAGCCATGTTAGTGGCTGAGGGGTCCCTAGCTTTCACAGCTGTGCAGCCATGTTAGTGGCTGAGGGGTCCCTAGCTTTCACAGCTGTGCAGCCATGTTAGTGGCTGAGGGGTCCCTAGCTTTCACAGCTGTGCAGCCATGTTAGTGGCTGAGGGGTCCCTAGCTTTCACAGCTGTGCAGCCATGTTAGATGTGTAGTTACTTCAAGAGAAAAAAGAAGGATACATTTCTAAAGAATTCAGACAGGGCTAGGGTTGCAAAGCTACTGGTCATTTACCAAGGTTACCGGAATCTTCTGTAATGTTGGTTTTTAAACAGGTAATCTATGGCAATCTAGGTAATTTATACATGAATCACACTTTTTTATAAATACATTCATATTGTCTGAGTTTCTAATGGGTAGACCATATGGTTCAAGAGAAAAATAGCATAATTAAGGAAAAAAGCATCTAATCAACAATGGTATTATTTTGAATTAGCTTTGTAACTCTTCCAACTATTGACTATATTCACAACTGCCACTAGTTTGGTGCCAAAACATTTACAACAAAGACAAATTGACATGGTCAAATAAAACATTCAAAAATATATAAAGGATATTTCTTGCTGAAACCCTCATATTAAACATCATTGCTATTCACTAAGTGATGGTTTATATTTAGGATAATGTTTTACAGCTTTGTCATTCTATTTGTTTATTTTAAAATCATCTTATTTGATTATTTTACATGTGATAAGGCCACACAGAGAGCCAGAGATAATTACAGACACCTGTGATAATCTGAAGTACCCAAAAATGCCACTAGATTTAAAATCAGATTTAAAAAGCTTGAAAGTTACAAAAATGTATATAGTAATATACACCATACCTTTGCAAACCCAGACAGGTACAAACAGACTGCCATTTGGAAACCTGTAATACCTAACTGAGAAGTGCAAAGGTTAACTTGTGTTTTACATGAAGTCATAAAACGATGGACCTTATTCCAAAACACCTGAACACCAGTAACCTATAAAGTCTGACACTATACACTCAGTGTGTGAGACTGCTCTAATATAAGATGGAAGTTGGAAAAAGCATTGGACCACACTCCTCTCTGAGATATGTCAGAGTTTGACTGCCTCGGGCACAGCTTGATTCTTACAACTGAAATCGCTTGAAATTGTAAAATGGTAGGAAATGAACACTCCCAAGTATCAGCGTTTAATCAACTCAGAGGTTAGCTGTATCAAGAGTATTAAGTGACCTAAATACAAATGTGACACCTATTCCCTCCTGAGTGTAGGATTCAACTGAAAGGCTCTTAGCAGAGACAACCAGGATTAAATCCCATTTACACTGGTGCTCTGTCACTGTCTCCCAGGCCAGAAATAATACATTGGTTGTTCCCACTCTTGACAGTTCAGTTTTAGCTAAGGGAGTCTTACTTCAGGCATTGGATTTTGTAAGCCTATTTCATGATTTAGGTTATAGCCACTGGCAAGTTGCAGGCTATAACTAAGTGGACGATCAGGAGTGATGAAGAACCACCTCCCACTGATTCGGTTGCAAAACATTTCTTAAACAGAAGCAAACAAAACAAAAACGGCGAGAGACCTACCTGAATTTGTCCAATAGAAATTCGTTTTAACTGTTTGGCTAATGATTACAACCCTGGGTTTCAGTTCCTACATTACAATAGTTAGAGAGCTGATACTACGTGCATCAACCGAAGTACACAAAAGACTTCAAGCAGGTGCTCTATTCTGTTATTGACTGACATGATGAAACCTATAACAGTGGCTTCCTTACTCAGGATTATTGTCCTGGAGATAAACAATCCTGAGAAGACAGTGTAGCCTACTTCTGTCAGCTTTTCTGAAGTATAGTAATTGAACCAAAGGAGAGCTATTCCACCATGCAGACCAATATTACACAATGAAATGCCACTCACTAGTGGATACACATGCACCGTGGCGAAAGGAAAACACATTTGATCAGTCACTGACCTACTTTATCAACGCCATACTTATGACCGGCCACCTGATGGGAGAGCGGAACACATCCGTCCAGGTGCGCCGCCTGCGATCCTCCCTGAGCGTTCTTCTCCTTCACCGAGCCGGAGAGACAAGTCCCCAGGTTCACCATGGGTCTATTGATTTCCAGTCTTCCCAAAGCTAAAGATGAGTCCATTATCTGATGTTGAGTTGACATTCGCAATTCAATGGCTTTCAATAAAATAAAATAGGCAATCTTTAATTCACATGTTGATATCAGTTTGGTAATCTGAGCAACCCCCCACACAATTTCGAGCACCGAGGGGTGTCTTCATCGAATTCGTCAAATGGGCTCGCGTTCAGCACTAAGTCTAACCTAGTATTTAAAATGTAGCAAGGCTCCAAAAGCACTGCTACAATGAGTTTCATATCTTGGTCGGCAACATTAATACAGTCTGGCCACATCCCACTTCCTCAAGAGAGACGTATACACTCCTCTCCCGAAACTGTTTTGATGACACAAGACCGATATTTGCGCGAAATGTCGAAAAGTGGAGTTTCCTCTAAACTACTTATAGCGCGACCCGTTTAGATTGCTATTTGGAAAACACATACATTACAAACAAGCCCCGTTGTTTGCTGCTTACATTACACGTCCCACAATGCTAAAAGACAGTCTGCTAATCGTGACATCACATCTGACGTACAGGCTCCTTGACGTGAAATTGTTTATCAATAAGAAACACAGCATGGGAAACAATATAATGTCGGACACGCTATCGATGTCTTTGAAGAGTTGCAAGGACCTTCACATTCGAACCTTATCCAATGTGTGTGGCTGGGCGGCTATCCCATCTAGCTAGCTAACGTTACCTAACAACACTTTCGACACTGCCCCTACTGTCGCAATTATATCTACTTCTGGCAACAGCTTCAGCGCAGTGGCTTTTCCATCACTGTCGAAAAGATTGCCTATGATCGTCAACTTTCTAGGGTCGTCATTAGTTAACACAGCCACAAAGTCATAAACCCCGCCTACTTCTACAATTGATCTTCTTAAAATCTGATTTTAAACATAATCTTAGCCGTAACCGCACGGATAACCTTATGATTAAACCTAACCTTAAATTAAGACCAAAAAGTACATTATTGTTTTCACACTTTTTAATAATATCGCAAATTTTTACTTTGTTGCTGTGCTATCCAGTGGAAACACTTTCTAGGCGTGAGTAATTTTGACAGTATTGCAACACAAAATTATCAACCGTTTAATCGAGAATAATATGCCTACCGATGATGCCTGCATTATAGGTAAGTAAGCGAAACGTAAAACCATGATTCGATTTAAAGCTGCATATTTTTCCCTTTTATACGACTGACCAAATTCACATAGAAATGTTTTATAAATCTGTCATTCTCATTGAAAGCAAGCCTAAGAAGCTGTATATCTGTTCTATGTACGTTGTTTCTATGCTTCCCGTTCTTAAATTTCGTTTTTGCGTCTTTTACTTTTGCATCTTTTACAGCTGAAAAAACGATATTTTTGGTACGGAAATGTTTTTCTTTTTACAGGTTTGGATGGTACAATGATTCTCTAAACATGTATTTGTTTTGTCACATGAACTCAATTAGCCCCAGCCGTTGATCATGACTCTCAGTTCCATTACACATAAAAGTCATTGGACGAAGGCAAGTAGCAAAGATATGCGACTATATGCTAAATAGCCATGTTCATAACTGCTGCCATGCTCTAGTGTATTCGCACAAGTAGACATCATCACAATACACACCTTTATTAGGGTTCCCACACGGCCATATTTCCATGTTACAGTGCTTGTTTACAGAAAGCATACGGAAGACAGAGTGGACTATATGTGCTAATTACACCTGTGTGTAAACGGAAGACAGAGGCCACAAAAATACTATTGGCTGCAACTTTGTTAAAATTGGTTAGATCAGTGTACAGTAAGTGTGTATTCTCCATTTGTGAAATTATTTTGATGTGATATAAAAGTAGAGAGATTTATGTTTCTAGAACCATACCGCAATTGAGAATCGATTCACGTTTAGATGGACTATTTGGCAGTTTTGTCTTCAGAGCCAATTTGCCCTTTAAACAGAACATGTAAGGTCCTTGGACTAAGGAGTAATACTGGGCTATATTAGCCCATCACTGTGCACAAAGCAATTTCATTTATCTTATGATTATGTCATTTTGAAACACTAATATGGAGTCCTCCAACATCATCCCTTGTTTTCTTTCCAGTGCTCTGATGTCTCATCATGTACATAAGACTCAATAACAAATCACACTGTAGTGGGAATTGGGCCTTATCTGTTTGAAAATCACGTAATCATAATTGTGCCTTATCTTGTAAACATGGTTGGATGTATGAACAAGTTAATTACATTTGAAGAGGTCCACTCAATCAGCATCACTTTGGGCACAATTACAGTGATTTCGGAAAGTATTTAGACCCCTTGACTTTTCCCACATCCCACGTTACAGCCGTATTCTAAAATGTATTATTATAATTTTTTAACTCAGCAATCTCCACACAATACACCATAATGATAAAAAAACAGAAATACCTTATTTACATAAGTATTCAGACCATTTGCTATGAGACTCAAAATAAATTAATCCTGTTTCCATTAATCATCCTTGAGATGTTTCTACAACTTGATTGGAGTTCACCTGTGGTAAATTCAATTGATTGGACATAATTTGGAAAGGCACACACCTGTCTATATAAGGTCCTACAGTTGACAGTGCATGTCAGAGCAAAAACAAAGCCATGAGGTCAAAAGAATTGTCCATAGAGCTATGAGACAGGATTGTGTCGAGGTACAGATCTGGGGAAGGGTAACTTCTGCAGCATTTGAAGGTCGCCAAGGACACAGTGGCCTCCATCATTCTTAAATTTAAGTATTTTGGAACCACCAAGACTCTTCCTAGAGCTGGCTGCCCGGCCAAACAGCAATTGGGGGAGAAGGGCCTTTGTCAGGCAGGTGACCAAGAACACAATGGTCACTCTGACAGAGCTCTAAAGTTCCTCTGTGGTGATGGGAGAACCTTCCACAAGGACAACCATCTCTGCAGCCCTCCACCAATCAGGCCTTTATGGTAGAGTGGCCATACGGAAGCCACTCCTCAATAAAAGGCACATGACAGCCCGCTTTGAGTTTGCCAAAAGGCACCTTAAGACTCTCAGACCATGAGAAACACGATTCTCTGGTCTGATGAAACCAAGATTGAAGGCCTGAATGCCAAGTGTCACATCTGGAGGAAACCAGGCACCATCCCTACGGTGAAGCATGGTGGTAGCAGCATCATGCTGTAGGGATGTTTTTCAGAGACTGGGAGACTAGTCAGGATCGAGCAAAAAATGAACAGGGCAAAGTACAGATAGATCCTTGATGAAAACCTGCTCCAGAGCGCTCAGGACCTCAGACTGGGGCGAAGGTTCACTTTCCAACACAACAATGACCCTAATCACACAGCCAAGACAACGCAGGAGTGGCTTCAGGACAAGTCTCTGATTGTCCTTGAGTGGCCCAGCCAGAGCCCGAACTTGAACCCAATCGAACATCTCTGGAGAAACCTGAAAATAGCTGTGCAGCAACGCTCCCCATCCAACCTGACAGAGCTTGAGAGGATCTGCAGAGAAGAATAAGGAGAAACTCCCCAAATACAGGTGTGCCAAGCTTGTAGCGTCATACCCAAGAAGACTCGAGGCTGTAATTGTTGCCAAAGGTGCTTCAACAAAGTACTGAGTAAATGGTCTGAATACTTATGTAAATTTGATATTTCATTTTTGTTTTTATAAAAACCTGTTTTTTCTCTGTCATTATGGGGTATTGTGATGTCCTTACGGGGTATTGTGTGTAGATTGATGAGGGGAAAAAACTATTATATACCGTACCAGTCAAAAGTTGTGATATTTCAGTTTTTAAAAATATATATATTTACAAACATTTCTAAAAACCTGTTTTTGCTTTGTCATTATGGGGTATTGTGTGTAGATTGATGAGGGGGGGAAAAACTATTTAATTAATTTTAGAATCCGGCTGTAACGTAACAAAATGTGGAAAAAGTCAAGGGGTCTAAATACTTTCCAAATGCACTGTATACTGTTTAAAGGACCACCCATAATGCATTTTGTTATTATTATTTTAAAATTATTTTACCTTTATTTAACTAGGCAAGTCAGTAAAGAATTTGTTCTTATTTACAATAACGGCCTACTCTGGCCAAACCCTAACCCGGACGAAACTGGGTCAATTGTGCGCCGCCCTATGGGACTCCCAATCACGGCCAGTTGTGATACAGCCTGGAATCAAACCAGGGTCTGTAGTGACTGAGATGCAGTGCCTTATACGGCTGCGCCACTTGGTAGCCCCATTTAATATGAATTTAATATAATCATAACATTTAGATGATGTAAGGATTTAAATCAAGTAGTCTAAACAATCCCATCCGGGAACAACACCAAATGTACTGAACAAAAACATAAACGCAACATGCAACAATTTCAAAGATTTTACTGAGTTACAGAATTTAAGAGAAATAATCTTTTTGTGTGTATGGAACATTTCTGGCAACTTTTATTTCATCTCATGAAACATGGGACCAACAATTTACATGTTGTGTTTATATTTTTGTTCAGTATAGATTCCCCTAAAACATGAATATAACATGTAAAGAGCAATGGGATGTCTGGTCCACCAGATGGCAGAGCAGACCTGGGCCCATATCCATGTAGCATCTCAGAAAAAGTCCTAGGAATCCTGAGAAAAACTGGTAAAAGACAACAACAAAAAACTCCCAGCTCAGAGTAGGTTTTAGAATGATGTTAATTAAGACACTGCTCAGACAAACTCTGAGCCAGGAGTAAAATCAATTAATGAAAGTTTCTCAGCTGGTAATCACGACAGTTTGAGGTACCGCATGGACATTGTTGCAAATGATGGGGAATAACCAATCGCAATGAGGCATAGCCAGCTATGAATACTATAGCAGGCAACCACGGTGAATGTGACTGTACATCAAATGTTGCAATAGTAAAACGATTGATATAATGTTGCTGACAGGTTCACTTTCCTAATTATCTCCTAATATGTTGGCATGCATAACTTTTTTTTAACCAATTTTGATGGTTGTTAAAAGCAGAATTTTGACAATATTACCATTATCAACACACAGTCGGCATCAAGTCACTTGCCGATAATGTTTCAAACGACGTTGCATACAGTGTTTGAAAGGTCTATCTTTTTCATCAAACACAGTCAAAGTTAACAAAAGCCCAAGATGTCTAAATTTGCCCAATATATAGGCATTCCCAATTTAGGCAGATTTTTAAAATTTGTTTTTTAAACAATTAACGATATTGCTCTCCAAAGGGATAACTTGAAATAACATAGGTAATTAAATAATCGAAAGAAAAACATTTAATTAGCCTATTTGTTATAAGTATTTAGGAATATCATGTGAAATAGGCCTCGTGAAATCATTGTCAATGGCACAAGAGATACTGTGATTATTTATGGATTAATGATATAGAAATATCAAAACATTATTTTAACAACTCCAAGGCAATTGCATGTGGCGCAGGAACCATTGACTCACTGCTTTTTCTGTTATCAAGATACCTGCTGGTAACTCTTTAAAGGGTTAGGACAGCTCATGAGGTCTCCTAAATATTTGTTGACTATGACTAAAGAGGCTTCATGCATAGCTTTTATTTTTACCCTGAAGAGTAGGAGTAAAACGTCTCTATTCTCAGCACTTATGACCAATTTTCTACTCTGAAACGCTTTGTGGATACAGGCCCTGGGCAATCTGTATCAATATGGAAAAAGTGCTGCATCAATCTCCCAGCCACCCATCTCTTTCTTCCTCTACTTCTCTCCCTTTTCTCTATCCCGTTTCCCCTCCTTCTCTCCTCTCTCTTCCCCTCCCTCGTGTTCATCGTTTTGTGTCAACGGTGCAATTTGAATGAAGGTATGTGAAGGTTATGTGTGTGTGTGTGTGTGTGTGTGTGTGTGTGTGTGTGTGTGTGTGTGTGTGTGTGTGTGTGTGTGTGTGTGTGTGTGTGTGTGTGTGTGTGTGTGTGTGTGTGTGTGTGTGTGTGTGTGTGTGTGTGTGTGTGTGTTTCATCACAATTATGTGTGCCTGTCATCCTGCTCTTTTAGATCAAAGGATCACAGTTACCTAGCAACCTGGCGATGGGACGAGAAAGAGTAACATAGATTAGAGACAGATGGAGAGAGGAGGAGGGACTCAGAGGTAGGCAGCGAGACTATCACAATGGTCTCTGGGAGAGAAGAAAGAAGGCTGTGAGTGTCACTAGTTACCACAGCCACAAAGTCATAAACCCAGCCTATTTCCAAATATGGATAGCTGCAGGCCAATATGGCGATCGGAGTATGGGCGAGTGGCTGCGTCGAAAGGAGTGGGTGTATGAAAACGAATCAGCTAATTGGGCAGATTTGTTGGCACTCAAGACCTCTTTTGCGTGGCTGATTGGGCTGCATGACGAGTCAATAAGCAGTGACCAGTGCACTGGTGTTGTATGGACATGCGTGCTGACCTAATCGTGATGCCCAGTGGGAAGCTTTCTATTGGGTATCATAGTCGTGTCACCGGCGGTAATCAAACGCGGCCAATTTTTTTCCTTCCCATGATTTTATTTCAAATAGGATAGCGGTCTACACAAAAAATAACTACTATTGATAACCATCTAGATGTCACCTTTATACATGCACATACAGTCTACTCAATGGGGATGGCAGGAATGGCAACAGCACCAGGACACAGTGGCCTTAGCTCCTGCTTGACAAGCACTACTGTCCAGCAACGGCATGGGAAGTAGCTACCTTGTGTCAGGGTGACAGTCACAGTAAGCACACGTATACGACGCATGAAGAAACAGTACACGCATCATCAGTACTTTAAATAAAAAAATAAAACATGTTATCGTCAATTTTATAACTGAAAATGTACAATTATTAGTGAAAAAACTAACAATGAAATACGACTCATCCTCTGGCTTAAAAACAGAAGTCCGAAGTCTTGCGGTATGTTAGCTCAATGTAGGATAGATGCATGGTAAGAAATAGAGGGAAAAGCACAGCTCAGTCGAAACTGTCTACCCTATAGCAGAGGACATAGCCTATAGCAGAGGACATAGCCTATAGCAGAGGACATAGCCTATAGCAGAGGACATACCCTATAGCAGAGGACATACCCTATAGCAGAGGACATTCGACACACCTCACTCCTTTCCACACACCCACTACTTTCCTTTTGACACACCCCTCTCCTTTCCACACGACCACTACCTATCCTTTTGACACACCCCTCTCCTTTCCATACGCCCACTACTTTCCTTTTGACACACCCTCTCCTTTCCACACGACCACGACCTATCCTTTTGACACACCCCTCTCCTTTCCACACGACCACGACCTATCCTTTTGACACACCCCTCTCCTTTCCACACGACCACTACCTATCCTTTTGACACACCCCTCTCCTTTCCACACGACCACGACCTATCCTTTTGACACACCCCTCTCCTTTCCACACGACCACTACCTATCCTTTTGACACACCCCTCTCCTTTCCACACGACCACGACCTATCCTTTTGACACACCCTCTCCTTTCCACACGACCACTACCTATCCTTTTGACACACCCCTCTCCTTTCCACACGACCACTACCTATCTTTTTGACACACCCTCTCCTTTCCACACGACCACTACCTATCCTTTTGACACACCCCTCTCCTTTCCACACGACCACTACCTATCCTTTTGACACACCCTCTCCTTTCCACACGACCACTACCTATCCTTTTGACACACCCCTCTCCTTTCCACACGACCACTACCTATCCTTTTGACACACCGCTCTCCTTTCCACACGACCACTACCTATCCTTTTGACACACCCCTCTCCTTTCCACATGACCACTACCTATCCTTTTGACACACCGCTCTCCTTTCCACACGACCACTACCTATCCTTTTGACACACCCCTCTCCTTTCCACACGACCACTACCTATCCTTTTGACACACCCTCTCCTTTCCACACGACCACTACCTATCCTTTTGACACACCCCTCTCCTTTCCACACGACCACTACCTATCCTTTTGACACACCCCTCTCCTTTCCACACGACCACTACCTATCCTTTTGACATACCCCTCTCCTTTCCACACGACCACTACCTATCCTTTTGACACACCCTCTCCTTTCCACACGACCACTACCTATCCTTTTGACACACCCCTCTCCTTTCCACACGACCACTACCTATCCTTTTGACACACCCCTCTCCTTTCCACACGACCACTACCTATCTTTTTGACACACCCTCTCCTTTCCACACGACCACTACCTATCCTTTTGACACACCCTCTCCTTTCCACACGACCACTACCTATCCTTTTGACACACCCCTCTCCTTTCCACACGACCACTACCTTTCCTTTTGACACACCCTCTCCTTTCCACACGACCACTACCTATCCTTTTGACACACCCTCTCCTTTCCACACGACCACTACCTATCCTTTTGACACACCCTCTCCTTTCCACACGACCACTACCTATCCTTTTGACACACCCCTCTCCTTTCCACACGACCACTAC
The DNA here is from genome assembly GCF_045679555.1 of Salvelinus alpinus. NCBI lineage: Eukaryota > Metazoa > Chordata > Actinopteri > Salmoniformes > Salmonidae > Salvelinus > Salvelinus alpinus. The sequence goes on along the minus strand of NC_092088.1, from coordinate 15,371,201 downwards.
CTATCCTTTTGACACACCCTCTCCTTTCCACACGACCACTACCTATCCTTTTGACACACCCCTCTCCTTTCCACACGACCACTACCTATCCTTTTGACACACCCCTCTCCTTTCCACACGACCACTACCTATCCTTTTGACACACCCCTCTCCTTTCCACACGACCACTACCTATCCTTTTGACACACCCTCCCTCTCCTTTCCACACGACCACTACCTATCCTTTTGACACACCCCTCTCCTTTCCACACGACCACTACCTATCCTCTTGACACACCCCTCTCCTTTCCACACGACCACTACCTATCCTTTTGACACACCCTCTCCTTTCCACACGACCACTACCTATCCTTTTGACACACCCCTCTCCTTTCCACACGACCACTACCTATCCTTTTGACACACCCCTCTCCTTTCCACACGACCACTACCTATCCTTTTGACACACCCCTCTCCTTTCCACACGACCACTACCTATCCTTTTGACACACCCCTCTCCTTTCCACACGACCACTACCTATCCTTTTGACACACCCCTCTCCTTTCCACACGACCACTACCTATCCTTTTGACACACCCCTCTCCTTTCCACACGACCACTACCTATCCTTTTGACACACCCCTCTCCTTTCCATACGCCCACTACTTTCCTTTCGACACACCCTCTCATATTGGGATGCAGCTACCCCCTTCTCCCTATTTCTACAATTTCTCTTCTTAAAATGTGATTGTAAACCTAACCTTAACCACACTGCTAACCTTATGGCTAATCTAGGCTCCCGAGTGGCGCAGCGGTCTAAGGCACTGCATCTCAGTGCAAGAGGCATCACTACAGTCCCTGGTTTGAATCCAGGCTGTATCACATCCGGCCATGATTGGGAGTCCCATAGGGGCGGCGCACAATTGGCCCAGCGTTGTCCAGGTTTGGCCGGGGTAGGCCATCATTGTAAGTAAGAACTTGTTCTTCACTGACTTGCCTAGTTAAATAAAGGTTAAATAATAAAATATAAAATAAAATGATGCCTAACCATAACCTTAAATTAAGACCAAAAAAGCACATTTTTGTTTTCATGAATTTCTGATGGTAAGTGTCAATTCTCCCTCCAACATAAAGTTTAACAGCCTCTGTCCCCTAGTTTTATTGTAACACTAGATACCACACACACATAAACACACACACGCACTCTCTCTCTCTCTCTCTCTCTCACACTGTCACGACTTCCGCCGAATTCGGTCCCTCTCCTAGTTTGGGCGGCGTTCGGCGGTCGACGTCACCGGCCTTCTAGCCATCGCCGATCCACCTTTCATTTTCCACCCCCAACCGGGGTCTCCACTAAGCACTCCTCCTGGTCCCAGTGGGATTCGCCTCTCCCTGCCCCAGGAATACAATGGGACGACTGCGAACTGCCAGGGGTTCCTATTAGAATTGGACTTGTACCTGGCAACTGTCCACCCAGCTGCTTCGGGCCGTGAGAGGGTGTACGCCCTTGTCTCGTGCCTCACCGGGAAAGCCCTGGAGTAGGCCAACGCCGTGTGGAGAGAGGGAGATGTGGCATTGGACCAATTTGAGGAGTTCACCAGTCTTCGACCACCCGCCCGAGGGTAGAGCGGCGGGTGAGCGCCTCTTCCATCTGAGGCAGGGGACGAGGAGCGCACAGGAGTTCACCTTCGAGTTTCGGACCCTGGCTGCCAGCACAGGATGGAACGACAGGGCCCTGATCGACCATTATCGCTGCAGTCTGCGCGAGGACGTCCGTTGGGAGTTGTCCTGCAGAGACACCACCCTCACGTTCGACCAGCAGGTGGATCTGTCCATCCGGCTGGACAACCTGCTGGCTACCCGCGGACGTTCAGATCGGGGTCTGTTGGTTCCATCCCCACGCACCCCCTCTCCGATACCCATGGAGCTGGGAGGGGCGGTGCGCAGGGAGACCGGAGGGGGTTCCAGCTCGTGCACCATCTGTGGCCGCAGAGGTCACACTGCCGGTCGGTGTCGGGTTTGTTCCTCTAGGTATTGAGGCAGCAGGCAGGGCGCTCTGGTGTCACCCCAGGTGAGCCGGCACCATTCTCACCCAGAGCCCTCTGTTGCACATATGTTTGTGTATGTCACTTTCCCTGAGTTTTCCCCGCATTCCCAGCATAAGGCGCTCGTCGATTCAGGTGCAACTGAGAATTTTATTGATAGAGCGTTCGCCCATAGTTTAGGGATCCCCATTGTTCCCATGGCTGTGCCCTTTCCCGTTCACGCCTTAGATAGTCGACCATTAGGGTCAGGGTTGATTAGAGAGGTCATCACTCCTCTGGGCATGGTGACGCAAGGGGGTCACAAGGACAGAATTAATCTCTTCCTTATTGACTCTCCTGCGTTTCCTGTGGTGCTAGGCCTACCCTGGTTAGCTTGTCATAACCCCACTGTTTCTTGGCCACAGAGGGCTCTCACAGGGTGGTCGCGAGAGTGCTCGGGGAGGTGTTTAGGGGTTTCTGTTGGTGCTACTACGGTGGAGAGTCCAGACCACTCTCGACCAGGTCTCCACCATGCGCATTCCCCCTGAATATTCTGATTTGGCTCTCGCCTTCTCCAAAAAGAAGGCGACTCAATTACCACCCCATCGACGGGGCGATTGTGCAATAAATCTCCTGGTAGACGCTGCACTTCCCAGGAGTCACGTGTATCCCCTCTCACAGGCGGAGACGGAGGCTATGGAAACATATGTCTCCGAATCCCTGCGTCAGGGGTACATTCGGTCCTCCACTTCACCCACCTCCTCAAGTTTCTTTTTTGTGAAGAAAAAGGAGGGAGGTCTGCGCCCGTGTATTGACTATCGGGGTCTGAACCAGATCACTGTGAGGTATAGTTACCCGCTACCGCTCATAGCCACAGCGATTGAGTCAATGCACCAAACTAGATCTCAGGAGCGCTTACAACCTGGTGCGTTTCCGGGAGGGAGACGAGTGGAAGACGGCTTTCAGTACCACCTCAGGGCACTATGAGTACCTCGTCATGCCGTACGGGTTGATGAATGCACCACCAGTCTTCCAAGCCTTTGTAGACGAGATTTTCAGGGACCTGCACGGGCAGGGTGTAGTGGTGTATATTGATGACATTCTGATATACTCCGCTACAAGTGCCGAGCATGTGTCCCTGATGCGCAGGGTGCTTGGTCGCCTGTTGGAGCATGACCTGTACGTCAACGCTGAGAAATGCCTGATCTTCCAGCAGTCCGTCTCCTTCCTAGGGTATCGCATTTCCACCTCAGGGGTAGAGATGGAGAGTGACCGCATTTCAGCCGTGCGTAATTGCCCAACTCCCACCACGGTAAAGGAGGTGCAGCGGTTCTTAGGGTTTGCCAACTACTACCGGAGGTTTATCCAGGGTTTTGGTCAGGTAGCGGCTCCCATTACCTCACTGCTGAAGGGGGGCCCGGTACGCTTGCAGTGGTCAGCTGAGGCGGACAGGGCTTTTAGTCACCTGAGGGCTCTGTTTACCTCGGCTCCCGTGCTGGCCCATCCGGATCCCTCTTTGGCGTTCATAGTGGAGGTGGACGCATCCGAGGCTGGGATAGGAGCTGTGCTCTCTCAGCGCTCGGGTACGCCACCTAAGCTCCGCCCCTGTGCCTTCTTCTCGAAGAAGCTCAGCCCGGCGGAGCGAAACTATGACGTGGGGGACCGGGAGCTGTTTGCTGTCATCAAGGCCTTGAAGGCGTGGAGACATTGGCTTGAGGGGGCTAGACACCCTTTTCTCATCTGGACTGACCACCGTAATCTGGAGTACATCCGGGCGGCGAGGAGACTGAACCCTCGCCAGGCAAGGTGGGCCATGTTTTTCACCCGTTTTGTGTTTACCCTTTCCTACAGACCAGGCTCCCAGAACGTTAAGGCAGACGCATTGTCTCGGCTGTATGACACAGAGGAGCGGCCCATGGATCCCACTCCCATACTCCCCGCCTCCTGCCTGGTGGCGCCGGTAGTGTGGGAGCTGGACACGGACATTGAGCAGGCGTTACGTGCAAAGCCCGCTCCCGTCCAGAGCCCGCTCCCGTCCAGTGTCCCGCTCGGCGTCTGTACGTCCCGTCTGCTGTTCGTTACCGGTTGATCTATTGGGCCCACACGTCACCCTCCTCTGGTCATCCTGGGATTGGTCGGACAGTGCGCTGTTTGAGCGGGAGGTACTGGTGGCCTACCTTGGCTAAGGACGTGAGGGTTTATGTTTCCTCCTGCTCGGTGTGCGCCCAGTGTAAGGCTCCTAGGCACCTGCCCAGAGGTGAGCTACACCCCTTACCCGTTCCACAACGGCCTTGGTCGCACCTGTCGGTGGATTTTCTGACCGATCTTCCACTCTCACAGGGTAACACCGCGATCCTGGTCGTTGTGGATCATTTCTCTAAGTCCTGTCGTCTCCTCCCTCTGCCCGGTCTCCCTACGGCCCTACAGACTGCGGAGGCCTTGTCTACGCACGTCTTCCGGCACAACGGGGTGCCTGAGGATATAGTGTCTGATCGAGGTCCCCAGTTCACGTCTAGGGTCTGGAAGGCGTTCATGGAACGTCTGGGGGTCTCGATCAGTCTTACTTCAGGGTTTCACCCCGTGAGTAATGGGCAGGTGGAGAGAGTAAACCAGGATGTGGGCAGGTTTCTGCGGTCCTATTGCCAGGACCAGCCGGGGGAGTGGGCGGCGTTCGTGCCCTGGGCCGAGATGGCACAGAACTCGCTTCGCCACTCCTCCACTAACCTCTCCCCCTTCCAGTGTGTACTGAGGTACCAGTCGGTTCTGGCGCCTTGGCATCAGAGTCTGACCGAGGTTCCTGCGGTGGACGACTGGTTCAGGCGCGCGGAGGAGACATGGGAAGCTGTCCGTGTTCACCTTCAGCAGGCCGTGATGCGCCTAAAGGAGAACGCAGATCGCCACCGCAGTGAGGCTGGGTCCGCGGTTTGTGGGGCCATTTAAAGTCCTGAGGAGAGTGAACGAGGTTTGTTATAGGTTACAACTTCCACCCGATTACCGTATTAACCCCTCGTTCCATGTGTCTCTCCTCAGGCCGGTGGTGGCTGGTCCACTCCAGGAGTCTGAGGTGCGGGAGGTTCCTCCGCCCCCTATGGACATCGGGGGGGCCCCGGCGTACTCCGTTCGCTCCATACTGGATTCGAGGCGCCGGGCGAGGGGCCTTCAGTATCTCGTGGAGTGGGAGGGGTACGGTCCGGAGGAGAGGTGCTGGGTTCTGGTCGAGGACCTGTTGGACCCTTCAATGCTGCAGGAGTTCCACCGTCTTCGTCCGGATCGCCCGGCGCCTCACCCTCCGGGTCGTCCCAGAGGCCGGTGTCAGCGCGCTGCTGGAGCCGCGCGTCAAGGGGGGGGGGGGGGGGGGTACTGTCACGACTTCCACCGAAGTCGGTCCCTCTCCTAGTTCGGGTGGCGCTCGGCGGTCGACGTCACCGGCCTTCTAGCCATCGCCGATCCACCTTTCATTTTCCATTGGATTTGTCTTGTCTTCCCTCACACCTGGTTTCAATTCCATCATTACATGTTGTGTATTTAACCCTCTGTTCCCCCCCATGTCCTTGTTCGGAATTGTTTCTTGTAGTGCTTGTGTACGTTATGCTGGTGGTTACCGGGTTTAGTTTGACCCATTCATTGATTGTTCTGTTTACGGTGGTTTTTATGTTTATTAAACGACACCGTTGTAAATCAGTTTTCGCTCTCCTGCGCCTGACTTCTCTGCCGCCAGTACGCACCCCGTTACACACATTAACACACACACTCTCTCTCTCACATAAAGATACAGGTGTGTGTGTGTGTGCGTATGTGTGTGTGAGAGAGAGTGTGCTTTCAGCCACTTTGTTCGGAACAGATAAAGATAATTAAATGAGTAGCTAAACAGAGTGCTGCTGGCGTCACCATGGTAGCGCTTTGATCTGCTACGTCTCTGTGATAGTATCATCAACTCATCAGCCTACACATACACACACACACACACACACACACACACAGCAAAACAGGGCACTTCTTGTAGATATACACTTCTCTTTGGCCCAGACAGCCCTTCTCCCTGAAGTGTGCACTCATTCACTTCCCCTTCTCCCTGAAGTGTGCACTCGTTCACTTCCCCTTCTTGCTGAAGTGTGCAATTATTGAACTGGTGGAAGAAATATGGTGTGGACTCCATATTAGGGTGGCTATTTGAAGAATCCCAAATATAAAAAATATTTTCATTTGTTTAACACTTTTTTGGTTACTACATAATTCCATGTGTTGTTTCATAGTTTTGATGTCTTCACTATTATTCCACAATGTAGAAAATAGTACAAATAAAGAAAACCCCTTGAATGAGTAGGTGTGTCCAAACTTTGGACTGGTTCTGAATATATACCTGTAGGTGGCTCAGTGGCCTGAGGAACTATAACTATCAATCTGTAGCCTTTCCATTAGGACACACCGACACACACACACACACACACCGACACACACACACACACACACACACACATACACACACACAAGCCTATCTGCTCTGCTGTCAGTCTCCACCTGTTGGTCAGGTGATCAATAGTAATGTCTGTAGAAGGTTGTAATGAACAATAGATATATACCCGTGTGTGTGTGTGTGTGTGTGTGTGTGTGTGTGTGTGTGTGTGTGTGTGTGTGTGTGTGTGTGTGTTTTTAATGTTATTTGCTCCTAGACCTTGCAATCATTCTCTAATGTCAGGGCCATATTATCATTATAAATGAGAGTTAGGTAGAAGAAGGATGACCTCTACCACACACACACCTCTCTCTCTCTCTCTCTCCCCCTTCTCTCTCTCTCTCTCTCTCCCCCTTCTCTCTCTCTCTCTCTCCATCCCTCTGTGACCCATTGAGTCTCTTTGAGAGTGGGAGTATCTGTCTGACCAATATAGACCAGAGCACCGCTAAACATCAGGCATTCACACACACTATAACACACACATACACTCTAACACACACACACACACACACACACTCTAACACACACTGTAACACACACACAGACACACTATAACACACACACAGGAACTCACTGTAACACACACACACACACACACTGTAACACACAGACATTCACTGTAACACACAGACATTCACTGTAACACACACAGATTACTCACTGTAACACACACAGACACTCACTGTAACACACACAGACACTCACTGTAACACACACACACACACACACTGTAACACACAGACATTCACTGTAACACACAGACATTCACTGTAACACACACAGATTACTCTAACACACAGAAACACACACAGACACTCACTGTAACACACACAGACACTCACTGTAACACACACAGACACTCACTGTAACACACACAGACACTCACTGTAACACACACACACACACACACTGTAACACACAGACATTCACTGTAACACACAGACATTCACTGTAACACACACAGATTACTCACTCTAACACACAGAAACACACACAGACACTCACTGTAACACACAAAGACACTCACCCTAACACACACAGATACACACTCTAACACAGACAACAGACACACCCTCTAACACACACAGATTCACACCCTAACACACACACACAGACACACACTCTAACACACAGACACACACTCTGTATGCTGACAACTGAAGTTTTATTTTTGGCAGTATTTTCTCTCAGCCGGCAGTTCACATAAACACATATGCACACACACACACACACAGACACGCACACACGTGCACACAATAACACATACACGAACAGTGTGCCCTGACCTTCTCTCTGCTGAATGGGCATAGAGTCAGGGGTTACTTCTCACTGTCAACCTGTCAGAGATAAGGAGGGAGAGGGAGAGGGGTGGAGAAATGGAAGGAGGGGGTGCCAGGGAGAGAGGAAGTGGGGAGGAGGGAGAGGGGTGGAGAAATGGATGGAGGGAGTGCCAGGGAGAGAGGAAGTGGGGAGGAGGGAGAGGGGTGGAGAAATGGAAGGAGGGAGTGCCAGGGAGAGGGGGAGAGGAAGTGGGGAGGAGGGAGAGGGGTGGAGAAATGGAAGGAGGGAGTGTCAGGGAGAGAGGGGGAGAGGAAGTGGGGAGGAGGGAGAGGGGTGGAGGAATGGAAGGAGGGAGTGCCAGGGAGAGAGGGGGAGAGGAAGAGGGGCGGAGGAATGGAAGGAGGGAGTGCCAGGGAGAGGAAGTGGGAAGGAGGGAGTGCCATGGAGAGAGGGGGAAGAGAGGTAGACAATATCGGAAGTCTATAAAAGGCTGTGGCCACATAGACATTTCATTACCCGTCAAAACAGCTTTTCCACTTCCTGGCCCACTAGTTCACCAGGAGTTCTCATATCAAAATGGCCGCAGGGCGATGGCGTGAATACAGCATCAATAGGAACACCTTACAATTAGATGTGTGTGTCTGTGTGCGTGCAGCTGTGTGTGTCTGTGTGTGTGCAGCTGTGTGTGTCTGTGTGTGTGCAGCTGTGTGTGTCTGTGTGCATGCAGCTGTGTGTGTCTGTGTGTGTGCAGCTGTGTGTGTCTGTGTGCATGCAGCTGTGTGTGCAGCTGTGTGTGTCTGTGTGTGTGCAGCTGTGTGTGTCTGTGTGTGTGCAGCTGTGTGTGCAGTAGCAGAGCTCCAGAGCAGCCTGATCACTAGAAATAGACTGGTGATCAGGTCGATATGTTGATGTAGGATCTAAAACAAACTGCTGTTCAGAGCCAGAGTGGCTGTTTAGACCACCGCACCACCAAGCTGTGAGAAAATGAGCCTTGCTTTTAATTATTTTGTTTTAAGCGTTCCCCAAACCATAGCCATCACCTTAACCACTCGGAATTAATCCCTAAACTGTTAACCTTGGAGTTGTTTCTGTTTCAACCCTGTAACCACGCCGGGAATTTATGCGTCAACTATTGACGTTCATCATATGTCGAATTTCTAAGGGGAACTTTGAGATCTTGCTGCTCCAGAGAGTGGGTAGCAGATGTGGTAGGGTACCCAGAGAGACCGTTCTGACAGACAGGATTCAGCTGGGGATTCCCTCTCTGGAACAGATGCACAGCCCAGGAAATACACACCTCTCACTGTGTCCATATGGAGATAAAGTGTAAGATTGCGTGTGTGTGTGATTGGGAGAGAAAGAAGCGAGAGAGATAATTGATTGCAGGAGCAGAGGGGGGAACGCTGCTGGAGCGTGATGTAGAAACAACGTTGTCGTTTTTCTCCCACGGTTTTCCATCTCGAACCATGGATGTTCTCTCGGTTCAGACTTCTGGCTGTAATAATCAATGATTAATTAATGACTAACCATGAATCACCTTAGAATATTTGCAATTGCTTTATCATCACACCGACAGTCATTATCATAGCGAAAGGTAATGACTCGGATGTCCCCGTCGTATTCGGTCCTCTCCGGTAATCGTGTTTCAGACAGTGAGCCGGCTGTCCAAGGTGCCGCAGCAGAGCGGCCCCGCCCATCCTCTCCTCCTTTTCTCACCCTCCATTAGCCACGTGACGCACGGAGCAGCAGACTGCACCTTCTCCTCCCGGGTAAAGAGAGAGAGAGAGCGAGCGAGAGTGAGTGAGAGAGATGCGTTTGGTACCACCGGGCTGTTTGATCGAGAAGTGGCTGCGATTGTTCTGATTTCGGTAGGGCTATCAAACGGGTATTTGCCCGGAAAGGTTTGGTTGCTGTCATGTCCTCTCACAACGTGGTGATTGTTATCAGATGAAATTGAGAAAATCGATGAGTAGCCACAGTAACAACGACCAGAAAATGTGTGTAAGGTAGGATGAGACATGTTTATCTCGGTGTGTGTGTGTATTATACTAGGGCTTTGCACGCGCACACACACATTGATACCGTTTTTTAGAAGAGGGAGAAGAATGGCCGCAGATCGACAATCGATATTTAAATCGCTCTCATTTTACCGAGTCTATCAATACTGTGATTTGGAACCCTAATCTCAACCACGTTAACACAGTTCATGGTCAGGCGCAGGAGAGGCGAGCGTGTGTAAACTGCCTTTTCCTATGGTGTGAAAAGGGGGTTCATTCGATAAATGAGGCGCATTTGAGTCATCCTCCGCATCGCACGATAAACTTATTTGTTGCATTTCCAAAGCACTTGCTGAGGCACGAAGTGTTCATGTTGGAATGTTAAAATATTTAGCCTTTTGGAGGTGTTTGTTTTCAGTGAGGTAAAACGTTCAAAACGTTTGTAGATAGAAATGCAATAAGTAGAACTGAAATGATTCCCTGTTCTACTTGACTGACAATAATATATATTCTACACAACACATGACATGCATCTGGATATTCTGTAACTAACTTATTCCTGAAAAGACCCACTGGTATATTACACGTTGGTAGTGGGTGGTATGAGGACTGTCTGGGAAGACTGTGTGTGTGTGTGTGTGTGTGTGGGTGTGTGTGTGTGTGTGTGTGTGTGTGTGTGTGTGTGTGTGTGTGTGTGTGTGTGTGTGTGTGTGCATGCATGTGTATCTGACCCAGGCTGATAATGCTGTCCCTTCCCTCTGTAGGTCACTGGAAAGAAAAGAGTGATGACACGGCTGTGAGGGACACACATTCACAGTGCTGAACCCACGACCCCGCTGAGAGAGGGAGAACTGCGGGGGGAGATGCTCCATCTGCTGACGGTGTGTGGCGGTGTATTCTCTCTCTCTGAGGGGAACAGGAACTAACGAAGGCACCGATATGGATCCCGCACTGCACCCCTCATTTCTCTAACACACACACACACACACCATTGAAGGAAGACGAGGGAGCAGGAAGGAGGAGACACAGAGACTATCTGATAGACTATAGAAGACTAGAACTAGAAACACAGAGCTCTAGCACCACGTGACTGGCAGTCAGAGGAACCCTCTATGGAGGGTGTAGGGTGCTAGGAAGGGCCCTAAGAGGACTATAGGGTGCTACAAAGGCCCCCAAGAAGACTGTATGGTGCTAAGAAGGCCACCAAGAAGACTGTAGGGTACTAGGAAGGGCCCTAAGAGGACTATAGGGTGCTACAAAGGCCCCCAAGAATACTGTATGGTGCTAGGAAGGGCTCTAAGAAGACTGTATGGTGCTAGGAAGGGCTCTAAGAAGACTGTAGGGAGCTAGGAAGGGCTCTAAGAAGACTGTAGGGAGCTAGGAAGGGCTCTAAGAAGCCTGTAGGGAGCTAGGAAGGGCTCTAAGAAGACTGTAGGGTGCTCCCAAGGGTGTTCGCACCATGAGCTGTAGAGTAGTTTGTGCTGCCCAGCTCTAGCCTGCGTCTGCGTGTGTGTGCGTGCGTGCGGTGTGTGTATGTGTGTGCGCGTGTGTGTGATGGCGGTGTGTGTGGGGGCCGTGGCCCCCCTGCTGTGTGTCTGGCTGTGCCTCTGTAGCGTTGGGGGATCCAGAGGGGAGGTGCTAGAGTTTGGGGGGGTTTCGGGACAGTGGGGGCGGTTCCCGGTGTGGAACGCGTGCTGCGAGAGCATTCTGTCGTTCAGCGTTAGAACTCACAGCGCGGACGGGCTGCTGCTTTACCTTGACGACGAAGGATTCTGCGACTTCTTGGAACTCTTGTTGCTACATGGAAAACTCCGCCTACGATTCTCAATCTTCTGTGCCGAGCCAGCCGAGGTGAGTTCCGGGGTCGCCGTGAGCGACGGCCACTGGCATGCCGTGCGTGTGAAACGGGACTGGAGGAACACAAGCCTTGAGGTGGATGGAAAGATGGAGGGATGGGCGGAGGTAAAGAGCAAACGGAAAGACATGACAGTGTTTAGCCATACTTTTATGGGCGGGGTTTCCCCAGAGCTCCATGCCTCTCCGCTCCGCCTCACTTCCCCTGGTGTAAGAGACCACGCCTCTTTTGCTGGCTGGCTCGCTGGGGTCACCATCAACGGATCGGTGGCCGTTCTGGAAGGATCGGAGGGTGTTACCGTGGGAGACGGGTGTGGGCCGGCCCACGTGTGTCAGAACGGAGGGGTGTGTTCTGTTGTCGAGATGAGGGCCGTCTGCGACTGTACCGGCACCGGCTACAAAGGCAACGACTGCAGCGAAGGTAAGGCCTTACCCAAACCCTACCTTGTAACATTGTGATGTCATCTCGCACACACACACACACATTCACTATATATACAAAAGTATGTGGGCACCCCTTCAAATGAGTGGATTCAGCCCCACCCGTTGCTGACAGGTATATCAAATCGTGCATACAGCAATGCAATCTCCATAGACAAACATTGGCAGTAGAATGGCCTTACTGAAGAGTTCAGTGACATTCAACGTGGTACCGTCATAGGATGCCCACCTTTCCAACAAGTCAGTTCCTCACTGCTAAAGCTGCCCCGTTCAACTGTAAGTCCTGTTATTGTGAAGTAGAAACGTCTAGGAGCAAAAACGGCTCAGCCGCGAAGTTGTAGGCCAACTCTCACTACCGAGTTCCAAACTGCCTCTGGAAGCAATGTCAGCACAAGAACTGTTTGTCGGGAGCCATTTCATGGCCGAGCAAGCCAAAGATCACCCTGCACAATGCCAAGCATCGGCTGGAGTGGTGTAAAGCTTGTCGCCATTGGACTCGTCGCCATTGGAGCAGTAGAAACGCGTTCTCTGGAGTGATGAATCACACTTCACCATCTGGCAGTCCAACGGAGGAATCTGGGTTTTGCAGATGCCAGGAGAATGCTACCTGCCCAATGCATAGTGCCAACTGTAAAGTTTGGTGGAGGAGGAATAATGGTCTGGGATTGTTTTTCATGGTTAGGGCTAGGCCCCTTAGTTCCAGTGAAGGGAAATCTTAACGCTACAGAATACAATGACATTCTAGACAATTCTTTGCTTCCAACTTTGTGGCAACAGTTTGGGGAAGGCCCTTTCCTGTTTCAGCCTGACAATGCCCCCGTGCACAAAGCGAGTTCCAAACAGAAATGGTTTGTCGAGATCGGTGTGGAAGAAGATGACTGGCCTACACAGAGCCCTGACCTGCGCTGACTGCGAGCCAGGCCTAATCGCCCAACATCAGTGCCTGACCTCACTAATGCTCTTGTGGTGGAATGGAAGCAAGTCCCCACAGCAATTTTCCAACATCTAGTGGAAAGCCTTCCCAGAAGAGTGGAGGCTGTTATAGCAGCAAAGGGGGGACCAACTCCATATTAATGCCCATGATTTTGGAATGAGATGTTCGATGAGCAGGTGTCCACATACTTTTGGTCATGTCGTGTACAAACACCCATACAGTGCCTTCAGAAAGTATTCACACCCCTTGACTTTTTCCACATTTTGTTTTGTTAAAGCCTGAATTTAAATGTGATTAAATTGAGATTGTTTTATCACTGGCCTACACACAATGGCCCATAACGTCAAAGTGGAATTATGTTTTTCTAAATTTGACAAATTAATTAAAAAAATATTTTTTGAAATGTCTTGAGTCAATAAGTATTCAACCCCTTTGTTATGACCAGCCTAAATAAGTTCAGGAGTAAAATGCCATTTTTAAGTAAAAATGTGCTTAACGAGTCACATAATAAGTTGCATGGACTCACTGTGTCGCCCCTCGTCAAGCACCAGGTGCGCCATCAGCTCGACATTGTCATTACGATGCTCTTGATTAGCATCGTTCTCATCGGATATGTAATCAGGCATGGGAAACAAGTCTGGGGGGTAAGGCTCTGATGCCTCATCTTCTTCTGTGGTAAGTAATGGCATAGTGAGTACAGCATCAACCGTTTTGCCACAAAGTTTCTTAACACAAGCAATGATAAGTAATACAACAGGAAGGATTACTCGGCCATAGATGAGCCAATGGAAAACTGTTGAGAGTTTCAATCCCGGATAAAGGATCCCAATCAGGGGTTTTTAATTTCAACTTGTCCTCAATGTGGTCATGTAAAGTTTTCCTATGTGACACTTCGTTTAAGTGTCACGTGGGACGTCATTAAATGCATATTTTGGTAACGCAGCAGCCGTGCTGGAGTGGGATGGGCAGTTCGTGCCACACTGCCAAGTCTCTTGGAGTAGTATGCAACAGGCCATTGCTTCCCACCGTGGTTCTGTGTAAGGACACTATCTGTGTAAGGACACACAAATAGATGAAATGGTTTAAAGTGGTCCGGCAGTCCTAAACAAGGGGAAGAGGTTAATAGTTGTTTAAGTTTCTCAAGTGCCTTCATATCCTCTGCTGTCCACTGTATCTTGTCATTCATCACCATGTTGTGACCATGAATGAGATCAGAAAGTGGTTCAGGTAATTTCAGCATAATCAGGTAGGCAGGCTCTGCAATAAGTGTCAACGTGTGATAAACAGTTCAAACAGTTCATTCACTCACAATCATTCTGTTATTGTGTGCGTCCACACATTCATTCATGGGGTACCCTTTCCTTATTTGCTTAGTTCTTTAACGGTATCTACATTTCTTAACAGCAGTCAACTCTCTAATCAATCAGTTCACTATTGCCAGGCCTATTTTGAATTCAATTTGGTTCACCTCAATTCAATTCCAAAGATCAGTCAACTCAATTCTCACTATTTCAATTCTGTTCCCGAGAGTGCAGGTATTCTTACTACCATTAAAAACCAGCAATCAGTCACATCAAGATCACCTTCTCAAATGTTGTACACAGGCCTTCTCTACACAAGGCTCCGAGCATTACCTTTTACAACGTAGAATTCGAAAGTCTTCGCTTTCACTGCTGTGAAAGCAAAGGTTAGCGGTTACAACACTGCTACAACTAGCAGGCAGACAGAACATGGAATTGTTGGAAATCAGCCATAACTCCTTCGGTGTGTAGCTTAGTAATAATATTGTAAAACTACAGGTCCCTCAGTGCATTTCAAACACAGATTAAAACCACAAAGGCCAGGGAGGTTTTCCAATGCCTTGCAAAGAAGGGCACCTATTGGTAGATGGGTAACAAAAAAACAAACATTGAATATCCCTTTGAGCATGGTGAAGTTATTAATTACACTTTGGATGGTGTATTTATACACCCAGTCAGTACAAAGATACAGGTTTCCTTCCTAACTCAGTTGCCAGAGAGGAAGGAAACCACTCAGGCATTTCACCATGAGTCCAATGGTGACTTTAAAACTGTTACAGAGTTTAGTGACTGTGATTGGAGAAAACTGAGGATGGATTGACAACATTGTAGTTACTCAAAAATACTAACCTAATTGACAGAGTGAAAAGAAGGAAGCATGTACAAAAAAAACATATTCCAAAACATGCATCATTTTTGTAACAAGTCATTAAAGTAATACTGTAAAAAAAAAGTGGCAAAGCAATACATTTTTTGTCCTGAATAGAAAGTGTTATGTTTGGGTCAAATCCAATACAAACACCTTACTGAGTACCACTATCCATATTTTCAAGCAAAGTGGTGACAGCATCATGTTATGGGTATTTTTATTTTTTTATTTTTCAGTGCTTAGAACACTGCACTACTCTGGTATAATTATTAAGGACTGGGTCGTTTTTCTGGATATTTTTTTTTAGCTAAGTACAGGCAAAATCCTAGAGGAAAACCTGGTTCGGTCTACTTTCCACCAGACACTGGGAGATTAATTCACTATTCAGCAAGACAATAATCTGAAACACAAGGCCAAATCTACACTGGAGTTGCTTACCAAGAAGACAGTGCATGTTCCTGAGTGGCCGAGTTACAGTTTTGACTTAAATCTGCTTGAAAATCTATGGCAAGACCTGAAGATGGCTGTCTAACAATGACCAATAACCAATTTGAGCTTGAAGAATTTTGAAAATAATAATGGGAAAATGTTGTACAATTCAGATGTGGAAAGCTCTTTGAGAAATACCCAGAAAGACTTTCAGCTGTAATCGCTGCCAATGGTGATTCTAACATTTATTGACCCAGGGGATTGAATACTTACGTAATCAAGATATACTAGTATTTTATTTTTAATAAATGTTTTACAAATGTTTTTTGTGTCTTCTACCACTTTGACATTACAGAGTATTTTGTGTAGATCGTTGACAGAAAAATTAAATGAAATACATTTTAATCCCACTTTGTAACACAACAAAATGTGGAAAAAGTCAAGGGGTGTGAATACTTTCTGAAAGCACTGTATCTCTAATATGACTGTTACACCATCCATTCTCCCTTTCCTATACAGTATTGTTAGTCTCTCTGACTGGGTAAGCAACTTGTCTTGTTCCTAGATCCTAGTGGTGATCAACTCTGTGGTGATCAGTAGATCCTAGTGGTGATCAGTAGATCCTAGTGGTGATCAGTAGATCATAGTGGTGATCAGTATATCCTAATGGTGATCAGTAGACCATAGTGGTGATCAGTAGATCATAGTTGTCACGATCGTGTGGAGGAGAGACGGACCAAAACGCAGCATGAGGAAAATAAGCCATCTTCTTTTTATTATTGAAGAAGGCAAAACGAAACAAAAACACTTACAAACTACCAAAACAACAAACGATCGTGAAGCTAAATAACGTAGTGCACACACACAGGCTACAAACGTTGTACATAGACACAGCTAGACAACTATACTAAACATAAAGCCAACTACTCTAAATAAACCCCCTAAACCTTACAATCACCCTGGACACTACAAAACCCACATAAATACCCATGTCACACCCTGACCTAACTAAAATAATAAAGAAAACAAAGAATACTAAGGCCAGGGCGTGACATAGCCCCCCCCTTAAGGTGCGAACTCCGGGCGCACCAGCACAAAGTCTAGGGGAGGGCCTGGGTGGGCATCTGACCACGGTGGTGGCTCAGGCTCAGGGCGAGGTCCCCACCCCACCATAGTCAATCCCAGCTTCTGTAGCCTCCCCACAATGACCACCCTCCAAATAACCCCACCTAAATTAAGGGGCATCTCCAGGATAAGGAGCAGCACCGGAATGAGGGGCAACACCGGAATGAGGGGCAACACCAGAATGAGGGGCAACACCAGAATGAGGGGCAACACCAGAATGAGGGGCAACACCAGAATGACTGGCGGATCCTGGCTGGCTGGCTCTGGACGCTCTTGGCTGGTTGACGGCTCTGGACGGTCATGGCTGGCTGACGGCTCTGGACGGTCATGGCTCGCTGACGGCTCTGGACGGTCATGGCTCGCTGACGGCTCTGGACGGTCATGGCTCGCTGACGGCTCTGGACGGTCATGGCTCGCTGACGGCTCTGGACGGTCATGGCTCGCTGACGGCTCTGGACGGTCATGGCTGGCGGAAGGCTCTGGCTGATCCGGTCTGGCGGAAGGCTCTGGCTGATCCGGTCTGGCGGAAGGCTCTGGCTGATCCGGTCTGGCGGAAGGCTCTGGCTGATCCGGTCTGGCGGAAGGCTCTGGCTGATCCGGTCTGGCGGAAGGCTCTGGCTGATCCGGTCTGGCGGAAGGCTCTGGCTGATCCGGTCTGGCGGAAGGCTCTAGCGGCTCCTGTCTGGCGGACGGCTCTAGCGGCTCCTGTCTGGCGGACGGCTCTGTAGGCTCATGGCAGACGGGCGGCTTTGCAGGCTCATGGCAGACGGGCGGCTTTGCAGGCTCATGGCAGACGGACAGTTCAGACGGCGTATGGCAGACGGGCAGTTCAGGCGCCGCTGGGCAGACGGGCAGTTCAGGCGCCGCTGGGCAGACGGGCAGTTCAGGCGCCGCTGGGCAGACGGGCAGTTCAGGCGCCGCTGGGCAGACGGGCAGTTCAGGCGCCGCTGGGCAGACGGGCAGTTCAGGCGCCGCTGGGCAGACGGCAGACTCTGGCCGGCTGAGACGCACTATAGGCCTGGTGCGTGGTACCGGAACAGGAGGTACCGGGCTAAGGACACGCACCTTCAGGCTAGTGCGGGGAACAACAACAGGGCACACTGGACTCTCGTGGCGCACTCTAGGCCTGGTGCGTGGTACCGGAACTGGAGGTACCGGGCTGAGGGCACGCACCTCAGGGCGAGTGCGGGGAGAAGGAACAGTGCGTACAGGGCTCTGGAGACGCACAGGAGGCTTGGTGCGTGGTGCCGGAACTGGAGGCACTGGGCTGGAGACACGCACCATAGGGAGAGTGCGTGGAGGAGGAACAGGGCTCTGGAGATGCACTGGAAGCCTGGTGCGTGGTGTAGGCACTGGTGGTACTGAGCTGGGGTGGGAAGGTGGCGCCGGATATACCGGACCGTGAAGGAGGACACGTGCTCTTGAGCACCGAGCCTCCCCAACCTCACCAGGTTGAATGGTCCCCGTAGCCCTGCCAGTGCGGCGAGGTGGAATAGCCCGCACTGGGCTATGCAGGCGAACCGGGGACACCACCTGTAAGGCTGGTGCCATGTACGCCGGCCCGAGGAGACGTACTGGAGACCAGATACGTTGGGCCGGCTTCATGGCACTCGGCTCGATGCCCAACCTAGCCCTCCCAGTGCGGCAAGGTGGAATAGCCCGCACTGGGCTAAGCACGCGTACTGGGGACACCGTGCGCTTTACCGCATAACACGGTGTCTGACCAGTACGACGCCCTCTTACTCCACGGCAAGCCCGGGGAGTTGGCTCAGGTATCCAACCCGGCTTCGCCACACTCCCCTTTAGCCCCCCCCCAAGAAATTTTTGGGTGTTACTCACGGGCTTCCAGCCACTCTGCCTTGCCTTTGCCTCATAAAACCGCCTCTCCGCTTTCGCTGCCTCCAGCTCCGCTTTGGGACGGCGATATTCCCCTGGCTGAGTCCAGGGTCCTTTGCCGTCCAGGATCTCCTCCCATGTCCATGAGTCCTGTTTACTTTGCCGCTGTTGTTGGTTCCGATCATGCTGCTTGATCCTGTTGTGGTTGGGAATTCTGTCACGATCGTGTGGAGGAGAGACGGACCAAAACGCAGCATGAGGAAAATAAGCCATCTTCTTTTTATTATTGAAGAAGGCAAAACGAAACAAAAACACTTACAAACTACCAAAACAACAAACGATCGTGAAGCTAAATAACGTAGTGCACACACACAGGCTACAAACGTTGTACATAGACACAGCTAGACAACTATACTAAACATAAAGCCAACTACTCTAAATAAACCCCCTAAACCTTACAATCACCCTGGACACTACAAAACCCACATAAATACCCATGTCACACCCTGACCTAACTAAAATAATAAAGAAAACAAAGAATACTAAGGCCAGGGCGTGACAATAGTGGTGATCAGTAGATCCCAGTGGTGATCAGTATATCCTAGTGGTGATCAGTAGATCCCAGTGGTGATCAGTATATCCTAGTGGTGATCAGTAGATCCCAGTGGTCATCAGTATATCCTAGTGGTGATCAGTAGATCATAGTGGTGATCAGTAGATCATAGTGGTGATCAGTAGATCATAGTGGTGATCAGTATATCCTAGTGGTGATCAGTAGATCCCAGTGGTCATCAGTAGATCCCAGTGGTCATCAGTAGATCCCAGTTGTCATCAGTAGATTCCAGTGGTGGTGAGTTGCGTTCAGAACCAAGCCTGTTTTATATTGTTCAGCAGCTACCAACCTGTGTGTGTGTGTGTGTGTGTGTGTGTGTGTGTGTGTGTGTGTGTGTGTGTGTGTGTGTGTGTGTGTGTGTGTGTGTGTGTCTCAGTTCTGAGATCTAGGCCCCTCCTTCGCCTCAATCGCAACCCCCTTCCCTCTCTGCTGAACAGGTTACCATAGAGACTGCCGGGTTCTGAAAGCGAGACTCTGCCCTGGGCCTTTATCCCTCTACCACTCTACTCCCTATTTAACTATCACACCCTCTACTAGGGTCAATCTATAAGAACCCTTGTTGATTAGTTTTGATGAATTGGTTGATAAATCTGGGATGGAAACTTAGTGTTATAGTGTGCAGTGTTGCCCCCGGACCCCCACCCAGCAAAGAACACCCAACCCCCACACTACCTTTGCCACCGCGGCTGAAAACAATCCTAGGGGAAACACTGGTGTGTAGAATGTTTGTGCGTGATAGGAAGATGAAATATGTGGCGAGTGTCGTGTAGTGTGTTGATTAGCGTGTCGGGTTGTTGGAAGGGAGGCCAGTGACATATTGCCACTGCAATTGTTTCGACAATATTGCAGCTTGGAGCACATTTTCTAGCACCGGGACTGAAGGTGGAATTTTTGCCACATTGCTTAAACATATACAATTGATTTAGCAGGTAAGCCGTAGAGGCTTGGGCTTGGTTTCTACCATGTTAATACATGACAGAGGGAAGGGAGATTTGGTTCACACAAACAAATCAAATCAAATCAAATCAAATTTTATTAGTCACATACACATGGTTAGCAGATGTTAATGCGAGTGTAGCGAAATGCTTGTGCTTCTAGTTCCGACAAAGCACAAGCATTAACAAACACACACTCTAGTACTGACCAAAACATGTTTCTCCCTCCACTGCTGTTTCCTATCACCAGTTATCCGTTATCCATCGATCTATTCATTACTGCAATGGTCCATGTGTATGTGTGAGTGTGTGTGTGTGCGTGTGCGTGTGCGCGTGTGTGTGCGTGTGTGTCTGTGTTCTGGTACAGGAGGCTGGAAGGTAAGTTCTGGGTGAATAAAATGTTCCAGATTCCAAACACACAGGTAGGAGTGTCTGCTTTCATCAACCCTGACCACTGTGTGTGTGCGTGTGCGCCTGTGTACGTGTCTATTGAAATTCTATTAATGTATGAAGATTTTTAAATTAATTGAATTTCAATTGACTTCCTAAATTGAGAAAATTGACCGCAACCCTGGCATGTGTGTGTACTTGGGGTGTGTGTATTTGGGGTGTGTGTATTTGGTGTATGTGGAAGAATGAAAGGCTATCAGTGCCGCATGGTATAATGGTGGCATCTGGGTGGATCTGCATGTGTGTAACCAAGGTGATGGTGTGGTAATGAGCGGCTGTGCATGGCGTGTTAATGAATGTCTGTCTTTCTCTCTCCTTCGTCTGGACGCTCCCAGAACACCACAGCCCAGGTGGGTCGCTCTCCCTCTCTCATCCCCCTCTCCACCTCTCCTCTCTCTCCCTCTCTCCCTCTCTCATCCCCCTCTCCACCTCTCCTTCTCTCTCCCTCTCTCATCCCCCTCTCCACCTCTCCTTCTCTCTCTCTCCCTCTCTCATCCCCCTCTCCACCTCTCTCTCCCTCTCTCATCCACCTCTCCTTCTCTCTCTCTCTCTCTCTCTCTCTCTCTCTCTCTCTCCCTCTCTCATCACCCTCCACCTCTCCTTCTCTCTCTCCCTCTCTCATCCCCCTCTCCACCTCTCCTTCTCTCTTTCTCCCTCTCTCATCCCTCTCCCTCTCCACCTCTCCTTCTCTCTCTCCCTCACTCATCCACCTCTCATTCTCTCTCCCTCTCATTCTCCTCTCCACCTTTCCTTCTCTCTCTCTCTCCCTCTCTCTCATCCCCCTCTCCACCTCTCCTTCTCTCTTTCTCCCTCTCTCATCCCCCTCTCCTTCTCTCTCTCCCTCTCTCATCCACCTCTCCTTCTCTCTCTCTCTCTCTCCCTCTCTCATCCCCCTCTCCACCTCTCCTTCTCTCTTTCTCCCTCTCTCATCCCCTTTTCCATCTCTCCTTCTCTCTCTCCCTCTCTCATCCACCTCTCCTTCTCTCTCTCTCTCTCTCTCCCTCTCTCATCCCCCTCTCCACCTCTCCTTCTCTCTCTCCCTCACTCATCCACCTCTCCTTCTCTCTCCCTCTCTCATCCCCCTCTCCACCTCTCCTTTTCTCTCTCCCTCTCATCCCCCTCTCCACCTCTCCTCTCTTTCTCCCTCTCTCATCCCCCTCTCCACCTCTCCTTCTCTCTCTCCCTCACTCATCCACCTCTCCTTCTCTCTCCCTCTCATTCTCCTCTCCACCTTTCCTTCTCTCTCTCCCTCTCCCTCTCTCTCATCCCCCTCTCCACCTCTCCTTCTCTCTCTCTCCCTCTCTCATCCCCGTGTGTGTGTGTGTTGTGTGTGTGCGCGCATGTGTGTGTGGGGGGGTTGCAGTCAGACGGTAAGTAAACTGCCTTCATGGACAAATGCCTGATGTTTCAAGTGGCTCTCCACTCAAGGTTAGAGACAGAAAGTATCATAATAATACATTTTATTTGTGCCTTTCAAGATACCCTAGGAAACTTACAGAGTAAAAATAGAATAAAATAGCAAATATAAACAGGATATTACTAAGGTCAAATAAAAAAAAAAACGCCCCCAAAGACCAACATAACAATACTGGAGGGCGACTTCAACAGCCCTCAGCATCCCCTTCACCATAGATAGTTAGGGGGAAAATACATTTAAAAAACAGACAAGCAAGCAAGACCTGTGTCTTGTATTACAGGAACGCGTCAGTATAGGTAAGGATAACTCGCTAGTGTAGCAACGATTTCCAAAAGGATAATCACTGTGCTATTATGTGACTAAACACTCACTAGAAAGACTACATCTTCGTTTGATTGTTTACAGTGACAGTTCAGACCTTGAAACAGACACTTAAATTCACCGCACACAAACAATCAATCAATCAGATGTATTTATAAAGCCCTTTCTACATCAGCAGATACCACAAAGTGCTTATACATAAACCCCAAACAGCAAGCAATGCAGATGTAGAAGCATGGACAAGACACTACTGTTAGCTAATGTTAGCAAAAGTAGCTATAATGAATGATTGTGTTTGTCAGGACAACCACCCCATGCTCCTCTGTTGTGCTGACTGTGCTCTTGTCTTCCTTTAAGGTCTGGCTCACCTGATGATCGGCGACCAAGGTATGACCTATTACATCACT